>NC_090339.1:31298678-31910362 GCF_035084215.1 Heptranchias perlo | reverse complement strand
CGGTCTGGCAACGCCTCGATTAAAAAAAAAAATTCTCATCCTTGCTATCACATCCCTACAACCCTCCGAGATCTTTATGCTCCTCCAATTCTGGCCTCTTGTGCGTCCCCGATTTTAATCACTCCTCCATTGCCAGCTGTGCTTTCAGCTGCCTAGGCCCCAAGCTCTGGAATTCCCTCCCCAAATCTCTCCTCTTGTCTCCTTTAAGATGCTCCTTAAAACCTACCTTTTGGTCACCTGTTCTAATGTCTCCTTGTGTGGCTCGGTGTCAAATTTTGTTTGATAACGCTCCGGTGAAGCACCTTGGGATGTTTTACTATGTTAAAGGTGCTATATAAATGCAAGTTATGGTTGTTGTAATTGCAGTAACTGTGTTTGAGAGTAATTCACCAGCAGGAAGTCTAGAACCGTTACACCCACTAAACAATCAGCTAATTGAGGCAGACTGCTTCTAATTAAGAAGCACTCATAGGGAAAGCTTAGTAACTTTTCTAAATTCGGCATTTAGTTGGAAGCTCAGACTTGTATTTGAGAGGTACCAGACCCAGGCAAAGGTGTCTCAGGTGAGTCAGTGTTTAATCTAATTGAAGTTGCAGTCAGTCTCGTGTTGTTGAGTGGGTTTCGTTAAACTTGCAATGAGGCTTACTCAGCCTAGAAATCATCAAGCATTTTCCCAGGTTTACAGTTTTTAGTATTATAATCAAAATATAGATCTTGTGACTTGTTCAAAAATTGGATTTTCAACGTCAATAAATGCTGATTACATCGTGGGGGTGGGGAATGGCATGGAGGAAGTGCTGAATTCAGTGAGGCAAGAGAACTTGACTTTAAAATAAATGAGTGAATGGTCTGCCAATGCTTACTGCCTAGGCTCAAGTCTCTTACAACGATCATTGATTTGAGTGAAATACTGGAGAGTGCCCGGTGACTATGGAACGGTATGTAGAGTGAATCAGCATCTTCACAGGGGAGAAACACCCACTGTTGAAGCACCCTGGTTAATACTGGAATAAACTTTTATTAATTCAGTTTCCCCACACTGTTGGAACTACAGTAGTATTGTCTCTCTCCCTTCCCCCTCCATCCCATAACCTCTCAAATTGCAATGAGTTGAAAGGGTAGAATTTGAGTCAGCAGTAGGGGTTTTTTGTAAGACTGTAAATCAACTGATTTTCAAGTTAGGCGTCTTGGCCGCTGCTTCTGCTTTTGTGAGTTGTACCATTTAGTGCTAGGACGTCCTAATTAGAATGGGACAGTTGAGTGTTGTATTGCCTCCTGATGATTTTAGGACTCAGTGTTTAAATAATGTGGAAAAAGAAACAACAGATGTTTCAATTTAATCTGAACTCTCTGCAACAGTTTCCTATTAAAAGTGATGTAAGACTACCTTTTAAAAAATATTAAGGGGTATGGTAGTGTAGTGATTACGTTACTGGACTAGTAGTCCAGAAATCTGGGCTAATAATCCAGAGTGTGAGTTCAAATTCCACCATGACAGTTTGAGAATTTAAATTCAGTTTTAAAAAAAAATCTGAAATAAAAACCTGTGGGTTGATTTGAACTCCTGGCCGGAATGTTGAAAGTGAGCCCTGTGCCTGTCAGGGAACGGCAGCAGGCAGCCTTGGCCGATTTAAACGGCCGGATTTCATTCGCATGCCGCTTACTGACTTCATGATCAAAGGGCCAGGAAGTTGGCAGGAAACAGTTGCTCGGCTATTAAAATTGAGCGGCAGGAGACCACTGCCGAGTTCTCTGGGCACGGTCCCCGTCACAAGGTAAGTGCTCCGGGAGGGGAATCACGGTCGGGGAGGAGAGGAAGCCTGGGCACTGTGGGGTCTGGAGGCAGTCCTGCTCCTAGCGCACAAGGAAACCAGTGGAAAAATTTTTTAAAACTCACCTTACTAGCCCTCTCCTGGCTGCTGTTCCCCGCAGGATTTACCTGGCGGGGAATCCACCAATGCACCCCTGGTTCAGGTCTCAGGTTAAAATAGCAGATCGGGCTCCAATGATGTCGTTGGAGCCCGATCTACATATTTAAAGAGGACCCCCCCCCCCCCCCAGCTTGTGGCAGTTGTACGTGCCACCTGCAATTTAAAAGTTAAAATCCAAATGATTCACTCCTGTCCTTCAGGGAGGGAGACCTGCCATCCTTACAAGGGCTGGCTTATATGTGACTCCAGTCCCACATTAATGTGGTTGACTCTTAATTGCCCTCTGAAATGGCCTAGAAAGCAACTCAGTTTTACAAAATTGCTACAAAGAATACCACACGGACTGTGGAAGGCCCACTGCCATCTCATTGCAACTAGGGATGGGTAATAAATGCTGGCCTTGCCAGCGATGCCCAAATCCCGAGAATGAATTAAAAAATATATTTTAAGGGTGAGACAAGTTGCTAGAGTGTGTCTTTTGTATGATTAATGTGTACTTTATAGGTATACAGCATGAAGGATCAATTATACATTATACTAATCTATATGACTTTAATTATGATACTAATTCAGTGATTCTAAATGAGGATTTTTAGTCTTGCAGTGTGATTTAAGTGTATTCAGCTGCTTATAGTGCTGCCCAGTACAGTGTTGGACTGAATCTTTTTCTCACGGTGTGGGGCACACTCATGAAATGCCTTCCTGATGACCTCACACTTCCTGTCCTCTGTGGTTTGTTCCCCCAGACTGCATCCTGTAGGGAGGGATTGGATTTGGCAGGGAACAGCCACTGTACAGAATGAGCTAATTTAACAGATCTGTTAGGAGCATGAGTCTGACAGTTCCTTTTTTAAAAAAAAACAATTGGCACAACTATTAAAATAGGGCAGCTTGCTTTGCAAAGGGAGAGGCATCAGTCATTTGGACAATGGCTTCATGCACTGCTGTGCAAGGGTGGATCAAAAAGAAATGCCCTGTAGTCTAGGCATAGACTTCTAGAATTGGTTTCACTTTAACCTTCTAACAGCTTTCAGCTTAGATTAGTAGCTACATGTAACCACTTCAGTTTTGAGAGCTAGTTTATAGTGATGCGCATACACCCTGAGCATGTTCAAAAGGGGCCAGACTGTACACCGGTGGCTTTCTTTGTTACACTCACTTCTAAATGAAAATTCAACAAGCTCTTGCAGTTAGTTTTATTTTGACTACCTATCGCTGCTTTGATTTATACTTTAGAATAACTGGTTAGAAGCAACCAGGGAGCAACTATTTTGTGTGATGTCCCCTTCATGCGTCATCATGAAATTCCATTCCAGTTGCATTATGAATGGGAATTGGTGGGAGTAAAAGATAATTTAATAGAGCAAATCCAAACAGAAGTGAAACACGTGGAGGCCTGAGCGGTATCAAAACACTCTTAAAAATGGTTCAGTCTAAAATTACATTGATGAAAAGAAAAGTTTCTTCAATTATTAACAATACTTGATAGGAAGCCAAAGAATATGGATTCAATCCCATCTTTAAATTAGATCCAACTTAAATGAGGTAAGTTGTCGTGCATGTTTTTTGATCAAGTACCTTTTGTATGCTCACTCTTGTTAGAGGGACAGTTTTAGCATATACTGCTGCGAAGCAAATGTGGACAAAAAAATAATTCTCTGACATGCTATACCAGTCCAAATTCTGGACCAGTTCAAAATGTTTTTTTTAAATACAGTGAAACAACAGTCAAAATCCTGAATCTGCACCTTCCATATTATTGCTTGCATTCTGTTGCTCCCTGCTTCCCATATGAAATCGGCCACTGGACGGTGCTATGAGCTGAACCATCAACAATATGGATAAAGCCAACTGTTAATAGGCAATAGAATTATGGAAGACGACTGCAGAGAGATTTGCCTGTACCAGGAGAGTGAGGACATTGTTGTCTGTGAAATGTGGGCAATGGAAAATCACCCAACTTGCCCAACTCAGTCTCCACAAAGTATTTGACTCCACTGACTAAATTCCCAGAGTTTAATTCCAAGAATACGGCCTCACCATTGTTGCTGCAAAGTGACTCATGGCTCACTGACAATCTGCTGGAAACTAGATGGTGAGGTTAGGTATGTCCCTGTGCATGCTGAAGCCAGTACACTGCTCACTTGTATTGAGCTGTGTGTGTTCTTAATTATAATCACATACTCCTCTTGCTTCACTTGCTATCCAGTGTCATTCTGTTCTCTGAAAACGCCTATATGGATACTTCATGATGTGCTGTGGAGCTCTCAGATTGTGTAAAATATCTGTAAAACTAGGCTCACTGATAACCCAGTGGGTAAATGCACTACATACAGTGTGGTACTAAGGAGAACGGGCTAGGAACTACCCACATTCAATCCCTGGTGTGTGCTACATTATCCAATTTCAGCTGAAGTACTGTCAGCAGTAGTACAATTGGTACAAGAGCTGAATTCCAGAGGTGAGGTGAGAGTGACTGCCCTTGACATCAAGGCAGCATTTGACCGAGTGTGGCACCAAGGAGCCCTAGTATAATTGAAGTCAATGGGAATCAGGGGGAAAACTCTCCAGTGGCTGGAGTCATACCTAGCACAAAGGAAGATGGTAGTGGTTGTTGGAGGCCAATCATCACAGCCCCAGGACATTGCTGAAGGAGTTCCTCAGGGCAGTGTCCTAGGCCCAACCATCTTCAGCTGCTTCATCAATGACCTTCCCTCCATCATAAGGTCAGAAATGGGGATGTCCGCTGATGACTGCACAGTGTTCAGTTCCATTCGCAACCCCTCAAATAATGAAGCAGTCCGAGCCCGCATGCAGCAAGACCTGGACAACATCCAGGCTTGGGCTCATAAGTGGCAAGTAACATTCGCGCCAGATAAGTGCCAGGTAATGACCATCTCCAACAAGAGAGAGTCTAACCACCTCCCCTTGACATTCAACGGCATTATCATCGCTGAATCCCCCACCATCAACATCCTGGGGGTCACCATTGACCAGAAACTTAACTGGACCAGCCATATAAATACTGTGGCTACGAGAGCAGGTCAGAGGCTGGGTATTCTGCAGCGAGTGACTCACCTCCTGACTCCACAAAGCCTTTCCACCATCTACAAGGCACAAGTCAGGAGTGTGATGGAATATTCTCCACTTGCTTGGATGAGTGCAGCTCCAACAACACTCAAGAAGCTCGACACCATCCAAGATAAAGCAGCCCGCTTGATTGGCACCCCATCCACCACCCTAAACATTCACTCCCTTCACCACCGGCGCACTGTGGCTGCAGTGTGTACCATCCACAGGATGCACTGCAGCAACTCGCCAAGGCTTCTTCGACAGCACCTCCCAAACCAGCGACCTCTACCACCTAGAAGGACAAGAGCAGCATGCACATGGGAACAACACCACCTGCACGTTCCCCTCCAAGTCACACACCATCCCGACTTGGAAATATATCGCCGTTCCTTCATTGTCGCTGAGTCAAAATCCTGGAACTCCCTTCCTAACAGCACTGTGGGAGAACCGTCACCACACGGACTGCAGCGGTTCAAGAAAGCGGCTCACCACCACCTCCTCGAGGGCAATTAGGGATGGGCAATAAATGCTGGCCTCGCCAGCGACACCCACATCCCGTGAACGAATTTTAAAAAAAGGTCTCCGTTCTACAGGCTAAGGGAGAGGAAAAGCCAAGATTCCTGCTATTCATCAGTTTCCAATGGCACCTACTGGAAGGTAGACATTAGGTAAGGACAGAACTGGATTCGGCTATGTTCTTCCATGGTTGAATAGCCTGCCCAACACTCTGTTTGGACTTACCAAAAGAACTTGGATAATACCAGAGGGCAGCAGGCACACATGAAATCATATCCCATCATGAATCAGTCCTCGTGGCTGTGATGAAAACTATCCACTCCTTAGCAAGCTGGGTGACATTAGTGTAGATGGGACTGGCATCGAACTTCATAACAAGGAATCTCCATTCCTTAGAAAACTAGGCAATGCTACTTAATATTTGAGTAGAAACTCCAATAAAACAAATTATAGTCAATCCAACACTTTGCTGCCAGATTAGTATATTAACAGAATCACTACCACCTCCCTCGTTCCCTCCACTGTCTCTTATTTGTCACACTGCTTGTCTGACATCCCGTACTGAATGAACAAAAGATTCCTCCAATTAAATATTGGGAAGACCCCCTAAGCCACTGTCTTTGGTACTCGCCAGGAATTCCGTTGCCTAGCGACCAACTCCATCCCTCTCACTGGCCACTGTCTGAGGCTGAACCAGACCATTCGCAACCTTGGCGTCCTATTGACCCTGAGATCAGCTTCCGACCACACATCCGCTCCATCACCAAGACTGCCTACTTCCACCTCCCGTAACATCACCCGTCACTGCCCCACCTTAGCCCATTTGCTGCTAAAACCCTCATCCATGCCTTTGTTACCTCTAGATTTGACTATTCCGATGCTCTATTGGCCGGCCTCCTGTCTTCCACCCTCCATAAACTTGAGCTCATCTGAAACTCTGCTGCCCATATCCTAACTTGCACCAAGTCCCATTCACCCATCATCCTAACGCTTGCTGACCTAAATGGGCTCCCGGACCGGCAACGAATCGATTTTTAAAACTCTCATCCTTGTTTCCAAATCCCTCCATGGTCTCGCCCCTCCCTATCTCTGAAACGTCCTCCAGTCCTACAACCCTCCGAGGTATCTGCTCCTCCTATTCTTGCCTCTTGCACGTTCCCGATTTTAATCACTCCACCATTGGCAGCCATGCCTTCAACTGACTAGGCCCTAAGCTCTGGAATTCCCTCTCTAAACCCCTCCGCCTCTCGACTTCTCTCTCCTCCTTTTAAGATGCTCCTTAAAACCTACCTCTTTGACAAAGCTTTTGGTCACCTGTCCTTAGATCTCCTTATGTGTGTCAAATTTTGTTTGATAACGCTGTTGTGAAGCGCTTTGGGACTATTTACTACGTTATAGGCGCTATATAAATGCAAGAAGTTGTTGTAGTAGTAGTAGTAGTATACAGCACAGAAGGAAGCCATTCAGCCCATCGCGCCTGAGCCGGCTAGTTTGGAAGAGCTATCCAATTAGTCCTACACCCCTGCTCTTTCCCCTTCAAGTATTTATCTAATTCCGTTTTGAAAGTGGCTATTGAATCTGCTTGCACCACCCTTTTAGGCAATGCATTCCAGATCATAACAACTTGCTGTGTAAAAAATGTTTTCCCCATGTCGCCCCTAATTCTTTTGCCAATTACCTTAAATCTGTGTCCTCTGGTTACTGGCCCTACTGCCACTGGAAACAGTTTAGAATCATAGAATGGTTACACCATGGAAGGAGGCCATTCAGCCTGTCAAGTCTGTGCTGGCTCTCTGCGAGAGCAATCCAGCTAGTCCCACTTCCCTGCCCTATCTCTGTTGCCCTGCAAATTTATTCTCTTCAAGTACTTATCCAATTCCCCTTTGAAAGCCTTGATTGAATCTGCCTTCACCACCCCCTCAAGCATTGCATTCCAGATCACAACAACTTGCTGTGTAATAAAAAAAAAATTTCTCATGTTGCCTTTGGTTCTTTTGCCAATCACCTTAGGAACATAGGAACAGGAGTAGGCCATTCAGCCCCTCGTGCCTGCTCCGCCATTTGATAAGATCATGGCTGATTTGTGATCTAACTCCATATACCTGCCTTTGGCCCATATCCCTTAATACCTTTGATTGCCAAAAAGCTATCTATCTCAGATTTAAATTTAGCAATCGAGCAAGTATCAATTGCCGTTTGTGGAAGAGAGTTCCAAACTTCTACCAACCTTTGTGTGTAGGAATGTTTTCTAATCTCGCTCCTGAAAAGTCTGGCTCTAATCTTTTGACTGTGCCCCCTACTCCTAGAATCCCCAACCAGCGGAAATAGTTTCTCTCTATCTACCCTATCCGTTCCCCTTAATATCTTATAAACATCGATCAGATCACCCCTTAACCTTCTAAACTCTAGAGAATACAACCCCAATTTGTGTAATCTCTCCTCGTAACTTAACCCTTGAAGTCTGGGTATCATTCTAGTAAACCTACGCTGCACTCCCTCCAAAGCAAATATGTCCTTCTGTATGTGCAGTGCCCAGAACTGCTCACAGTACTCCAGGTGCGGACTAACCAGGGTTTTATAAAGGCCAGCATTCCATTAGCCTTCTTGACTATTTTCTGCACCTGTTCATGACACTTCAATGATCTATGTACCTGAACCCCTAGGTCCCTTTGGACATCCACTGTTTTTAACTTTTTACCATTTAGAAAGTAAATTTATGTCCTCTGGTTTTTGACCCCTCTGCCAATGGGAACAGTTTCTCTCTATCTACTCTGTCCAGACCCTTCATAATTTTGAATACCTCTATCAAATCTCCCCTTAACCTTCTCTGTTCTAAGGAGAACAACCCCAGCATCTCCAGTCTCTCCATGTAACTGAAGTCCCTCAGTCCTTTTACTATTTTAGTAAATCTCTTCTGCACCTTCTCTAAAGCCTTGATATCTTTCCTAAAGTGTGGTGCCCAGAATTGGACACAATACCCCAGCTTGGGCCTAACCAGTGTTTTATAAAGGTTTAGCATAACTTCCTCACTTTTGTACTCTATGCCACTATTTATAAAGCCAAGGATCCTGTATGCTTTTTTAACAGCCTTCTCAACTTGTCCTGCCACCTTCAAAGATTTGTGTACATACACTTCCAGTCTCCCTGTTCATGCACCCTCTTTAAAATCGTACCATTTAGCTTATATTGCCTCTCCTCATTCTTCCTACCAAAATGTGTCACTTCACACTTCTCTGTGTTTAAATTTCATCTGCCATGTGTCTGCCTGTTTCATCAATCCGTCTATGTCCCCCTGAAGTCTATTGCTATCTTTCTCATTGTTTACTACATTTCTGAGTTTCGTGTCATCTGCAAACTTTGAAATGATGCCTTGTATACCCAAGTCCAGGTCATTAATATATATCAAAAAAAGCAAGAGTCCTAAGTACCGACCACCTGGGAACACCACTGCATACCTCCCTCCAGTCTGAAAAACAACCGTTCACCACTACTCTCTGCTGTCTGTCCACTAGCCAATTTCATATCCACACTGCCACTGTCCTTTTAAGCCCATGGACTTCAATTTTGCTAACAAGTCTATTATGTGGTACTTTATCAAAAGCCTTTTGAAAGTCCATATATGCAACATCAACCGCACTACCCTCGTCAACCCTCTCTGTTACTTCATAAAAGAACTCAAATCAAGTTAATCAAACACTATTTGCCTTTAACAAATCCGTGCTGGCTTTCATTTATTAACCCATACTTTTCCAAGTGCCAATTAATTTTGTCCCGGATTATTGTCTCTAAAAGATTCCCCACCAATGACGTTAGACTAGCTGGCCTGCAGTTGCCGGGTTTATCCCCCTCCCCCTTTTTTTGAACAGAGGTGTAACATTTGCAATCCTCCAGTCCTCTGGCACCACTCCCATATCGAGTGAGGATTGGAAGATTGTGGCCAGACCCTCAGCAATTTCCACCCTTACTTCCCTCAGCAAGTACTTGGCTGTCTTACCAACGTAACCACTTCAATTATCTTATATCTAACCATTCAGTTGGTTAACATCAGCAAATGTCTGATGCACAAGAGTTTGTGTGATGCTTTTCAGGTTCTCCATGGAAATATCTTGCAAGTAACTAGAACAGTCCTTTCCAATTCAATCCCGTTGACGTTTTGTTCAATTCACATTATTTAGATCCCCCTGTTCTCCGTCTCCTTTATATGACGCTTGCAAACATCAGAACTGTAAATTCAGGCTTTCCCAATGGCTCAGTGGAGAAATTATCCATTGTAGTACTGAGCCGTATAGAACCAGCAGATGCCAGGTTTGATCTCCTGTCTATGCTGAATTAGCTGATCTGAGTCAAGTTGGCAGTGGTTGCAATACTGTTGGCTATAACATCCCTGGGATAGGAAGGAGAAAACTTTAGCCCAGGTTCCTGACTCTGATGCCAATCCAATAACAATTTTTTTTGAAGAGGTTGTGTCTGCACTTTGAATTGAGGATAGGATCCAGCTTGGCTGGGATGCCCTCAATCGACTGGTAACATTCACTGTTGAGACTTGCATATAAGAATGGCCACTTGGTTGAGGTACTTGAAGGCTGTTGGCACCAGTGGACCAGTACCTCAGTACTTTCACGTGAGGAAGAGAGAAAAATAGTAAATGCTTTCAGTCAATTGGCGATAGGCATGCAAGACTTCTTGTTCCAAGGTGAAATACTAAAATAGCAAGTGATAACTGTCATCTCTGGATATGCACGACAAGTTGCCATGATACTACCCTGTACCCTTGATAGCATTTCATGTTATAAACTGGTGATTTAAAAAAAATTTTTGTATGAGGGACACTGTGCAAATATTAACACATACTCAAGGCCTCCTGCAAATAGAGACCTACTACTGGTAACCACTGTCCTAACTTTCAAAAGACATAAACAGCTACTATTGCAGAAAACATGTTTATTGACGTACAGCAATAGAAATAACATGCCAGTAAGTGAACAAATGCAGAAAAAAATCTAAATTCTGATCATCTTGAGGACCCCCGTATCCAGGGACCACAGTTTGAAAACCTGTCGTTAACAAATCCATCAATACCATCCTGTGATAAATACTCTGAGAGCATTTGATATAATGGTAAATCATCATCAAATAACAATAACGTCCTGCTCCTCCTGGATTTGACAGTATGACGTTTTCTGTTTCCTGTGTGGTTAAACCTCTGTAATTATACTATTACTGAGTTGAAATAGATAAAACACAATGCTGAGGAGGCTTGAGAACATCCTCAACTGCCTTACAAGAGTATGTGCAATTCTTTAGTCACAGACAGGTAGAGCCCAATTTTCAACCTCCCCACATTGGCTAGCAATGAGAAACACTTGGACAGTATTGGAAATATATTACTAGACCAAAATGTAAAATACTGTATTGTTTTTGGTGAGGAGTATATACTGTTATTATTGGTTTTTACCTCACTGATTATGTAAGCTAGCAGTAGGACTCAAAATATAGAATGGAATAACATCATGAGGCCCATCAATCCCCTTTTTTCCAAAGCCCATGTACAATTTGTTCTGCTGTTGCTTCTACCCAATTTATTTAGCCTGCTGATGGATGTGACAAATTATAGGTAAAAGATCCTAGAAGATCTCGAGATAAATGTGGTTGAGGAGGTTATTTATCCCATTTTAGCTCATCGATCTAGAAAAATCCACACACACTTCCATCATAGCATCCAACTGCCTCTTAAATGATTTAAATGTTTTTGCATCCAGGACCCTACCTGGAAGAATATCCCATATGTTGATTGCAACTTGTGTGAAAAGAACTTCCTCACTTTAATCTTAAATTTGCCATTCACCAATTTGAATGTGTGCTCTCTTGTACTGTCGAGGTTTAATCTGAAGCAGAGTTCAGGATTGATCTTTTTCATATTGTTTAGAACACCTCTTATCAGGTTTCCTCATAGTTGTCTCTGTCCAAAGCTGAAGAGGTAGAGTTATCCAGTCTTTCCTTATAACTCAGTTCTGATACTAGGGATTGCACTTCTCTCCACCTCTTCCGGGGCTTATGTGTTTTGCTTGTGTCTTAGGTGACCAAAATGGGAAACAGTACGCAATGTACATTTTCGGCATGACGTTCACCAACTTATACAATACTAATTTAGCAACACAGCTAAGCATTTCTTTTGCCTTGTTGATTATGACTGTACGACATCCAACACACCTCTGTCCTTAAACTTTGTCTTCAGCAAGTTTTGAGACCATTCATAGAGAACTATGAATAATCCATTTTTTTTTTTGCATTGTGCAGTAAATTACATTTGTCTGTAATGAATTTAATCATCTGCTGTTTTGTCCACTTAGATTTTGATCTAGGTTCTTGGCTGTCTCATCAGACTTGACGGTCCCCCAGCCAGTTAATATTGTCTGCAAATTTGCTTTGAGTGTCTCAATCCCTATCCTTGCTGTAAATAGAAAAAATTCTGAAATTTCTTCTAACCCCATAAGGTAAACTGGTGAAGGGCAAAAGCATCAATTTAACATTCCAGTCTATGTTATTTAACCCTGACCAGTTGCATACCACAAATAACATTGCCCTGGTCCCAGCAGCATAGATATTCCGTACAGTATTTCTGTAAGTAGTTAGACTTCAACTATTTTTCAGAGGGTTTAATAGACGCTGCATTCATTGCTTTGCTGGGAGTCTACAACTGTGTTCAAAAAAAATCTTTAGACTTGAGGTTTGATAGATGCATTATCAGGATATTTAATTTTTGAATATTAAAAAGTGATCCATTACATGTTTAATAACTGAAGTTGGCAATTTATTTCAAGGTAACTTACCTTGGCTGTAGATCTCTTTCTGTAGTTCCAGCAACCACAAGGTCAATTTTGTGAGACTTCTGGCCGCCTTACAGTTGTCTGGAGCTGTATTTTATTGTTGTATCAATTGCACAAGGCAGCCTGTCCATTTTGCAAGGGTTGTTTTAAGAAACACTTTTAGTGTAACTAGATGATATCTAAAACAGCTCCAGAAATATGATTCAACTTTTGATTTGAGGTTTTAATTTTCTTTTGAGTGTTCCACCACATCCCTTCAAGCTGTTCTAGAGGGCAAATTGAGGTATGGAGATTGTTTCTTTCCTGCATTTAGGAGTGTGCTTCTCTAGCTATTAACTTAATTCTCCTGTCTGACTAATTTTAATTCTGCAACAAATACTTCTGAGGATTATTTGAAGGATTTTAAAAAAAATCTTGGATTTTGGGTGTTATGTTCCTTTATCCTCAAGAATCCTCTTATTCTGTTTGTTGTATCCTCTCTCTTCACCAGTGTTGAACATTGTTTCACACCTCACAACACACAAGGCTACAAGGAATGTTGAGAAATAATGCTAATTCTAAATGATAATTTCCAATATCTGTTGTTTTCTGATGTTTTAGTCTGAGAAACCTTAATTTTAGTCTCCTCAAATTTTAGTTTTAGTCTTATGAATTTTAGTTCTAATTTTAATTCAGTTGACAAAACTACAATAATTTTAGTCAATTATTTTCCTCCTCATTTTATCTAATTAAAGGAATACAACCCATAAGAAGTAGCTCACCATGTTAAAATAATTGTTCCTATCTTCACACCTATGCAGTCTTGTCATTTTGGCTATGGCATTGGTAAGAGCCAGTGCTCATTTTGGAGTGTGAGGTAAAGGTCAGTGAATTGGCACACCATTGTGCCCCTGATTACCCTCTAATTCTGGTCCCTGCTCTGTTTTTTCCTCCTCTTCATCTCATCAAGTCATGGCCCTTTCACCTTCCCTTTCATCAGCACCATGCCTCCCTCAATCCCTCCTCCACTCACTTTTTAGCCTACATTCTCTCCTGCTGCAGATCCATTTAAAATTCAGCTGCCTGTATCCTGTCCTGCTTATCTATCATCGCCATCCTCACTGTACTACATTGGTTCCATGTCTTCATCGTCACGAGAGTCATTTGCCAGGGTCACACGACTTAACTGCAGTCATCATAGAATAAAAATTTGTCCTTGTACTAGACTGCTTTTTTTTAAAAAGAAAAGGTTACCCTAAAGCAACAGGCTGGTAAATGATTAGCTTTCTGGATTTTTATTTAATTTAGCCTGATAACAAGTCAGATGTGCCCTTGCATACCTTGCTCAGTGAGTTAAACAATAAAATACAGTGCTTTACTAAGTCAAATTGCTGAATTTGGTAAGTTGATAAAAGCAAGCAAATACCATTATATTCACTCATGAGCAATTTAATTGTTCCATTACTCTGGTTACACTATCGCTTTTATGACCAATGCCTGCCAAAATTCTGTCCCATAAGTGTAATACAAATACCACAAACTGCATGGTGTTGCCACAAAACAAAGCCACAATTTTTTTGGCTAAGAGCTGATTGTGGTATTAGTCTGGCTGGTTCCAGATAATCAGGATTATCAGCAGAGTGCATTTATATAGAACCTTTGATTTAGAAAATGACCTTGTGGGTCCGGAGAAAGAAGTAGTCAAAAGGATCAAGGGATGGTTAGGAAAGAGTAACTGAATGCTTGGTTAAAAAGATTGATTTAAGAAGGTTTTAAAGGTAGAGAGTGGTACATAGAGGTAGAGAGATTTATGGAGGGAATTCCAGAGGTAGGACCATTTCAGTGCTGTGGCAGGGGCGGAAACCCTTGCAGATTGGCAAGGATCAAACATGGAGTTGCGGGAAAGATGGGCATGGATTTGGGAGGTGACAACACATTCAAGGAGTTTGGGAGGTTAGAGATAGGGCGGTAGTTTGCAAGGACAGAGGGGTCAAGGGTGGGTTTTTGAGGGGGGAGGGGTGATGACGGCAGATCTGAAAGGGAGTAGGACAGTTCCTGAGGAGATGGAACCATTTACAGTATCAGCTAGCATGGGGACCAGGAAGGGAAGATGGGCAGTCAGCAGTTTAGTGGGAATATGGTTGAGGGAGCAGGAGATGGGTCTCATGGACAAGTTAAGCTTGGAGAAGGTATGAGGGGAGATCAGAGAGAAACTAGAGAGAGATGCGAGTTCAGGTCTATGGCGGGGTGAATCGGCGGAAACTTGCCTTAGTGAGCTAGGGGAAGGGAGGGATGCGGCAGAGATGATATCTGGGCCTGTCGCCATCATTATGTCCAATGCACTTGGCCACTTCTTACTGTCATGTGGAGTAAATCAGTTTGGTTGGACACTAACAAGTAGGATCAACCACTTGGCACTTTCGACTCAAGAAGCTTACAAACAATTCACCATTGCCTCCTGCACTCGTGGCTGGATTGCACCATGGTTAAGGATGGGGATGTTCATGGAGCTGCCTCCTGCTGTTAGTTTCCTGATTGTTTGCCATCATATTTAACTGCATGTGGTAGGGTTCAATTTGATCTGATAATGGAGTTCCTTAGTTCTTTCCATAACTATCTGCTTTTGGTATTTAGCATGTTGCTAGTCCTGTGTTGTAGCTTCACTAAGTTGGTACAGTCTCCACCGCTTATAGCGGGTGTGTTGGTGTTAACGCGATTAGCCCGCTATAAGTGTTGGATGGTAGAACCATAGAAAAGATGCAGCACAAAAGGGGGCCATTCGGCCCATCGTGTCCGCACCGGCTCGAAGAACAACCAGGTGCTCATTCTAATCCCACCTTCCAGCACCCGGTCCATAGCCCTGCAGCTTACAACACTTTAGGTGCAGGTCCAGGTAATTTTAAAAGAGTTGAGGGTCCCTGCCTCTACCACCAATTCGGGCAGCGAATTCCATACACCCACCACCCTTTGGGTAAGAAGATTTTCCTCGTGTCCCCTCTAATCTTTCCACCAATCAGCTTAAATCTATGTCCTCTAGTTCTTGAACTCTCCGCTAGGGGAAACAGGTACTTCCTGTCTTCTCTATCTGAGGCCCCTCATAATTTTGTACACCTCAATCAGGTCTCCCCTCAGCTCCAAGGAAAACAACCCCAGCCTATCCAATCTCTCCTCGTAGCTGCAATTTTCAAGCCCTGGCAACATTCTTGTAAATCTTCTCTGCACTCTCTCCAGAGCACTTTACATCCTTCCTGTAATGTGGTGACCAGAACTGCACACAATACTCCAGCTGTGACCTTACCAGCGTTTTATACAGTTCCATCATTACATCCCTGCTTTGTATTATATACCTCGGCTAATAACGGAGAGCATTCCTTATGCCTCCTTCACAACCTTATCTACCAGTACTGCCACCTTCAGGGACCTGTGCACATACACTCCAAGGTCTCTCACTTCCTCTACCCCCTCAATATATTCCCGTTTACTGCGAATTCCCTTTTACTGTTTGCCCTCCCTAAGTGCATTACCTCACACTTCTCCGGGTTGAACTCCATTTGCCACTTTTTCGCCCACTCCACCAACCCATTGATATCATCTTAGTGAACAGGATAGCTTTAGACTCCATCAACTACATGGCCAATTTTTGTGTTGTCTGCAAATTTGCCAATCATGCCCCCTACATTCAAGTCCAAATCATTAATATATACCTCAAACAGCAAGGGACCCAACACTGAGCCCCGTGGCACACCACTGGGAACGGATTTCCATTCGCAAAGACATCCATTGACTTTTACCCTTTGTTTCCTGTTACTGAGCTAATTTTGGATCCGATTCGCCACATTTCCCTGTATCCCATGGGCTTTTACCTTTCTGACCAGTCTGCCATGTGGGACCTTGTCAAATGCCTTACTAAAATCCATGTAGACAACATCCACTGCACTACCCTCATCAATCCTCCTTGTCACTTCCTCAAAGAATTCAATCAGATTTGTAAGGCATGACCTTCCCTGAACAAATCCATGCTGACTATCCCCGAGCCCACATGCAGCAAGACCTGGACAACATCCAGGCTTGGGCTCATAAGTGGCAAGTAACATTCGTGCCAGACAAGTGCCAGGCAATGACCATCTCCAACAAGAGAGAATCTAACCACCTCCCCTTGACATTCAACGGCATTACTATCGCCGAATCCCCCACCATCAACATCCTGGGGGTCACCATTGACCAGAAACTTAACTGGACCAGCCATATAAATACTGTGGCTACAAGAGCAGGTCAGAGGCTGGGTATTCTGCGGCGGGTAACTCACCTCCTGACTCCCCAAAGCCTTTCCACCATCCACAAGGCAGAAGTCAGGAGTGTGATGGAATACTCTCCACTTGCCTGGATGAGTGCAGCTCCAACACCACTCAAGAAGCTCGACACCATCCAGGACAAAGCAGCCCGCTTGATTGGCACCCCATCCACCAACCTAAACATTCACTCCCTTCACCACCGGCGCACTGTGGCTGCAGTGTGTACCATCCACAGGATGCACTGCAGCAACTCGCCGAGGCTTCTTCGACAGCACCTCGCAAACCCACGACCTCTACCACCTGGAAGGACAAGAGCAGCAGGCACATGGGAACAACACCACCTGCACGTTCCCCTCCAAGTCACACACCATCTCGACTTGGAAATATATCATCATTCCTTCATCGTCGCTGGGTCAAAATCCCGGAACTCCCTTCCTAACAGCACTGTGGGAGAACCGTCACCACACGGACTGCAATGGTTCAAGAAGGCGGCTCACCACCACCTTCTCAAAGGCAATTAGGGATGGGCACTAAATGCCGGCCTCGCCAGCGACGCCCACATCCCATGAACGAATAAAAAAAAATTAAACCATGCCTTTCCAAGTGACAGTTTATCCTATCCTAGTCTGGTCCACTTAGCATGGTGATAGTGCCACACTATGCAATGGAGGATGTCCTCACTGCAAAAAAGAGACTTTGTCTTCACAAGGATTGTGTGATGGTCACTCCTATCAGTGCTATAGTGGACATACATATCTGGTGTATCGCCTTTTAGCGACACCGAGAGAGAACAAGAACAGAGAAGGAAGCAAATGGCTTACTGGATTCCAATTCTGTCCCCGTGGTTATTGTTAACAAAATTTTAACGTGGAAAGGGATCAACAGATGGCTTGTCTGGGATTTAAACCAAGGATTTGCCAATGTTCCCAAATTACCAATTGAATAACTGGGAACTGGTAAAATGCAGGAAATACAGGAGGGACAGGATTTCTTAAATCTCTGAAGCAGTTACTAGTATGAACCATATGTGGGATTCTAGTTCAGAATGGGTGATTGTTAACAATGAGAGAGATTGTGGGCTCAAAACAGACACCGCATGATCCATCGAGGGATTTAAATACAAATATGGTAACGAGGTGTGAAGAAGTAATTGAGCTGCCTGAAATAGCTGGTGTGCTTAATATGTTATAAGTGGTGCCTTTGTAATTGACTCCTCTGGTATTGGCAGTATACAGTTCTGCTGAAGGCCCACAGTGCCTCATGGGTGCACAGTTTTGGGTTGGTCGGTCTGTCCTTAGTTTGGTCCACTTAGCATGGTGATTGTGCCACACTATGCACTTTGTCTTCACAAGGATTGTATGATGGTCACTCCTATTAGTGCTATAGTGGACGTACATGTCTGTGACAAGTAGGTTGGTGAGCACATGGTCAACTATGTCACTCCCTCACCACCTGGTGCAAGGCGAATCTGGCATTTATGTCTTACAGGATTCAGTCAACTTGGTCAGTGGTGGTACTTCCAAGACACTTTTGGTGATTGACATTGAAGCCTCCTACCCAGGGTATATTCTTGCTTTTCTCAGTGCTTCCTCCAAGTGGTGTTCAACATGAAGACACCAGCTGGGTTTTTACAACAATCTGGCAGGTTTTATGGTGCTAATTATCAAATTTAGTAAATTTAATTCCACAACTTGGCATGGTGGGATTTGAACTCGGGACCTCCACTACCATAACCATTACACTACTGTATCCAACGTGTAAATGTTTTAAATGCTGGCTGATTTTTTTTTTACCAATGAACATGGACAAATGGACACTGGGTATAAAATGCCTACTGTGTACGTGATATATAGAAGATTGGCATGTATGTAGCCTGCTTCTGGGCCCTGACAGCATGAATGAGGGAACCATGCGTATCCTAATTTCCTGATGTCTGAGAGGGAGGTGAGAAGTTCTGTGTGTCTGACTAGCTGTTATGTGATCTCTGATTTTGTAATCCTCATCCCAATTTTTTTCTGATGATCAAATAGTGACCTTTCAAAATTTGAGCTTGAGTCCTGCAGAATGCAAGTATTTGGGCCATGTGAATCTGTTGGAATCTTCCTCCCCCTTATCTGAGCTTGCTAACATACAAAGTTGTGTGCTACGACTATCCAAAGGTAATAGTTGTTGATGCATCTCCAGCAAGTCAAGAGATTGGTAAGTGAATTTAAGCTGCTTTTATATTGCACTAAGACTTGTGCTGGTTAATGGCTCTACCACTCCCACTGTGCTGATACTGCGCAGCTGGCTGCAACCCAAATATAAACTTGCTGGAATTTGCTAAGTTTACATTTAAGTTACAGCCAACTGTGTGGAATGTTTGTGTCAGAAGCCAGTACCACTAACATGGACGTCGTGGAATATAAAAGCTGCTAAAGAGGGTACTTGCCTAGCTTTTCAGGTCTGCTCGTTTTCCACACCAGCTGTTGTGATCTCTCTGTTACACACCTACTATTTAGTACCAATTTGTGCCATGAACTTTCACCCATTGGTAACTGAACCAAGACGTTCTCATTCATTTCACTTAATACTCTTGCAGATGCTGGTGAGGGCAGACTTTCATTCCATTAGTCTGGACTTGATTTGATCCCAGGTTCCAAAGGTGAAAGATCATTATTCAACTGGGCTGTGCCGTACAATTCTCTGGCTATTCGATGGACCTCTTTCAGATAGAGATTTGGACTGGCCTACTTTTCCAGCTAAAAGAACTAAGAGTGTACTCCGCATGAATAGGTCTCGGAAATTGTGCAAGTCCATTCTTTCTGGGTATGCATGTCTGCCTTAGACCACTGGAATTTGGATTTTGTTTAATAGATTTCTAGTTGTAGCAAGCAGCTGCCTCTCTGAACTGCTAAGCCCTTATACTGAGGAAAGCCCCTGGTTGGACAGAATTCAAGAATGTATTTTCTATGTTTTTTGTTTGAATTCTGGTTTAGTTTTATACTTAATTTGATTCAATAATCTTGGGGAGTGAGGAAACTGAATTCTCCCCTTTGATTCTTCTTTGGGCTCTGTTCAAGGTTAGCACAGAGGCACCACATACTGGTTGTAACTTGGTTTCTTCAAATGTGAAGCTCAAATGTTTCTGTTCCAAAATTCCCTGGATTCTAGAACGGTCCCAGTGGATTGGAAGGTAGCAAATGTAACCCCGCTATTCAAGAAAGGAGTGAGAGAGAAAACAGGGAACTACAGACCAGTTAGCCTGCCATCAGTCGCCGGGAAAATGCTGGAATCCATTATTAAGAAAGTGGTAACAGGGCATTTAGAACATCATAATACGATTAGGCAGAGTCAACATGGTTTTATGAAAGGGAAATTGTGTTTGACAAATTTATTGGAGTTTTTTGAGGATGTAGATAAAGGGGAACCAGTGGATGTAGTATATTTGGATTTCCAAAAGACATTCAATAAGGTGCCACATAAAAGGTTGTTACGCAAGATAAGGGCTCATAGGGTTGGGGGTAACATATTAGCATGGATTGACAGAAAACAGAGTAGGGATAAATGGGTCATTTTCAGGTTGGCAGACTGTAACTAGTGGTGTGCCGCAAGGATCTGTGCTTGGGCCTCAGCTATTTACAATCTATATTAATGACTTAGATGAAGGGACCTAGTGTAATGTATCCAGGATTGCTAATGATACAAAGCTAGGTGGGAAAGTAAGCTGTGAGGAGGACACAGTCTGCAAAGAGGTATAGACAGGTTAAGTGAGTGGGCAAGAAGGTGGCAGTTGGAGTATAATGGGGGAAATGTGAGGTTATTCACTTTGGTAGGAAGAATAGAAAAACAGAATATTTTTTAAATGGTGAGACACTATTAAATGTTGGTGTTCAGAGAGACTTGGGTGTCCTCGTACAAGAAACACAAAAAGTTAGCATGCAGGTACAGCAAGCAATTAGGAAAGCAAATGGCATGTTGGCCTTCATTGCAAAGGGGTTGGAGTACAAGAGTAAGGAAGTCTTACTACAATTGTACAGCGCTTTGGTGAGACCTCACCTGTAATACTGCGTACAGTTTTGGTCTCCTTATCTACGGAAGCATATGCTTGCCTTGGAGGCAGTGCAACGAAGGTTCACTAGATTAATTCCGAGGTTGAGAGGGTTATCCTATAAGGAGAGGTTGAGTAGAATGGGCCTATACTCTCTGGAGTTTAGAAGAATGAGAGGTGATGTAATTGAAACATATGAGATTCTGAGGGGGCTTGACAAGGTAGATGCTGAGAGGTTGTTTCCCATGGCTGGAGAATCTAGAACTAGGGGGCATTGTCGCAGGATAAGGGGTCAGCCATTTAAGACTGAGATGAGGAGGAATTTCTTCACTTAGAGGGTTGTGAATCTTTGGAATTCTCTACCCCAGAGGGCTATGGATGCTGAGTCGACGGGTATATTCAAGGCTGGGATAGATAGATTTTTGGACTCTAGGGGAATCAAGGGATATGGGGATTGGGCGGGAAAGTGGAGTTGAGGTCGAAGATCAGCCATGATCTGATTGAATGGCGGAGCAGGCTTGAGGGGCCGAATGGCCTACTCCTGCTCCGATTTCTTATGTTCTGTTCTGGTTGCCTTCCACATCCCACTGGCCCTGATCTACCTCCGTTGATACAATTTGATTTTTCTATTGGTGGTCACAGTGATCAATGATGGTGCTGAAAGCTTTGAATCGTCACTGCTCCAGGCACATGAAGCTAGAAAATGTTTCAAGTGCTTTATGCAAACCTTTAGGAAACCGGGGCGGGGGTTGGGGGCTTTGAACAATCACATACAAAATAACTGATGATCCTCAGTTTCTCCAGCCATTCCTCTTAACTCAATTCTTTGACGCCAGGGGTCAGCCTTGCTGCTCTTCTGCACTCTGCCTCTGGCAGTTCTCAATGTGTGGTCTCACCAGAACACTACTGTTTTTGCATGTCATCCTTTGCCTTGTACAGTACTGATCTAGCAACGCAATTCAGCATTTTATTTGCTTTGTTTGTTGCTGTTACATCGTGATTTGACAAGTGTCAAATCTCTGCCATTCCCAGATCCATTTTAGCTTCAGTTTTACCTATTTTTGATACAAAATATATCCATATTGTAATTTTCTCCCCTTCCTTCCTTTCCTGAAGGTGCTGACTCTCTTGCTTGTGATGCAATTGCCTTATTGCTGGCCACACTCTGGTATCTCACTTGTGTTGACATTCTTCACATGCTGGCTATTCCAACTTGTAAAGCATCACAGCTGAGCCCAATTTTGCCCTCTCCTAATGTTCACACATGCACTCTTTCTAGCAGTGGGTCACTGGATAATGATGAGGAGCAGGATTCCTAGCTGATTTTTCCTCTCCATAGCCCCATGGCCACTGGGATCAATTGTTGTGTCTGAATTGTTGCTGCTGTTCATTTCTTTACATCCAGCATGCCCAAAAGTTGTCTTATGTGAAGGTTTATTTTCAGGACTAGTTGCAGCCACTTTTTGAGATAAGAGGATGTTTCCTGGTGTGAATACATTAGGTAGCGTTATTTGAGCATTCCTGTCACAATATTTATAGAATTGTCAGGGTTTGAAAACAAAATAGGGAATAAGATTGAAGCGATGATGGGTTTTATTTAATTTAAAGGATTATACTGAGATTCCCATATTTAGGATTTGACATGGATGTGGACAGTTGACCTGTTTGAGTTGTAGTGCTCAGCTATGTCCTGTAACTTTGAAAGCGGTTTTCAGTTTATTTACATATTTGTGATGGAGGTCCATTTGTGATGGCAAATGAGCCCGCACCATTCATATTAGAGAGATCAAAAATAACAGGGAAATGTGAGGAGTGGCATTCATAATCAGTAAGAGTACGAAAGATTGCAAACACTTGACTATCTCGGTTCCTGTATTAGAATAGGACTTTTTTTTTTGTGTATTTTAGTTGTTTTTAATGTTCATTTTTTTAGAGCCAGGCTCAACTGCTGGCCTGAGGCCACAACCTAATTGAACTCGAGCCTCTGTTCCTTTTGGCTGTGATGACAGCAACTCTCTTCGTTTCTTAATTTTTTTTCTGGGCGACAGGAAGGGTTTGCATTTTCAAAACTTTTCACGCTGTTTTTTAAAAATCTTTTCCGGGCATTGTTTCCTTGCTGTTTCTATCTCGGTTCCTGTATTATAATAGGACATTTTTTTTAAAAAGGGGCTGTAAAACAATCACTATCTGATTTGGAACTGAATACTGCTCAGGAATGTGATGAAAGGGTGAAATGAATTCGATTAAAAACAGCGAGGGAAACTCTTTTGTTGTATACACAATGATTGGCTGTAACAAGCTTTGCAAAAAAAAAATCTTGATTGTTCTGTAAGTTTTCCGTTTGCTGCTCTATGTTGTCCAAATTGAAAGACCAGAGTCGCACAGTCCAATGTTCCTGCATTATTTCGCTGCTTTAATATTACTGCCTATGGCCAGCGGCTGAACAGCAAT
Organism: Heptranchias perlo; assembly: GCF_035084215.1. Taxonomy (NCBI): domain Eukaryota; kingdom Metazoa; phylum Chordata; class Chondrichthyes; order Hexanchiformes; family Hexanchidae; genus Heptranchias; species Heptranchias perlo. Next base: position 31,887,264 of record NC_090339.1, on the reverse strand, counting down.
CTCCTTTACTTCTAACTGTTGGGTCATACATCTCCTGTTGGACACCTCACCAGTAGAATACAGTAGCCATTAGGGCGTGGAGTTCATGAAACCACATCGAGACCGTGCAAAAGTCATTGGCATGTAGGGTTTGACTGGGTGAGTAAGCTCCAGGACAGGCATCGAGGAGCAGGCTGGAGTCTTGTGGGAATCTGCTGCAGTGCCACTGAAAACAGGCCAAACGCCAGAGAATTATAGTGGTGAGTGTTAAGTACAAGTGTAGGTATCGGCACGAAGCATCACTTGAGTTGTCATCTGAAATTTTCTTGCTCAGTTATTTCTCAATTGAATATTTTAAATACCTGTTTTTAAAAAAATATTCGAACCCATTAATTTTGATGTAAATTAGAAATTGTTCAAAGTCAAAGAAGCATTTTTGATAAAATTATTTCAGGTAAATAATTTTAAGTTAAATCCAGTGTTATCATTAGGATGTCTGTGAAAGTAAAGGTGGACATTTTTTGTACTACTTTTTTTGAATTGTGGAAAACATCCAGCAGAACAGTTATACATTTTGTACTATTAAACTTGGGTTGTATCCGGAGGGAGCATTTTGAGCTGTACAGTAGAAAGGTGAAGTACTTACAAGTGTTTACAAGTATATCACTGGTGGAGTTAGTGGCGGGATCAATTTGAAGTGATAAATTAAGTGTATCACACAAGAATGTTGTACAACATTAAAGTTAAGTATAAGTTAAGTTATTAGCTTAAGTGTGATTTCTTTTCATCCGCTTTAGTATATTGGTACTAAAACATTTGCATTTATGTAGTATCCTAACATCTTTCAGAAATGTCTCCAAGTGCTTCATTTACAGTGAATTACTTTTAAATACAATGACTGATGTGGGCAACATGGCAGCCAAGTGTGCAGAGCTGGCACTGTTCATATTAGAGTGATCAAAAATCATGGAGAAATGTAAGGAGTGACAACAATAATAATAAGAGTATAAAAGATTGTCAGTCAGGTCCACCTGAGAGCACAATATTCAGTTCACCATTCCTGCAAACCATGTTTTTGTGCATTTTTTTAATGCTTGTAGTGTGCAATAGTTTTTATTTCCAGTACAAAAGAACAGTATTTTCTGGCCTATACTGTTCTTTGATTCTTTTCAGAATCAAAAGAGCAGCATAGCCAGAAATTACTGTTGGTGATAATTGATAATAGCTGACGAATGCTATTCAAATAACTTTCTTCTGTCTGCTATTATAATGAAACATATTAATCCATTTAGTTTAAGTAGATTAACCTTTCTGTCAAAATAGTAAAATCTGGAAATAAAAAACTGGTATCAGTAAAAGTGACCACAAAACTGTCAGATTCTCGTAAAAACCCCAACTGGTTCACAAATGTCCTTTAGGGAAGGAAACCTGCCATCCTTGCCTGGTCTGGCCTAAAAAAAATGCAAAAGTGGAGACCACAATAAAGGTGTGGGACTGGAAATTTGCCAATTTCAGTGGGTGGTAGGGCACCTGTCTCCGATTAATTGGCTGGGAAAAAATGGTAGATTAAACAGTGGACCAGTAGTGAGAGATATTTAAATACCAGATGGATAAATTACAGGTTAAAGATATGCTGACTTTACCCATAGAATAGTTAGAATATGGAACTCGCTACCATATGGAGTGGTGAGGTGAATAGCATAAATACGTTTAAGGGGAAGCTCGATCAGTACATGAGGGAGAAAGGAACAGAAGGATATGTCGATAGGGTGAGATGAAGTAGGGTGGGAGGAAGCTTGTGTGGTGCACAAACAATGGCACAGTCTAGATGGGCCGAATGGCTTGTTTCTGTGCTGTAAATTCTATGTATATGTTACTGCAGTCCCACATCAATGTGGTTGACTCTTAACTGCTATCTGAAGTGGACTAGAAAGCCATTCAGTTGTATCAAACTGCTCAGCAGTTCAAGAAGACGACCAACTTCCACCTTCTCAGGGCAACTAGGGATGTCTTTGTCAGCGACAGCCACACCCTGAGAATGAGGAAAAAAAGTAGACCAAGGAATGTTATACAAGTATGTTAAACGTTCATCCACTGTTATTACCAACTGCAATGTCTAGCCTTATGTTAGAAAATGCTTGAAATGCGCAGGAGGTTAATCCCCTAAAAGAAGAAAAAAATGGGTTGATGTTTGGATGTGACTTTTCATCAGAACTCTGTTCTCAGATTTCGCTTCAGTGATACTGACTTGCCCTAATCTCTGCTGAAATTACTTAAAAATAAAAATGGTTTAGTTAAATCGTTAAATCAGAATGGCCTCAATTCCTGTAATCCCATGCCTGCCTCTTTCTTGGCTGCCAAGGGGTGAGAGATGAGGACAGATGCGATAGTGAGCCAGTTCTGTCTTGTGACTGTAGGTTGCACTGGTGATTGGGATTATTGTAGGTGGGTGTTGCAAAAGATTTCAGTTCACAGATTAACGTGATATATCTGGGGTCAGATTTACTAGGTCCTATAAAGTTGTACTGAAGTCTCTACAGCTAATTTTATTTTCTTATTTCAAGTATCCCTTCTAGGAGAAACTTTGAAAGGCATAATCACAGTAGGCTCCAAAATGCTAGAAACTGAACCAAATGAAGTATCAAGATCAAAATTTTCTGGAGCTAACTGCAGGTTCCATCCCCCCACTTAAAATGTAACCCTCATGCTTTCAGCACTTGCCTCTCCCTGTAGTAAGTTCTAAATCCACCACTGCTGCAAGCTACAATTTTGTGTTCTTTAGATTTTTATTACTGCTGTTGAGAGCAATGAATAGTGGGACTACCTGCAACTTATGACAAGACCATGTCCCATTGCAAGTTCCGTCTAATTTCTCATTTTCACAAATTATATGGCCTCTAGGGCTATTTTTGGTCTGTTAACTCTTTTGGGGGCTGTCAGTCAATTTTCTAGATTGGTATGTATGAATTAATGTAACAGTGAGGAATACTTTGCTGGCTGGGGCTTTTTAAATTTGGATTTTTATCCTTTAATTCTCTTTCTCTCACACTCCTTTCTTGCACAGGAGAGTCTGGCAGTGACCGCCTCCCACACATGTAACAAATTATTGGTAAATATATTGGCCCGAAATGACTTTGTAGCTTTTGTTCCTTTCTCTCCTTCTCTCCTGAAGGTGCTGACTAGCACTTGGTCTGGTTCCATGGATGCTGAAGATACCTGACTCTAGTAGCTCCTCTTGATTTGTGAGCCCAGTCCAGAGGATATTCAATAATACGGGGAGCATCACAGCTAAGCATTAGTGTACATGCATCTCCCACATTGGTCTGCAGTACAAATCTTGGCTGATTTCATCTTCATTCTCTTCCCCCCAACCCCCCCCCCCCCCCCATGCTTCCACCAAGCCCAGGGGCACTGAGACTAAATTGTAGTAGCCCTCCCTGCCACCCCGGCTGACATCAACAAACGCAGCACAGACCAGGGATTGAATGTGGTAACCTGGTCTGTGTGGTTCAGTACTACAGCACAATGCATTTACCCACTCAATTATCAATGTTTCCTAACTTCTATTTTATTGACTTCTCTCCCCATGCTAGCTGTGGTTGACTGCCTTGCTTCCATTCACTTTTTAATTTTGGGTATTGGGAGTTCTCTCTGAAGGGAATCATGTGTGTAACGCTTCTTCCCCACATTTGTGGCAGTTTCAGTGCCTCAACTAACTCCATCTGTGTGCCATCTTTGTTGATGCAATTTTTGAGTTGGTCTTAACATCAGGCACCCAGGTTCCCTGTATTGGCTGCCTGATGGACAGATCAGCTCTCTGCCCTTGCCTCCCTCCCTCCTCATTATGTGCCTTTTTGCCGTGGGTTTAGCTTTTCTCTGCCTGACACAGTGCGATTTCCAGCATGTCCTCACAGTACTAAGCTGTTGTTGATGCACTATTTACTCAAAGTAAAAAAATAATTTGGAGGGGATAAAAACTTGGTTGACATGAAATCCCGTGTCAGATCTCCCCTGATGCCTCAATAGGTTTATCCACTGGGTAGCTGAGTCATGAAGAACAGGAAGGTCACTGGTCTGATCCTTTGTCTGTGCTGAGTTAGCTGATCTTGGCCAGGTTTGTAGTAGAGTTACAGTACTACACTTAGTCTCAGCAACTTTGGGTTAGAGAGAAGAAAATAAACCAGGGTTCATGTTCCTCATCACTGTCTGATGATGCCTGCTGGAAAATGCACGTGTGTATGCGGGAAGATTTTTTGAGAACAAGATTAAGATCTGTTGTAATGCCCTTTGCAGTTGAATAGCCCTCTGTAAAGGCTTAGTGAACAATGACCACATGGACAAGTTACCAAAGAGCAACTGGTGCCCACGAAATCATGCATCAGAAAGGAGTCGACACCTTTCAGGAGGAGAGGAGAAAATTGCCAAGATAAAAAAGATTGGATACTTTTGGGAATAGGGAGAAATCCCATGTCAAATCAGATTTTTTATAAAAGTTAAACGATTCACAAGTAGCACTGATTAAATCAACAGAATCTGTTTTCTCTGTTCAAAATGTAAACTGTATGGCAAAAATTTCTGTGCACACTCCCTGAGGGAGTTTAAAAATGCTTGTTATGCCGCTATTTCAATGTTGATCACAAAAAAAACAATGTGTTTCTTCTTTTTATGGACAGGAGAATTGCAGGAAATAGTTTGAGTTGGGCAGTTGAAATATCCTGTGTTTAAAATTTGAAAGAGGCAGAAAACTGCAGTGTTTTCTTAAGCTTTGCATTCACATCGAACTTCCAAACACACATAATCTCTCCCCCACCTTAAAGAAGGGGTTTTGCTTTCAGGATCCCTTTTAAAAAGCAAACCACTGTAGTGAATTATAAATAATTTTCTTTTTTTTTAATTGTTAAACTATTTTAGTTTTAAGTGAGTACTGATGAATGCATGGGGGAATTTGCCTGAAAGGATTCCCATGTGGGATCTTGTGAAGGAGTTGAGTTAACCCGAGCACGTGATAATATCTGCGGTATAACCAATACTACTGATAATATAGCCCTGTCATGCAGGGCACTTTTATATTTGGTATTTCTGTAGTTCAGGTTACGGGATAGTCGTGCTCATTGCATTAGCTCCCCACATCTAGATTCATAAAACCAGTTTCCTTAGGCTAACTGCAGAATTGTTGTCCATGAAAATGTGGCTCTATTATTCTGGTGTTGGGATAAGAAAGTAAATTTTAGCAATGTAAACGCACTGAGGTGTCACATGGGTAATGCTCTCCTGCAACCTGACCCAGAGCAGTACCAAATATAAAAATACTTTCCCTAACTCTTCTCAGCCAGCACTCTGTGTTACTGAGTGTATATCTACTGATGTTATTCCAGCTCCCTCACACTATTGGTCTCAGTAACCACTCTCACCCAGTACCCTGTGTTACTGACTACTTGGGTGCGCAGCCAAAGGCAAATGCCCAGTTCTCCCTCAATGGGGTGCGTTCCATAGCATGAAGGAACTGAGGCTCTGTGAACCGACTGGATTGTAGACCCATGAAAATGTGGTTGTACAAATCTTCCAGCAGACTAAGGGTATAGTTTCTATGAAATAGAAAGAGAGAATTGATCCTTAGTTGCATACCAGCAGAGCTCAACAGCACTTCGAGAGACTGGCTCCTACTGCCTGAAAATGGGCGAGAGGCTCTTCTGAGATTGTGCAAAATTAGAAATGACCTTGTTTCTCTATGTATAATCCAGCTTCCTTGCACAGCCAGGCTCAGTACCTCCTTCCAGCCAGCACCATGTTTTACACAGAATTATTTCTCACTCGCTATTACTACATCCCAATGTACCTGGCTGCTGTCATGATTTTTTTTTAACATAAAGGGCTTTTGGGTGCTAATTCTCTCATTATTTTGTTATTAAGTCAAAAGTAGTCATGGTACATGTTGTAGCATTGTTTGCTTCTGTACACCTACTTAAGAATATTGTTAAAGATATACAGATGATCAAATAGTTCAATGTACTGTAATCCTTGATGAGAACCAATGCTTCTCATGTCACCTTGTGTGAGACATATATGCTGCTTTCTTTTGGGAAGGGGAAAGAAGGAAGAAAAATGCAGCAAATCTGCAACCATTCTGAAGCCAGCAAAAATAAAATGCTTACAAATAGGGCAACGAGCATGTAGGTTGAGGGATTACATGTCTGAACTTTATCATTTATGTTCTTATCTGAAGATGCTTGTTTTTGGACATTACTTGTAGAGATTAAATATTTTACTTGTAACCCTTGTAGATAATGTATGATCTGGAATGAACTGCTTGAAAGGGTGGTGGAAGCAGATTCAGTGATAACTTTCAAAAGGGAATTGGATCAATATTTGAAGGGGAAAAATTTGCAGGGCTATGGGGAAAGGGCAGGCGAATGAGACAAATTGGAAAGTGCTTTCAAAGAGCCAGCACAGGCATGATGGGCTGAATGGCCTCCTTCTGTGCTGCAACATTCTATGATTTACTGAATGCACCTGTACTGATGCTAATTCAGCTCCCTCATATTATGAGCTCTGAACTTTGAGGAAATGTTAATCGAAAAAAAGTGGAACCGATTGCAGACCATTTAAACATATCAAAGTTTGTTTATTTTTCAGAGTAATATACATCAAATTATGTGACATTTTTAAACCAAGATGAGTGAGTCTCGCTGCAAATGATTGACACCTTTTTTAATAGTGATCTGATGATAATACATCTCTTTAAAAGGGACTACCAATGGAGGAAAGTGCAAGGTTCTGAGACTGGCGACTTAGAACTCTGTTCTGTGATCCTGTAAACAATGACACCAGTAGAATTCTGAAGGAGTGGTTGAGCTCCAGGTGCCACAGCTTCTACATTGTGCTGGTCTCTTTTTTATTTTGCATTGCAGAATCTTTGCGTATTTTCTGGAAGCATGCCGAATTATTTATTAAAGTCTTTTGACTTGACAGCTGCAAAAGACCTGCATCTCATTGCTGAACTCCCGTTATGGGGCAGGTGTTGGCCTTGTTTCCACCTGCAGCTGTCAGCCTGGACTCTTCAGTCTGAACTGTATCTAACAAGGCTGGCAAACTGCTCTGAAGGGAAACGGCTCTGATGTACTAATTCTTGGCAATTGAGTAGAATTGGGGACTGACTTTAAAATGCCAGTTGGTGTTTCTTTGAGCAGTACAGGACGCAAGTGCTTTACTGAAGGAATAGTCGGGATTTGTTATTGCTAAAAGGTTACCATCTTCATGAATAAAATGTGTAGTAAGCTTTTTTTTTAAAAGAGAGAAGATTTGCATACCATTTTTATCAGGGTGGTGCCATATGTGAGAGGGATAATTATGCATTTCTGTCGGATTTCCAACACTACATTCAGTGCTTCCAAATGCAAAAGGGTTTGACAAATTACTTTTTCATTCAAAGACAGTGCCCTTTTTATCTGGCACAGGCGTGGCTAGTGCAGAGAGGGATTTTCTTTGTTTCGAGAGGAGGAGAAATTGCACTGAAATACAAAAGATATGAAACATTAAGAACAGGAGCTCCACCAATGATTTGATGGGTAGATGCAGTACTGAGCCATACAGATCCATACAGATCACAAAATTCTTAGGGTTGAGGAGATAGCTGATCTCAGCCAGGGTGACAATTGTATCCTACAATTAGCTTCAGTCTCCATGATCATTGTCCATAGTGACCATTGTTGGAAAGTGTTCGTCAGTGAGGGGAGATGCTTCCCATGCTAGAAAAGCCCACTAACATTCATGCTAGATGCTCACACGTGAAGGATGGCATCTGGGTGAGGTACTAGAGTATTGGCAATGTCTGTGGAACTGTACCACAGTGAGAATCACCACTTTCAAGAAAGAAGAGAGAAAATTGGGGAGGCTGTGGAAATTGCAATGGGTCAAATAGCACCCAAAGGGTTAGTCAAGAAAACTACTGAAATACACTTTGAATGTAGCTTTAAGGTATATCAATCCTATCAAAATACCTGTCTGTTTTGCATGCCCAAATGAATTTGCATTTATGTAGCGCTTTTCATGTCTTCAGGACGTCCCAAAGTGCTTCACAGCTAACTTAAGTACTTTTGAAGTGTAGTCATTGTTTTACAGACCGATAAGGTCTACAAACAGCAATAAGATAAGTGACCATTTACCACACAGAATTAAGCATTTCATTACCTTGCATCTGCAGCTCACATTTTGTATGTTTTCTTCTTTCAGGAGGAATGGGCCAGGGATAAGACCTTACACATGGCACCTGGCCAAGTTATCCGAGGCACAGCCTGAGGCCACTATGATGCACTATTCGTCAGGGTCTCTTAGTCTGTCGTGGCACTCAGGATATGACTCCAGGTGAGTCCCTGTACTGTTACTGTAAGTGGCAACTAGCATTGCTAATGAGACAGGAAGGAGGCGTGTGAAAGAAAACAGTTAAGCTTGCCCAAATGGCTCGGTTGGTAAATATACAAAGTGTGGTACTAAGCCATACAGACAAGAAAGCCTCCATTTCAAATCCTGGTCTGAGTCAGCTAATCCAAGCTTGCAGGACTACAAGTGGCCTCAGTGCCCCTGGGATAGGGAAGGGAAAATCAATCAGGACTTTTGTTCCTGATTTGATTCCCAGTGACTCCTGCTGGAAACTGCTCGTGTGGATGTTGGTTTAGGACTGGATTAAACTCAACTGGCGCCCTCCACTCACATGAAGAATGGTCACTTGGGTGAGGTACCAGTGGGTAGCCAGTGCTCATAGAACCAAACCCCAGCATGAGACATCTGCTACAGGAGAGAAAATGGGGGCAAATATTAAAACAAGTCAAGAATATAGTCATGCTGACTATGCAGCATGAGTTTCCTGCATTCTGTTCTTTTGTTTAGATGTTTATGGCTTGCTGCTGTTTGTCACTACTGCTGATCTGACAGGAATCATTGTATTTGTCTTAGTTACAGTGGGGCCCTGTCACGTGCAATAAGTCAGGCTGGTCGGAATGCTGAATGAGACTAGTGTCAGCTGACTTCTAAACTTCATTAAACCCCACTCCTATTAAGCATTTTGATTTTACAACCTTTTTCATGCTAATTTAAAAAAAATATATATGTTGGGTTTCATTATTTAACGTCAAGATACTGTTGTCATTCTGTGAAGGGAAAATACCTAGAGACACAGTTCCTTTAAGAAATTTATGTCTTTTGTGGTGAGGTGTATAAAAAGGCCTTATTTCTAGGTCTTATCTTTACTTCTTTTTCTTCTGTGGCTGGCAACCGATCTTTCTCTTGTCTCTCACAACAGTGGATGTACGAACATATAAACATACAAAAAGACAGATAGGAAAAGACCAGCTGGTCTAACAAGCTTTTCTCAAACAGTCATGATGGAACTAAGCATCATGACTCCCAGCATACCCTCCCACATGTAGTCATGTAATCTCCTGGAAGAGACAAAAAAAAGATTTTTAAAAACCCTAGACTAAATTAGGGAGAAAAAAAAATCTGAGAAATTCATCTCTGGCTCCCAAAATTGATCAAAATGAGTTCCAGAAGATCACCGTGATAAATACAATAAAGTATAAACCCAATGTCCCATCTACCTTTTGTGTGTGGTGATATTATCCACAGCAAGGAATTTACTGACAGTACATAATATGCCCAGGTGTAGTAAGCTGTACCACTTGTAGCCATAGAACAGAAAATGGTGGTACAGGCACCCAAAATGGGGCAGTTACAAATTGCTGGCCCAAACATGTTGCAGAGAAAAATTAGATTTCCGTGTCATTTTAAAGTTTATCTACGTTCTCTTGTGTCTTCCAGTGACTTTCCTATACAGTGGGATCAACTAGCTCTCCATCGTAGCTCAGATCAGAGGAGCTCTTTTGGAAGTATGGACAGCCTTGACCAACCCAGCCAAAGCTGTGACCAAAGCACGTGTCCTAACAAAAGGGACTCTGCCTACAGCTCATTTTCCGCAAGCTCTAACGCCTCTGATTACACTCTGTCATCGTCGGTGAAGACTGATGAGTCTGCCTCCATGGACAGCATACTACATGGCTTGGGGCCATGGCTGCCAGGCAGGTATGGAGACGCTCAAAGTGGAAGTGAAGGTGGGGAACGGCCAGTTGAAGAACAGCTTTGTTCACACTGTGGGAAGGGGTCATCTGAAAGTGACAACAGGCTGCCATCCCACATACATGAAGAAAGTGCTGCAAATTCAACCAAATCAGCCCCTCCCCCACCACCTGTTCGCAGGGAAAGTTTTGTGGCAACTAAAGTTCGCTCTGCATCTCTCTGCGTGACAAATTCTGAAGCATTTACTGCGACAAACCTGTTGCTTCATCCTGGAAGGTGGACTTCTGAAACCTTGTTATCTACGAGAGACAAAGATTCTGAGGGAGAATATTATACCTGTGTTCCTAAGTGCTCTACAAGCACTGCCGAGCACTCTGTTAACCCAGCATCCAGCCATTGTCCAATAGAGTGTTGCTGCTTGTTAAGATCACAGCCAAGGCATTATTGTCATTCTCACAGGCATGGTGAAGAAATTATTTCACATGAAAATACAACGTTCCCGAGAAAATCCAGTCGCTGTTTGATGGGGCAGTTGGATTTAAGCAATATGATTGATCCGTCCTTTGTTGCCAGTCAATACCTGAGCCTAAATCGAGCGGAGCAGAATGAAAGAATGCCTCTGCATTTGAAAGGATTTTCTGCACATAGGCACAGTGCACCTGAGAAGTTGTTGTCGGCGCAATTGCATTCACTAATGATTTCAGACTGTGGCAAAAGTGGTGTGGGGTTGCAGTATGATCAGGAAAGTCATGAATGGGCCAACTGTGTACCAATACCTCAGCAGGGATATCAGTCCAATATAGGACATTCTCAGAAAGATTTAAACAAAGTTGATTCTTCATTTGAAAAGCAGATGAATGAGAACTCCTCGAGTCCTGAATCTATACCAAAGGGGAAGCAACCAGACATTGAAGAAGCCACCTGTGGTCACTGTTTAGATAGTCAGCTCCATTCTTCCCCTTGCAAAGGTGAGCCTAGTACTACAAGTTGCAGGAGTGCATCTGTTGAAACTACAGCCCAGCAGCAAAGCATGCAGATGCCTCAAGTACCACCAGATCAAATGAGTGAGATTGCAAGCACGTCCTCACATGGCCATACTTTGGAAGACGAGACAGATTTGGAAGAAGCCAAGAATGAAATTGGCAGAAATGACCGGGTATCAGCTAGTAGAGCAGCCAGAATGCGGCGCAAAAGTGACCGCTTTGCCACAAATTTGCGTAATGAGATACAAATGAAGAAAGCTCAGCTGCAGAACAGGAGTGCCGCTGCACTGCTACAAATGGAAGAAGCTTCAGAAGAAATGAGTGACTCGAGAGAGAAGCCATCCAGTTTCTACATTTGCACTACTGGTGAGTCTTATGCCAGTGGCACAGCAGAAGAAACTCCAGACACAAAAACACAGACCACAGATCCCAATAAAACCCTGGACTACACGGCAGAGGATCATGAACCAGGAAGTATGTATTTATATCCATTGGCCAGCAACTCCCATATTTCACCAGACAGATGCAAAACAGGACCTGGTTCATTATCCCAAAATTTTGATGAGCAGAAGACTGCTCAGGAAGCCTGTGGAACTGGCCAATGGAGATGGACACCAGAGGATAAGCTAGGGTCTCAAAGTAAGGTGAAAAAGGAAGGTGGGTCCGATGAGATGCAACCTTGTGCAACGGCAGTGCCACAGGAACCAGATACCTCCCCACTGGTGTCGTTTGCAGAGAGGAGAAAATTCTTTGAAGAGACCAGTAAAAATTTCTCAGGGTCTGATTCTTGCAATTTTGTAGGACTTCAGAGTAAATCAAGTACCATAGGAAAATCTAAAGGCCAGAGCTTCTGTACTAAGTTACATGCCCTTCCAAGTGACCATCTGAGGCAATCTGCTGATGAAATCTCCCAACACTCCACAGGTAGAGTCAGTCAACACTCTGGGCAATATCCTGCTTGTTCATCTAGAGATTTGGAGCATACAATACACCACAGACCAGGAGAGGAGCTATATGAGCAGGAATGTAAATGTGAAAATGTAGAGCCCCTCAAACCAAATAAATCAAGCACTTTGAAGGAGCATTGCGTCTCACATGATCAGGTGCAACACCCTGACCCAGGTCCAGCACTACATTATCAGTATTTCCATACAGATAACAGTCACCTGGAAGAACCTCATCCCACCACAAGATCCAACCAGTTGCAGTCCTCTTTATCTGAGGTAGGTCATGTCTAAGTTAACGACTCATTTTGATTTGTCCCATTTTGTTGCAAGTTCATTCCCCTAATAAGTCAACCTGCCTGTGCTAACTTTATCAACAACGACTTAGAGATGCCAAAAAGCATTCAGAAGAGGCATACTGATCCATATTTTTCTCTCTCATGAGAAGCACCCTCTCGTGCTCACTGCCTCACCCCTTTCTGCAGCCTGATTGAGATCAGGGCTGATTGAGTGGGAAACTGGGTATGAACAAGGAACAAGGTGCACTAGTGTAAATAAGATTTACCATAGCTAACTGGTTGACATGGCTGTTCTATTTTTAACTGCTCTACCTGTTGTACAGCTGGTATAAAAAGGCAGCACCCTGACTATCAACTGATGTAATCTTTACTAAATAGTAATAGAACTTGGAACACGACAAAGCCAACAACATAACAAACATGAGACAGTCACATTCTGTTTTGTTGAAGGACTTTCAGTCTTTAATGTGATACTCAGTTCTTGGTGTTATTGGTGGGACCTGTAGTCTCTCACTGTATCAAAAAAAACAAGTTTATGGGAGGGGTGTGTGTGCCTGTGTTTACCCATGCTTTCAAACGGCTTTTGTGCCATCAATGAATTCCCAATCTATTAGGTTCTATGTTATCCACTGTAGCTACACTGTTATATCCTAATAATATATCCAAGATCTATTCAATCTTGAATAGATTCCTGATCAAAGGGTGCTGAGTACAGGTGCTCCTAAAACTCACCAGTACCATTCAGATGCCATAATGCCAGAAATTGGCTGTTTAATTGGTTTTTTTTTGTAGAAGAGCAAACCCAATTTTTGTAAGGTTGAAGAGCAGCTTGCATTTCTTTCACCTTGCATAAATAGCAAGGTCCATACCAGCATTTTTTAGCTTATAATTTTCTCCCTTCCTCCTCCATGTCCTCTGGCACATTGCTGGTGGCTCCATCCTGTGTCAGTCTAAACATAATTTGGATATTTGACCATGGAAGGGCATTACAGCCAAGCCTGAATTGGTCCTCACCCAACATCCACATGTGTACTTTTCACCAGGGGTCACTGGACAGCAGTCAGGAAAAGGAGTCTTAACTCTTTACTTTTTCCCCCCCCTCCCAAGGTTCTGGGTCCTGATGTCAATGCAGTGCCCCCACTTCTACCAAGACTGGGATCAGCACAGACCAGGGTTCACACCAGCTCCTTATGAGGCAACATACTTACTCACTGAGCCATTGGAGACTCGCATATTCTTTTCTCTGAGCCTCTAGATTGCCCTTGTGAAACCAACCTAAACAGTTTCTTGAATCAATTGTTTTTTCTATGAATTAACTCTATTGGTGCAGTTCATAGTACTTTTCATCAATTAGGTTTTGTGTTGGTAAAATTTATTAGGAATTGAATTGTGCTCTTTTTCTCCCCCCACCCCCCCCCCCCCCCACTCCTTTTTTTTCTGCCTTTCCCTATCACTCTATGTTTCCTGAAGGTCATCTGCTGGTTAACCATTTGTTAGTTATAGTTCTACCGGCACTAATGCAGGCTAATACCTCAGCTAAGTGGTCATTCTTCGCGTGTGAGCATGAAGAGTGAGTGTCAGCAGTCTAGTAAAGCCTGGGATGGGTAGTCGTCATAGCTTTGATCCCATTTTCCTCCAGTGTCCGGGAAAATTTACTTTCCAGCAAAGATGGGTGGATAGTGATCAGGAACAGGAATAGGAACCCTGCCTGATTTATTCCTCCATAATAGAGGTGCTGAGGGTGTGTGTAGCATTTTTACCCCTGTTTCGGCTGATATCGGCTAACTTGATGCAAACCAGGATTGAAACTGGGACCTTGTGAAACGAGTCTGGCTCAGCTAAATATTTTTGTATAACAAAGCTGCAGTGATGCCTCAGACGGGTTGCCTCGGACGGGACGCCTCAGTCAGCCTTGCCCTAAATTCCTCTCCCTCCTCGCTGGACTCCTTGATCTATGTTGGCTACAAAGCCCACCACTCCTGATGGTGAGCTCTTGGATTAGGTTGACCCTAGAGAATCATACATGCTGAATCAAAATGGCTGAGTGTGATCTCGCTTCCTATACAAATATCTTTTTAGATCATAGTGACGTCTTTCTGTGTACACTTCGTTCTTTCAACATTGTGTCTGAATTTGAATCATTTCCTTCTCTAGAAGTAGCTCTCAAACAGGGGAATTTTATGGGAGTTACTATTTATTTTGGGGCCCAAAGGAAGTATAATACACAAAGGAAGCCATGACTGAGTCATGTAGGGGGACACTGAAGGTATGGCAATGAATTGCATGGATGGTAACAGAGACAGCAATGGGTTACAAGACAGTAATTCAGTTGAACATATCGATAGTGTGTAGTCGTGCATTAAATTACCGCCTTAAAGTTTCCGCAAGATAACTCTATGTAATACAGCCCTAGCTTCCCTTGCGATGTCATTCATCTGCATCATACTTTCTGAACTGCATCCACTGCATAATGATGAAAATGTTCTTTTGCCTCCCTCCCTCCTCAGTTTTCTCTCTTGATGGTGCTGACTTTTGCTGAGGTATAGATCCACATGTACCAGCAGCTCTGGCACTTCCAGCTGTGGTCATTCTTCATACGTGAGCCGGGATAGCTTATTTGACCATAGACTGAGTCACATCTGAGTCCAATTTTATCCCCTCTAGAAGTTTCTAGCAAGGATAACAACAAGTAGCTTGGCTAATTTTTATCCCTCCATTCTCTAGCATAGGGACATTAAGACTATTTGTAGTGCCACTACTGCTTATCTTAGCTCAGACTGGGCAAAGAAGCTGGGACCTTGCTGATATGATTCATTTATTAAGTGGGCCATTAGGGATGCAGTGTTCTGTTTCCAATTAAATTATAGATGTGAAATTGAAGGTATTAATTCAGCCTGCATGTTTATTTTGGGGAAGGTTATTAGTGAAGGTATTTTTCTGTCTACCTTGGTTTCTCGGTGATGTGTCACTTGTCAAAAGGGAAGCAATGTCCTACCAGCTTCCCCAGTGCTCTCCGAAAGGGTTAGATACATAGAAGTTAGAATACTTAAACAGACCCTTCGGCCCAACCAGACCATGTCGACGTTTACCTTCCACACGAGCAAACAGTTCTAATCACATTTATCCACCTTGTTCCCATATCTCTTCAATCATTTTCTTTCATCCAGCTATCCAATTTATTCTTGAATGTTGACATAGTTTCTGTCGCAATCATTAACCCTGGAAGTGAATTCCACATGCTCACAATGTTCTGTGCAAAGAGGTCTCTCCTGCATTCTGTTCTAAATCTCTTACATTTAATCGTATCTATGGCCACTTGACCATAGTTCTTGACCACTCAACTACTGGAACTAGTCTGCTTCTGTCTACCCAACACATCTTTACATAATTTTAAACACTTCTATCATCATCCTGTAATCTGTGTTGTTCCAAAGAAAAATAACCTAATTTTTTAAGTCTTCCTTCACATTTGTATTTCCTCACTTCAGGCAGCATCCTAGTAAATTTGCATGGTACCCTTTCTAAAGCCTCAATCACCTGGAAGGTGAGAGCCTGGTCTTGGGTTTGCTTCCTGTTGATTTATCTTTGCCCCTTGCTTAGAACCTCTCTGTCCACAACTCAACAATCATTTATACGAAAGTTCTATGAAATGATGCTCCAGTGATATGTGCAGATTCTTGAGGTCAACATCGCCTGAATCTTATAATTTTTGAACTTCTTAGTGAATAAATGCACTCGGTCTGTGTGACTCAGCACCACACTAGGGATGTACCAGGTTTGATCCTTGGTTTCTCCATCCAAGACTAGACGAGAAGATCAACAGGGGTTCCCACTTCTAATAGAAATGCAGTGATGCCTGCATAAATGTGCAGGTGTTTGCATGTTGTGTGAAGATGGGCTCAGCTCTGATAAGTTTCCCCCCCTCCCTCATAATTTAATAGCCTGCTGACACTTCTGGCTCACACAAGAAGAAAGTGCATTCTGTTTCGGCATGAGTGGACTGCCTGTGCCTGTGGAATTGTTCCCCAGCATCAGGAAAGGGAAAACTGTACCACATTTATTGCTTGTTATTTTTTATCTACTTCCTAAAAAAAAAATTGTCATTGTGTATCAGATTTAGCGGAGATAGCGTGAGATGGATGAAACTGTAATGAAGAATTTGAATAAGATGAAGAGAGCTATGGGATGGGTATCTGGCATTGAGAGATTTTTCAACAGTTGAATAAGGGAAAATGTACTGCACACCACTCATCAAATTAATAGACTATATTTGTAGTACAGTTCACCCTCCTGGGTCTGTATCGCAGTGCTGTTTTTTTTCAGATTCCACATACTCTGCCCAGTCATTGTGATAATATATTTACTTTAGTTGCTAATTAAAGGAACTGTCTCCGCTCTAGCCAGCAAAAGTAAAGCCAAGACATTGCTGATGTGTTTTCCAACTGTGCTGTAAATAGGGCTGCGGATGTTTCTCTGTACTAACTGGCACTATTCTTTGCAGGGATGTCCGGTGGAAAAACTGGATCAGGCCGAGATAATAAACAGGAAGTTTACTCCAACAGAAAGGTAAGAGCTTAGTGATTCATTCCATGGAACTCCTTCTTCCTTCCCTGCCCACCACTCAGTTTAACATGACAAATTATACATTTAAGTTTTGTATGTGTGATGTTAGATTTTCAGGAGTATTCCTGATTAAGGAATGTCCCCCACCCCAAGACTCATTACAGTCTTAGCTTAATAACAGAATAGATTCTTCGGCGCATGGTCTCCTGCCAGTTTATAAGTCCCCACCATCACAGACCCTGCTGTTCCCAGTGACCTGGGGAGGCCTGGAACTCCAAATGTAACGTATGCTGATAGGAAGCAATTAGTCAACTGATGTAGATCCTGAACTGTCTGCCTAACTCGGGAGCTTGTAATATAGGCCACTTATTGCCTATCTCCTCTTCATCTACGGCCTTTGGTAGATGTGCTGCTCCATGGGAGTAGACTTCCATTCGCAGCATTGGGATGTCGGCAAAGCTCAGATTGGGTGAAGTTCTCTAACAAAGCAGTAATATTAGAAAACTGACCCAGCATTCATAGGGCAAGTAAAAAAAGCTCTATTTAAACATAGTTTAATGGAGCTACCACTCCTCCGGTTTCTTTTCTCCCCTTTCTCTCTGGGAAAGTGCTCTACTCAGTATCTGGCCAGCCTCCTTTTAAATCAGTAGCTGTTTTTATGGGGAACTGTGGGTGCAGACTTGCATCCATCACTTTGTTTCAGCGCTGAGTGTGTCGTGAACAAAACTCTGTTCAGTATTACGGCCTAGCTTCATAGGTCTATCTTTAGTAAACATACTATAACCTCTCATTTCTGTGATGCCAGTAATGTCTGTATTTTCATGAGTTCCATAATACAACAAATAGCACAGTTCATTCCAATGCCCCAAGAATTCCTCTTAAAAAGTACTTAGGCTTACCTTTCAACAGCTCCTCACCCATATTTGAACCTTGTATCAGTTACATTTCTCTATTTACCCCAATTATTATGTCTTTTCTCTTCAACAAAAAAAAGGAGTTCATCTACATTTACAAGTCTTGCAGCCCCTCCCTCACTAAATCTAATTGAAGGATTTCTTAGTTACTGTTTCCATGCTGTGAGTCAACAGCTTAGGCACATATCTACCCCCTTTACAAAAGCTCCTCGAATATTTATAACAATTATTGTCTCCAGTAGACACCATTTTAGTTACAACTATATGGAAGCTGATTGTGCAGCTCATTCTCTCTGTGTCTACACACTGCACTGGCAGCAGTCCAGATAGCATGGGCTTGCAAATATTATCACCTTCACTGTCCTCACCATCCCATTATATTTCTGCTTTAGTTGCATTAACTTTCTGATCTTGAGAAAATACATCCCTCTGTGTAATGTCACTCTTGATTTGAGGCACTCCGCCATTGTCACTTCCATAAACCATTAAATAAATTCTGAGTCGGCACAATTGTTGTTTCCATTTCTCAATGCTTCACCTTGAAGAATACAAAATAATTTGCCAACATTTTTCTAATCCACCAGTCCCTGATGTGCCGTCCATTTGTTTAAAAAAAAAGAAATGCATTTCTAAAGTGACTTATCACATCATTGAAATGTCTCAAACCGCTTCATACAATGAATTACTTTTGAACCATGTCTTATGTCTCATTGTCTCACTTTAATTTGAATGTTTCTATTCATCCAAGGAGCTCCAGCCCTTCCTTAGTATTTATTGAATTGTCAGCTTGGATTAGGTGCTCAAGTCCTCATGGGATCTTAAGCCCACAACCTTTTGACTGAGAGGCAAGAGTACTACTGCCTGAGCCAATCTGACACCTGTACACCAAATCTTTGATTAGAGTTTAAATTCATTTTTATGTTGTGCTTTCCAGCTTGACTGACCAACACAGATTTAGTGGGTGGCTATAAGGAATGCCATGCAAAATATCCTGGAATTAGTTTTTTTAAATTTAAAAACTCTTGTTTAAAAAAATATTCTAGCAGAAATGTATTAAACAGAGCACAAGCTGAGAGCAGTAACTTAAGAAAAATTAAAATACTTCTGTCTCAACAATTTGAGGATCAGCACTCCCATGTGATTTGGTGCAGCCATAAAGTGCCAATATATACCAGACACACACATTGTGTATAACTTTGCTGTTTACTATTGTAAAAACTGAATGGGCTTCATTTTAGCACCCGCTATCAGGTGCGTTCCTGGCGGGGGGGGGGGGGGGCTCCGAAAATCGGGGAATCCCGGAGCTGGTCCGGAGCCCACTTCCGGGTTCCCCACAGATGCGCCGACGTGCGCGCGCAGCCCCCGCATGTGGGAATCCTGCAGGCAATTAAAGCCAGCGGGATGCCACTTAAAAGTATTTACATAGGTATTTCAGGTCATTAACTGACCTGATTAAGTGAATATGTAAGGAGGGGTGGGATTTTATAGACAACTGGGACTGTTTCCCTTACTGGGGGAAACACTCCCAGTTGAAATGGACGTGTTGCAGCTGCAAAGGTCCATTTGACAGGTCGGGGAGGAGACCCTCACTCATTGCAGGAGGCCACTCTGTCACTTGGGACAAAGTTTGGCCTCCACCGCCCTCCTCCTGACAAGAAAATTCACCAACTTGCACACTTACCCCGGGGTCCAGAGACATGTACCTACCTTGCGGACCCCCTCAGATGTACATCTTCCGGATGGGGGCCGCTATAGCTGCAGTCGTGACCTCCTCGGAGGGCGAACAGCATCACCGGCCACGCCGTCCACCTCTGACACGTGGAGCTCCACAACAGAGTGCTGTGACACATCCACCTGCACAGCAGGAGGGAGGGCTACCGCAGAGAGAGATGCGTCGCAGAAGGCACTACCCTCGTCACAGGGTCCACAGACCGAGGCTCAGCTTCCTGGACCTCTCTGAGCAGCAGTGCACACGGAGGCTCAGAATCACTCGACATTTAGTCGTGGACATCTGCAGCCTCCTTCATGCCGAGCTGCTCCAGGTTGGCCCGAGCACCATCTTCTTACCTGTCGCTGTCAAAGTCACCACTGCCCTCAACAACTTCTCCTCCGCATCCTTCCAGGGTGCCACCGGGGACATCGCCGACATCTGCACAAAAGAGCCCTGCAAATACACCTACACCCACTCTGCAGTGACACAATGGGTGTCATCAGTTGTGGGTCTTCATTGTGATCCTCAGGAAAGGGCATTATTGCACAAACCAGACAAGATTCGCAAAGACGTGGCAGTAGTGGTGCCAATATAATATGTAATGTGAGTTGGTCAGAAATTCAATATAAGTAAAAACCATGACAAACCCTCAAACACCCTTGTGCATCCCCTTCATGCTCACAACACATTTGCCTTACGCTGCCTACTGCACGTATGTGATGCATGCCCTGTGGCTGCAGCACAGGTAGTGGCAGGTTGAGTGAGGCTGACTGTGAAAGAGATGCACGAGAGGGTGAGTATGAGATAGAGCCATGAGATTGTATGAGGATTGGGTTGAGTGGTAGTGGTGGGATGAGTACTGGCGAGGTGAGTAAGTGCAGGTAAGATGAGGATGAGCTTTGAGTGGGTGTGAGGAGTGATGTGATAGAGTAGTGTTGGCAGTTTAGAAGGAGATGTGGGTTGGGGGCGGTGATGTGGCAGATGGAGTGTAGGGGAATGAGTAACTGTACTCACTTTGGCTGACCTACTTAGGTCATTGGAGCGCCTCCTGCACTATATGCAGGTAGGCGATATGTTGGTGGTGCAGGTGACCTCCTCTGCCACCTCGAGCCAGGCCTTCCTGGTGGCAGAGGCAGGCCGCTTCCTCCCGCCCGCCGGGGGGAAGATCTCTGTCCTCCCCCTCCTCCTCACCCCATCTAATGATACCTGGAGTGAGGCATCATTAAACTGGGAGCAGCCTTCCCCCTGGGCTGCTCCATGCTGTAATTTTTCCTATTTGTTGCAGCATCAGTCAGTGGAGGACTGCCCCTTTAAATAGAGCTCCTCCAGCTGACAGATCAGCAGTGGGGAACCTGGAAGACCAGGTAAGTGGATCCAATTAGGCTGCGATCGCGCGGGGGGCAGACTAATTTCATCGGGGGCATTACCCACGCGCCCAATAGCCCCCCCCCCCCCCCCCCGGCCGCGAACCCGCAGCCCTGGTAACATCGAGCCCAATGTCTCCACATATTCTATCTCCCCTTCTCAGATGACAGTCCTTCTAGCCACAGCCCCCCCACCAATCTTCTACAGTCTTAATTATGCCCCTGCATCCAACCATTCTGAAAGGCTGCCCAGCATGCCACAAAGACCATGACTGACCTGGCTATCCCTGCAGACCCAGATGTGTTTGGCCAATCCATTAGAGAGCAAATGGATCCCTGAAGCACATAGATTAGCACAACTCTCTATACCAGCTGCAGGAAAATTAATTCCCCCCACTGTTCTGCAGAGCAGATCTATCTACATCCCCCTTACCAACCAAGTGGATGAAGCATCTCCTGCAATTGGAGAAATACTAGGTAGCCTGGGGCTCCATTCACCCCATTCCCTAAATCATCTTCCAGGAGCCAACTAGTGCAGCAGGGTAGATAATTTTTTTAAAAAAAACTACCTCCAAGACCAGGTAAAGACAGCAACTCCAACCAACAGGATCTTTAGTGACAGTAATAGGACTTCTTTGTCCCCCTCCCCTGCCCAACCAAACCTTGGGGACTAAGACAAAACAAATTGCTTCAACATTGAATTAGAAATTGCTCCCGACATGGAGAGAGCATTCCAACAAACTACATGCATGCAAGTTCATTTCAATCAAAGCATACAACGGCTTCACAAAATATATATTTTATGTAACTCTTTAATTTTATTTAATACATTATTTTTTTAAATGTTTGGTGTCTTTCAGAGAGATGAAGACACTGAGTGTGAGCAATGTACAAGAAGTACTTCCTGAAATGAAGTCAAAAGAAAGCCTCAAGGATGAGTGGGACAAGCTGGTGAGGAAACCAAGACAGGAAACGTCTGCTTGGGAGAGACCCAGCATAGCTACTGCACTGCCGGTGAATTACTCTGAGTATCCCCCACAGTACCCACAGAGAGAGGGGATTACCTGTACATGTTCCACACGCCATGTTAGTTGTGGATCACTGGATGTATCGAACAAATTGGAAAAAGGGAAGGTTGCCCCACACGCTTCAGAAATGAATAGACATGAGGATTCATCCACTGACAAAAAGAAGAAAGGGTCTCCACCACAAAGACCACCACCACCAGATTGGGAGAAGTATAGGTTGCAGAAACTGTCTCAACATGAATTAGCAGATTTGGAAAAGTATCGGTCCCGGAAACCGTCTCAACATGAATTGCCGGATTTGGAAAAGTACCAGTCCTGGAAACTGTCTCAACAAGAATTGCCGGATTTGGAAAAATACCAATCCCAGAAACTGTCTCATCACAAATTGCCGGATTCAGACAAGTACCAGTTCCAGAAACTGCCTCAACACGAATTGATGGATTTGGAAAAGTACCAGTTCCAGAAACTATACCAACATGAATTGCCGGATTTGGAAAGGTACCAGTTCCGGAAACTGTCTCGACATGAATTGCTGGATTTGGAAAAGTACCAGTCCCAGAAACCGCCTCAACATGAATTACCAGATTCAGACAAATATCAGTCCCGGAAAATGTCTCAACACGAATTGTCGGATTTGGAAAAGTACCAGTCCTGGAAACTGTCTCAACACGATTTACCAGATTTGGAAAAGTACCAGTCCCGGAAACTGTCTCAACACGATTTACCAGATTTGGAAAAGTACCAGTCCCGGAAACTCTCTCAACGTGAATTGCCGGATTTGGAAAAGTACCAGGCCCTGAAATTGTCTCAACGTGAATTGCCAGATTCAGACAAGTACCAGTCCTGGAAACCGCCTCAACATGAATTGCCGGATCTGCAAAAGTACCAATTCCGAAAACTGTCTCAACACGAATTGCCAGATTTGCAAAAGTACCAGTTTCGGAAATTGTCTCTAAACGAATTACCAGATTTGGAAAAGCACCAGTCCTGGAATCGGTCTCGAGATGAATTGTTGGATTTGGATAAATATTGGTCACGGAGAGGCACTCAGTATGAATTAGATCCCGTGGTGATTTCTCAGCCCACATTAGTGGGCCGGAAAAGGTCAGAACAGATCTCTGATAGGGAAACCTGGGTTTATTCAGATCTGTCTCCACGTGCTGGGTCTGCTGTGGATACTGCAACACGATATTCTTATCCATCACAACTGTGTGCTGAGTACTCAATGGGCCTTGAATACGGGTATCCAGGATCCAATTTCATTGATCCAAGATGCTTAGTATCCTCCTCTGTAGTTCCTGTTTCAGGTGAACGCATGATCTCTTCATTGTATAATTATAAATCACAGAGACCAACGATGAAATTGGTAACGCCTATGGAGAGCGATGTTGCACCAAGGTAATTGTATAAAAACTAATGTTGAACATTACTGAGAGTCAGTTTGAAACTGCAGTGAAAGATTTGGCCCAAAATTAGAATATGACCTTACATTTGGGCTCTGTAACATTTCACTGGTAGAAGGGTAAGCCGAGTACTCGTGGGCAGGATATTTACTGCCTGACCTCTGCTAATTTTACTCTTAAACTCACTTCTTTGAGCCTGGAGTGATTTATGCTCATATATACAGTACAGTAATTACCCCCTACCTATAAGAAGTTTTACCCTCCACTGTCCAACTCTGTTCAGTGGCAAGGCTGAAATTGGGAATTTGCTGCATGTGGGTCGTGGCACAATCCTGATTCCTGTTACTACCTCCATAAGGAGAGATTTTTTTTTTCACTTGCTTTATGAACCCATAGGTTAATTGTCTTGCAGCTCCACCGGTTTCTCTAACAATTCACAACTGAACTGTATAACATTAAGAGGGGCCTAGAAAGAGTGGATAGGAAGGACCTGTTTCCCTTGGCAGAGAGATCAATAACCAGGGAGCATACATTCAAAGTAATTGGTAGAAGGATTAGAGGGGAGTTGAAACATTTTTTCACCCAGAGGGTGGTGGGGGTCTGGAACTCACTGTCTGAAAGGGTGGTAGAGGCAGAAACTCTTATCACATTTTAAAAAGTACTCAGATATGCACTTGAAGTGCCATAACCTACGAGGCTACGGACCAAGAACTGGATAGCTCTTTTTTGGCTGGCACAGACACGATGGGCCGAATGGCCTCCTGTGCTGTAAATTTCTATGATTCTATGAACTCTTTTTAGATACAGCTACCTACTGAAAGCTAAGTATAGTTTTACGCTAATGGGCCTAAGGTACTTTCCTGTTGCAGAACCTGAATGGATATCCAAATTTTGGCATTCATTTCCAGTGAAATTCAGACAGTGAGACCTTTCTCAATTGGTTTAGGTCTCTGGTCCTTTGGGACAACAGTTGCATTGCCACAGTTGATCTCAGTGCCCCGGGCTAGAAAGAGGGAAAAAAGCCAGATTCCTACTTCGGATTGTGACACCTGCTGGAAAGTATTCATGTATAGATGTCTGGTTTAAAAACAAGGCCAAGTTTGGGAAAAACAGCCACTTGGGCAATGTGCCAGGACCTATTTAACCATAACTCACCAGGAGCCAGCTTCAGGTGGGGAGAAAATGGATAGAAAAAATGGAGCATGTACTTCTACTTTAAAAGGATGCTTCCTTGTTGAGTAGAGAATGCTATTTATCAGGATATGGCAACCCAGCTCCTATGATTTTTACTTCTTGTTGCCAATTGGCTTGGACCTGGACAATCAATGGAATGTGGAAAGGACTCGAGTGTTCCAAAAACAGCAGCTTTTAATGTGTAACTCAGAACCTCTGACCTCTGTTTGTGTGGAGGAACAGTCCCATTGTGTGTGTTTGTAATGTGCAGTTCTATTCCCAGACACTGCTCGTAAAATTAAAGCACAGTTTTGAAGAACATGCAGAATATGAGGCACATTTAGGGGCTGTTCTTTACTAGATTTAAGGCCTTTTTTAACCCATTTGGGGCCTTTTATAATGAATTTAGGAGGGATTTTCCTTTTTTTAAAAAAGTTTTCTCTTCTTTCCTAAAGGCACTGACTGTTGCTGGGGTGGTTTCACAGGTGCCAGCTGTGCTGTGGCACCTCATGCAAATGGCCATTATTTATTTGTGAGCCTTATGCAGAGTGTAGTCATGCATGGGTGACATAATTGCTGAACTTAATCCTGTCCACACATACACTTTCTAGCAGGAGTCAGCAATTAGGAGTGAAACACAAACTGGCTATTTCCCCCTTGTTTTTCCTACTCCCACGGATGCTGAGGCCAAACGTAGCTTCCAACAGCTTCCCTAGCAGAGATTAGCTAACTCAGGGGCTTTTATGGTCTGTTTGGCTCAGTGCCACACCACATGTGCATTGACTCATTCTGAGCTATCGAGAGACCTGAATTATATTGTTTTCAAATGATGCTGTGAAATAGGGAAACAACATTTTAGCAGTTATATAGCTGGATGTTGTCTTTTAAAATGGGTGCCCAACATGTGACAGTGACCCATGTGATGTGCTAGTTTAAAAGGGTGTTGCTCTTAAATGTGGATATTTCAGACATGAGGTGCCCTGTCTAAGCTTCTATTTAAATGCCCATTTTGTGATTGTATCATGGCACTTTCCTCTGGATAGAATACAGAGAATAAGCATTAACATGCGTTTCCACGGCAAACCCATTAACCAGAATTCTTTCTGTTTGATAGAGTGTTGTTAATGAGTCTAGCTTTACACAGCATTGAAAACTTAAATAATGTCTCTGCCCATGATCAGCTATACAATGAAAAGGACCAGAGTGTAGGAACATGGCCCACAGACCCAGTATTCTCAGCTGGATTAATCCACTTGGTTCTTTGCCCCTTTAAGTCTACATTGCTCCACTTTCTCTCTTATGTCAGCACTCGATCATATACTCTGCATACTGCATCACATTTCCCTAGTACTGAGGTCAACACCCGCAGTTCCACTGGGTTGAGAATCCTACATCCGAATCTTGCTTTGTGGGATGTGGAACCAGGGCTGTTGCCTGTAGAAGGGAGAAAGTCTGAAGAGGAGTTATCCTGGGAGACACTTCAGCAAGTTCAAAGGCAGAGCTAAGAAGTGGTATTGGCAGAATCCAGGAAGAAGTCTGCAGCCTCTCACTGGAGAAAGCAAGTGGCACGGAAAAAACAGAATTGCTGAAATAAACAAACTGCACCAAGCATTGCTCTGGCTGCTCATTTCCTTTGCCTTTGTACAAGACCATATTACCAGTGAGCTTGTTTTGTTATAGGCACTGAAGTTGACTGAAATGGCCCTTGCATTAGAGAATAAAAATCAGCCAAGTTTCTTGCTCTTGAGCATTATCCAGTGACTCCTGATGCAGATGTGTATGTGTGTGTGGTTATAGAATGATGCCCTCCACAATCAAATAATCTGCCAGCACTGTCTAGGCTCAAACATGCAGAATGGACACTTGGGTGTGGTAATGAAGGGTTGCCAGTGCCCATGGTACTGTATCCCAGTAAGGCCAGGGGGGTCGGCGGGGGCGGTCAGCACCTTTGGTGGGGGGGGGGTGGAGGGAGGTTGGGAGGTGAGACAATCTGGAGGTAACACAAAGTAGAAAACCTTATTTTTCATTTTATATTTACAACAAAATGATCCCTCCATGATTTGCACACAGCGTTGACACACCAGTCAATGTCCCAAGAGGCTGTACAAAAGTGAGGGTGGGGGTGGGGGTGGAGGTGGGGGTGGTGGTGGAGGGAGAATAAATGCCACCAAACAGGAGTTGAGCGATGACAAAAAATGTAGTTTAAGGGAGCGATTATGATACGAATATATTTGGTGGGGGAGAAATGTAGCAAAGTGGAAAAGGTGTAAGAGAATTCCATTTATTGTAATGGCTGCAGGTGCTGCCACTGATTTTGGGGAGGCGGGGGTTTAACACAGAGTAGGCCAGAGTTGAAAGAGTGGAGTGTGTGAGCTGGAATGTAAGGGTAGAGAAGGTTGCAGGGGCCAGTGCGGTAAGGCCATGGAATGACTTGTAAATGAGGACAAGGAAGCACTTTTTCACACAGGTTAGTGGAAATCTGGAACTCTGTGCCCCAAAAGGCTGTGGATGCTGGGTCAATTGAAATTTTCAAGACCGAGATTGATAGATTTTTGTTAAGACTACCAAGGGATATGAGTCAAAGGAGGGTAAATGGAGTTGAGGTGCAGATCAGCCTTGATCTAATTGAATGGTGGAACAGGCTTGAGGGACTGAATGGCCTACTCCTGTTCCTATGTCCTTTTTGTTCTGCGATATCTTTAAAAGGAACTTAGAGGTATATTTTGGGCAGTGTTGCATGAACACAGCAGTCAGTCTGAAGCCAGTGGAGATGTGGTCTGGGTAAGCAATTCAATGATAGAACACTACCATGCCAGAAGTAAAGGAACTGTGTTTCAAGGGCTAGTTTAATGTTGAGTGTTAGTGCAGGAGAAATGTCTTTGTTGTTTTGACATTTTGAGGAAGAGAGTAAAGTTTATAAACTCTCTGGCAGAACATTAAGTTTGATATAAACTGAAATATAATTATTTTTGATGGTTTGTAATCCTTGATATACTTTTACCCATTGAGTCTCCTGATAGCTGAGAGTGACAAGAAACCTGCTCCCAGGTCTGTCGCCCAGTTCTGAATCTGACTCCCTGAAAGGACACAAGACAGATCACTAGAGTGACTGCCATTCTCCAATGATGGGATAAGGCAGAGGGAGCTGCACCTGACTCGTGCTGTAGCTGACTTGGGAGCACTCGATGCAGATACTGGGTGCCCAAAAGTAGAAAAATATGTAATTTTCCAGCACTGAGCTTGATGAACACACAAAAAAATCATAAAATGTTTTAAAATGATTGAACTCCCCCCCCCCCCCGCCCCGAGTTTCTGATGCTAGCACATGCTGGGTATGAACCACAGGCGCTGATAGCCCTGTGATACCTTATTTTGTGAGCATACACAGTGAGTATTAGCAGGCCATTCAACCATGAAGGGCATTATGGCTGAGCTCAATACATCTTCCAACAATGGTTACTAGACCACTATTAGGAGCAGGAATCCTGGCTACACTTTCATCCTCTTTCTTCTGCCCCAACCACCTGCTACAGCCTGTGGGCATTGGGACCAATTGTAGCATCTTAACACTGGCCCAGCTGAGATTAACTAATTCAATACATATAATGGACCGAACCTGGAATCTTCCAATTTGTATGGCTCAGTAACATATCGCTTTGGGGAGCTCCAAAATCCTAATTTTAAATGTGCATAAATAGAATATGTCCCAATCAGCAGACAATGAATCTTTTCCTTTCTTGAGGCTGACGATATCCCATTGGTGATATCCGTGGTGTCACCTGCACAGTGCTTTATTGTATATGTCTGGTGCTGCTGATCTTTCAATTGCTTCTCAGCTGCTTAGTTGAAGCACGGGTTCAGAGGTCATTAGAGTGTACAGCATCATCTAGTATTAATTTCTTTTTTCCTTAGAACTCGAAAATTAATAGATCCAATGGGGGAGGTGACATCCAGAGGAGGAAGTAACTGGCCCTTCGAAGGAGACCGACTCTATGTCCCGTGCAACATGCCATCTACAAAGAATGAGGTGGATCTGGGATGTCAGAGATGCGGGGAGTCCTACTTTAGTATTATCAGCAGACAGGACGAGAGGTGGGAGGATTCTGAGATTTACATAAAACCTGTCACCAAACCACAAAGAAACACCACCAAAAGCCCCTCTCCGGAGCTTGGTGAGGGGATTGAGACTGTGAGGTGCTGTTCAGATGCGAGGAGCAGACCTTCCATCGAGCTGACTTCGGAGGAGCTGGTGAGAGACATTGCAGTAAAAGACAGGTCTCTGGCAGACATTCTAGATCCTAATTCGAAGATGAAGAGTGCTGTGGACCTGATAGGTGGAATCTTTCCGGAAAGCAAAGAAGAACTGTCACGGGCACGTGAGCGCCAGAAACGGAATCCGCTTCAGCTGAGCCTGAATGTTAACCAGGAGAAGTAAGTCTCTTCTTGATCTTACAGATTCCACGTATTGTTATTTGAACTTGTTAAGGTCCAGATCCAGTCCCCAGTCTGTGCTGAGTTAGCTGATCTCACCCTCGGCAGCAATTGGGGCACAACAATTGCCCTCGATTATCCTGGGTTATGGAAGGAAAAAGTCAGGCAGGGTTCCTGCTCCTGATCGGTCTCCAGTAAGGCTGAAAAGTAAGTGTTTACAGATGTTGGGTGAGGACAGGATTGAGCTTGCCTCCCCCTGCCAATTGTAGAATTGGCACCCACAGGAAAAATAGCCACTTGGACAAGGTACCAGAGTGAAGCTGGCACCTGGGAAACCACACCTCAGCAAGAGGCTTGGTAAAATTGGTAAGACAGCACTGGAGATGGAATGATATCTCCATTTCCCACATCAGCCATACTTATGGTTCAATTTGGAGCTGAATTATGGGCAGCTGTGCACTGTGAATTTTATTTAACCACAGTTATATTCCACAATGGGAACTATTGTGCCTCTTTAATTCAGCCCCTAATGTGCACTGTAGCTGCTATAAACTCCTTCCACATGTATAAGCGGATGACATAGTTATCCAGGGTCAGATGTGGATGTTTCTCAATGTTGTAAGTTCAGGTGCACTTGGACCGTGGAACAGATGCAGTCGGCTTCCAATGGAACTTTTAGCTTCCTGGAAGCACTCAAGCATTTATTTAACCCCCACTTCCTCCCAAAGAACATCACTCAAGTGCTTACCTGTCTCTTTCTCTGTTTTCCTCTCCCCACCGTCAGACATTGACTCGGTTGCATATATCCTAAAGTATCTTCAACACTTCTAGTGCTACAGAATAACTACAATTCACTTTCACTTGAAAAATGGATTGAAATGTGACCAGTCTGCTTTGTATTTCCACAATTTGTAATTTTTCTTATTATTGTTCAACTTTTGGAATATATTTCAGTCAACAATGAGATCTGTACAGCATTTACACTACTCAGGTTGGCCATAATGCAGCTTGTGGAATGCAAATATTTTAAAAAGGAACAAAAAGAATTAATCAGATTCTGTCACATCATTCTTGCACTCCACTTATTGATGTAAAAACTCAGTACGTTTATCGGACTCAGTGTGATAGAAGTGCTCTGCGCAGGGGTGTTGATCCCCACTTGGCAACTAACTGCAGTCAAAAAGTAAAGTGACTCATTCATGGTAGTGGTGGGTCTTCTTGCTTCTATCTCCACTCATTCACTACTCTCCTGCTGAATCTGATTTTTACTGATCAGTTCTTTTCCCCTCCCCCCTCCTCTGCCATTTGATTTTATCCCCTTTTAAATTTGTTACCCCATGTCACATAGCTTCTTTGGCAGGATTAATAGAATTGGGTTCTGTTCCTAGGCTCCAGTTAATGCCATTCAGAAACCAATTGGCAGGAGGTGCATAAGATTGGGCTGGGCGGGGGGGTGGGGGTCACTGGCCTGATTTTCCACTCTACAGATGCAATAGCTGAGCACCTGGCTTTCCTAAAATGGAATATAATTGGCCATGTAGAAAAGCTTAAGAGTAAGCTTTTGTGTCTCCACTTTTGAGGTACTCCTGCCTATCCTTCTCGGGCTAAAATTCAAGTCACAATTTGGAACAAGCAAGAGTTAATTTGGCAAACTTTTTATTAGAAAGTTCTTTGATCCATGTTGAGACTTTGTGTAATTTGTCAATTGATAGCCTTCTGTGATATTCTAGAATGCCTGAACGTATAAAAAGGATAGCACAGTGAATCCTGCCTCACTATTTCAACATGAAGTCAATAGAATTTGGTTTATTTTTGGATAAGTGTACGAGGGCAATTCTCAAACATCTGTGCGTCCTAGGCTCCAGGCTTGATTTTAAAATCCATTTGAATAGCGTCTTTCATTAG
Organism: Heptranchias perlo; assembly: GCF_035084215.1. Lineage (NCBI taxonomy): Eukaryota > Metazoa > Chordata > Chondrichthyes > Hexanchiformes > Hexanchidae > Heptranchias > Heptranchias perlo. The sequence continues at coordinate 31,856,499 of NC_090339.1, read as the reverse complement.
CGTGTTGCTGTAATTATGTTTCAATCTTGCCCACCAGAGGACTCCTTAAGGGAGTGGGTGGTGCATTGGCTTGGCACACTGACCTTTTTTAGACTCGGGTCTAAGTTTGAATCCAAAATACAATCAAAGTGTAAAAGTCCATTCAAGATCACTGTTGCTGTGCTCATGATCATATAAAATATTTGTACCTAAACACAACCTACCAAATTTGTCTTGGGTTCACTAAGCGCACCTATAAGAAACGGTGGCACTGTTTCCCATATTATTCAGAACACGCCAAACCAGCATGGCAAATCTAAGAAATCCAGCTACACTCAGTCGGATGTTACTAAACACACACATTTTGCACTGATTGATGGCAAGTAAACACTAATATAGTGCTAGAGACTCTGCAGCATTGGAAAATTGCATTGATCGGTGCCCAGGAATCTTTTACACTCCTCGTTGCCAAGAGTTCATCTCTACTAAAAACTCATTGCCGCCAAGAAAACAGTGCACCAACTGCACCTAAAAATCATCAGTATCGCGTTCCATGTGAATCAAGGGCAGATTACATCCAATACTTCCAAGGAGGTAATTACTAGTCTAGTAATATGGAACTTCTCTCTGATAGGAATGCTGAGCTGAGCAGCACCTGACACTAAGAATACTATTGCTGAAGCATTCCTGTTGTGTTTGGCATAAGCTAACTTTAATTATCACGGAGGGCATATAATTCAAACCAAAGTGTAAGTCTCTCCCTCAGCAACCACGGGAGGCCTTCAAAGCCATAGATTGTAAAAGGTATCTCAAAATGAGCTTGGTTTTGTACTTTCGGTCATAAACCTAAACAATGGAGACTTCCATATAAGAACCTGACAGGGTGTTCCTCAGATGCAACTTGAAGATAAAGTTATCAGTACAGGATACTCCCTTTTCAACCTCTTCTCAGGACCTAGGATTCTTACAAAGTGCCTGCCTACACTCAAGGCATATTTCAGGATGCAGCATCTCCATGAATATTCTTACCTGGACAACTGACTCCTCAGACCCCCATGCTTAGGATCTGCCAGCACAGCTGTATGACACAGTCCACAGTTAATTACAAGAAGATCCAGCCACAATCCGGCAGGAACTAATATTTTTCAGTGCATTGTTCTGTATACCCAGCAGGTTTTTCTACCTTCATATTGGTTTATAGTGCTGGGGGGATCTAAATTCCTCTTTCCAAGAAGGTTTGTGGATCCTAACAAACTGTTATTTACTACTTTTAGCAGCTATTCTTGTAGTTCCCAGCAGCAGAGTGTTTTGAAGAAGTGACTGGATAAATAAAGGGAATACAGAAGATGTGGTGTGATGTATATAGATTTTCAGAAGGCATATGATAAGGTGTGTCAAAAAGTTTGTTAGAAAAATTCAGGCATATGGTATAAGAGCAAATGTAGTGGCATGAATAGAAAGGTGATTGGACAGAAAACATGATAAGTGGGTGTTGCTTGGATTGGAGAAGGGTTGGAATTAGTGTATCGAGGGGGCAGTGCTGGGTCCACTTTTGTCCTTGTATATAGATGATTTGGACTTGGGTATAGGAACTACAATCTTGAAATTTGCTGATGACGCACAAGTAGGGAGTTTGGCAAACGGCGAGGAGGACTTCAAGAGGACATAGATGGACAAGTTAGCAGAATGGGCAAATAGCTGGAAGACTCAAGTTAATATGGAGAAGCGTAAGGCAATACACGTTGGGAGGAAAAACAAGGAATGGGAGTATACACTTAATGGAAAGATGCTAAAAGGTGTGAATAAACTGAGACAAAGGGGTTTTACATATAGGGGTATAGAGTGCAAAAGTAAAGTAAAAAATTGGTTATGCTTCAGTTAGAGTTTTGAAAGCCCCAATATGGAAAAGATATTGAAATCATAGCATAGATTCTCAGGATGATGCCAGAGAATGGAAGCTACAGTTATGAGGGGACACCTTAAAGGTGCTGGGTCAATTTGCACTGGAAGAGAAGACTCATGAGATTTAATAGAGGCATTTAAAATTATGAAAGATTTTGAATGTGAATAGGGAAAGACTATTCTGTCTGGTAGGGAGTTGGTGATAAAGGGTCATCAATTTAAAATAATCACAGAGTGAGGAGAGAGATTAGGAGAAATTTCTTTATCTAGAGGATTGTTGGAGATATTTTGCCACAGGGAGTGGTTCAAGCACAGGCCATTGTATCTTTTTGGAGAAAACTGGAAAAATATTTGAAGCAGAGGAAGATACAGAGCTATTGGAAGAGCGTGGGCAATGGGATTAGCTTTGGATTGCTCTAGCAAAGAGCTGGTACAGACATAATAGGCTGAATGGCCTCCTTCTGTGTTGTAAACATCTATGGTTCTGTCGTACCTGACCACTTCAGCTAAACCTGCTTAGTCATTCGTCTCCCCACAGAGTCTCTCTTTTCCAAACCAGTAAGGATTGACTCAGCCCCTGAAATACACGATGGTCATTGAAAGAATGTATTACAGAGCAATCTTCCACTATTAACAGAAGTTCCAGGACAGAGCAACCATCAGCAAGAGAACGGGGCTCAGAGCAAGCAGTCAGGATGACGCACCAGTCCACTTGACACATCAGATGATTGGAACTTAAGGCAGTAAGGCTAGCTTTGGAATATTTCCAGACCATGAATCAGGACATACTGATATGTTATGGTTGGACACCAAAAAATGGTTTGCTATATGGGGGCAGAAGGAAGTATGAGGGCAGAAGGAAGACCCGCTTCTGCTCCCTTTGCATAGATCCGTTTCTACTAGCATACCGGTGTTTGAATCACTAGATTACTCTCAGCTCTGCATTTAGCTAAGGTAGACAACATAGTGACAATAAGCCTGTCATCTCACATTTCAATCTCCTAGGTGGAAAATCCACTTGTGTAGTTCAAGATATTTCCAGAAGCTGGAGAAGTTGTATGATAGGTCTGTTTGCTTCTCTGACAAACACTTACCCCTTTGTTTCTGCTTGGGGATAGAGACAATACTAGTTTTCTCCATTTCTTCTGATCCCTCTGGTAGTTTGAAAAATAGGAGTGAGGGGAATGGGGAAATCGGAAGGTGGTTCCTGGGTTTCTCTGCAGCACCTTGTTGCTGCTGGCTCCATCACAGTGCAGGTAGAAGCCTAGCAGCAAGCTGTGTATCAGCCCTTTTGGCTACAGAAGGTGGAAGGAGTTCTTCTGCCCCCCTCTCCTGACTGGAATACAGTTCCATAGACAACAGGCACTCTTAAGTACCTTGTCCTAGTGGTCATTCTTCATGTGCGAACTTGATGGGTTAGTCTACTGCTGAAGGAATCACACTTGAGCCCAATCCTGTCCACATGTATGCATTTCCAGCAAAGACTGCTGAACAGCAATCGTAAGCAGGAACCCTGGCTGAGTTTTTTGTTTTCCTTCCCTAATCTGAGGATTGGGGGCGGGGCAAGGTGACAGCGCAGAGGTCAATACCACTACCTCTGCTGAGATCAACTAGCTCAGTACAGCTACTGGGATTCGAACTCTGGATCTTGCTCATCTGTACGGCACAGCTACACACCGGATCAATTTGCTATGCTCTTTTTATATTTTTATATTCTTGTGTGCACATTATTGTATAAGAACAGGAGGGACTTAAATCAATTGCATGACACACCACTACACTTGCCAGAAATATCATGAGAAAGTTATTAGTAAAGCCTAAGCCCACCCCCTGTAGAGGCTGTTCTGGAGCCTGGGGATATGTTTCCTTGGTAATTTTTAACAAGTGGCCAACAAAGTTATTTCTCTGTATTTTGAAAAAATGTTCTCGGGGAGGCATTTTTTCGGACTCTGGCCTGATTAGTTTTCTGCTTAATTCACCCTGTGTCAGAACACACGGGAGATGTGAGTCATCAGAGCAGAACGTACCAATGGCTTGGGAGAAATAAGGTCAGAGGTGGGTTTGCACCCACTACTGGCTGGTAGTAAACCTAAGGGTCACAGATTTTACTCTTGGTCTGTGCTTAGTTAGCTGAAAATAACTACACCACCAGTTGAGGCATCACAGTTGGCCTCAGCACCCTTGGGTTAGAGAGGAGGGAATATCGTTTAGGGTTACTGCTTTTGATTGGACCCCTGAATGTGGACATTGGGTGAAGATTGGATTAGGCTCATATATAGCGTTTTTCATGGTCAAATAGCTTACTGCCACTCACTGTATAGGCCCATATATAAACAATGGCTACTTGAGTGATGTACCAGAATAGATGGGTGTTGCTGCCAGTGCAAAGCAATTTACCCTTCATTCTGCATAAAATGTGCTTATACCCTCAAAGGAAGACCCCAAGATGCACCCCAATAATATTTGCATTTTCTGTACTTGTCACTTTTTGTTACCTCTGAATGAGCCTGACAATGTGTGCCAATTGGTGCTGAATTATGGGCAGTATTTGAGTTGTGGGATTGTGCCAAGTAAAACAAGAGTGAGACTGCCTGTACTCATTTAAATTAGGGCGTTTGCAGCTGGCACAGAGAGAACGCTACCCTATAATTGAAATTGCCATATTTGATACTGCTAATGCCCTGTCAACCAGTCCCCTATATATCAGTCTCTCTCAAATAAGACAATATCAGCCTGGTGACTGAAAATCCTGGTCTTTTAAATCCTCTGTGCCTCACAGCAAAATCTTATTGATGTGATCAAGGTTCAGCACTTCAACACACCTCTGATTCTTTTTTGATCCATCCCCAAACACTGCTGTGGATGTATTAATGAATTTATGAGGGAAGGGTATTTGAAATTGAATTTTTTTCCAGTATAGTTTTTCAATCTGTCTTTGAGTTTGTTGTATAGAGGAAATTGATAATTGGCTCTGTATTCTTTGCAGGGGTACTGTACAATCCACCTCCCCAACAACAATGGTTAGCTCAACGTCTTCCTCCACCTACTATAGCACGTCCACTGCCAAGGCCGAGCTGTTGAACAAGATGAAGGACCTCCCCAAAATGGCTGAAGAGTGTTCGGAGGAGGAGGAAGAGGAGGACAACAAGTTGATAGAAAAGAAGGTAATGTATTTTTCCTAGCTACAGAATAGTCTTGGGTGATGAGCAGAAGCAGGTGCCAAGCCAGGCCACAGGTAGAAAGAGAGAAAAAAATTAAAATCAAGCCTGCCTGGGACCTTCTTACTTTCCCAGCAGCCATTACAAACAATGACAGACAGGAGAAGACCCTCTGGTCCTTCCAGCCTGTCCACACAATTGTGAGACCTTGTGTATCACAATATATATACTCCCCACCCCACCCAAAAACATGTGATCTCCTGGAAGTGCCAAAAAAAGATAAAATCCCAGGCCAATTTGGGGGGGAAAATTCTGGGAAATTCCCCTCTGACCCATTTGGCGATTGAAACTAGTCCAGGAGATCACTTTGGCCCTGATAATTCTAAGCATTACATTACTTACCTTTTGTAAGAGGTGATCTCTGCCCCAGCCAGAAACAGGTCCTGCTCTTGCTTGAAGGAATTCAGTGCCTGAGCCCATGCCTGTTCCAGTGGTCCACTATTCTCTGGGATAAGAACCACCTCCTGACATCTAACCGAGATCAATTTAAAATTGTGACCCCTGGACTTCTCTAACCTATTTAATTGGAACAAACGGTCAACTGAAACACAATCTATTCTTTCATCATCTTATAAACCTTGATGAGATCACCCTGAAGTCTACACTTCTCTAAAGTGTGGAATCCTAGTCCTTTTAGCCTATCTTGATAACTAAGATGCTTTTAAGCTGGGAATTTGTCCAGTGGCCCTCTGCATCTTTTCCAAAGCCTCAATATCACCCACCACATGAGGAGACCAAAACTAGACACAGTATTCCAAATGAGGCCTGATCAAGGTCTTGTACCAGGACAAAATAGTACACTTTGTCTTATAGTCAATTGTCCTATATATGCACCTCAACACCCTATTTGCTCTAGCTATCACTTCATGGCATTGCTCATGAACCTTTAGAGATCTATGCACTAGAGCACCCCGATGTCTTCCTTTCTCCACCTGCTTTAATACTTTTCCTTGAAGGGTATATGTATGTTGAGCATTTGTCCTGCCCACATGCATAACACTGCACTTTTCCAAATCAAATATCATTTGCCAGTCACGAGCCCAATCCTCCAACACATCAAGATCCACCTGAAGCAGTCCTGATACCCGCACAGATCTTGGTATCATCTGTAAATTTGCAGATCATAGCCCCTGCCCCCTACACCTACATCTAGATCTAGATCATTAATAAAAATAGTAAAGAGTAACAGTCCCAACACCGATCCTTGCGGGACACCACTGGTGACCAGTCTCCAAATAGATTTAAATCCATCTACAACTAGTTTCTGCCTACGTCCTTCCAGTCAGTTCACAATCCAGCTCAATATATTACCATTTATACCAGAGGCTTCAATCTTGTAGAGAAGCCTCTTATGCAGTACCTTGTTGAAAGCTTTTTGGAAGTCCATGTAGACAATATCTACTGGGCTTCCCTCATCCACCATCTTGGTGATGTCTTCAAAAAATATAAACAAATTTGTTAGATATGACTTTTTTGAAGCCATGTTGGGTGTCCCTAATATGTCCCTCTCTATCCAAGTAATCACATATTACATTCCTAATGATATCCTCAAGCATCTTTCCTATTACTGATGTCAAACTAATGGACCTATAGTTACCCAGGTCTGTTCTGTCCCCTTTTGGTCCAGGCCTGTGTGCAGGCTGCTTCTGTTAAGCGATAGCATATGCCATGTGGAGAAAATACATTTTCAAATCACTTTGTGGTAAGCAAGCTCTTTTCTAACCATTTTATTTTGTTCCCATCAATTTCCACAGCAACAACTGATCAGCAGTCTTAGCAGAAAACTCTCTGTGTTGCATGAAGCCCAGAAGAGCCTTTTGGAAGACATCAGTGCCAACTCCGCCCTGGGGGAAGAGGCAGAAAGAATGGTGAACAAAGTCTGCAAACCAAATGAGTTTGATAAGTACCGAATGTTCATCGGGGATCTGGATAAGGTCGTGAATCTGTTGCTGTCTCTCTCGGGTCGACTCGCTAGAGTAGAGAATGCCTTAAATAATCTGGGTCCTGACACAAGTGAGGAAGAAACGGTAGGTAGTGTCAGTAAATGCCAGTTGACACATATATTAATTATTCTTTCTGTGGATGTTGTTCAGGAAATTGTTTTTAGAAAAATGGTTCACAATGCAGCCTAACAGCCATTTGCATCCTTCCCTTCTGTCATCCATTGCCTTCAGCAGTCATGCTTCATGGGCTTTTGTGCCTCAATTCACAGCCTGCTCTGTGGTGGGATATCAACGAGGTTAACATTCTGTCCTGCTCCCCCTCCTTTTCTTGCTCACCAGCAATAGAGAGAAAGGGAATAGTAATTGGGATGCTTTGAATGGGGTCTATTAAAACTTTGGGACTGATTTTACAACTATCTGTTCTTTTTCTCCCCCCCCATGTCATTTGAAGAAGTGCCTGGTTTCCACTTGGCAACTGACACAGTAGCAAGATTGAAATTGGGGCTTATTGTGTGAAAGTTTGTATGTGCAGATCCATGTCTCATCACTCCATGGTATAGCATGTTGCAGCATTGTGGAGTGGTCCTCAAAGAAGACACTAGGTAATAAGGGAACCCTACATGTCACATTGTTGACCAGGCATAGTGTGATGTAAAACATATCAGACAAAACAGGTTTTTCCTGGCTGCCAGAACTATTCTTTTATATAAAAAAAAATGCTACAAAAAATAAGGGTAATTTTTGTTCCCTCCTTATGGAAAAGCAACCAACCCTATCGGAATGCAGTGTGGAGAATTACAGAATAAGAAGATATCCCATCACTCCCTTGTGCATAAGTGCTCCAATGTACTGCCCCATTACACCATCCATTTCATTGTTATTGGCTACAAATACAGCAAAATATTGACCTAGTTTCAAATCCAGTCCCTATAGAAGGGTATCAAAGACCCTTTTCTCTCATATCGTCTACTGAATGATAATGCATTTTGCATGATACTGATACCTATGGTGGTGTCACTAGTTGCCTAAAATGACTTGGGCCTGGTCAGAAGTGAGAGAAACCACAATGAAAATAGATCTTTTCTCTCAAGCACATAGTCTCTTTGCAGAGACAGTCCACCTCTCAAATTGTGCTTTGCAGCTATTATATTAAAATTTGGTTTTAAATGTTTAGGATAATCTTGACTCTCCTCGAGCATAAGAATATGGGGTAGGAGAGGTTACTCACATCAAATACCCAACAATACCAGAAGTATCTAGTGATTCAGTAATGCATTTGATTCGCCTGATCTCTCAGTGAGTACATGCAGTGCCTAGTGTGGTATTGAGCCATACAGACCATGAATGTCCCAGGATTGATTCTGTACTGAATTAGCTGACCTCTCCACACTGGGTTCCCAGATAAAAAGCTGGTCACTTCTCCATAAGGAGGAAACAAAAATTACTCGAGATGCTTTGTACCATCTTGTTTTTAAAGAGTAGTTTTGGCAGCCAGGAGAAAGTCTGTTTTATCTATTCTGTTTTATATCATCATAATGGGGTAGTTGGGCAAAGGAGGGGAAAAAAACCAAGCGATGTCCCCGCTTGTGATTTGCTATCTGGTAACCTTGTTGAAAATGAACATGTGTGGACATCGGGTGAGAACAGAATGGGGCTCAGCTGTGACGCCTGCCACAATCATCTAGCATGCTGACATTCACTGTGTTCACACATGAAGAATAGCTATTTGGGATTGGTGTCACAGGACTCTCCTCCTGTGGAACTGCATCCCAGCATGACACAGTGACTGGGACAATAGAGGGAAGTGCAGAAAAAAATAAGGGGAAGGCAAATCTAACTGACCAGTACTATTCACTTTAACTTGCAGCATGCACTGACTGAAAAGAAAAAACAACTCATAGCGCAGCTTGAAGAGGCCAAAGAGCTGAAGGAACACGTGGATCGCAGGGAGCGCACTGTGCATGATATCCTGGTCAAGCACTTGTCGGCAGATGAGCTCCAGGATTACACTCACTTTGTAAAGATGAAATCTGCTCTCATCATTGAACAGAGAGAGCTAGAGGACAAAATCAAACTTGGGGAGGAGCAGCTCAAGTGCCTGAGGGAGAGCTTATCCCTCGGAGCATGCAAAAACACCAACATCTGAAATGCAGAACACTTTAAAGTAAATTTTTGGTCTATATTTCCAATAGCAAACACTTCAAATTCTAGCAAGCAATGGATTTCTTTATCAAATGTGTTAATATCCAGTAGTTTAAAATCCAGAATATATGCCCACTATTTGTAATTGACTATTGAGGTGATGATGAATCTCAGCCTTGCTAATCATATTATCTGTCATTCTTCAGTGTAACGGCTCATGTGACAGTATGGGAGTGTTAGCTTCTCCAGATGGGTAAAGGCAACCACTGAAGTACTTGGTCATAGAGATCAGGAAGGTCTCAAGTTCAATCGCTCACATGTATTGAATTGGCTGATCTCAGTCAGGGTAGCTTAAGGATCACAAATAGCTTCAGAGTCCAGAGCTAGGAAGGGGAAAGTGATCAGATTCCTGCTTCTGATTACTATCTAATGACTTCTGCTGGAAAATGTGTATGTGTGAATGTTGGCTGAGAACAAGATTGGCTTGACTGTGATGCCCTTTGCAGTTAAATAGCCTCCTGATACTCAATGTCTGGGTTCACGCATGAAGAATGTCTAATTGAGCAAGATACTGGATGGTTCCCAGTGCAGGTGGACCCTTACCTCATTAAGAATCAGTGCCTTCAGCAGAGGATGATGAGGAGAAGAAGAAACGACTGTCATAATTTTGAGGACTGAATTAAAAGCAATCCCATCAGCTGAATGTTTGGCTGAGGCATTTTCTGGGGTTGAGCTGCACTCTGTATGATGGAACCAGCCAGAATCTGCTCGTCCAGTTAACAATCTTTCTCAGTTGGTGCTGTTATAGCGAAAGAAAGTTGTAATTAATTGATTTTTTTAAAATTCCAATTTTGTAGATGTGTTTCACTTTTACCCTACTCTAGTGCATTCTACCATACTGCTACATTCGGCATTGCACCACTACCTAACCTATTCTTGATAAAAGTATAATGCATGACTGCCATAAAAGGTTGCTGTTGTTAGGATTTTTTTTACCACCGATAAACAACAGACTATTTGGCCAATTTATTTAGTGGGATTTTTAATTAGTTTCTAATCATTTTTGAAAGTGGATTGTTGCCATTTTTGGGAAGGAAAGAATCCAGAAGACAAGCTTGTCATTTTACGTCACGTTCAAGTGACACAATATTTTTCACTTTCTGAAACATTATTAGATTGCATGTATACAAATACTGCCCTAAAGTTTTCTGTGTTACTGTACAAAGGCAATGGGGTGTCCCTTTAAATGTGTAACCCTCAAATAAAAATGCTTTAGTCTCCCTCCGATGGTTCGTTAGTAAACGCACTGCCCAGTGTATAACTTAGCAAAACAGACCAGACGAGTCACGTTTTGATCCTTGGTCTGTGCTGAGTTAGCTGGCATCAATTGGGGTGGGACAGCCATGGTAGCAGCCTGACCACTTTCCAGTGACCTTCACTGGTGAGTGTGTATGTGGATGTCAGGTGAGGACATGATTGGGTTCTACTGTGATAACCTTCCATGGTAAAGTAGCCTCCCTTCACTCAGTCTGTGCCCATATACAAACAATGACCATTTGGGCAAAATATGAGAAGATAGCTGGTGCTCGTAGCACCTTCAGGGGGTAGGAAATTGGGGGGGGGGGGGAAAGCTTCTCACTAAAGATGGCACTTTTGTTCTAGTTTCATAGTTAAAATTACAGAGAAATTGCTAATTAATCTCAGACACTGAAACCACCATGATGCATCCAGAATCTCCTGGTTAACCAGTGTTGGATTCAAAATGTCCAAGTGTAGAAAGAATTGGTGTTGCGAAAGTCTAATCCCAGATGTCTTTAGCATGCCCTGTAAATATAATTGAATATAGTGTGCTCGTGACATCTGGTGGCAAGAATCAGTATTACACTAATCTTTGTTTTCATTCCAATACCAGCTGATCTGTTAAGATACCCTCAGTCCTTTCTGTAAATGATTAATTGGACTAGGAACAGCCAGTTTCATGGGATGAACTGTGGATTGATTGAGTAGGTGGACATTAGTACCCACCATTGTTGATGCCATCAAACTAGCAACTGTTTTTATCATCAGAAATGTCTGTCCTGATGAATTCAGAGCAAAGAAATGCATGGCAAGGTATGTACTGATATATTCTTAGTAGCTGTGTTAGAATAATGAAGGAATAGTAAAACCTCTGCTTGATAATGGAGTGTTTGAATGATTGTTGTGCCATTTATGTTTCATTTTGCACAGAATAATTTCTCATTTATAGGACTGTAACTGCTTTCATATCATGTAGACTTATATTGGGGGTGAGGGAGAGAGGAATGGGGTGTGTTTTTAGGCCATGGTTCTCATGTTGGTTAAGTTAGTCTAGAGCTCTTATTCAAAAACTGGAATTATTGGATTTCTGCCAAAAAAAAGGAAAAATTACAAAGCTGCTTTTATTACATTGTACTGCAATTTACTGTAGTCTCAGACCTTCAATCAAGGTACCTCAATCACCATACAGTGAATGGGAAAAGTTTTTTTTTGCAGTATTGTATATGTGCAGATTTGCTATTTTAAGGGTTTCCTTTGAAGTTGAGTGTTGAAGTAAATTTCCCAGCTAACCCATAATGCCTGGGGTCAAATTGATACAGGTCTTCAGAGTGTGGGAAGTGTAGAAATTATTGTCTGTGATAGCAAACACTTAAATTGTATGGTGTTCCTCCATTCACTAATATTTTTCTTTTTAAATGCTGTGTATTTTCAGCATTTTATATTTTAATTCAAATTTTCTAGCCTTCACAGTTTGTTTTAGCTCTGTATGAATTATAGAAATTCCAGAGTAGGAAAATCATAACGTGTCTAATCTAGCAGCACTGATTGACTTCAGAGTTAAGCTTAGAAATCACTGTTGGCAATGTTAAGAGGTGAGTGCTTAAACTTTTAGTATAATGTTCATCTATCCACTATTCTAATGCAGGAATTAACCTGTTTATTTTAAAAAGGTTAATCCCTGTGTTAAATAATGGACAAAAGAATGCCATACAAACATGTTAAATCAGTCATCATCTGAAAAGTGAAAAGATAGATTACTGTTTCAGGTGGGATCCTTCATCAGAATACTGTTCTGATGTGTGGGATGACTTGTTCATTCGAATGAAGGGTCCTCCTGATTTACAATTAGAGTCTCTCTCTCTCTCTCTCTCTCACACACACACATCCCCCTCCCCAATTTGTTTATGTCTCCTCTCATATTTCTTTTGTTATTTCTCCTGTATCTGCATTGTTTTGGCAGTTGGGAGAGATGATTGCCATATAGAAATTATTTTTGATAATATGGTTATAAGAAGATGATTGAGTAAAATGAGTGATTTATTGTGTACATCAGAAGCCAATAGTTGCATTCTATTTGGCAACACAAAGCACCACTTTTTTTTGCTAGAAAATTACTACACGATGCTCCATTTCAATATGATGTGGAGATGCCGGTGATGGACTGGGATTGACAATTGTAAACAATTTTACAACACCAAGTTATAGTCCAACAAATTTATTTTAAATTCCACAAGCTTTCGGAGGCTTCCTCCTTCGTCAGGTGAACGGTATGGAAATGACATTTTCGAATCCTTCGCATTTGAAAATCACAGAACAATGCCTGGTGATTACTGCCCGTTGCCAAGGCAATCACAGTGAGCAGACTGAAAGGTGTCACCTAAAAAGGCCACCGAATATACAAACCCCCCCAAAAAAAAGAGAGAGAGAGAGAGAGAAGGAAGACAGTCAATGACCCGTTATATGAAAAACAGATAACATTTCAATATGTTTCTGCCCATTTTATAGGGTCAGGATTAAGGAAGAAGGATAGAACCCCAGTCTCACAGGGTGAAGGCCATTTCTGCCCAGTTTATGGAGCAGCTAGAAATTGGGGTCTGTGGGGTTTACTTTTAAAGATTGAGCAGATATGTTTGCTATTTGCACACCAATCTGAGGGGTTAGTGTGGCTGATCTAGTTGAGAGCAAGGTTGCTGTAACTCCCCCCAAACACTCAATTTGTATGACATTATTAGCACACCAGGTGGTAACGCTGTTCCTTTGTAGCAGCACACAACAATTATGCATTGCCACTCAATGGGGAGTACAATGTGTTACAAGTGTGTCACAAAAATGGGTTTGTGAGTGGATTGTGGGAAGAGTGACATTTTATATGCACAAAGGATATAAAATCTAGATTGAAACATTGAAAATTACAATTATTCTAATAATCTAATTCTAATAATTCTGTGTGGAAAAATGTCCTTAAACTTCCTTCAGTCTTGTGATAATCCTGAATTATGCCCCTCTTACGGATTCACCAACCAGTAGAAACAATGGCCCAGAATTTCCTGGAACTTTTCAGCACAATTACAGGGTAAGTGTAGTTGCATCACGGAAATTCACGTAACTGATTTACCGCTGGTTTCGCGCTGAAACTTTGCTACATGCAAATTTCCTCAATTGTTTGCGTCACTTCCGAGATACGTCCGCCGAAACCCTCTGCCGCTCGTTTATAGCTCCATTCCCTATGCAAAAAAAAGCTTGTGCAAGTTTCTAGCATTCACGCGACTGGTGTAGATCTACGCCCAAAGATGTAAGCGCAGCATGGCCCAAAGTCACCTGAAATCAGTGTAACTGAGAATTCTAGCGTTTGATAGCTATTTTCTTTTTTAAAAAAAAATTCTTACTGAGACCTGCACTATACTTAACCAAGCAGAAGACAACAGCCAACTTGGCATTGAGCCTATTGGTGGCACTGCATTAGTGCTTGTTTTACGCCGGCTTTTACATTCCAGCGTAGGCAACTGAGCTCCACAGGAAATTTCAGCATAAGTTCCCTTCGGGAAGATTGGCGCAGAAACCTGCATAAATTTTAGCGTAAGTGAAATCCAGGAAATTCTTTCACCAAAGCTATAATCACTCAAATTTACTATTAATCCTAAGCTACTAAAATGAACACTTAAATGATCTTAAATTTTAAAAAATTAAACACTTCTCTTTCTCTGTCGTTCCCTTTTTTCTTCATTCTCTGTTTTATTTTTACTATATTGACTTTTTAATTTTTTTTTTATAATTAGAATAACATCCTATCTATTCTAATGTGTTTTTTAAAAAAAAACACTAACTTTAAAACCTTTTGGTTACCTGTGTTTTCTGAGTTTCTTGTTTCCCATCATCCACTTTGGATTTGGGAGCTATATTCAAAAAATTGATCTGTGAGCGATTGTAAGAGCACCATAAAAAATTATTTTTGAATCCTAGAAACTTAAAGATTGAGCAGTTAATTTCACAAATGTAACCAGCTGAGTTCAGCAAATTGTTGCACTGGCAGTCAGTTCAGACCCCAACAAGATCAGTTATTGGCTGTGTACCAAGGTTTAAAGGAAGTAAGATTTATAAGCCAGGGTTTTCTACTTCTGTGCTCCCCAGCTTGTAATTTTCTGTCCATTAAAGAAAGTGGGCAGAAAATCATGGACTGGCAAGTGCAGAATTTGAAAACCCCAGCCACATTGATTTCCTAATCAAGTTAGATTTAAAGATGCCCTCCCCCTCTGACATACATTATTCCCAACTAGGTAGGTTTGGTTGAAGAAGGCTCTTTGGCCCATTCCATCTCATTCTTCCAAAATTTCCTACCCTACTGCCTTCCCATTAAAGCTTTAACGTTCAACTAAAGAGGCAGACAGGACCTCTGTTTAACAGCTTATCTGAAGGATGGACCTCTGCAATGCAGCACTCCCTCAATATTCCTATGTTATGCATTCAAGTCCTAGAATGGAATTCCAACCCACAATCTTCTGCCTTGGGGGAGAGGGCTACAAACTAAGCCAACTTGTAGTGGTCTGCAACTCCTTGGCAGAATGTTATTTGCAATTGTCCTCTTACTCAATCTTTCCCAGCAGATACAACCTCCTAATAACCTTCTTGTGCAATGCTGTGTAGTGCTTCTAGGCTCTGTTGGGGGGTGGGGAGGGGGGGGGGGTAGGAAAGAGGTATCCTTAAAGGAATTCCTTAGAATGTACAAATCTGCACAATTAAAAAGAAGACGTTCTGTGTTCTCTGGGAACTTGAAGTACAAAATGAAGAAAAAACTGGCTTAAGAGGTTGGCAGTTAATTTCAGATGTATTGTTTCAAAAATTATTCAGGGTGACTACCTTCAATGAGCTTAACTTCGTAATTGTGCAAAAATCTCCCCACCACCACCTTATTTAGAAAAAAAACAATTGTCAAGTTGTCTCCTGGGCCTTTGGTACTGAAACAAGACTTTTCTTCACTGAGCCTTGATCCCAGCACCACCTTGCTGCTCTTTCAGTGTGTTTCATCGTCTATGCCTTGGAAATGACATTCTGTGATGCCCCTAATTAGTGGGGCCAGGTACTGTTGAGCGTTGGTTGGCTACTTGTGTTGGGCGGGGGGGGGGGGGGGGGAATCAGAATTGTGGGATGTGGATTCCCATCAGAAATTTCCAGTGTTGGTGGGATGTCGATGGCAGATATACAACTGTGGGGTGGTGTACAGCGGAGGCCCAACATCTTCTCATAGGTATGGGGAAAAGAGCAGGAAGATAAATAATCAGAGAAAAAGTCATTGATGGGTTTCAGCTGAATCAGGCCACCTGGCATGGCTCCATGAGATGAGTGGGGGGAGAGGGACAGAAAATAAAAATTGGAAGAACTTTGGTGGGGTGGAGGTTGCCCAAGTACCGGAGGTTAAGACCACTGTGGGACATTATTCTGGAAAATTATTTCTGGAGTGCTCTGAAAGAAGTTAAAATGATTGGACTGCTCCTCAGAGCCGCAGATAGCTTGCATTGATGAGGATGCAATACCTTACACTTGTGCTCCTGTTCTACAGCACTGAATCATGAAGCTTAATCTTCACACAAAACCAAAGTAGATGAAGCCTTTACCAAATCAAAGCTGTGAATAGCACAGCATCCAGCAGGAGAGTGCACTGCAGTGATTTTGGAATCTACTAGAAAATTTTAGACTTTTAATTGAAAAATATATAAAAACTGTGAATAATTTATTTTTTTATTATACATAACAGAACCCAATTTGATTAGTGATAAATGTTTGGATATGTTTGTAATCCTAACATTTTTTTTCTTTCTTTAGCTTTTAAAAGCAAAAAAAACTGTAGATATTTGGAATTCTGGTGATAAAATAGTAAATTGTTAGGTGATGTTGACAACATTCAATATAGATGAGTCTGCTTCCAGATTAGAGACCATGAGTCTCTGCCTCTTCATTATACAGGTAACTGTAAATTCATGAGTCAAATGTAATTCAAATTGATTTAATTTTTGTGTGATATTTAGCTTAAGAATATTTACATGCACTTGTAATATCTCCTATTTTATATAAGCACCTGATTAAATTGCTTTATATTGTATATATCATGATTCAGTGTGAATTATGTTTAAAGTTTGAATGCACCTCAATAGAAAATTAGTCTTTATGAAGTTGAACAATGACAAATATCAGCAGTACTGCTAATGTCAATGTGAGATTTACCCATGTCTTATTCTTAAAAACCCAGACCTGTGCCTTTTTCTGTGATATGGAATAGACTGAATCATTCATTTGAATAGGCAGACTTGGAATCTTTATAGATTTACTTGATAATTATAAAGTATGTTTATGTCCCTTGTTTTAAATTTCTCATAATTATTTCAATCATGTTATTCTTTCATATATTTAAGTAGTCAATTGTACAAAGTCTTTCGACAGGGAATGGAGATTTGGAGCCTGATCATACTGGCTCAAGAGGGCTAGTATCACAACATAAATCCACTCCTGTACAAAAATGCCCCAATGCCTGACAGCTATTCCATTACAGTGTCTTCACTGGGAAGTTTATTTTAGAATAAAAGGCTGATTCCCCAGTCGGGTACTCCTGGTGAGGAGCAGCGCTCATCAGAACCGCTGGTTGGAAAATTTTCCATCCATTTAAATTCAGTTTTGCTCTGCCCCTGCCGTAGAAGTCATAAAAACAGGATTTGCGTGGCAATTAAAGCTGTGGCGTAACTTTGGCGAATTAAATTGAATTGGGACTATTAACATTATAGCAAAGTACAGAAACAGAGAAAATTGTATCTTCAGCTAATTTGAGGTATTTTAACAAAGGAAATTTAATGTCATAAAGTGAGGCATCTTGATGACAAAATCAGCAAAGTGAACATCATCCCTCACAAGATTTAGAGCTTAGGCAGAAGCGCCTGAAAGTAACACTACAAGAGTATTATTTAAAGTATGTCTCTTCCAACATTTGACTGCATGTAGTGACAATTTAACCAAATTAAATCTTTAGTATGCAAATTTGTGTATTTTATACTTAGTTTTGTGATTTTTTTTTTCATAAGGAAATTTTAGAAAGATCCTCTTGAAGCAAAGCTTAAGGCATATCCAAATCTATACCTCCATAGGAGTGAGAGAAAGGAACATTGTGAATATATAGCAAATGACATACATGCATAATCTGCCCCATGGAATCTTAAACACCTATTTTGCAAAATCTCTAGTAGAAGACCTCTATTAAGCAGTTTCATGTGTGGATGTTTCATATGTATCAATAAAATAAAATCTTGCAAAATTGTTCTCCTGTGTCAGACACTATTGATTATGATCTTCTTTCAAAATGCATGTTGTAATTTTCCAAACTATTTATTCATAAAAGGATATATTTACAAATGCTATTGTCTAACCAGGCCTCTTGCCCAGCTTTCTCAGATAGGCCTGCCTACAGAAACGGCTACTCAGGCCACCCCACCTCCAGAAGGGGACTGGAAGTCTAGGTTTGACCAAAAGGAAGAGGATTATGATATGCTAGCTTGCTCTGACCAAGCCATACAAAATTTTTAACATGAACTTGAGAATAATAAACCAAGTACTAAAACACCCTGTGAAAATACCACAATAGCTCAGCCTCATTTTAATGTGTGAAAGCTGAGCTATCACTGACATCTTTACTAGCTTTTTGAACTCAAAACCGTTGCCCATTTAGAAGGTTTGTTGCAATCCCCTGACACTATTTCCCCAAAGGTTTGTCCACATTATTCACTTCTGTCAGTTATAATCCTTCAAAATATACCTCTTTGTTAAATTCACTAACTCTAGGCCTCACCTGGACTAAAGTACTCACTTCAATTTGACTCTGCAGTGGTAAGTGGAGGAAAGAGAGACTTTCACAATGTAAGTTCTGCAGACAGTTGTTTTTGTACACTTACCAGTACTAATATCCATAGATAAATGGGCTCGAGGCTGTAACAACTTTGGTGGTTCTGGTCCAAAATCATTTGAGAACCACTGCTGAATGTAACTCCTTGCCCACTATCAATTACTTTAATGGTGGATAATTTCCACTGTTCGCTATTTATAAAAAAAAGTATACACAGGTGTAAACTAATTTATGATTTTAATATAGTGAACATTTGAAATCATCCTCCTATATAACTCCCTCCCCAAATTGAGTCTATGGCAGAACTTCATGTAAACCACTAGGTGGCAATCTGCTACTAGTTGTATTATGAACCTTCAGTACATGAATTGGAGATAATACAGCCTCAGGAGGAGTTTTTCAGGGGGTATTGCAGTTACATTTTTATTTAGAACTATATTCTTCATATGCAGACTACCCTAGTAGTATACATGTGAGCCTAGACAGTGTCAATATTTCACTATGGGAAACGTTACAACCAAACTTGACCCTGTCCTTGTGAAATCCACAAACCCATGCACTTTCCAGCAGGGGTTACTGGATGGTTATCATGAGTAGAAACTCGGGCTGAGATTTCCCCTCCCTTGCCATGCACTGAGGCCTTACTGTTTCCTAGGCACAGAACAGGGTTCGATCCTGTAACCTTCCTAGTCCATATAGTTCAGTAGCACACCAGGTGATGTATTTATCCAGTGAGTCATTGTGTGATCATGTGCTGTTGTTTCTGAAGTTTGACAAATGTCTGTAGGATGGAGACCGTTTTGTTTTCTTGGGTACCAGCTGATCTCTCTTGGCGTTGCTCAGTGATTTAGGGGATACTGTTTTATAACTGGGTGTGTTATGTAATGCACAATGTATTATATGGACAATTAATTTATCGTAGTCAGTTATTTGTTGTCACTCTGATCTACTCCAAAACCATTTAGTGCAAAACTGGTATTCGGGCAGCAAATCATGCTGCACACAGTAGCTTTAAAAGTGGTTTTAATGGCCAAGCCTCATTAACATGCCACTTGCCGACTTCTCGACCAAAAGGGACGGGAGGTCGTTGAGAAGCAGCTGCCCGGCTGTTAAAATTAGGTTGCAGGAGGCTGCCACTAGGGCCCTGCTTGAACTGTCCAAGGTAAGTGTTTCACGAGGGGATTCCCGGTCGGGAAAGTGGGGAAGAGAGGTGGTAAGCCCATGGCAGGGGTGGCCCAGTATTGACTCCGGGGGTCCGGAGGAGCATACCTGCTCCTTCTGACTTACAAGAAAACTTTAAAAAAAAAGGAAAAACTTACCTAGCTGAGTGTCTTCCGGCCCTGGCTGCTGCTCCGAGCAGGCTTTGCCTGACAGGGAAGCCACCACTGCTCCCCAGGTTAATATAGCAGATGAGGCCCCGATTAAGTCATTGGTGCCCGATCCGCATATTTAGAGGCCCCAGCTGGCTTGGGGTGGGTATCCTTGCCGCCTGCAATTTAAAATTGTGGTCAGTCAGATCGGGACAGGAAAGGAGTGAGTAAGGCCCCTGCTCCATCACCACCCCCCCCCACCTTTGCCTAGTTTCCACCAGGCAGTGGTGGGGGGTGTGGGGAGGGGAGAGTTAAAATTAACTCCAAGGTGTCTCATTGTGACTTGTGTGATATCTGCTATTTGTCACCCAGACTGAAGATTTTGTGTCTCCATAGATTTTGCATTCTTGTGTTCGGCAAAGAAGGAAAAACTGACCGTTAAATGGTTCCTCTTCAACAGTTTGAGGGTTATGTTCCTTTATAGATTGAAAGCTATATACTAACTATTGGGTTTTTGTCAACATACTGAGTATAACAGTCTCAGTCTGGTGTGCTCCCTGTATGTGAGGGATGTATTTATGCCAACACTCCAGTTGTTCTTGTATGTATTTATATGCACTTAAAGTACCAACTGGAAAATATGTTTCAAGTATAGTTACATTTTTCAACTATTTTTGCCCAAATTGGCCATTTAAGGTTAGAAAGCTGATGGTCAAATAGGTAAATGTACTCCTTGGTGTGGTAATGAACTATACAGAACAGAGGGTGTCAAGTTTGGTTCTTGTTCTGTGTGAGTTTGCTGATCCCAGATACGGTAGCAGCTGCGGTGCTACAATTGGCCTCATTGACCCTCGGCTAGAAAGGGGAAAAATCAAGCCAAGAAGCTTACTTCTGATCACTATCGACAACCACCTTGGAAAGTATGCATGTGCAGACATCAGATGAGGGAAATATAGGGTGCAGTTGTGATGCTCCCTCCAAACAAATAGCCTCTGACATTTACTGTCCAGACTTGCATGAAGAACTGCTGCATTGTGGTGAGGTACCAGAGGGCTGCCAGTGGCTCTGGAACCGTAACCCAACAAGAGTCAGCACCGTCAGCAGGAAAGTAGACAAATTGGAAGGATGTGGGGAATAATCAAAATGAGAAAGCCGAAAACCAAAGATCAGTCTGTCCAAGCCAGTCATAGTGGCTGTTTTCTGTGACCACTAATTTTGTGGTCAATACATTGGGCTGCGGCTTGCACTTAATTTATGATGTTGCTAGAATGAGACTTTGAGGTGGCAGCAGATATAATCTACATTAAATGTTTGTTTCCAATTGGCCTCTGACTCGCACATTTAAACCATAAAGCACAGGAGCAAAGGATGACTCCGAGGCAATGGTAAGTGCATAAATAGTTTTGTGTGTCACTTCAGATGAAGATAGTTTTATTTTTTTAATTGATGTATAAAGATTAGAGCATTCTGAACATGGTTTTGTTTTCAATACAAATATAACTAATGCCACTACAACACTGAGATGTAGCAGGCCTAAATGATGGTACATGGCAGTAACATATGTGCAGAGTTCAGATGTTGTCTCTGTTGTAATGCTAGTTAAATGACTGAGAAGGGAATTGGAATGTCTGTCAAAATAAATGACTGTTGACAAATCTGCCAATCATTAAACTGGCCAGTGGACCGACCTATAAGGGCTGATTCCACAATCGGGCACTCCAGGCAAGGAGAGACACTCGCAAGGAGCACCGGCTGAGAAATCGCGGGGTCACATCCTCTGATTTTTTATCCATTTAAATTAATGGACATAAGATTGGGGGCTGCGGGCTCACGATTTCCCGACCTGTGATCTGTGAGCTCCGCCCTTTGTTGGATGAACCTAACCAAGGAGTCAGTCCGATGGCTTATCCCACTGAGTAAATTTGGGTTATTTGTTGAACAGTGCAAAGGACAGTCTATCCCAGAATCAAACAACGTAACATGGACTTTATCACAACACGTACAAGTAAAATCTGATCTTTAGGCATTGTTACTGCAGTACTGGCTATGCAGATCAGAGGATCCCAGGTTTTATCTTTGTTATGTGCTGAGTTAGTTGATTGTGGTTAGGACAACATTTGGTGCTACAATTGGCTTTAGTGCCAATCAATTAAGATTCCTGCTCCTTATTACCATAAAGTAATTCCTGCTGGAGAATGTGTGGACATCTGGATCATGCTCTGCTGTGGTGCTTTCCATCTGCCAGCACTCTCACTGTCTTGGTTTGCTCATGAAAAATAGTCATTTTAGCAGGGTACTGGACCCTGCCAGTGCCCCACTGGATGACCATCAGATGTGGCCCTGATTTCTCCCCCCCCCCCCTTCCTATCTCGACAGCCACTTTTAGTACCTCAACTACTACACTGGCTGAGATCAACTAATTCAACACGGGTGGGACTCGTTATGAATCAGTGCCTTCAGAAGTGGAGGGGAGGAAAATCAAATCAACTGAGTGTTGCTCTTTGATGGTGTGTGCTCGTCTATGATGGTAACCACCCCTTTTATTACCATTTTCACTGATGTTTGAGTATGAAAGCCAACACAAATACAACGGACCACTTCCTGAGTTGTAAAATTCCATGGCGGTTAAATTGGTTAACGCCCGAATCCAGGCACGGGCGTCACGGTGCGTGATTAACCTGCGCCTTGTGATTCCGAAGCAGGCAGCATGAGACATTCGTGCTGCCTGGTCACTTACCTGATAAAAGCACAGCATGGAGGCCTAGCTACGATATTTGCACCAGATTTGCACTTTTCACCAGCAAAGTGGGGGGGGGGGGCAGAATATCGTGTGATTTGCTTGCACCTCTTATTTGCAAAATACAAGATACGGGTCTACATGGAGTTTGAACAGAGATCAGACATCGCACACTTAAAACACAGATGCAGGTCCTGTCCCTATGTTTACAAACTGTTGAGTTATGTTAAAACACTAAATAAAGGTTGCGCACTACTAAATCTCTCATCCTCCAATCTGCGCACCTGACCTCACCAATCTGCCGATCTGAGTTTGTACCAGGCCTGCAAGAGAGTGTGCACCAAGGTTCTCTGCTGATGCACCAGAGGCCTTGGTGCAAGAGGGGGAACAGAAAGCGGGAGGTGTGTGGGGGGGGGGGGGGGGGGGGGCAAGAGGCCCTCCAGACATATACTCACAAGGCAGTGGGAGACGCAGTCAATGCTAGGTGCATAGCACCTTGAACATGGATACAGTGCAGGAAGTGGTTCAATGCTTTGACACGAGTGGTCAAGGTGAGTGAGGTCAAGTGGCATCTCCTACCAACTGCGCCACTAGCCCCATCCACTGCTCCCATGCACTACACTCCTCATCACTCACCTACCAACAAACTCTTTTAATCAGTACTCAGCTCTTCCAATCAGAGGCTTCCTCTCACCCTCACCCATTACCACTGTTGCAAGCTCAGGTCACACGTCAACCATGACTGGCACATCACCCAGACACATCCTGCAAGATACTCACCAATACACTTCTCGCTTTCTTGCAGGAGAAGGTGGCGTATAACAGGAAGCAGCAAGTGTTAGTGGCATTAACGCTCCACTCAACGCTAGATGGCCTGGAAGACCGCCCACCAGCACTATTTAAAGGGACTATGCAGGATTTACAGGATGGACTGTTCTGAAATTCAATGAGATCATAGTTGATCTATGACCTAACTCCATATACCCACCATAGCTCCATATCCCTTAACAGCCTTGGTTCACAGAAATCTATCAATCTCAGATTTAAAATTAACAATTCTACCGTTTGCAGAAGAGCGTTCTGAATTTCTACCCTTTGCGTGTAGAAGCGTTTCCTAACTTCACTCCTGCAAGTCCTGGCTCTAAATGTTAGGCTGTGTCCCCTCGTCCTGCTATTCAAGTATAGGAGACCTCCAAAAACTGGTACAAATACATCAGCAGCCAAAAGCAATAATCCATCAACTAACCTGTAAATCCTGCAAGGTCCCTTTAAATAGCGCTGGTGTGGCTGTCCTCCAGGCCATCTAAGACATGTTCAGGTGTTCGTGGTTTAGACAATATGTTGAGTGGAGCATTAAGTGTCAAAATGGTGTCTATGCCTTTAAATTAGCGTTGCACACTGATCTACCGCATATTCTCCTTACTTTACATGCTGCCAGCGTTCATTATCTGCATGTGCTCGAAACTCCTTACCAAGATGCCGTCTGGCGCATGTCACGCTAGAAGCGTGCGCGCACGTTTTCCGGTCACCATTTTGGAACTTCGGGAGGCTGTGCAGCGCCGACACAACGGCTGCTACATAGCCGAATTTCTAGCCCTACAACTTTATGGTTGGTCCCCTACAGGTCATGCAACTTCTACCTGAGAGGGTGTGGTGGATGCCATGGGCCAGTCCACTGTCAATGCTGCTCTCAGATTATTACCAGGAGGTGCACAATGACTTTCTAGTAAAGGCCTCTTTTCTAATTTTCAGGAGTATGCCCTCTGAAGTGGCCTAGCGAACAATTGCTACCTCAAGAAGAGGGCATGTGACCTTCTAAAGGCAACTAAGGACAGGCAATAGATGCAGCCTTGCCAGTGTCACCAACATCCCAAGAACCAATGGAGAAAAAACACTTTAAATCATAAACTCTTAAGCTACTTAATCCCCTCCATTTAAAAGATAAGTGCATCTTTTGTCACTGTATGTCTGCAGTTGCACAGAAGTGAAGCCAAAATTTTGAAAGTTGCTTCTGTTATCTCAGTACGATCATCAGCCTGTTGCTGATGATGATTTCTCCATTCATTTCCCCAACGCTAGGGTCCCCTTGAGTCGCCAAGAAAAATGCTCCTGTTATACACAAAGGTGGGGATTTATGTTAATACTGATGATGTCTGTGCTATTGACTAAGGAATTCTAAACTTTAGCAAAGTCCCTGATTTTCCCCTCCCTGTATCTAATTCATGTTGCCTTCATACATTTCTCTCCTACAATGTTTCACACAGCTATAGGGCAAAAATGCTGTAATTTGCTCAAATTATCGCTTATTTAAATTACCAATCAAAAATCCAAATGACTAAATGTAAATGAATCAAAAATAGTGAAATCTACTAATGAGGATGGAGTAACTAGCAGAACACGATTCAAAAAAACCCTCAATTTCTTCAAATCTACCATTCACAAATCAGGGAGTAACAGTATTTACAGCACAGAAACACCAGTGTTTATGCTCCATACGAGCCTTCTCCCACCTTACTTCACCTCACCCGATCACCATATCCTTCTATTCCTTTCTCCCTCGTGTACTTATTTAACACAAACCAACCAAATTACTCAAACAATTTTTTGCACACTTTTTATCAGCCATTTTCTTTCTTCATTCAGGTCAATGTATAAAGCCAAAAATAAGATTTATAACATAACAGATTACATCTATATGGAAAAATAAAATCACTAAAGCTACCCATAAAATGTTATTGTTAGAAATAGCCCATAAAGTCTTCCCCACAAAAAAGGCTTGGTATTTCTGGCAGTTGTGGACAAATCTTTGTGTATATGCACGTGAATGAAAGAGAGCTGTATTATGCAATTTTTAATTTGACCCTGCTTCTGTGGAACCACACCACACATAGGACTGGTCACCTGTCCTAATGTCTCCTTATGTGACTCGGTGTCAAATGTTGTTTGGTCACTCCTGTGAAGCACTTTGGGATGTTTTACTACTTTAAAGGTGCTATATAAATGCAAGTTTTTGTTATACCTACTGTTTAAGTTACAAAAGCTATGTAACTACTTGTTTTCACAAGGGCTGTTAATGAGTCATCAGATTTTTGAAGCTAATGATCAGCTTTTAGTTTTCCAGGTTGGCATGCATGTGTTTGAGGTACTTTTATACTGATTTCCTACATTATAGTCTGGGATCAACTGACTGACGACAGTGAAGGACCGCCTGTACAGCTGCTGGTCATTGGAAACTTAATATTGAAAAAAGTCACCTTGGCATTGCTATCTATGCCAATTGCAGTTTCGGCAAGAACTACGAATTTACCGTGGGAAGTAAGGGAACAAAAATATCTTTTATAAGTGTAAATAACCGAGGAAAAGATGGATTTTTTTGAAGAGGGAGGAATATACAGATCAAGTACTTGGATCTTAAGCATATACAGGCTCGGTAAAGGAATAGAATGAAATGTAAATAACTGGGAATATAATATGGGGAGCAAAGAACAATTTTTGCATCTTGAACATGTTTTATAACTTGTTTTGGTAGATAAATATATCTGTGAGGGCTTTTATATTTCAGTCAGTGCTATATTGCTTCAATAACTTTGCTAAATTAAAATGCTGCAAAGGGCCCCTCAGTAAATATCAAAAAATGTATTCCGGGTTCTGGATCTCCTGGGGCGATGTATGTGTGTTTATAAAATCAGAGAGTCGTTAACCCTTTATACATACTGTCTCCTGAATACCTTATTTTGTGCAGATAATGTCCTCAGCTGCCTCTCCCTGTACTTAATTCGTATGTTCGTATTTGTTCGTATGTACTAGGCCGAGTATCTATGGTGACGCTGAGCCCGCTATCACTTCCGGGTCAGTTGCCGCGGTAGCGGGGTTGTGATGTGTCTGTGCTTTAACCCGGCGGAGGGGCTGAGTCGTTGGGCAGCGAGCGGTGACCGGGCCGCAGTGCGGGTCAGAGCCCGGCCGATTAGTCTCTCGTGTTGATGTTGCTGAGCGCGGGGCATTGAGCACAGCCCCGGCCTGGTCTTGGGATAGAGCCGGGGCGGACGAGGACAGGTGCGGAGGCTCCAGCTGTCAGGTGGGTGATTCACTTGTTTGTTTCTAGCCGCCTGCCGGGGTCCTGTTCGTCCCTCCTTTATTTTGTTGAACTGGTTTATCTCCAGACTCGTCAATGGTCGAGTCTGAGCTTTTTCTGCATTTGGTTGGCATAATCCGCTGTATCTGCAGCAGGTTTAGTTTTTGTTGTATGTAAGAGTAGTGAGTAAGTTAAACTGTTCCAGGTTTGTCCTCTTTACTTCGAGCTACAGTATTTCCTATAACTTCTAAATTAAATTTTTATTCAACTCCGGAACTTGTGGAGTACAACGTCCTCCTGTAGGAACAGAACTCATGGATATTTTGGAGTATTATTTGAGCAGTTTATACAGTCCTTGAAGTAACTTGCGCAAGTTTTATCATGTGATTTTTAATTTTACGTGGGCATTTTGTTCAGCGATAAGATTCTGTTTCAGAGGGCAGTGACTCTGTGTGCTTAGTATAATTGATGACGTTAACATGAGGTTTAAGAGATCATTTTGTTCCAAGTTATTTTTCAGCAATTTTACAATTGATTTGTAATACATTAATGAACTCCCTTTGGAAGAACTTTGCTCAGTAGGTAAATACATGGCTTTGTGCGCTGCATGTGTGCTACTGAGCCATCCAGATTGGAAAGTCGCAAGTTTGATTTTTGAACTGTGCTAGCTCAGTTGATCTCAGCTCGGGTCTTGATGCCCCTGGGAAGGAAAAACACAGGGTTCCTGTTCTTGGTCTAGATACCCCAGCTAGAAAGCACATTTGTGTGGATCCTTGGTGAGGACAGGATTAGTTTTGGTTTTGATTTCCTACTGGGTTGAATAGCCTGCTGATACATAAACAATGCCCACCTGGGAAGATTGAAAGGCCCACCTTTCAGTATTACCAAGTAGGCATGATAGATATCAAGTTGAATGAGTGCTTTCAGTAGTACAAGGGGTGATATTGGAGAGGGGGGGGAATTTAAACTCAATTTTGAGTCTGATGCATCTGGTGACAATTGCGGCGATGTAGTGGTAACTGCAGGTGTACTGCTCAATCACTAAAAATCTACACAAACCCCTAAACCCAAACCCTAAATCATGCAGTATTAATTGCGTGATGCAGGACCGGCTGTGCTGTCAAAAGTCACTTTGTTTTGAATATTATTTTAATTTCTGGCTATGTGCTAGAACTGCAGTCTAATGGAGATGAGCACAGAGAATTGTTGGATTTTGTCCATTCTTGGGTTTACTTGTTTTTTTTTATTACATATGGTTGCATATGGGTCATGGGACCAATTTGAATTTTTCAGGTCAAGCAAGGTTAGAGAGTGGAGGATAATGAAACCAATGTAGGGAGGTGAGGAAGCTGAGAAACTTATAGACCTCTTCAAAATCCAGGCCATCCTCAACATTACCTTTACCCCTCTTCTATTCCCTTGATTCAGATCTTGATTCAGATTCGTTGTTACTATTCTCTTCTCGACCATTCCCTCATGCCATCTTTCTGTTTTTTTTCTCCTGTATCTAACCCCACACACACACACACACACACACACACACACACACTCACACTCTCTGCTTTCATCAAACTCATATTGTCCATGAAGCTTACCACAAATCAACGTCGTACACTTAGAATCTTATAGCACTGAAGGAGCCCTTTCCACCCATCATGCCTGTGCCGGCTCTTTGAAAGAGCTATCTAATTAGTCCCACTCCCACTTTCTAAGGCTGTAATGTCCTCCCTAAAATCGGGTGCCCACAATTGGACATAGTACTCTAACTGTGGTGTAACCATTGCTCCTGAAGTGCATACTGAAGCCAAGGACCACTCAGTGGGTTGTACAAATTTATCACTACCTTTTTGCTCCTGTACTCTATACGCCTCAATACATGCATCAGTAGGGTTCTCTAGTACAATTGGAAAGGTAGATCTCCTTGTGATGTGTAAGAATTTATATTTCTGTTTTTCCAAGAGATTTCAGACAAGCTGAATTTCAGGTAAAGTTTCTTATGTTATCCAGTGCTTAATCCTTAGTTCGAAGAAATCATAAGTCAAAGAGAGCTACATTACAGAGAAACCATCATATGAGCTTTATGTTGGAATTCGAAGACCATTAGAATTTGCAATCAATGGTTGTTAATAGAATATTTTAGTTGAAGAAATATTCTATTTACCTGCATCTTTCCTCATGCTATGAAATGATTTCTGAGCATTATTTTTCCCAAAACAAACAAACTGGAATTAATTTCTGAAAGTTTTTCAAGGACAATGGCCAATCCTGGGCAGCTATGCTTTGGTTCTATGTTGAGATCAAAATTCTAATTAATTAAGGGGGAAAAGAAGATAATTTTAGAACCTTTTTTAGGCAAAACTGTTTGAGATGGAAATTTTAATCTACCCTCCCTTCTCTTTCTCTCCTCCCTACAGTATTACCAAACTGTAGGATCCCAACCCATTTATACCAAACCCTATTTCTCAAACTGTTAGCAAAGACTGGAACCATTCAGTGCTGCTAAACCCCATGACTTTTTCACTGCTGAGTGCTGATTTTAAAAAAAAAGATACTAACCTCCAGCCTGATAATATATTGCCTACCATCTTGCTGTATGTACTGAGCTTTAAAAAAATAGGAGATAAAACTAGGTATATACTAAAGGAGTATAATTAAGGTTACTTTATTGTTTTTCACAGAATAATGGCTAGTCGTGGAAATTGATAACCAAAACACTGGAAAAGATTGAATACGATCTAACAAAATGAAATTTGACAATCACCATATATTAGTGGCCCTTTATAATATGTTGAGAGAAAATGACATGACATCCCTTTTATTATATAAAAAAGTATATTCTCTGATACACTGGACTAATGCCACACTTGATTTGCTATTTAATATAATAAAAACGGTACCTATAGTGCGTGATTTTGTTATATTTTCTATAACATTTTAGTGCTACATTTCTCCATAACACTAATCATTGTCAAATTTATTAATTTGCTCAAATTTCTTGTAGTTGATTGGTCACATACAAGTTTATCCCATCTCAAGCAAATTTCTTCTAGTTGATTGGAATCTAATCAAGTTTATTGGCATTCACTCATATTAATTTGTTAAAAAGAAGAAGGCTAACCAAGCAAGCTCATCAAAATGCTTAAAAAATAGATTTAATTATTGAATTGTCTTTTAATATCTTTATTAACATATTTATGTCAAGGCCTTAGACTCTCCCAAAACAATCTTTTTAAAGCTAATCAATCAATGCTGTGTGCTTTTGACCAGGAGCCTGGTCAAAATGGACATTTTCTAATTTTTGCAGTTCCCTCATCAAACAACAATTAAACTGACCTGAAACTGCTGCACTTAATAACAATCATTTTATCACCTTAAAGGAACACAACTTCACCTTACCAGCAGAATGATAGTGTGCATTACATGGTGTAACACTGCTATCTTTATAAAAGTGCATATTATTTGACTTGTCATGAGCAATGCCACAGCAGATCTGCTTATATATAAATATACAAAAATATATATCCTATTTATATACAAAAACATTTATGAGAAAGTGATTCATTGAAAACCTGCTTTCTTAGCCTTCTAATCTAGAAAAGAGTCAATCTATGCAGGAAGTCTGACCTGAGAGGAGTGGGCTGTCATTTATGCTGCCTCGTTTGAAAAGTTCAGTAATGAGCATAGCTTGAATCTCATCAATACTGAACTTTTTAATGGTATTGCAGCAGTAGGATTCGCATACAGGGCAGGGAGCAGGGAAACTGGAATTATGCAACATGAGAGCAGCTCACTCTGGTTGGGCTGCCTGGCAAAATGAGTCTTCTGCAAGCTGCTTGGTGATTTGAAAATATGGTGGGAAATTCTTTGGGGCAGAGGGGCGACTAGGCACTTTGAGACAACAGTGTGATCTAAGAAGTGCTCTTTTCCTTTTGATCACCTTTCTGAATGAATTAGAAAATCTATAGGGTAGGGTTTGCAGTGTGTAATAAAGGCCTGGGAACTGAGTGTGAATTGTTTAAGCAATTTATTTGCTGCTATAGAAAAACTGAGTATGATTTTAAGAAAAATGATGAACTGTCATTAACTTCTGCCCTGTGCAATAATTGGGAACTTGGCAAAACTAGTCATGCTCTTAGGAGCTGATGTTTGGTTATGTTGGTTCTTATGGAGGAAACATGTTACTGAGTGTCAGACTTTTTGTTTCTGAATCCAGAATTCTGAAGGTTAAATTCTGTTTTAATCAACTAACATCTGAATTAATTAAAATGTTAGTTCACAATTTCTTGTAATCACTCTGGGTGAGTACTTATTAAAGAGAGATTGTAACAGCATTCTAGTTTAACTGATCTACAAGGAACTTAAGGATAGCATTAGTAGGATTAAGCAAATAATTCACTCATAGGCAAGTATGCGGAAGTGTATTATCAAGAAGAAAGGGCTAATGTACTTGGTTTGTACAGGGACACATTGCTAGGAATAATATACCATCATTTTATTAAAGCAAATCAGATGTTGGGGTGTGTTATAAGGTCAATGTTGAGCCGAAATATAGGTAATCCTGCCACTTCATAAATAATTGGTGCGACCACACTTGGAATGCTGTATACAATTCTAGTCGTCACAATACAAAAAGGATATTGCAGCTTTTGAAAGGATACAGAAGAGAGCAACCAGAATGATTATGGGGATGGAAGGATTGGATTATGAGGACTGATTATGTAAATTGGGCATCTTCTCACTAGAGAAGATAACTTTTTTGGAGGTGATATGATTACTGTTTGTAAGGGACTAGGTAATGTAGACCGTGACCAGCTATTTCACCTGGTCTAGAACAGTAGGACCAGAGGACATGGCCTGCGCTTGAAGGGGTAAATTCAAAACTAATCTGCGAAATCAATATTTCTGTGAACGAGCAGGAAATCTGTGGAACAGACTCCTGAGGGAGACGGTGGAAGCAGTTAGTATTGATTCATTCAAATGCAAATTAGATAGATTTCTTTCAGAAAATAACATTTTGGGATATGGTATACGAGTACTTTGAGACATGACTTATGGTAAGTGTAGCATGCTTCAGAATTTGTGTCTTTTGACCTGTGGTTCCCAAAGCGCTCCACCACTTTTTTTCTTGTCATTTCTGGGTCTACTGTAAATTAATTGATAGCGATTGATTGCTATGATTGGTCAACAATTCCATTATCATTGTATCAGGCGACTACCAGGATGGTAGAAGGCGAACTAGATGGACCTTGGTCTTCTTTTGTCTAGCAATTCCTATGTAGGGAATAAGGTTCTATTTGCAACAGGTGCCTTCCAATATTCCAAAATTACTAACAGCTAAGGTAGTGGTACTACAGTTGGCCTGTGTTTCTGAGTTAGGAAAGAGACATTTGGCCAGCACTCACTCTCTTAATTGTCATCCAATGACTACTTCAGGAAGTGTGCATCCATGAGCATTGGATGATGCTCTTGCTGTTGAACAGCCTGCTGACACTCACAGTCAAGGCTCATAATTGAATAGTGAGGTGGTACTGGAAGGCTGTTGGCACCTTCTGAACTATTCTCCAGCATTCATCCGCATCTTCAGGAGAAGAGGCGGAAAATACTAACTTGCAAACTGTCCATGGTACAATTTTGTCAAATGTTCATAATCGTGCTCTGTATTCTAGAATCTGGAAGAGCAAATAGAATACATAGAGTATAAATAGGCATATAGAACAAAAGCAAGGAAGTTTTGCTAAACCATTAAAAATCACTGGTTAGGCCTCAGCTGGGGTATTTTGTCCAATTCTGGGCACCACACTTTAGAAAGGATGTCAAGACCTTAGAGAGGATGCAGAGGAGATTTACTAGAATGGTACCAGGGATGAGGGACTTCAGTTATGTGGAGAAACTAGGGGTGTTCTCCTTAGAGCAGAGAAGTTTATGGGGAAATGTAATAAAGGTGTTCAAAATCATGAACGGTTTTGATAGAGTAAACAAGGAGAAACGGTTTCTAGTGGCAGATGATTCGATAACCAGAGGACACAGATTTAAGGTAATTGACAAAAGAACCAGAGGCGAGATGAGGAGAAATATTTTTACGCAGCTAATTGTTATGATCTGGAATGCACTGCCTGAAAGGGTGATAGAAACATTTTCAATAATAACTTTCAAGGGGGAATTGGGTAAGAAGGAGAAGAATTTGCAGGGTTATGGGGAGAGAAAGCAGGGGAATGGTTCTTTCAAAGAGCTGGCATGGGCATGATGGGCCGAATGGCCTTATTCAATGCTTCTGTGATCAGAATACAATTTTTGTTTCCACTGTAATCATTTAGATCGTAGAAAGTTTTTGCTGGTACTATAACATGAAATCTAGTGTCTACTTGCACATAGAGTTAAGAAACAATAGAGGTGCCATTACACTAGGTGTATTCTATAGGCCACCAATTAGTGGGAAGGATATAGAGGAGCAAATTTGCAGCGAAATCACAGAGGGGTGCAAGAGCTATAGAGTAGTGATAATGGAGAACTTCAGTTATCCTAATATAGACAGGGATGGTAATAGTGTAATGGGCAGAGAGGGGGAAGAATTTTTGAAGTGTGTCCAGGAGAACTTTCTTGATCAGTAAGTTTCTGGCCCAATGAGGAAGAAAGCATTGCTGCATCTGGTTCTGGGGAATGAGGTGGGTTAAGTGGAGTAAGTGTTGGTAGGGGAACATTTAGGGAACAGTGATCATAGTATCATAAGGTTTAGATTAGCTATGGAAAAGGACAAAGAACAATCTCGAGTAAAAATACTTAATTGGAGGAGGGCCAATTTCAGTGGGTTGAGAACAGATCTCGCCCGGGTAAATTGGAATCAAAGATTGGCAGGCAAAACTGTAATCGAGCAATGGGTGGCCTTTAAAGAGGAGATGGTTCAGGTACATTCCCATGAGGGGGAAAGGTAAGGCAACCAAAGCCAGAGCTCCCTGGATGATGAAAGAGATAGAGAGTAAGATGAAGCAGAAAAAGGGGGCATATGACATGTCAGGTTGATAATACAAATGACAACCAGGCAGAATATAGAAAGTTCAGAGGAAAAGTGAAAAAGGAATTGAGGGGCAAAGAGAGAATACGAGAATAGACTGGCAACTAACATAAAAGGGAATCCAAAAATCTTCTATCGGTATGTAAATAGTATAGGGGTAGTAAGAGGAGGATGGGGCCGATTAGGGACCAAAAAGATCTACGCATGGTGGCAGAGGGCATGGCTGAGGTACTAAATGTGTACCTTGCATCTGTCTTTACCAAGGAAGAAGATGCTGCCAAAGTCACAATAAAAGAAGAGGTAGTTGAGATACTGGATGGGCTAAAAATTGAGAGGAGGTACTAGACAGGCTGGCTGTACTTAGAGTAGATAAGTCACCCAGTCCGGATGGGATGCATCCTAGGTTGCTGAGGGAAGTAAGGGTGGAAATTGAAGAGGTGCTGGCCATAATTTTCTAATCCTCCTTAGATAACGGGGGTGGTGCCAGAGGACTGGAGAATTGCAAATGTTACACCCTTGTTCAAAAAAGGGTGTAAGGATAAACCCGGCAACTACAGGCCAGTCAGTTTAACCTCGGTGGTGGGAAAACGTTTAGAAACTATAATTGGGACAAAATTAACAGTCACTTGGACAAGTGTGGATCAATTAAAGAAAGCCAGTACGGATTTGTTAAAGGCAAATCGTGTTTAACTGGCCTGATTGAGTTTTTTGATGAGGTAACAGAGAGGGTTGATGTGTATATGGACTTCCAAAAGGCATTTGATAAAGTGCCACATAATAGGCTTGTCAGCAAAGTTGAAGCCCATGGAATAAAAGGGGCCGTGGCAGCATGGATACTCAATTGGATAAGTGACAGGAAACAGAGAGCAGTGGTGAATGTTTGTTTATCGGACTGGAGGAAGGTATACAGTGATGTTCCCCAGGGGTCGGTACTAGGACCACTGCTTTTCTTAATCTATATTAATGACTTGGACTTGGATGTATAGGGCACAATTTCAAAATTTGCAGATGACACAAAACTTGGAAGTGTAGTAAACAGTGAGTAGGTTAGTAATAGACTTCAAGAGGATATAGATAGGCTGGTGGAATGGGCAGACATATGGCAGATGAAATTTAACGCAGAGAAGTGCGAAGTGATACATTTTGGCAGGAAGAACGAGGAGAGGCAATATAAACTAAAGGATATAATTCTAAAGGTGGTGCAGAAACATAGAAACCTGGGTATATATGTGCACAAATCGCTACAGGTGGCAGGGCAGGTCGAAAACGGTTAAAAAAGCATGCAGGATCCTGGACTCTATAAATAGAGGCATAGAGTACAAAAGTAAGGAGGTTATGATGAACCTTCGTAAAACACTGGTTCGGCCACAACTGGAGTATTGTGTCCAATTCTGGGCACTGCACTTCAGCAATGATGTGAAGGTCTTGGAGAGGGTGCAGAAAAGATTTACTAGAATGGTTCCAGGGATTAGAGACTTCTGTTACGTGGATAGACTGGAGAAGCTGGGGTTGTTCTCCCTAGAGGAGATTTGATACAAGTGTTCAAAATCATGAGGGGGCTAGACAGAGTAGATAGAGAGAAGCTGTTCCCATTGGCAGAAGGGTCGAGAACCAGAGGACACAGATTTAAGGTGATTGTTTCTTTTGCCAAAGGCGAAATGAGGAAAAACTTTTTTACGCAGCGAGTGGTTATGATCTGGAATGCACTGCCTGAAAGGGTGGTGGAGGCGGATTCAATTGTGGCTTTCAAAAGGGAATTGGATAAGTACTTGAAGGAAAAAAAATTGCAGGACTACGGGAAAAGGGCGTGGGTGTGGCATCTAGCTGGATTGCTCTTGCAGAGAGCCGTCACGGACTCGATGGGCCAAATGGCCTCCTGTGTAATAATGATTCTATGATTCTAAGATTTTTGTGACTTGTAAGCCTAGAAGTGCAACCTATTTCTTGCCCCTTGGCCACCTTCTGTAAGATTCGATAATATGACTTACCCAAATTTAGACTGGAGTGGCCAATTTAGTGGTTTTTAAGAGGTAATGTATGAAATTAGCTTTTTATTTCAACCTTGATCTTTTAGTTCATTTTAAAAATTAGGACACTAGCACCAGAATGAAAACAATCTGAACATACTCTAGTTCAAAGCAGTAGACTGGCTGCAAATGGGTTGCATACTTTTTTAATTGGCTGTATATTTGGATCATTATGAAAAGATCAGTTAGCTCCTCCCTTGTGTTGCTTATTGTTTCTCTGTGCAGTGAACTGATCATATCTTTCATTTTTCTTCAATTTTCCTTTTACCTGAATTACTACTATGAAGATCAAACATTTGTAAAATTATATTATAAAAGAACAAAAATGCAACTTTATTTTGATTAAGCGCCACAGTATGGTAGGAAATCTAAAAACTGCTTTAGAAGATGTTTTAAGTGGGGTGAGTGGCTGTGACATAAAATAATAAATGCTGTAAGCTAAACAGTGTATTGCGACCTGTTAAAGGACATTCCTGAAGTGCTTGGCTGATCATGCACACACCCTTTTGCCCAGGTAATTGGCAGTTAGAGCAACTTGGCAGATAGTGCTTTGGGCAAAAAGAAATACTTGAATCTATATGAGCCTTTTATCATGTCACAATATCTCAGCACTTCATAGAATGAATTGCTTTTTTTGGAATGCAGTGCCTGCTCTGTAGGCAAATATGATAACCATGCTGTGCCAGCAATATACCAAAAACAAGAATTGCCTAAAATAGGAGGACAGGTTAGGAAATATTTAAGTTGTGACTCTGATTTTTTTTTAAAAGGTCCAATTGGGATCAGCCAAATATTTCAATGTGGTCCTATATTTGTACCATCACTTACCCCTCTGAGTCACTTTTGGTTCACTTCCCAATGCAGCCTTACTTCGTTACTATCCTTCTCTATAAATACATTCAGTTTCAAAAGTCTAAGTAAGCCGTAAGTAATTCTTATGGAGTTGTGTATGTGTATTTTTACATCACTTACAAATTGTTGTTCAAAAAATAATATTTGTGATATATTTGACATTGCTACTAGGATTTCAGTGAAGCGTAATAGATGTGTGAAATTTTTAGGCACCTTTTCAGCAGTATTTCAGTGAAATGCAGTTGTGTCCATGTGAATTTTTGTACTATATCTATTTGAATTGTGAAAACCATCTGGCAGTACAATTATAGATTCGGAACTTTCAAATTTGGATTCAGCCTCTGGAGGGCATTTTGAGGTGTAAAACACTAGGCGGAAGTACTGGTGGTTGGAGCTCTCTTGATGGAGGTAGTGATTGGAGCAATTTGAGGGAATGACTAAAAATATCACTATCACACAAGAAACACATTTTACAATGCTAAAACTTAAACGCTTAAGTGTTTTTTTAATTCTCTTGTTGCATCTATGTTAAATACACTCGTGATGACAATGAGATTGTACTGTTTCTTCATTTACTCTTTTTGACTTAGGAACTGATCACACAAAATTCACTTCCACCACGAAAAGTCAAAACTTCTCCATTTTCACTTGTGGCTGATACTGTATTCTAAAGATGGTTAATATTCCAATGCTTTCAGTGTCCTTGATATGCTGACAATGATAATTTCAGAACAACTTAGTTTATTTTTACACATATTATGCGATCTTTGTCTCTCTTTTCTCCCTCTAGTTTTTAAAAAAAATGTATTTCATTTGTTACCTATTCCATATTGGGGTTTAGTTGAACTAGTTTACACTCCAGCCTAATAAATTATTTTTAAAAAAATCTCTTCAGGTCAGACCCACAGAAGTGAAAATTTCCTGCTAATGTTCATTTTGATCTAAGCCAGTGAAATAAATTCTGGCTTGTTATCCAGCTGCCGTCCTACCCCATTTCCACTATAGGGAACCATATCAGGACAGATGTGAGTTATTCTTCACTGTGTCTGTAGGAGGCCCAGGAAAACCATGGATCTTTGGAGGACTAGACATTTTAGGTGCCATGCCCCAGTTATTTTTGTTTATTTTAATACAAAAGCTACCTGAAGGGGCAAATATCTCGGGTGTAACTTTTAAAAAAAAAATTAAACACGAAAGGGTCCAAACTACACACACTCTTTAAGACATCGGTTGAGGTCTATGACGAACTATTCTAGACCGAAAGTGTACAACATAGATGGAATGTTTTGTCCAGTGTTTCCATATACTTCACTCTTCATAGTTTCTAAACAAAGGGTGGAAACAATACACAGCCTACCCTGCACATCTGCGTGTTGTACATTTTGAACTTCTTCTGTACTGCAAAAATTATGTATTAAACATCACTGGAATGTGGAATATATACAGTGAGCTCTTTTCCCTCCTTTGTCTTGCATTCTCTATAAAGGAGGCTGAAAGCTAGCAGGATTTGGTGCTTTTCAGGGAGTTAACAAAAGAACTCTTCCTTGCAGAGAAAGCAGCTGGATGAATTGATGGGGATTTGCCGTTTGCATCCAGCCCCCACACAAAGAACTTTTGTTTTGAAATACTTAATAACTATGTCTGGAAGTTGCACCGCAGTTTATAACCGTAGCTAATACCCACAGACGGGTCTTTGAATGTTGTACTTTACGTCTGATTAAAGTGACAATGTAGCATGTGTTGATGACTTGTAGAAGAGCATATGAAGCAAAGGAGCAATTTTGCTGGTTGCATCAACAGTGACTTGTTCAGCAAGTTTGATTTTGTATCAGTCAGTAACATTAATTCCTTAGAACTTCTAGCAAATTTAAACCAAAAGTGTGTGTAATGTGAGTGATGGTATGTCTCCATTATTCAAAATACGAGTGTGTATAATTTATTCTTTAAATGTTTTCTCTTCTCTGCTGAAGACGCTAACTGATACTGAGGTATAGTTCCACAAATACTAGCAACACAAGTGAGCATTCTTCATGTGTGAGCCTGGACAGGCAGTTCAATCATGCAAGGCATCAAAGATTAACCCATGCTGTCCTCACCTGCTGTCCATGCAGACATTCCGTAGGGTGCATGGGAAACTTGCCCAAAAATCATGGGATAGTTGCAGAGGACAACAACTTGCAAAGTGATACACCGTGATCACAGTCACAGCAGATGTCATTCATCACTTTGTCTGGAGCTGTTTCAATGCAGTGAAAAGGGGAGAAGCCAGGGAGTTTCGGGAGAGCTTGGCATGGAGCTGGGTATTTAAGGACCTGAGAGAAGAAAGGGAGGGTGGAGTTGAAATGGTGGTTGGTGAGGACAGAAGGTTTGAGGGTGGGTTTTTTGTTGAGGGAGTGATTATGTTTTTGAAGGAAAGAGGGATAGTGTCAAAGGACATAGAACCGTAGACCATATCAGATAGCAGAGGGATCACCCTACTTGCCTTTCTGTAATCAGATCATAGAACATACCAAACTCTGGATATGTGAGCACATATTCTCATACCTGGCCCCCACATAACTCCTACCAGCGGCTATCAACAGGCTTCTGTCATCAGTACGGACAGCTTATGATATGCTAACCGTCTTGATGTAAGGAATCTTACAACACCAGGTTATAGTCCAACAATTTTATTTTAAAATCACAAGCTTTCGGAGATTATCCCCTTCGTCAGGTGAATGAGTGAAAGATTCTCAAATCGCATATCTTATATTAGGCTGGGACAGCATCACACCAATCAAAAGGTGTCGTTGTTGTTCAAACGGGCCAATTTGATTGGTGTGATGCTGTCCCAGCCTAATATAAGATATGCGATTTGAGAATCTTTCACTCATTCACCTGACGAAGGGGATAATCTCCGAAAGCTTGTGATTTTAAAATAAAATTGTTGGACTATAACCTGGTGTTGTAAGATTCCTTACATTTGTCCACCCCAGTCCATCACCGGCATCTCCACATCATGGCAACCATCTTGATGTCCAAGTACAGTGCCACTTACCAGGATTATTTATCACTAACTGCTTACTCCGAGTCCTCATGTGAGGCACTTTGGCAAGAAATGTGCTACGGGAGAATTAAAAGAGAAAAGTTAAAATTCAATATGTATTTTAAATGTTATGTTATTTATATACCCAAACTGGATGATCAGGCGTCAGTCTGATTATCACATGTCAAGATAATCAGTCATTTGTCCCAGCACGCTGAGTGCGCGCACACTTGAGAATTTATGTTCAGTACCTTTAGGAACCAATCAGACTTCAGGAAATTAAGTGCAAGTTCAAGAGAAGTGTGATTAGTGCTCTGTTTTTAGGTATTGCTCCAGATAATTTTCTCTGGTTCAGCAATTCAGATCACACTCCAAGGCAAGTCCTCACTCCCTATGAACTGGAGTCTGCCTTTACCTGTCTAATATCTAGAATTTGTTGTGAACCCAGAGGTCAAATTGAAAATGCTCATTACTGTATTCTGCCCTATTTGGTTATATCATGTGCCCTCAAATAACCTTCCTTGATTTCACAAAGTGCTAGAATAAGCGCCCCACTAGCTTGTGGCTTAGACTATAAACTACCAAACAAATTTATTACACAGATGGATAAATGACCAGTAGCAGTAATACACTGCAGATTTACAGTAGTTACAGGCTTAACTATTCCATCTCAGAGTGATAGAAAATAATAAACCATTTTGTTTACTGTGCTAAACTTCAATGCGAATTGGACCTGGCTCACGGTCTCAGACTTAACCTTGTGTGATGATTTGCTACTGACCTTCCATAGAGTCTTTCTGATGACTTCAGTTGGGCTACTCAATTGAAGCAAGGCAGGGAAAGATATCATTTCAAAATTTGGCTAGAAAAGGAAATTTAAATATATATCTCCTTAACAGAATTGCCAATCAAACATACATATAAGCAAAATCTACAGGATGCTTGATTTGAACTGAATAGCTTGGCTTCTCCTTTGGATACCTGTCACAGACATGTCTGTTCTGGGGCTATTGCGTGTGAAAACAAGCTAGACCATTCTCTGTGAGTGAGTCCATATGCACTGTGACAAAGAAAGAAGCCATTATGGACAAAAATGCCTCATGTAAGATTAGAGGTGTGAATATAAAGCTCTCTACACACTGATGGCAGGCACATAGTACTCCTGCCATGAATGGACTGTCATTATAAAGGAAACAAACTCATGCTTGCAATGGTGTTCAGGACCTAACTTTACTTTGATCAAAGAAAAGCTTGTACACTGATATAGTAAAATTGACAGTGCAAGACTTGGAGATCATGAACCTCTGCTACCTTTTACATCAATATAAAAAAAACATTAATTTTTGCAGGCCTGATACAAGATAAGAGATTATTATCCTTGCCCTCCATTTCCACCCCTATACCATGGAGCAGTAGATATGTAAAATAGATTTTTCTTGAAGCTAGTTAATACTATGCAGATTGATGCTCCATTTACTTGACAGTGGTTTTCTCAGAGGCAGCCCTATGGAGTAAATTACTCTGCATCGACAGTACCAGAACTGCCCTTGAGAGAAGAGTTCAATCCTTAATGCTGATGGCAAAATCTAATTGCGAGCCTACATAGCTCTTCACACAGAAACAGGCTATTCGGCCCAACTGTTCCACGCCGATGTTTATGCTGCACATGAGCCTTCTCCCACCTCTCTTCATCTAACCCTATCAGCATAATCTTCCATTCCTTTCTTCTTCATGTGTTTATCTAGATTCCCCTTAAATGCACCTATGCCATTCGCCTCAACTACTCCTTGTGGTAGAGAGTTCCACTTTTTTTTTAAAAAAAAGGTTTCTCCTGAATTCCCTAGTGGATTTATTAGTGACTACCTTATATTTATGGCCTGTAGTTTTGGTCTCCCCCACAAGTGAAAACATCTTTTTTAATTGTATATGTGCAAAATTTTTGCATGGATTATAAATATCTTTTAAAAACAACTCTGGCAATTACCTGACTATGAAAGGATTGAAGGTTACAGGGTACATATAAACGGAGATTACTAAAGGCCTTATGATTGTCGGTCTGTTTGAACCTTAGGAATGTCATCTGTGGAACATTCTCTTAGTCAGGGTTAATTAACGTTGGATCGATAACCTACTGTGTATTGTGTTTTGTACTCGCGGTAGTTTTTATAGAGTGATGGAAAAATGTTGACATTTTCTTAGTGCTCTTACCACTGTTTAGTCGCCTCAGTCACCAAATTAAATACATGAGGCAGAGGGTATCATAGTACACAAAATACACAGCTCCTAAGAGGGGGTGAATATGATGGCCCTAATGGTCTTTCTGGAGTGTGGCTGTATATATGTATGCAGTCAATGTTAAGCATTAGCTAGGCCTCAAAATACCAGTCATCATACTTTGTTTGCTTTGTCTTCTACAACCATTTTGCAATATGCTATTGGGAATCATCCTAAATTTTAATGTATTTGCAATGATATTGGTGAAAAGAAGCCATTGTTTCCACTTGTCACCTGAGGGAAGCTATTGTCCTTGGTTGGCTGCACTAATATAAAAACACTTTTTAAAAAAAAATGACCTAAGTGATAGAGTGGATGTTACTGGAGGAAACCAGGTACACAGTTTTCTGAGTCCAAAGGAATTAATTTAGTGTATTTATAGAGTCTATACATTGGCATGATAAAGCACACACACATATGCTAGAAATCCTTCAGACAATTTCAGATGGTGATGTAATCAAAGTCCAGTGTAAACTGGTGTAACTAAATTGGTAGTTTTAACAAAATGTCGGATCAGCTCCTGACCTAATGCATTAATTTATGTACTAAAAGGGAGCAAAAAGTGCACAAAATAATAAAATTATAAAATATAGTTATTTGGAACAATGCTGGCACAGGCACGATGGGCCGAATGATCTCCTTCTGTGCTGTATCATTCTATGAATGCCTAGTTGCTCTGAGAACTGAATTTTCCTCCAGGGTAGGTTTGCTGCCGGAGGGTGATTGGGGCAGAATTTCTGGCTGCCGCACCATGACACAGACTTGTTTTCCTGGATCGGGCTTGTTAATTAGGCTGGGCTGGATAACTGCCATGCAGAGAATGCCCTGATCAACGGGGAGGAGCATGCATTAAAGGGGGCAGATGCACCTCAAAGACCCTTTTTTTTTAATTCTCTAAGGCTCCACAGGGGTTGTGGTTCAGGTAAGTGATCTGAAGAGAGGAAGAGGAGGTGCCCTCTACTAGGCCATCTACTTTTCCAAAATGGCCAGAGAAGGATTCCTGCTGCTGTGCAAGAGCATGCTACCATCCCTCAGCTGATGGGGTGGATTGGAGGTGGCATTGGAAGGAAGGAAGGAAGGAGGAAATTTGGTGGGATCCCATGCCCCACCTCTCTGTCATCATTTACGTGTGGAAGGGGTAGCCAAAGGGATGCTGACGAACTTCCCTACTGGGGAAAGTGGAGGAGGATTCTTTGAGACAGTGGCAGGGACTTCCTCATCCCTAATTTTCTGCTGCTACACGCCCTCTCACCCCCCATTTCAGTGTTTATATAGGAGGACAATCCAGTCCCAATACTCCAACTTCAGCAAACTCAGTACAGACTATTAATTGAACATGGGACTTTCATGTCAATAACTTAGTACCATGCCATATAATGCATTTATTATGTACTAAGTCTTAAGGATTGCTACTCTTTAC
This sequence comes from Heptranchias perlo, assembly GCF_035084215.1. Lineage (NCBI taxonomy): Eukaryota > Metazoa > Chordata > Chondrichthyes > Hexanchiformes > Hexanchidae > Heptranchias > Heptranchias perlo. The sequence continues at coordinate 31,813,411 of NC_090339.1, read as the reverse complement.
CAATGTTTATCTTCCTCCCATTTCCATTTTTATTTTTCCAAACCTATTATCTCACATTACTACCTGCTATTCCTCTATCAAGAAAAGCCTGGCTTTTGAAAGTACATAAGAATGGCTGGGCTTGCTTTTCGCCTTCCATTCCTTCTGCTCTCCTCATCTCAACATAATAAGGAACTGTTTGGCAATGCCTTTCACATGTTAGTTGTGAACCTGCAGGCAGTAAGCACACCCATTCACTGCACCCCTTTTCTTGCATCTCTCCTGAAGGCCAATTCATAGAACAGCGATGAAGTCTTGGGAAAAGTTCCTCATCCGACCCTGCCCTTTGACAGATGAATCGTATGTTGCTTTATAGAAATTCTTATCAAGTATGTATCTTAAGTATCTTAGCAAGTGATACTCTTCCAGGGTTTACAATTGCTACTCTAATTTAGTTCATATGCTGAATTTAAAAAAAAACAGAACATCCAAAGTGCTTCATTTTTGAATTAGTGTCACTAATGTTATTTAGGTAAACGTGGCAGAAAACCCATGCACAGCAAGGTCCTACAAACAGCAGTTTATTGGATGGAATCTTTGAGATGGAAAAGGAACTTGCATTTATATGGCACCTTTTACATCTTTGGGATGTCCCAAAGTACTTTACATCAATTAATTATATTTTGAAGTGTAGTCATTGTTGTTTTATAGGTAAACGCAGCAGCAATTTTACGCACTGGAAGGACCCACAAACAGCAATGAGATAAAGCACCAGTTAGCCTGTTTCTTTTGGTAGTGTTGGTTGAGAGATAAATGTTGGCAAGGACACTGAGAGAACTCTCCTGTTCCTTTTCTAATAGTGCTTTGGGATGTCCTGCATCTACTTAAGCAGATGGATGCGGCATCAGCTAAATGTTTCATCAGAAAGACGGAACCTCCAACAATGCAACACTGCTTCAATACTGCTTTAATGTGTCAGCCTAGATTATGTGCACAGATCTCTGGAGTGGGGCTTGAACTGGTAACCTAACTCAGGCAAGAGTGCTACCATTGAGTCAAGCTGACAGGTGCCATTATCAAGAGTATAAATGAGTAACGTACTCATTCTTTTGGAAAACTCATGATATTTGCATTTGAAGTATTGTATTTCACAGGGATTTCAATAAAGTGCAATGGGTGTATGAAGTTTTTGTAATATATCTGCTGGAACTGTGAAAAATGACTAGGAGTACAACTTTAGGTCTTTGTCCTTCCAAACTTAAGTTCTGTTTGGAGAGAGTTTTTTGAGCTGTGTAACTGCGTGAAGCAGCAGTGGTTGCAGCTCTGTTACTGGGGAGCAATTTGAGGTAATGAATTAAGAGGAACACACAAGAAATGTATTGGCACTATATTAAAATCTATCGCCACTATAGTAAAACCTGTTACCTTGAACCTGATTTTTTTTTTTCCCTGTAGCATATTAATTTCAATACACTAAATAAGCCCAGTAATGACACTGATTATTTGCTGTGACACCCAATGATACAGCTGATTTTTAAAATGCATACTGTTGTAGACCAGAAGAAGGTTACCCATTTCTTGGCAATGGCAGAAGAGCTGGTATGTAAGATTTGAGGAGGGGAGAGGGACTTTCCAAACTGGGATAAAAATAGAGAAAATACTAGCCCTGCATATGACCAGTTTCCTCTTCTCTGCAAAGAAAGGGATTTGCATCAGGTGTACCTGCTGAACCTGAATTTCATGCTTCGCAGTAAAATTGTCTGCATTGTTAAGAAATAGCGCAACATCATTTGTATAATATTCCAGTACTTGCAGGAAATCATCAAACTTGAAACAGTGGTGAAGGAGCTGGGATTCCCATCTTTTACTTCTTGTAGTGAGGTTCTAATCTCAGCTGCTGTTTGCTGAAGTGGCCTTGGATGACCAAGAGGGTGGAATATTGTGTTTGTCTGAATGTTGCAGTAACTTCGAGACAAGAAAAATAGTTTCCCATTGTTTGGTAAGTGATTTGTCGCAGCATGACATCCCTTGTTTTGAAGATACAGTGCATCTGTCCCTCTAAGTTTCTCCCTTCACCAGCACTTTAATTTGCATCGGGCATTTTTTAAAGTGCAATGTTCTCCGTATCTCCACGATTTAACAGTGAAGGATGTTTCCAGCTAATGGTACAGTTAGCAAAGTGCATGGTAATATGGTGACGCAACAGTCCATCTCTAAAGATGATGGTGTAAGCGCCAAAGCAGTCCAGTTACTTTGCCATGCTGCAATACAGTGAGTGGCTGAAGAGTCCAATTTTCAAGGCCAGATGAGGAAGCCAGTGCATTATTAACTCTAAAGGCCCAGTACGCTTTCCTACTTGCTCTCTTTTTTTTCTTTCCTCTCTCTCAGCCACCTCAGCGCTCTGATGAAGCATGGCCTGTTGTTAGTCACATTTTCCCAGCTTGCGATATCAATGTTGAAAGTTTTCAAGTCCCTCTTGCAAATGTCTTTGAACCTGAGCCTAGATCAACCCAGCAACCTTGCTACAAGCATCTACAAGTTCTCCACATAAGAGCTCCTTTGGAATATGCCCTTTTCTTCTGATATAAATAACCAAGCACCGGAGGCATCTGTGTTTGAGAAAAGTTGTTAAACGTGGCAACTTAGCTTCCTCAAGTACTTCGGTCCAGGGGGCAAAAGTAGAAACAAAGTCTTTGGAGCTCCAATTGGGAGGTAATTTTTTGTTTTTTTAGTGAGAAATTCCACTCACAGCAACAAATTACCACTGGAATCACAAGGGAGCTTCAGAACATGACCTTATAACAGTGAGACGGTGTTGTACTGTGATATAAAAAGCAAGGTCCTAGCTCCCGTAATGCTGTAGTGGATAAAGGCACAGCCTATTGAAGTGTTGAACTATACAGGTGTAGAGGTCGCAAATTTGATTCCCTATCTGTGTTGAGATAGTTGATCTCGATCAGAGCAATTGGGGTTGCTACATTTTGTCTCAGTATCCCTTGGATGAGGTGGAGAAAAATCAGCTAATATTTTTGGACCTGAATCGCTATCCGCCCCGGGGGTGGGGGGAAGATATGTCACATGGAAAATAAAAATGGGAGCCATTTTTTTTTCATGAAGCTATTTGAGCAGTTCAATTGTAACAGTGTTCATAACGTTCACATGTTTTCTCCCCGTTCTAACGTTAACCTATGGGTTTTCCATTATAAAATCATGACACAGAAAGGTTAATACATACAGGAAGTGAGTGCCATACACGAGATATTTAGAAAAGATGTTGTAATGTTACTTTAAGGGCTTGATAGGTTAACCAAGTTCCTTGAAATCTCATACTCTACCGTACAAGTTTGGTTCCTATGGCAAGCACATTTGACACAGCTTTGTAGCACAGACCACACACCATCTAATGCAATGGGAGGCACCAAAATCTCCCTTGGGAGGTCATTTCACTTTGTTGTTGTTATGGGTAAACAGTTACCAGCTGCAACACTTGAATTTGGTCTGCCATTTTAATCCTGGTCATGGTTAGGCTGGGCCCTCATCTATCCATACAATGTCCTTTTGACATTACTGGATTGTATGGACCTTCCCTGATCCTGAGGAAGATCTGTAGTCTGAATGAGAGAGTCACAAATGCGAATCTTTTTAACTTTGTGGAAGATCAAGCATGTGCAGGTGGTTTAACCTCAAGTTGCAACTCTTGAGCAATTATGCTTAGAGTGGTTTTGTTACATCTTGGTATGATTGGGGTGAAAGTAGCACTAATATAAATGGGACCCCAGTAGTACAGGTGTGCTTTGCTCAAATGGTGTGTGAGCCTGGACTATAAGTGCCATCAGGCTATTCGACTGTTGGACATCGCAACCAAGGTTTCCCACAATAGTTACACATGCACTTTCTGGCAGGAGTTGCATGGTGGACCAGAGACAGGAGGCCTAACATTTTGCTATTCTAGCCTAGGGAAGCCACTGCCCAGATGAGATCAATTAATGCATAACAGATCAGGGATTGAACTTGGAGCCTTCCTGATCTTTGTTGCTCTCTGCCACATTACGTGGTGAATTTACCCATGCTGAGGAAGCTTGTTATATTTTGTAGCAAATATCTAAACTGTAACATGAAAGATTAGAGAATGGCTTCGATCCTGGCCTTTTACCATGGTTCAAATCTTCATTGTTTGCTGACCTACGTGAAATGAGTTTGGATGTCACAATTCAGCTCTAGTTGTTATGGGCTCACAGCACAATTTGCTTTTAATCTGCAATTAATTGGCAATTTCACTGTATTTGGCTGGCTGGCATAGGAAATTGAAAATGTCACACTAGTGTACTTGGTGTTGCTCTTCTGAGTTTGTGGCTGAGACACATTGGCACAGATAGAGGGAGTTCACTCTGTATATAACTATGCTGTACTTCACCAGAGAGGCTACATGCTGACACTGAGGGGTCTGCAGTGGAAAGAGTTCATAATTCAACACTATCATCCCTCACCTTGAGAAGAAAGTTCACACAAAAATAGTAGAAGATTAGAAAATAGTGAGACTGGTTACAAGGAAAATATTGGAGAGATATGGGACGAGGGATTCAGATGACAAAATAAACAAAGCAAAGCTTGAGCTTGTTAACTGTCACAACCCCAGTTAGATTTTCATTGTAATCACTCGTACATACCTCTTTAAAAAGCGCTGTGAATATATATATTTTAAACAGAATGAAGTTGCAAAGAATGAGGCTTTTATCCTCTCTTTCAATGGCAGGTGTCCTGAGCAGTATAGGCTAAGGCATTCTATTCAGTTGTTGTATGATGGCAACCACCTCATTGAAAGATCAGATTGTGATGTAATTAGTTCAAGATTATGACAATAAAATTTGCAGTGGGTTACTGGCAGATAATATGATTATCCTACAGTAATCTGACTATATAAGTGAGATCCTGATACTTAACCATTTCCCTATCTGGTCATGCTACGACAACACACCGCTTTGTAGCTGCCAGTGAGGAGTTGCAGCAGTGCACATTGCACCAGAGTTGTAGAAGTGATTTCCACCCATGATCATCCACACATTGAGTGAACGGTTTTCACCACATGGTATGAGGAAGACAGCAAGCAGAAGCTCGGCACTTTTATGCAAAGAGGGAGAAGGAAAATCATAGTATCTGCACATCACTTTTCTAAACCTTATTGCTGGCCAATTCACAGTAACAATGGTGGAGATCTGGGAGTAGTTTACTTTGTTACCTTGGATGGATAGAAAAGGCAAGATAAGAAAATTCTCTTTAAGCACAGCCTCATTCTCAGAAGTTGGTGAGTGCACCTGCCTTAGTAGGTCAGTTAATAATTATCTTTGTGTAAATTTAATTAAATCAGCAATTTTGGTCACCAGCAAATGTGAAAAGCGGAAGTCCGTGGTCAGAAAATGGAAATTCCCTACATTGCTACACTTCTAAAGTACTTCATTGGCTGGTAAACGTTTGGGAGGTCCTGAGATCATGAAAAGCACTAAATAAATGCAAGTTTTTTTCCCACTGTTAGCTGTACTGTAAATACATGAAGCAAAAACATATATTTGAGCCAAAAATGAAAATCAAACTGATTTCAGAATTTTATGTTGTAGAAGTGATTGTATCACTGATATTTGGACTCTAGGACTGAACAGAAGATTGGGGAAGGGGCATTGCATAATTGTTCATTTAGTGAGTACTGTTTTTGTTTTACTTCTTCAAAGCGCAATTTAAAATATGACACATTGTACTTTTATACTGAAGTGTAGATACGGCACTAAAACTTCCTCCTGAAGAAGAGGGAAGGCAAGAAGTTTCTTTTTAAACAAGGCCTTGTCCTCTGGAGTTGGTGAGTTCCCTTGGTCGATCAGTTGATAATTATCATTTTGTGTAAATTAGATTAAATAACTTTGTAAATTGAGTATACTGTTAAATCATGCAGGCAAAAACTTGTATCAAGGTGAAAGATTTCTTCATGTTACTTAGGTTCAAAAATCAGGGTTTTTTTTGTAAATATTTTGACAATTTTGAATACCCACTGACTGACCATTGACCTGATTATACAGTTTTAAGCCAAGTTACCAAGTCAAGCTCTGTAAACAAAACCAGCAGCATAGATTGTGATTTGTAAAATGGGAAAGCGAATAAAGAGAAAAATCTAGTGAATTTGGAATTAATGTCTTACTAAAGCTTGGCAGTAGTTTATGATTTTGTGACGTTCAGATTAAACAGTCAGCTATAGTCAACTGTGTCACTGCACAGTCTGTCAGTACAAAATCAAGTTTGAGTGGAAATGATCCAATGAAACTTCTCTTCTCTTTCCCTACTCCTCTGCACAAAAGTTGCGTTATTTTCATGGTATTGATATTTCCTGTTGTGGAGTACTGTCTGAGGAAAACCGGGATTACTCAGTAAATAAGGCTATAAAAAGCTTTTATCAAAAAGGAAAAGGACCTGATTTCCAAGTAGCTGAACAGGTAGTGGGTTAATTGTCTATTCAATCTGTCTCTTTCTTGTAAAAAGTGTTTGTTGTAGTAAGGGACTGCTGTTGAGACACATTAACTAACCTCAGCAATTTTAAATCACTGTCTCAGTTTTCACAGACTATCCTAGCCATTGATATTGCATTTGTAAGACAGTATTCTTTTTCATTTTGGCTTTGTTTTCTGTTGAGAATAGTTGAATTTTTTTAACTGACATAATAAAGTGTTACTTTATACAAACAATGATGGACAGGAAAAGACCCTCTGGTCCATCCAGCCTGTTCCACACAATTGTGATACCTTGTATATATTGTGTATCACAATATATACACTTTCTACTCCACCCGAAACCATGTGATCTTCTGGGAGAGGCGAAATTGTAATTGGTAGATACAGAGATCGTTACTACAACAGTCAACTTTGTAAAAATATATGTTAAAATCACCTCTAAGGGTTATTCTGTCTCTGAAGTGAACACTTTCTACTAGGTTTCCTTGAACCATATCCGAATGGAGATCATGTGTTTGTGACTAATGCTGTACCCAAGCAATTATTTGCCAGTTCAGCTCAGGTACATGACTATGCTTTTAAATTGCTTTTTACTGGCTAATAGCCTCATTTAAAGTTTACAGAGATGCGCTATACTGATTGAGGTGTGGTAATAGCCAAAGCATTTGCAACAAATCCTGGAAAACGCCAGTTTCTGGGCAGATCTGAGTGAATAAATCCATATTTTCTGAAACAAGACTGTGGCCTGTTTGGTTGTTGTAGCATTTTAACAGAACAATTGATATAATTAGGATGTTAGAAATTCACTTGCATCCTCTGCATAAGAATTCTGCTGCCGCAGCTTTCCTTCCAGATTAAAATCTATTTAAATACCACTTAGCTTTCAGAGGTTTGTGCTGAGCAGCAAAATATCTTGTGTGGTATTTAAGTTGTGTGTCCTAGGTTTATCAGGTCTTGTCTGTGTGAATATGCACCTTGCACTGGATCTTACAGTAACTTGTTTGCACTAACAGCTTGTACAATAGAGTACAAGAAGTGAGGAAATATTCTAGGAAACTCTATTGATTTTTAAAAAAATTATTGCCCACTGTTGTTCTACCCTTTATCAATATTTTTCTCCATTTTACCTTCCTTAGTTCCATCCTCATTCCCTCTTGAATGTTCTCCCCCCCCCCCCCCCCTCCCCAATATGTTACTTTGGGCTTTGTACTATCTATATCTCTCAATCATTATCTTAAACTTTATTATATTGTGATCACTACTCCCTTGAAATTCTCTGATTACTTCTCTTACCTGCTCAGGTTCATTTCCCATACTAGATTTAGCAGTGCTTCCTTCCTTGTTGAGCTTCTTACATATTGGGTCAGAAAGGAATCTTGTACACACTGTAAAAACTTCATCCCCTTTTCCACCTTTCACTCCCTGTCCCCGACAATTTATTTGGGGTTAGTTAAAATCCTTTGTCTTTTCTTACTACTGCCATTATGTTATTTCTATTTAACACAGCTACCCCGTCACTCCTTCCTTCCCTATCATTTCTAAATAAATTATAGCCTGCAATATCTAACTGACAATCCTATTTTGACTTCAGCCATAGATGTTTGTTATCATTAGATCTACTTCATTGAATCGTTACAGCACAGAAGGAGGCCATTCGGCTCATCGAGCTGTGCCGGCTCTTTGTAAGAGCAGTTCAGTTAGTCTCATTCCCCCGCTCTTTCCCCATAGCACTGCAAGTTTTTTCTCTTCAAATATTTATCCAATTCCTTTTTGAAAGCCACAATTGAATCTGCATCCTCCAACCTTTCAGGCAGCGCATTCCAGATCATAACCACTCGCTGCTTAAAAAAGATTTTCCTCATGTCGCCTTTGGTTCTTTTGCCAATCACCTGAAATCTATGTCCTCTGGTTCTCGACCCTTCCGCCAATGGGAACAGTTTCTCTTTATTTACTTTATCTAAACCCGTCATGATTTTAAACACTTTTATCAAATCTCCTCTCAACCTTCTCTGCTATAAGGAGAACAATCCCAGCTTCTCCAGTCTATCCACGTAACTGAAGTCCCTCATTCCTGGAACCGGTCTAGTAAATCTTTTCTGCACCCTCTCTAAGGCCTTCACATCCTTCCTCAAGTGCGGTGCCGAGAATTGGACACAGTACTCCAGTTGTGGCCGAATCAGTGTTTTATAAAGGTTCAACATGTCTTCCTTGCTTTTGTACTCTATGCCTCTATTTATAAAGCCCAGGATCCCGTATGCTTTTTTAACCGCTTTCTCAACCTGTCCTGCCACCTTCAAATATTTGTGTACAAATACCTCCAGGACTCTCTGTTCCTGCACCCCTTTTTAGAATTGTACCATTTAGTTTATATTGTCTCTCCTCGTTCTTCCTGCTAAAATGTATCACTTCGCACTTCTCTCACTTACATTGTGTCTGCCCACTCCACCAGCCTGTTTATGTCCTCTTGAAGTCTATTACTATCCTCCTCACTGTTTACTACACTTCCAAGATTTGTGTCATCTGCAAATTTTGAAATTGTGCCCTGTACACCCAAGTCCAAGTCTTTAATATATATCAAAAAGAGCAGAGGTCCTAGTATCGACCCCTGGGGGACACCACTCCATTCTGAAAAACAACCGTTCATCACAACTTTGTTTCCTGTCACTTAACCAATTTCCTATCCATGCTGCCACTGCCCCTTTTATTCCATGGGCTTCAATTTTTCTGACATGCCTATTATGTGGCAATTTATCAAACGCCTTTTGAAAGTCCATATACGCAACATCAACCACATTGCCCTCATCAACCCTCTCTGTTACCTCATCAAAAAAACTCAATCAGGTTAGTTAAACACGATTTGCCTTTAACATATCAGTGCTGTCTTTCCTTTATTAATCCACACTCGTCCAAGTGACTATTAATTTTGTCCCGGATTATTGTTTCTAAAAGCTTCCCCACCACCGAGGTTAAACTGACTGGCCTGTAGTTGCTGGGTTTATCCTTACACCCTTTTTTTGAACTAGGGTGTAACATTTCCAATTCCCCAGTCCTCTGGCACCACCCCAGTATCAAAGGAGGATTGGAAGATTATGGCCAGCACCTCTTCAATTTCTACCCTTCCCTTAGCAACCTAGGTTGCATCCCATCCGGACCGGGTGACTTACCTACTTGAAGCATAGACAGCCTTTCTAGTACCTCCTCTTTATCAATTTTCACCCTATCCAGTATCTCAACTGCCTTCCCTTTTACTGTGGCTTTGGCAGCATCTTCTTCCTTGGTAAAGACAGGTGCAAAGTACTCATTTAGTATCTCAGCCACGGCCCTCTGCCTCCATGCGTAGATCTCCTTTTTGGTCCCTAATCAGCCCCACCCCTCCTCCTTCTACCCGTTTACTACTTATCTGCCTAGAGAAGACTTTTGGATTCCAGATGTTAGCTGCCAGTCTATTCTCATACTCCCTCTTTGCCCCTCTTAATTCCTTTTTCACTTCTCTGTACTTTCTATATTTAGCCTGGTTGTCACTTGTATTATCAACCTGACATCTGTCATACGCCACCTTTCTCTGCTTCATCTTACTCTCTATCTTACATCATCCAGGGAGCTCTGCCTTTGGTTGCCCTACCTTTCCCCCTCGTGGGAATGTACCTAGACTGTACCTGAACCATCTCCTCTTTAAAAGCCACCCATTGTTCAATTACAGTTTTCCCTGCCAATCTTTGATTTCAGTTTACCTGGGCCAGATCTGTTCTCAACCCACTGAAATTGGCCCTCCTCCAATTAAGTATTTTTACTCTAGATTGCTCTTTGTCCTTTTCCATAACTAATCTAAACCTTATGAAACTATGATCACTGTTCCCTAAATGTTCCCCCACTGACACTTGCTCCACTTGACCCACCTCATTCCCCAGAACCAGATCCAGCAACGCCTCCTTCCTCGTTGGGCCGGAAACATACTGATCAAGAAAGTTCTCCCGAATGCACTTCAGAAATTCCTCCCCCTCTCTGCCCTTTACACGATTGCTGTCCCGGTCTATATTAGGATTTGATAGAGGTGTTCAAAATCATGAACGGTTTTGACAGAGTAAATAAGGAGAAGGGTCATTAACCAAAGGTCACAGATGTAAGGTGATCGGCAAAAGAGCCAGAGGCGACACGAGGGAACATTTTTTTACGCAGCGAGTTGTAATAACCTGGAATGCACTGCCTGAAAGGGTGATGGAAGCAGATTCAACAGTAACTTTCAAAAGGTACTTGGATAAATACTTGAAGGGAAAAAATTACAGGGCTATGGGGAAAGATTAGGGGAATGGGACTAATCGGATAGCTCTTTCAAAGAGCTGGCACAGGGACGATGGACCGAATGGCCGCCTCCTGTGCTGTACCTCCTCTGATTCTGAGTTCCACGAAAAAAATAAGAACAAACTAGCCAAGAATTAGATGCCATAGATAAATGAAGAGTTGAGGATAAAATTGAATCTAAAGAAAAAGGCAAATGCAAAGTACATAAACAATAAAGGAGATGATGACAAAAGGGAATATGATCAGCTTAGGAAAGAGGTTAAAAAGGCAATTAGGACGACGAAGAGGAAAAATCAAATGAAAATATCAAAGAATACAATAAGCAGTAAAGTATTCCATAGGCACACAAGTAACAAAAGGAGAATTAAAACAGGGATAAGGCCACTAAGGGATGAGCAAAATGAGCTTGCAGGATACCGAAATGGCAAGGTTCATATCTATATACTTCGCCTCAGTTTTCACTGAAGAGGCTAACAAAAAGGAAATGACAACAGTGGTCGGAAATCAAGAGGGATATTACAACAGAAAGAAAAGAGTTACTAGACAAACTTAATGAGAACAAATCCCTGGGTCTATATGGATTGCACCCACAGATGCTCAAAGAAACTAAGGAGGAGATAGCATAGTCACTGGTTTCCATATATCAGACTTCAATAGAAAAAGGAACAGCGCTGGAGGCCTGGCAAACAGCAATTGCAATTCCTATCTTCAAAAATGTAAGGAGTCTTACAACACCAGGTTATAGTCCAACAGCTTTATTTAAAATCACAAGCTTTCGGAGGCTTTCTCCTTCGTCACTCCTAAGACTCTAGTTTCTGACCTAAGTACATTACTTTCAAACTCAACGTGAAATTTTATCATATTATGATCACCCTTCCCCAGAGGTTCTTTTACTGTGAGATTACTAATTAACCATAATCTCATTACATAATACAAGATCTAAAATAGCCTTTTCCCTGGTTGGTTCCATGACGTATTGCTCTAGGAAACCATCTTATATGCATTCCATGAACTCGTCTTCCAAACTACCTTTGCCAATTTGATTTGCTCAGTTTACATGCAGATTAAAGTCCCTCATGATGACTGCATTTCCTTTGTTACAAGCTCCTATTATTTCATGATTAATACTCTGTCCAATGGTATTGCTATTATTAGAGGGCCTATAAACTACTCCCACCAGCGCTTTCTGCCCCTTGTTATTTCTAATTTCCACCCATATTGATTCTACTTCCTGATCTTCCGAGCCATGATCCTTTCTCACCACTATCCTTATGTCATCCTTTATTATTAGGGCTACAACTTTCCTCTAACTTAGGCCTCTTGTGCATCCCCACTCCCTTCACCACACCATTGGCGGCCGTGCCTTCAGCCGTCTAGGCCCTAACTCTGGAATTCCCTCCCTAAACCTCTCCACCTCTCCTCCTTTAAGACGATCCTTTAAAAGCTACCTCTTTGACCAAGCTTTTAGTTACCCGTCCTAATGTCACCTTTGGCTCGGTGTTAATTTTTGTCTGATTACACTCCTGTAAAGCACCTTGGGTTGTTTTACTATGTTAAAGTTGCTATAAAAATGCAAGTTGTTTCTGTTGTTGTGGTATACATAATCTTTCAGAAGGCCTTCAATAAGGTGCCCCATAAGAGATACAGGACAAAAGTCAATGCATGTGGAGTCAGGGGTCAGGTAGCAGAATGGATTGAAAGAAGGCTACAAAACAGAAAATACAGGATAAGAGGAAAGGGAAGTTTCTCAAACTGACAAAGTGCCACAGGGATTCACGCTGTTCACCATATACATAAATGATTTGGACTTAGAAATTGGAGATTTAGGGCATGATTTTAGCTCAGAGCTGGGAAACCAGCGCGTGCGTAGATAATCGCGTGGGCAACCCGAAAGTCAAGTGAATGCGTCGCATTCTGCGATCACAACTCAATTGAAGGTAAGTATTTGTGCTTCTGGGTTTCCCACATGCCAGCCAGCCGGATTGACAGGCTTGGCTGCCTGTCGGGATGGAAAGGAACGTAAGTTGGAGAGGAGGGAGACTGAGATCGTGGGCCATGGAATAAATCGGGGGTGAAGGGGGGGTCCACCATTGGGTGGGTGGGAGGGGTTGGCCCATCGCAGGGGTCCTGTTGTGCCAGGTGAGCTTTTTGCGCCTGGATAAAGCACTCCACGTCCTGGCCCACAAGCAGTGCAATAAAGGCACTCGCATCATGGATCCGGTCCTTCTCACCTGCTTTCTTCTGATGTGAATGGGAAGCGCTGGGAATCCCAAACAGATAAGTTTAAATTCGTTTTACATTTATAATACACAAATTAAGTGCCTCAACAATTGCAATGCAGTACATTACCCCTTTAAGTATCGGCCCGCCGGTTTTAAGGGACTTCTGGGTTTCTGTTGCGCGCTCACGCATCCTAACGCGCCTGGGTTAAACACGGAAATGGGCGAGTTGGAGCCGGGATGCGGTCCCACTGAAGAATTCAACAATTTTTACCACCTACCTGCCCGTCAGCCCACCCGTTCTTGGGGGTTAAGTTGAAAGGTTTGAAAATGAAACTGGGAGGAAAGTTAAGGGTCTCAAAGAATTTGTTGGCAGTGAGTGGTGAGCACAGAAGAGATTGGTGGGATGAGATTTCGGTGGGACAGGGAAATCGAAGCAGTTTTGATGGAGAATGGTGAGGGTTAGGGTTGAGAGGAAGTTTTAAAAATATAGTTGTAAGCATTGGAGGAGTGTGTTGGGGTTTAGAGGTTTCCGGATATGTGGACTTAAAAAAAAAACACAAGCTTTTGAGAGTGAGAATAAAATGAGCAGCTGAGCTGCGCTAAAAATAAACACCGGATGTGGAACTGAAATACTGAGTGGTGGACTAGAAAAACCCACAAGCACAGGAGTGAGGCCAAAAAAATACAAACGTTACAAGTAGCACAAGGGCAAGAGTAGCAAAAGTGCCTGACACCAGTGGAACCACATTGCAACAAGGTTCCAGAGGCTGAGATAGATAGATTTTTGGACTCTGGGGGAATGAAGGGATAAGGGAACAGGCAGGAAAGTGAAGTTGAGGTTGAAAATCAGCCATGATCTGATTGAATGACGGAGCAGGCTCAAGGGGCCATATGGCCTGCTCCTATCTCCAGTCCTATCATACATTTTGAAGTGGCACCTAAAGAACTATTATCAGGAGATTGGGAGCAGGTTGCCCTCCAGCCTTCATCCACATCGGTGGTGCGTGGCCCATGAAAACCATTAAAAGGGAAGTATGTACCCTCAAAAAAAAAGTTGCAGCACAAAAATATGAATTTGGACTAAAACCTGGATAACCACCCTTTCATTGTTTTTTATTTCATGATAGAACAATGATGTCTAAGCCTCTGGTATTTGCCATTTCCACCCTGAATCCACAATGCGAAATTGGCACCAGTACTGCCTTATAGGAAATGCAGGTGCCATTGCGGTGGCATATAGGTGATGCCCTTCTGAGTTTGGGATTTAGGCAACATGTTTGGCGATTGTAGGACTATGTTGCATTTTACCTATGCCATGCCATATGTTACCTCGGAACAGTTGAGCACATTTTGCAATGTGGGAAAAATTTGAGTGCAAATAAAATATGTTTACAACATGCAGCAAAACAAGTTCTTCCCATGAGAAGCTTCAAAAGTTTTCTGGCTCTTCAAAAGGCCCTTCTTTTCATTCATTTTGCATTTCCTTTTCACAACATTGTTGGGCATTTTAGTCATTAAATAATGGATTTTTTTTATTCCAAACATGTTGCACCAAGTTCCTCTGTTTTTAGCTTTTGATTGCCTTTAAAGAATCATGGAAGTTGGAATAATGTAATTTTCACAGAGCAGATATTCTACGACTCTAGGGTGATCCTCCAACAAATAACAAATTGAGATTGTACTACTCTATTGCATAAAGAATGCTTGCAGCATGCAGATATGATATTAAATTCTCCAACTCTAGGAATTCTGCTGTTTGACCAGAGTAGAGTCTGTTGGGTAATAGTTATTTTAGGGTGGGTAGGAGGGAAAAAGCCTCACTTTTAAAAGTTGTTTGTGACCATTGTATAGAATTTTGGGGTATGAATCCATAAGCCTGATTCAATTTTCCAAGTATTCTGAGGCAATCAAAATGTGTTGTGCTGTTTCAAATCTTTGAAGCTCAATCAGTCAGAACTGGTATCAGTTTGAGGCCGGTTTTGCACTGTTGGTTCAAGATGGGGACAGGATATAATATCTGAGGCTTTGGCCCCATTTGTACATTCTAGACATAGATTTTGCCACATAGTGCTATGGATTCTTTAACATTCATCTGAACTGGCAATAGTTGTCTGCACCAATGTGGGCTGGCCCAGGCTTGCACGTCTCCAAATGTGTGTTCAGAGTGCCACTGATAGAAACATAGGAGTAGGTTGTCTGCTGACTGCCTCATTAATTTTTTGATGTGTGGGAGGGAGAGTGGGTGAGATTAAGTCTCTGAAAGGCAAAATTACATCTAGAAATGGTAGTTGTGCAACTGGCTTCTAATAATACTTGTATTTATATCATACTGTATTGTGTTGAAACATTGCAAAATACTTATCACAAATTATTTTCAAGTGTAATGACTGTTACGTAGGCAAACAGGAAAGGTAATCTGAGCTACCAATGTACCACAAACAACAGTGCAATGCATGATCAGATCTATTTTTGGTGGTAATTGGTTGAGGGAAGAATGTTGGCCAGGACACAGAGAACACCTTGCTCTTTTTTTGCAAAATGCTATGAAATCTTCAACATCCACCAGAACAGACGGAAAGGGCTTTGGTTTAATTCTCATGTAAAGGACGTCATATTTGACTGAGTAATTCCTCACTATTTGACTGGCGTGCCAGTCTAAATTATAAGCTGAAACATTGGTCTAAGGCTTGAACCCAGGACCCCTGACTTGGAGGCAGGTGTACTACCAAGGTTACATTGTCATTGTGGGCACGAAGCACAGAACAGAGCAAACTGTTTTTAAATTGAGTCCAATGGACTATTCAACTGAAATTTAGAGTGTAGACTTGACGATAGCAGAGTCTACGCCTTGAATCTTGAGAAGTAGGTCTAGCTTTTAAGGCTTGTCTCCAGTAAATTTTTATGTGCCTTTTTAAAAAAAATTGCACGCTCATTACATGGAGGTTTTGGCATTTTAAAAACAAAAGTCTGTTGCGGGCAAACGATGAAAAGCAAAGAAAAAGAACAGTATAGCCATTATGTTAACTGGCGACTGTGACTAATTGCTAATTTGATAATATTGTTGAAGAGCTTCTAGAGGCAGCTGTTGAATACTGTGGAAGGTTGACCTGAGCATGTTTTTTGTTGGAATTTGATCATTTTGTAGGACTTAAAAATGCTGTGATTTCACCTGAGGTACCTGGGTTTGAGTCTAATGCAAATTAATGGTGCTCACCTATTGTCCTTTGTGCAACAGGAGTCTTGCACTCAAGTAGAAACCCATGATCTAAGGCCGCCATTCCCTGTTTCTCTATTGCAGTGCATTATCTCTCATTTTGGAGCCCTTTGGAAGCCTAGTGGGATGAAGATTATGTTTTACTCAGTCTCCGATCGCAGCTCTTGGGAGCTACAAAATTTCAATCCTAGGTGTCATCAGCGGCACAGAGTTTGCCTCCTTTTATATTGTCTGGTGTTCTGATGGTGAAAGTACTCTGCACCTGTTACCAATAGTACATCATGAAGGTAAAATTGCCTTTAGTCACCAATCCTGTTCCAGTGGCACAGCTCAGAGCACAAAACTACTGATAATGAGGCAGTGTTGTTTAGAGATCCCAAGGTTGACTGATGCAGGGGATTTCTCTTTGAGGTTTACATCATGCACCATTTTGGGGCAGATAGGAAATTTTCCTTCACACCTGTCAATGAACAGAAAATTTATCCCCCCAAAAATTTTAATTTTAATAAAATAAATTTAAAATCTCTCCATGAATTTTCTCTGTTCCCTTTGAGAATAGATTAATTTCTTGAGGCACAGTTCTGTGCAGGAGTTTATCTCATTCAAAAAGTTCCATTATTCAAGTGAGTGTCTTGATAATGAGTATCGATGGGCTATTCACCTGTGGGGAAGGAGCATAACAGCTGAGTCTCATCCCTGACATTGAATTCCATCTGCTCATCTTAATTTATTCTCCTATCTTATCAATAACACTTTGCAGCTTCCTTTAGTTATCTAAAGAATTAACTGTACTTCCTATTTTGATATCATCTGCAAATTTTAACACCATGCCCTCTAGGCCTATATCCAAATCATTGATATACACACTGGAAAGAAGTAGCCCCTGTAGGACACTACTACCTATTTCAGACCGCTCTTTAAAAACTGCCTTTAACTCCTCCTTTCAGTTTTCTCCCTTTTAATCAATTTTTACTCCAGTTTGTCATGCTCCCCACTAGTTCTATATTTCTTAACCTTTAGTAATTTCCCATGAGGTACCTTGTCAAAGGGTTTCCTAAACTCCATGTACAGAACATCTGCATTTCAACCATCCACCATGTCTGTTACTTAGAACCTTAACAGAGTCATAGAATCTTAACAACACAGAAGGCGGCCGTTCTCCCTATTGTGCCTATGCTGGCTCTTTGAAAGAGCTATCCGATTAGTCCCATTCCCCTGCTTTTTCCCCATTACCCTGCAATTTTCTCCCCTTCAACTATTTATCCAATTGCCTTTTGAAAGTTACTATTGAATCTGCTTCCACTACCCTTTCAGGCAGTGTATTCCAGATCATAATAACTTCCTCAAAGAATTCTGAGATTTGTCGAGCACGATCGTCCCTTTTGAAATCTATGCTAGCTACTTCTAACTATTTCTCTTTATCTGGATACATGGTAATTTGATCCTTAATTACAGACTCTTTAAAAAAAAATCAATCCCACAGATGTTAAGCTAACTTGCCTGTAATTACCTGAATTTATGAAAGACTGGGGAGAAAAAGAAATATGAGAAAAAAAAATCATGTGCCTCTGCAAAATAGCTGCAGCATCCTATATTTATAAAGAAGAGCCCAGTCAAGGAGGAAAGAGGATAAAATAGTGTGCCAATCTTTAATAATCACTGTCAAGAGTAAGAGCTGGTCTTAATGGCTTTGGTTTTCCAGCTTACAATAATTCATTTTTAGACGCAAGCCTGGAGCTGTCATTTTTCCCACTGACATCATCTGAAGCAAATATTAAGAGCATTTATTTATATCGGAAGCAATTTCCTTAGAATTGGGGATAAAAACGGAGCCCTTTCAACATGTTAAACAATTGGGGATAATAGGAATTCCTTTGATCTTGAAGCAGAGTGTTTGCTAAATTGTAAAAGCCAAAGTAAAATAAGTAGATTATGAATGTGATGCTCAGGTGTTTACATAAGCACACTCGTGGTAGGGCTCTGATGCAAATCCTGCAAGCTGGTGGCTCCTTGGTTGTCCTTTGTTTTATTTTGAGTCTCAGTAATTGAATAATCCAACTCCAAAGAATGGCATTACATTGACAATTTATGGTATCAGCTGGTAGCACATTCATCTGAGTCAGAAGGTTGTCAGTTCAAGTCCCATTCCAGGACTCGAGTACATAATAGAGTGGAACTTCACTGTAGTACTGAGGGAGTGTTGCATTGTTTGAGATGTTAAGCTAAAGTCCTGTCAGCCTATTCAGGTGGATGCAAAAGATCCCATGGTACTGTTCAAGGAAAGGTAGGAGATCTCCCACTTCCCAAGCCAACATTCGTCCTCAACCAACACCACAAATAAAACAAATTAGCTGGTCATTCATCTCACTTGTCGTTTGTGAGACCTGTGTGTGTTCAAATTGGCTGCTATGTTTGCCCACATAACAATTACAATAGTAATTAATTGGCCATGAAGCACTTTGGGACATCCAAAAGATGTTTTAGGATACTTTATAAAGTTTTCTTTCTATATAAACGAGGTGGTTTGCTGTTCTTTGTGGGACCTCTTTTTTGCTCTTTCCTTTCTTTGAAATGGTATACCATTATGAAACATAACTAATTGGCTGAGACCTGGTAAAGTTCACCCACAGAAAATAGTTAAGCTTGAGAAAGATTGGAAATTGAAATTGGTCCTGCTGAGTAGGATTCAACATCACTTATAGAGCTATTTTACATAATTTGGAGGATAATCAGTCACTCTATGATTCATACATGCAACAGAGCCAGCTCTTGTATGTGCTGCAATTGGGATAAGCTGTATATCCATCACAGCAGAAGAAACAATATTTAAAAACAGAAGAAGCTGCATTGGTGATGGAACTGGTATTTGCCTAATATATCATCATCTGCAGCCACATGAACAGAATATATCCCACAGCACTACAAATCTACACAAATAGTATCCACATGAAGATGTACTGGATCATTTATCAATTCTGACACTGAGGTAGATGGTAAGAGGTGAACTGGAACCTCCTTGGGCGATTCACCATTTTTATTCTCCCTTCATACTCGGGGAAGCCTCTGGTGGCTACCCACTCATCACATTTTGTGATTTTTTTTTTTTGGATAATTTTTTCACTGGGTTTGGGAATGAGCTTTGTTTAAGTGGTGTACTTAAGCTGAATTTTCACAGCTATATTAAAAAAAAACCAGGCTGCAGCACTGAGGCAGACGGGAGTTTGAGGTATTAACAAACCAGAGAGGTCTCCATATTGAACGGAAACGTGTGGCTTCTTCTTCCCATTTTTGAGGAGTGAAGTAATTTGAGTTTGCTTTGACTGCTACTCTCTGCATTCACTTGTCTGTCAATAAAGCAGCTCAACAATTCATATCTGGCCTCATCTCATTAGGTGTTTCTCAGTCTGCCTTCGTAAAAATTGGTGAATCACATGCAAGGGCATGTGCAAAAGACATAACCATTTCAGATCACAGGGGGGCCCTATTCTTACACTATTGGGTACACTATTGTATAGTTAGATATTGGCCAGTATGGACACCCTCCTGAAAGTAAAATGCTTGGACCGTTATAGGAACGACCAACACCATTGTACCTCAGAAATATCTACGGCAGACCTGAAACTTGTAACACTCTTCCTCTCCTGATGGTATGGCTTAGATCAAGCATTTCTCCTTGGGGAATTGCATACATTACAATCTGGTCTGGAATAGAAACAGTTGATAATCAGGGGTTCTTTAGTGAGCAAGTTATTTTGACTGTCAATTTTAGTTGCCTTGAACGGTATCTTCTCAATCAGTCCCCTGGTGTCTCAACATTAACTTATACATTTTGAAAAGGTCTGTTGATTGTGTGAATTTCTTTTATCTGTTTTCTTGCCAATTTTCTCCCTTTCCCCTCCTGAAGGTGCTGACTCTTGCTGGGGAATGATTCCTCTAGTGCCTCACTCAAGTTGCTTGTCTGAGAATTTAGCAATCAGTATCGGCAGGTTATTTGAATGCAGGATTCATCACAGTGAAGCCTGATTTTTTTTCCTCCCAACCTAGAGAGCCACAAAAGAAAACTTTCCAGCAGGAGTCACTGAATAGTGATCAGGAGTAGAAATTCTGGCTAAAGCTACCGCCACCCTGGCTGAGGTTAGCTAGCTCAACACAGACAAGTGCCCAAACCTGTGTCGACCTGGTCGATTTGGCTCAGCTACTCATTGAATAAACTCACTAACTCTTGATAAATCTCTTATAAATACTTTGTTCTCCTATTTGAATGATCCTTTCAAAAAGATCTCCGTCCTCATTCTTTATTTTGAGGAGCATACTAAAAGGGTTTATATGCAGAATATTATGAAGTCACTCTGAGCTCTGCCTGTCTATTGTGGCTTCACCCTCAAGAGTTTTCCAGCTTTTACCCTTGTCAGCAAGAGAAGTGATCTGGACTGGTCCCTGTTTGTACAAGACTGAAGCTGCTTTTATACTGTTCTGTAATTTGGATTCTGGGAGCCTGGTGTCAGTAAGCCAACTTCTGGCATTTATGTTGTTGCATCCATTTTTCATAGCTCGGTGGTAGACTCAAAGACCCAGGTAAAATTCTCCAACATTGGGCTCTTGGAAAATGAATTAAAAGAACAGTATCAAAACATGTACAATTGCCGTTCAGAACGCTCACTAAAAATCAACGGGGTGGTTGGGATGGGGCCAGATGGGCAAGAGAGTGGGAATGGTCTTTCCAGAGAAATCGATAACTAGCAGTGATCCGTGTTCTTGTAGCACAGCCAGAATACTCTATTATGTAGAGGCAATGAAATGATGACACACTTATTTACTGGATGCATTGAAGTGCTATAGCTTTGGGATTTTATTTACTGGAAACAACTTTCCTTTCCTCAGCTTGATTGTTTGTTTGTTTATCACTGGACTCCGTTTAAGGAGCTTGATGTTCTGCCAGAAAACAAATCCACTCTTCCTTTTAAAGATTTTGCCTGCAGTGAAGTGGATTTGCTCACTTATAGTGTAGTTTGTATAGAGAGAACAACTTGTGGTATGAGGAAACTGGACTGTATATTGGAGGTCCCAGCTGCTGCTGAATTCTCAAGATTTGCCTGGAGTTACACAGACCTGGTTTGGTTTTGTCCCAGACTGAAGCCTGATTAGGGATGCAATGCATCACATAGTCATGATACGAGCTGTTGGTAGAAAAAGCTCCACGTTGAATATTCAGTACGGAGTGTCTTGGAAAGTGGCAGCAGAAGAAATTGCTGCTGTCAGTATATCTGAAAGGATGTTTGTTTGTGATCTGTAGAAGTTTAGTGTAACTAAGTAGCCTGTAATCACAATTTTTACTAAAATTACAGAAACAATCCTAAACAAATTTTAACTTAAATTAGCTATTCTGTTAATTTTAAATTGCACTCTAATCCTTTATGAAGTTATCACTCTTTTAACAGCTTAACTGTTTTTGGCAGTTTTCTGAAGGATAAAAAAGATACATTTTACATTTTTTCCCCAAATTTTCTCCTGAAAGTCTTGACTTTTCCTGGGATATTGTTGTATTGGTTGCCTCTGGTACCTCACCAATGTAGTCACTCTTTAAATGTGAGCCAAGACAGTGAATTACAGCATGCTGCTTTACTGTGGGCAGGCATCACAGCTAAGCAGAACCTGTTAATTGATATTCCTGCAGACACTTTACAGCAAAGGCCCCCCTCTCCATCCAATTTGAGGATATCTAGGCTAATTGTAGTGCCCATTCGCCATCTTGGCTGCGATCAACAAACACAATATAAGCCATGGATTGAACCTGGGATTTTCCTGGTCTGTACAGATGAAGCATCGTATTAATAATACATTGATCCATGGAGGCATCTTTCATGTAAATAAATGCAAGTATGATTGTAGATATGAGTGTAATGTCTATTTCACCAATCTCAGAACCAGTTGTTCCTTTAACCAATCAGATTCTAGAAGTGTGGCCAGTTGAACAGAGTCTTCGTGTTTCAGCAAATCACAGCCCAGAATTTTGGCTCTACAACTGTGTCTATAGTGTCATTTCTGATTTTTGGGTGAGATAAAAGGTTCTGCAACATACAGTTGACACAGTTTGTCTGCCGCTTCATTCCATCTTCCAGCCAAACCTAATTTACAACATATACTAGATGAATGTAAGGAGTCTTACAACACCAGGTTATAGTCCAAAGCTGTTGGACTATAACCTGGTGTTGTAAGACTCCTTACATTTGTCCACCCCAGTCCATCACCGGCATCTCCACATCATGTATACTAGATGAGGCATCAATATTTTTAATAAAGTGTTATGGCCATAAATTTTGCAATAATACAATTATTAGGACTTCACTCTGTTCATATAGGGGTGGACGGGTAGGTTCACTTCAGCCCTGCCTCCTGGCACTGCATTAGGTGCTGCTTTCAGACCCGGGTCTTCCACTCACTCCCTTCCAACCCTAGCCACCCTAACTCTTTCCCATCCACAGGAAGGCCACTCCCACTCCTGAGGGGCGATTATAACCCGATCCACCCATGGAATTTGAGCTGGCAGGCAGTTAAAATTGCCCGTGGGACATACCCGCCGAGGTCCTGCTCTCTTTCCACAGGTTCCGATTTTAACTTCTGAGCAGGCGAGAGGGACCAATGCCGATTGAGCTCGAATGACATTATTGTGGCCCGACTGTTATTTTAACCAGAAGCCTAAGCAGGGAAGCTGCTGTCGCTTTCCCACCAGGCCAATCTATGTTGAGATCAGGAGAGGCCCAAAAAATTTTCTTTTAGCTTTTTTTGACTTGGGCTGAATTGGGATCAGGAGTGCTCCTCCGGACCCCACAAAGAAGGTTTAGGCTTCCCCTTCCCACGCTTCGCTCCCCACCGACCACTAGGCCCTCCCGAATCCCCTCCCAACCATTTAACAGAGTGCTAGGGACTCCTCCTGCCCACCGGCCAGCTGTTGCTACCCACCAGTTTCAGGTGGGAGACTGATGGGTCCTATGCAGATGAGATTCGGGAACTAAAATTTCCCGAGTGTCACACCGCCGAGGTTGGGCCTGTTTGCTGCCTGCCTTGGCCGCTGCCAAGACGACTGCCACCCTGAGTTAAAATTGGAGCTCCGCTTTCTTCTGGGAGGCCCCGATACCCTGCTCACTTGCTTTTATCCTGGCCGTACTGTTATCTCCCAGTTCTGGCCTGCCTGGCCACTCTCTCCCAAGCTAGAAGGAAACCAAGTGGTGAGGTCCTGTGTTGGGGCATAGCAGAAAAGGGAGGGAACTGTGATATGAGATGGAACATATATGCAAATACAATGGGAACGACGCTCAGATCACTATGTCAGCTATTGGAGGTTATATTTTGTCAGCTATTGGAGGATTCAGTCACTGAGTCTCCAGAACCTGGAAGGTGAGAAGGTAAGATGAAGCAGAACAAAGATAGAGTGGATGGGGCTGCAAGTATATGAGCTGCCTACACAACAGGAGACGAACAAAGGTGAAGATACAAAAATATATGGAGAAAACAAAGGTGCATGAAAGGCGTACAAGGAATACAGAAAATAAATGAACAAGAGCAGGAAAATAGAGGAAGCTTTATTCTAGCAACTTATAGATAACTTGGGAGCAATTGATGTTGACACTTTGGGGGAAAAATTGGATAAGGGCCATTTTTGGGTGTGGGTAGCGTGATGTGCTATCACCCCTGCGCAGGCAGGACACAAGTTTCGGCCGGCAGGAGGATTCACCCGCATTCAGCGTTCCATTCTGGGCCTTGCATGTGGAATCAATGCAATTTACAATTTGCACCACCAGGGGGAGCTCAATTGCTTAAAGGGAGGATGTTTCTTAGAAATCTCTTAAAGGTAACTGTTATTTGCAGAAAATAATAATCTGCTGTCTGCACGGAGTCTGAACGGAAATCAGACATCGCACACGGAAAACACAGATGCAGATCCCATCCTTATGTTGACACACTGATGAGTTATGTTAAAACATTGAATAAAGGTTGCACACTACTAAATCCCACATCCTCCAATCTGCACGCCAGACCTCACCAGTCTGCCGATCTGAGTTCGTACCAGGCCTGCAAGAGTGTGTGCACCAAGGTTCTCTGCTGATGCACTAAAGACCTTGGTGCAAGAGGTGGACAGAAGGAGGGACATCCTATATCTGCAGGAGTCAGGGGGCGGGGGGGTCAAGAGGCCCTGCAGACGTATATCCAAAAGGCAGTAAGAGGCAGCGGGGGACAAAGTCAACGCCAGGCACACAGCATCATCAACATGAATGCAGTGCAGGAACAAGTTCAGTGCTTTGACTTGAGTGAGGTCAATTGTCCAATGGAGTCTCCTACCAAATGCACCACGCACTACACCCCACCCCACCCCCCCCCCCCAAATCACCCACATACCAACAAATTCTTTCCATCAGTACTCAACTCTTACAACCAGATGCTTCCTTACACATTACCGTTCTTTCAAGCTGCCATCCACAACTCACAGGCCACACGCTATTCAACCTTGTGAATCGGTGAACCATCACCTAGACACACGTCCTGATTTCTTGCAGGAGAAGGTGGCGCATATCATGAGGCAGCAAGTGACAGTGGCATTTAGCCCCTCGAGCCTGTTCCACCATTCAAAGAGATCATGGTGGATCTGTGACCTAACTCAATATACCCTACTTAGCCACATATCCGTTAATACCCTTGGTTCACAGAAATCTATCAATCTCAGATTTAACATTCACAATTGAGCTAGCATTAACTGCCGTCTGCAGAAGAGCATTCCAATCGTCTCCCACCCTTTGCGTGTAGAAGCATTTCCTAACTTCATTCCTGCACATCTTGGCTCTAAATGTTAGGCTGTATCCCCACGTCCTAGTATTCAAGTCTAGAAGACCTCCAAAAGCAGTTACAAATGTCTCGGCAGCCAGAAGCAATAATCTAGCCACTAACCTGTAAATCCTGCACGGTCCCTTTAAGTAGCCCTGGTTGGGGTCCTCAAGACGCGATCAGATGGTCGGGGTTAAGACTGTGCGTTGAGTTGAGTGTTAAGTCCCAAAATGCTGTCTATCGCTTTAAATCAGCGTTGCACACTGAAGCCATTTTCTCCCTACTTTACATGAATCCAGCATTCGTTATCTGCGCCTGCGCTAACTCCTATACCAAGTTGGCATCCAGCGCACGTCACGTGCGCATCCAAGACGCCATCTTGGATGTCAGAGAGGCTGTGTTGCGCCGAAACAACGGGTGCTACACAGCCCAATTTAGCACCCAACGTGGCTGAAATGATAGTGAAACATCATTCACCTTGATGGAAAGTGGGATAGTGAAATATCACACCCTACAGCATTTGACATGGTTGACCATGTCATCCTCTCCATTATCCAGCTCTGTGGGGTTACCCTTGGTTGGTTTCACTCCTACCTATCCAGATAAAACCAGCATATCTCCAGCAATAACGTTCCATCCCTATCCCACACCTTCATCTCTGCAGTGCCCCAAGTATCTACCCTTGGCCTACTCCTCTTATCTGTGTGCTTTCTCTTGACATCATCATCTGCCGGTATGGGGTCAGTTTTCATTCATGTGCTGACAACAAATAGCACTGCCAATCTACCATTTCCATGCTGTTGACTGCACGTCGGACATCAAATCTTGAATGAGTCACTACTTTCTTCAGCAGAACGTCAAGTCCAAAGCCACTGTTTTCAGAGCCCATCATAAACTCCCCTATCTTGCCACTGATTCCATTCCACTGCCTGCCCATTGCTGATGCTGAACAAAACTATATGTGCAAGCACAGCGTCAGGTTTAATCCTGAGTTGAGCTTCAAAACAAATGTCCTTTCCATCACCAAGACCGCATACTTCCATCTCCAGAACATTGTCCATTTCCACCCCTTCCTAAGCCTTGCCACCAGCGAAACCCTTATCCATATTTTATCGCCTCCAAATTCGATTGCTCAAAGCCATCCTTCTGGCCCACCATCGTCCACCAGCCCCCCACCACCACCAAACTACAACTTGTCCAAAATACAGCTGTCCGTATGCTATCCTGCACCAAGTTCCATTTGCCCATCACTTCTGCCCTCTCTGACCTATGCTGGCTCCCAGTCCTTCAACACATCCAATTTAAAATCTTGACCACATCTTCAAATCCTTCCAGAGCCCCGTCTTCCCCATTTCTGCAACCTCCTTCATCTTTTCATTCCCTCTTGAACCCTTCGGTCCTCCGACTCTGCTCTCCTGTGCATCCCCCCTTCCCTTCTCTCCATCATGGATGTCAGATTCTTCAATCGCCTTGGTCCAACTTTCTAGAACTCCTTCCCTAAACTACTCTGCCACTACTTCTCTGCCCTCCTTTATAAAACTCCTCAAAACACATTGTTTCAACCTAGCCTTCAGTCATTTCTCCTAACCCTCTCCCATGACTTGGTAACTGTCCTCCTTGTTATTTTTCTGTAAAGTACCTTAGGGCATTTTGTTTATTAAAGGTGCTATGTAAATGCAAATTGTTGATGAGCACAATCTTTACCACAAAATGTCCTGTGCTTATTCTGTGGTGTGAAATGAGAATATGTTGATAGGGTGAGATGAAGTAAATGTAGTGGGAGGATGCTCATGTGGAGCATAATTACCAGCATAGACGGTTGGGTCATTTCTGTGCTGTAAATTCTACATAATTCTATGTAAAAACATTAAAGCTCTGAACCACATATTTTTGCAAAGCAAAATTAGTTTAGAAGTTTTCTACTCCACCATCTAAGTGTTTCCTAATATTTTGTTTTTGTCTTGCAGATTTTAGCAGGCAAAAATGGCCAAAGATCAGTTTTACCGAAGGGGTAGTTTTAATAGTTACCAGAGCAACACAAGTGATGAAGATATGGTGGAGATTGCAGGAGCACCTCTGGACTTTTCTTTGGCAGATGATGTTCCTCCACTGGACAGGGAGCCACATGAAGGTATGGAGCAAGGGAGCCCTGCAGATGTGTGTGAGAGAAGGCTATGTTTCCAATTATTTTAAGATCTAAACATTGAATAGTTGAGAAGTCACTCACCATAAGATTGTCATAGAATAACTTTATTTTGAATTGTCAGTGCTTATAGTCCAGTCTGGTTCCATTTTACTTTGCATGCTATGGATGCAGAATTTCCTAGTAATTAGTTGCAGATTCATTCTCCATAAGTCATGTGTTAGTGATCAAACAATCATTAATTACTTTCCAAAACTTTAAGTAAAGGAGCTGCATGTTATAATTGCTTTGGTGGAAAAGTTGCTGTGTTTTTAAAAAAAAAATAAACTGAATGACGGTTAATTTATGAGTTCAGCCGAGGCAGCAGTAGGAACGCTGTATTTTTCTACAGCGCCTCTGGGTTAGGGAAAGGAAAATTGGGCTGGGTTTCCACTCCTGATTACTACCCAAATGATACAAATTTTTCAAATATAAAACTGCAAACTTGTTCTCTAATGCTAGTGATGAGCAGAAAAGTGTGTAGAGTGGGTTGGTGGATGAAGGAGGGGGGGGAGGGAGGAGTTAACCACGCCCACGTTTGCTTTAGCATTCAAATTCAACTTGGGTTAAAATGATTCCCTAGTGTAGTAAATCTTCTGATAATGCATGGTTTGCCTGTTATTGCCTAAATACACTTATCATTTCTACTTTTTAGTTTGAAATTTTGAAATTTGTAATGAACTTATTCACTCTGATTAATTTTCACTTTTAAAGGACTTAGAGCTATAAAATAATTTGAAATTTTGAGTACTTGCCAAGCTAGGACAGCATAGCTCAGTGGATTAAAAAAAATATTTATGGTTCAATAAATCTTCAAGTTTTGATCTAGATACAGTGACAAAGCAGTGGAGAATGAGGATGGGGAGGGATTACAAGCAATTCATGAAGCAAAGAGCTTTTAATACAATAAAAAAAAGTTAAGCTGGTGATTTCTTTCTTTTTCAGGGCATTTTCATTGATTGCCATTATACCAACATATAAATTTGGATAAACTTTGCCTATCACTTTGCCTGTAAAAGGGTGGCATTTGTTGAGCAGATGATGTTAATTACATAAAATTAATTCTGCAAATTTGTCCTGCAAATAGAAAAAGAAAGAACTTGCATTTATATAAAATTTTTCAAGCCCTCATGATGTTACGGCAAATAAATTATATTTTGAAGTGCAGTTATTGTTTTATAAGCAAACGTAGCAGTCAATTTGCATATTGTAAGGTCCCACAAAGAGCAACAAAATAAATGGTGGTGTTGGTTGAGGGATAAATTCCGGCTGGGACATCGGGAGAACTCCCTGCTCTTCTCCATGGGAGTGGCTGTGGCACTATGGGAGCTTCCTCTCAAGATGACGGCTCGCTTGCTCCCTCATCACCCCCTCAACCAATGTCCATCCTGGTTCCAGGAAGCCAGCTGGGCTGAACTGCCATGGCAACTACCAAGATGCTGCAGTCAGTATTCGGGCACTCTCAGCGGTCACCCACTACGTCCACAGCAGATTTCCACCTCCCATGCTCCAACCACTAGGGAAGCACCCCGTAGGTGCACCAGCGTAACCAAAGGAGCATGCAAGACAGGCACCAGGGGATTTCACCAGGGTTTTAGTTCGAGATTGTGTTGGGTTATTTTAAAACTATAAGGATTGGAGAAATCTGGGACTGTTTTGAAGTTCATAGGAGAAGACCATTTGACCCATTGTGCCTATGTCGGCTCTTTGATAGAGCTATCCAATTGGTCCCACTCCCCTGCTCTTTCCCCATGGCTCTGTAAATTTTTTCCATTCAAATATTTATCCCTTTTAAAAGTTATTATTGAATCTGCTTCCACCTCCCTTTCAGGCAATACAATAGTACCATAGTTGTGCTGAGTCTGAAGGATTGTGCTTGTTTACTTGTGTAGCGTTGCAGAGCTGCATTCTGGGCAGATGCATCTCTCTGCAGAATGGAAGGAATGGGATAGGGGCTGCTCGTGACTGGATAGGTTGCAGAGGACTAAGACAGTTCAGGTAAAGCACTCGTCAATTAGCTGCTATCGAAGGGTTCTGGCTGCTGGCAGGTTTTGGATGCCGGCACATCCTGGTCATCCTTGTCCTCAGAATCTTGTTCCTCTTCATGCTTTAGGCCCTCATATGCTGTTCCCAATGCATGGCAATGTTGTGGAGCAGGCAGCACATCAGCACGTTTCTGGACATCCATTGTGAGTTGTACTGCAGCGAGCCTCTGGATCTGTCCAGACAGATGGTCTGTTCATTGTGGGCTCTGGTGAAAGCGTGGGCCTAATTGTATCTTATTTCCACCATTGGATTGTGCAGTGGTGTCATCAGCCACGTCTGGAGGAGATATTCCTTTTCCCTAAGCAGCCGGACTCTTTCACTGGAGTCAAATATGGGGGGGAATGGAGCAAAGGATGAATGCTTCATGGCAGCAGCCTAAGAATTGGGCATGCACTAGCATGATGTGCTAGCGAGTATCTCAGACCAACTGCACATTGAGTATGTGGTAGCCCCTACCGTTGACATAAATGTCAAGGTCTTGCATGGGAGCTTGCAGGACAATGTGGTGCAGTTGACAGTGGAAACCTATAGGCAACTTGAAGTAGTTAGCCCTGTGCATTCGTAACCTGTGTGATGCAGCTCTCTCCTCTCCTCCTCTCTCCACAGATGCTGCCTGACCTGTTTTTATTTAAAATTTCCAGCATCTGCAGCATTTTGCTTCTTGCATTAATGTTCAGGATTCCCTCACACAATGAGTTTTTGACATCAGCTATGCTGTCATTGGAAGCTACAAAATGGTGGCCGCGTGTTTTCCAAAAGGAGAGATGCTGGTCAGCTGTCGCTGCAAAGCAGTCTCAGCATACCATGAAGTAACTGGCTGTAGAGTGGCATTGGAAGAGGTCTGGGAGCAAGCCAGTTATCCACACCTGTCAGTGACGATATAGCTGGTCTAAAGGTGAAAGCAAAAATGCATTTTCTATGGGTCACCACTAGGAGACATGGGAGAGCAGGTTGAGGATGGCTTGTGTGAATCAGAAAGAATGCTTCATAATCAGAGGTTTGTCTCATTTGGTGACACTGATTTTAATTTTTAACCAATGTTAATCTGTGTACTCCTTTCAACAGCAAAGTCCAGATGTGTTAACATGTAATCTATTACTGTGTAGAATAGTTGTAAACAATTTTACAACACCAAGTTATAGTCCAACAATTTTATTTGAAATTCACAAGCTTTCGGAGGCTTCCTCCTTCCTCAGGTGAATGTTGTGGAAATGAAATCCTCGAATCCTTCACATTTATAAATCACAGAACAATGCCTGGTGATTACAGATAGTCTTTCCAACTGCCCGTTGCCACAGCAATCACAGTGTGCAGACAGAGAGGTGTTACCTAAAAGGCCATCGAATATACAAACCACCAAAAAGAGAGAGAGGCAGAGACATAGAAAAGACAGCAAATGACCCGTTATATTAAAAACAGATAACATATGTTCGCTGGTGGGGTTATGTGTAGCGTGACATGAACCCAAGATCCCGGTTCAGGCCGTCCTCATGGGTGCGGAACTTGGCTATCAATTTCTGCTCGACGATTTTGCGTTGTCGTGTGTCTCGAAGGCCGCCTTGGAGTATGCTTACCCGAAGGTCGGTGGCTGAATGTCCTTGACTGCTGAAGTGTTCAACTGCGAATACACAGGTTCTGCTCAGACGAGGAGGAACGCGATGGACACCTACAGACGCTGAAAGATGCCCTAGTAAGAACGGGATATGACGCTCGACTCATCGATCGACAGTTCCGACGGGCCACAGCGAAAAATCGCATAGACCTCCTCAGAAGACTAACATGGGACGCAGCCAACAGAGTACCATTCGTCGTCCAGTACTTCCCCGGAGCGGAGAAACTACGCCATATTCTCCGCAGCCTTCAACATGTCATCAATGACGACGAACACCTCGCTATGGCCATCCCCACACCTCCACTACTCGCCTTTAAACAGCCACCCAACCTCAAACAGACCATCGTTCGCAGCAAATTACCCAGCTTTCAGGAGAACAGCGTCCACGACACCACACAACCCTGCCACGGTAACCTCTGCAAGACATGCCAGATCATCGACACAGATACCACCATCACACGAGAGGACACCATGGTTCATACTCCTGTGACTCGGCCAACGTTGTCTACCTCATACGTTGCAGGAAAGGATGCCCCAGAGCATGGTACATTGGCGAGACCATGCAGACGCTGCGACAACGGATGAACGGACACCGCGCAACAATCGCCAGATAGGAGGGTTCCCTCCCAGTCGGGGAACACTTCAGCAGTCAAGGACATTCAGCCACCGACCTTCGGGTAAGGCGGCCTTCGAGACACACGACAACGCAAAATCGTCGAGCAGAAATTGATAGCCAAGTTCCGCACCCATGAGGACGGCCTGAACCGGGATCTTGGGTTCATGTCACGCTACACGTAACCCCACCAGCGAACATATGTTATCTGTTTTTAATATAACGGGTCATTTGCTGTCTTTTCTATGTCTCTGCCTCTCTCTTTTTGGTGGTTTGTATATTCGGTGGCCTTTTAGGTAACACCTCTCTGTCTGCACACTGTGATTGCCGTGGCAACGGGCAGTTGGAAAGACTATCTGTAATCACCAGGCATTGTTCTGTGATTTATAAATGTGAAGGATTCGAGGATTTCATTTCCACAACATTCACCTGAGGAAGGAGGAAGCCTCCGAAAGCTTGTGAATTTCAAATAAAATTGTTGGACTATAACTTGGTGTTGTAAAATTGTTTACAATTGTCAACCCCAGTCCATCACCGGAATCTCCACATCATGTGTAGAATAGGAGTAGCTGAAAGTTATTTTTCCTCAAATATGTAATTAAGGAGAGAAAGACAGAATGACACTAAACATAGATTTTACCAGGAACTGAAAAATCTATTACCTGAAAATGTATACATTTTCAAAAAATGTAAATGTATACATTTTCTAAAAGTTTATAGAAAAATATATTTACCATACTGTTAAGTGAACATCAGTTTTTAAATAAATTATGGAAGACAGAATGGTTTCGTATATAAGCATAATATTTGTAAAGTATTAATTTTATATTTTTTTATTTTAAAAAAATCAATATGTTGGGTGCAATCTACTTTTGTTTTACATAACATGTATTTAAAATATCTGAGTCACTTGCATATGGTATTGCTTCCTGGGGTATTCCCCAGTGATTTACAATGAAGAATCTGTATTATCACATTTTCTCTAAGTTCTACTGGTCTAAATCTGAAAGGAGAAGGTAGGGGGGAAAAAAAAGTGCCTTGCTCCCAATATTAATCCAAGCTTTAAATCACATGGCTTGCTTGACGATGACTTCACAAACAGCATTTGCAGAGCTATGCAGGTGATTCCAGTCAGTCAAATGAAAGCTGCTTTTTGGAGGCTAACACTTCAGCTGGGGAGATTCTGTTGGAATCCTTGCTGATACTAATTAAGTCTGTGGGTTGTACATGTCTGCTGCTCTTTTCCTGAGCCTGGTAAACCATATTCCAGAAGAGTAAAGCATATGTGGGGGTAAGTAGTGTTTGAGAGGGGGTTGGATAAGGACAAAAAAATAACCTTGTGCTGATAACAAAATCAATAATAGAGCTGCTAGTAATATACAGGGATTGAAATACATCAAAGCAATCTTTTGAACCATCCTGCATTGAGTCTGCTTTACAAGCAAAAGGTTTTTTAGGATGGACAGATGTTTGCATTAATCTCCTCTGGTTTATAGATCATTGGTCCTAGAATAGTGCTTTAGTTCCTTGCTTTTTATAGAAATTATTAAGTCTGTACTTGGAATGAAGCTGTGTATTGGCGTATCTTGTAAAGCAGAAATATGATCAAAATAAGAGTATCCAAATGAAATAAAAGCGATTATCTCTGAATATATCAAGGCTATTATTGATCAGACTCAGGATTTCTTTTCAGAAACTAAGTTTTAATTTTCCCAGCAAGCAGTGAATGTGTGTTAATTGCTCTGCATCTGCATTGTTGTATTGTAATTTTAAAACTTAGTTCTTCAAAGAGCTGAAAAGACATTTTTTTTTCCCCCTGTGCCCTACTGTCATTTTTTCTGGAGTTTTTCTTGCGTGTAGGAACAACCTTGGACAAATCTCGCTCCATTTAATATAGCATAATGTCAATTGAAACCGTTATTTTCTAAAAATGCATATTGCAGTATAGTTCCTTTTGATCGTGGAGAAAATTGCACCTTTTTGTTTTTAATACATTTTTATTTTGGGGGACAAAATGTTTTGTTATGCACCTCCTCTCTACTGCCCCTCCCCTACCTGCTCTCCCAACATCTCTCTTCAAATGATTCACCAATAGCATCTAAGCAATCTGTTGCTGAGCCTGGGACAGTGTTGTTCTTTTGAGATTCGTGAGCATAACTAAGAATGATTGCTTTTTCTCTTCCCACTCTTCTTGTCAAGCATCTAGCTTACATTTGGCACACATTGGGAACTCAGCAAACTGAGCAACATCACTTGCATCCCATTGCTGAATAGTGCAGCATCACGGTGCTTATTTTACTCTTGGATTTATTGAACTTATGGGGGGAAAAAAAAGCGATGGGTTCAAAAAGGATCAATGTCTGGTTTTCATTTTGTAAAAACATAGTTGGAGCCTCCAATGGCCCGGTGGGTAAAGGTTTTTCGTGGTGTACAGACCTGAAGCTTTCCGATTTGATTGCAACTCTGTGCTGAGTTACTTGATCTGGATGGTACAATTAACTTCAGCACCTAATGGGCGGGTGGGGGAAAAAACAATGTTCTCGTTACCTACATTACAACAGTGACTACACTTCGAAAGTACTTCATTGGTTGTAAAGTGCTCTGGGATGTTCTGAGGTTGTGAAAGGCACTACATCAATGCAAGTTCTTCCTTTCTAATCACTATCCAGTGACTCTGCTGGAAAGTGTGGGTGTGTGTGTTGGGCCAGTTAACACAGGATTGAGCTCAGCTGTTTTTTTTAGTCAGCTAGGTGTCTTGACACCTCCAAAAACCCATCACCATGCTTAAGAGTCTCCATACCAGCTAGTGAGAAATCCACACAAGTTGAATTTCTGTTTCTGATTTGGAGTGGACACTCTCTTCCTATAAGGACTCAATCCATTTACTTAAACCTAGGACACAAGTAAACTACCCATTGTTTGTGAGACCACCCTAACCCTTAAGGCAGAGATGTCCATTCTTTTGGAGCTGTTGTTCAGGTCCATACATTGCAGTTAGCAATTGGTCCACATATGATTGCACACTTTTGAGTCAGCAAAAATCACTGGTTTATGGTAGCAGAATAAACCACCTTTTATTACATGTGATTCCATGGTTTTTACTAGTGCTTAGTGATTCCACAGTTCTGTCATTTTTTATGAAAATTGCAAACCAAAGAGAGAGATCATTTTATTAGCAGCATAGCTCAGAGGCAAGGCTGATCCAAGCTGCCACCAATGGCCTTCGTCGTAATTAAACACCATTTTCAAATTCCCACACTGTGCATTTTGGATTCGTTGCACCATGCCATTTCCACTTCCTTTGCTTCTGTTTCTGCCTTTCTATCTTTCTCCTCTCTCCTCTCCTCCTGTCCCCCAAACTTCTGTCTCCCTCCTTCTGTCTGTCTCTTTGTAGCATGGAATCTCTTCTAGCCAAGGTTACAAAGAATCTCCATCGGAGATTATACAGTCCAGCCTTTAAAGATAAAGCCTAAATGGTAGTACGTGATATATCCTTAAAATCGAAAGACTATGGGGCCCAGAGCTACTGGTGGATGTGATCAGTTGTTGTGGAACCAATGTACCCACCAAGAATCCAAGAAAACAGCCACAACTGCTCTCAAAAAAAAACTTAAACAGCAAATTTAATTATAAAAGTCTGCCTGATTAGTGAAGTTCATAAGATAATGATACCATGTGCACTATGTGTGTATAAACAAGCTCTCTTTTTAAGAGGTACTCAGCAGATAACCTGGTCCTTTACAGTAAGTCTTGATTGTTATGCAAACCACGAAGGGATGAAAATGACCATTGCTGAGTTTAATCAAACTAACTGTACAAATGCTACTGCTGCTCAATTGTCCTATCCACAGATGCAGAGGTTTGTAAAATAGTCATTTGGTAATCGCCTCTGCGATGAAATTTCCCAGGAGTCTGTCTTTGTTTGAATTGATTCTGCGAATAAATTTTAAATACACACAAGATCTTGATCACTGCTTTTAGATCATTTAAAATTCAAATGGGATAAATGAAAATATGTGAAAGTATCAATCAGCGGTAAGTTCAGAGCACTGTCTGTGGTCATCTTTAAGGTGGAAGGAAAAAGACTAAATTGAAAAACAAATCAGAATATATATCTATAGGCAAATAAATAGATTTTATTATTTTTCCAATTAAATATTTGTACAAATCTTGAGCATTTATTATTACATATTACATAGACTTTACAGCACAGAACCAGGCCATTTGGCCCAACTGATCTATGCTGGTGTTTGTGTTCCACATGAGCCTCCACCCACCGTACTTCACCTAACCCTATCAGCATAACCTTCTATTCCTTTCTCCCTCATGTAATTATCTACTTCCCTTTAAATGCACCCTATGCTATTCGCCTCAACTATTCCATATGGTAGCGAGTTCCACATTCTAACGATGAACGGTCATCGACCTGAAACTTTTACCCTTTCTCTCTCCACAGATGCTGCCTGACCTGCTGAATGTTTTTCAGCATTTTCTGTTTTTATTTCTAACCATTCTCTGGGTAAAGAAGTTTCTCCTGAATTCCTTATTGGATTTATTAGTGACTCTTTTGTATTTATTAACTTATGTTATAAGTTAAATAAGATTTTACAACCTTGTGTAATGGTGAGAATACTTCTGGAGTATTATGTGATTTTGACACATACCTTCAAACGGCCATTAAAGAATGGAAAGGGTTCACAAAAGAGTGATTACCAAATGGATGTAAGCTGTGAAGTTTTTTTCGTTCCATTCTTCTGTTTTTAAAGGAAGGAAAATCTGAGGCTTATTGTTCCAAGCATGTCTTGGATTTGTAGTAGTCAAATCAAGAAAGGTGGGGAAATAGATCGCCAGCTAAGCATCACTTCAGGACTTAAGCATCTAACCAAAGCTGACATTTAAGTACAGTAATGAGTGAGTATACATTGTTGAAAGTGCCTTCCTTCAGATGGGGTGTTAAACCCTGGCCCCGTCTGCCCTTTATGCTGGTACAGGTGGATGTTAAAGATCCAATTTAGCTATTTGAAGGCAAGCAGAAGGTTCTTCCAGTATCCTCCCTCAGCCAGCATCACCAAAAATAAACAACTGGTTATGCATTTCATTGCTGTGTGCAGAATGGCTGCCACTTTTGTTTATATAACAAAGTACTTGCACACATGAAGTGCTTTGAAACATAAGGTGCTGTATAAATGTAATTTTTTTTCCAGTGTGCCTTGTCAAGCCAGTATGTAACATTTGAGTGGACAAAATCATAGCAAAAGGGAGAAAAACAGGAAATAACTTGCTGTCCTCTACCCAACAAATATTTATCAGTTCAGTATTGATTGATTTATTCCTTTTCTGGAGTGTGCTTTCATAAATTTTAATAGGCTTATGTTTATAGTAGCAAAATTCTTCAACCTCATTAACAACCATTCAGCTGAGTGATGTGATGTAAAAAAGACATTAAAAATGGTGGAGGAATTCTTCCTGTCTGGCTGAGAGTGATAGGAGCTTTACTCAGGAAGTATTAAACAGGAGAGATGCTAATCATTTCGAGCTTTGATCACACTATGTTTGTAACATTCAACACATACAGTACACAAGTCCATTTTGCATGCTTTGCTATTTCAGTCCCTGGTGATTTTCCAAGTCTGTGCACATAATAAAGAAAACTGTCAGACTGTTCTATATATGCAGTGCCCACAGTAATGTTTCAGTGCTAAAAATTTACATAATTTCCACAACTGAATATGTTTTTGTAACAATCTTAATTTTAAATTGCACTATGTTTGAAGCCTTGCTTGTTTTAAAAAGGGTTTTTTTTAATTATTGGTTCACGGGATGTGGGCGTCGCTGGCGAGGCCGGCATTTATTGCCCATCCCTAATTGCCCTTGAGAAGGTGGTGGTGAGCCGCCGCCTTGAACCACTGCAGTCTGTGAGGTGAAGGTTCTCCCACAGTGCTGTTAGGAAGGGAGTTCCAGGATTTCCCAGCGACGATGAAGGAACAGCGATATATTTCCAAGTCGGGATGGTGTGTGACTTGGAGGGGAACGTGCAGGTGGTGGTATTCCCATGTTCCTGCTGCTCTTGTCCTTTTAAGTGGTAAAGGTCGCAGGTTTGGGAGGTGCTGTCGAAGAAGCCTTGGCGAGTTGCTGCAGTGCATCCTGTGGATGGTACACACTGCAGCCACTGTGCGCCGGTGGTGAAGGGAGTGAATGTTTAGGGTGGTGGATGGGGTGCCAATCAAGCGGGCTGCTTTGCCTTGGATGGTGTCGAGCTTCTAGAGTATTGTTGGAGCTGCACTCATCCAGGCATGTGGAGAGTATTCCATCACACTCCTGACTTGTGCCTTGTAGATGGAGGAAAAGCTTTGGGGAGTCAGGAGGTGAGTCACTTGGTGCAGAATACCCAGCCTCTGACCTGCTCTCGTAGCCACAGTATTTATATGGCTGGTCCAGTTAAGTTTCTGGTCAATGGTGACCCCCAGGATGTTGATGGTGGGGGATTCGGCGATGGTAATGCCGTTGAATGTCAAGGGGATGTGATTAGACACTCTCTTGTTGGAAATGGTCATTACCTGGCACTTGTCTGGCGCGAATGTTACTTGCCACTTATCAGTTCAAGCCTGGATATTGTCCAGGTCTTGCTGCATGCGGGCTTGGACTGCTTCATTATTTGAGGGGTTGCAAATGGAACTGAACATTGTGCAATCATCAGCGAACATCCCCATTTCTGACCTTATGATGGAGGGGAGGTCATTGATGAAGCAGCTGAAGATGGTTGGGCCTAGGACACTGCCCTGAGGAACTCTTGCAGCAATGTCCTGGGGCTGAGATGATTGGCCTCCAACAACCACTACCATCTTCCTTTGTGCTAGGTATGACTCCAGCCACTGGAGAGTTTTCCCCCTGATTCCCATTGACTTCAATTTTACTAGGGCTCCTTGGTGCCACACTCTGTCAAATGCTGCCTTGATGTCAGGGGCAGTCACTCTCACCTCGCCTCTGGAATTTAGCTCTTTTGTCCATGTTTGGACCAAGGCTGTAATAAGGTCTGGAGCTGAGTGATCCTGGCAGAACCCAAACTGTGCATCGGTGAGCAGGTTATTGGTGAGTAAGTGCCGCTTGATAGCACTGTCGACGACACCTTCCATCACTTTGCTGATGATTGAGATTAGACTGATGGGGCGGTAATTGGCCGGATTGGATTTGTCCTGCTTTTTGTGGACAGGACATACCTGGGCAATTTTCCACATTGTCGGGTAGATGCCAGTGTTGTAGCTGTACTTGAACAGGTGTTTAAAAAGGTGTACGCATGTTAATCACCGTTTAGGAATAAGAGTTCCAGTAACCCCACTGTTTTGAGGGCTGGATGAAAACCATGCCTCGATACCATAAAAAAATGCTATACATTTATAGTGCAGCCAATGAGCTTTGCTTCCAACAGCTCCAAGCTACGGAACTTTTGGTGCTAAGCTTTCAGCTTGTGAAGATGTCTGATCTGAGGCCTCTAGTTATGAAATGTATATGCTTTTACAAAACATGCTGCACCTCCAACTAATTTAGTCACGAAAATAGCTTGATATTCATTTGTTCCCTTGTATTTTCTAAGCTTTGTATCCTTGTAATGTAAATGTTCTCATGCCAGAATGTGCAAATTACAATCTGAAAGTCTTATGCTGCTAACATTGTGTGGTAATATATCATTATAATTTTTATTGACTTTTATTATAAACCATGCAATCAACTTTCTCTGATGGCAAGTTTTGAATTTGTTTAGATTCATTGACTAGGACTCTGATGTTGATTGGCATTTGCCATTTGTCTGCGTGCTAGCTCATAATCTAGCACTGAGCTGCATGTGTATCTCTAATTCGTTCAGTCACCTATTAGTCAATGTATGTTTTCCAATAATGGAACATTTAAAACAGATTAAAAGACTTTACAGTACACTTAGACTTTTGCAATTCATGGATAATAACTAATGAGTTTATAAACCAAAACCTTTTCGATGAACAATTAACAGATTATTATAAATTACAATGCTTAGGACGCATGTACGACTTACAATATCATACATGGGACTGTCAGTATTGTAGTAGTAAGCTTCCAGAGGAAATGATGGCAACTGTTAGCAATAAAGTTGCATGTGCTTATAGAATCACTTAAATGGGTTGTACCCTAAATGCATAGGCAGTGAACGTGCCAACTGTAGTTCATATACTGTAACTGGGTAAAATTGATACCTTATGATTTCGAATGGACCTCCTAGTGGCTCCGCGCAAAAAAGAGAATAGACTGATTAGCCAGGGAGGGGTGTGGAGCTGTTGGAGAAAGAGATAACCAACCCTTTATTTCACAAATGTATCTGCCTTGATGATAATGGTAATTTGCTATTGAGGTCAAAAAGCTTTAACTTTGCATTCTCCTCTTAGAGTGGTTTAGAGTACTGGAAACTTGCTGGTGTGTGTTTGACATGCTGAGCTTAGTAATGGTTTTCAGTTGGGCCTTACAGTATTACAAATAGCTGTTGAATGTTCTATTTAAAATACATTTATGATCATATGCAGACAGGTATAATCATATATGGAATGTACCATTGTTAATGTTACGTCACCTTGGTTTAAGCAATTTGATTAACCATAAGCTGATGTGCTGTTAAATGAAAAGTGTGTTTTTTCTGCACCCTCCCTCCACAACATTTCTCCTTTTACTTTCACCTGTACTTGTAAAGTCAAATATTCTCATTTCTGTGTAATGCCTTTTGCTTAATGTTTACTGGAAAAATTATAGGATACATTATTGATCCAATGCTTCTAATAGGGAGCTTTGCTTAAAGGAAGCCCAGGTTGGAGATAAAAATAAATTCTCCGATCTACACTCCAAGTGAGACGCCCTTCTGGGAATGTGGGGTCAGTGAACGTGAGACCTTATAAATCTGGCTTGATTAGCAGAAAAATAAGCCCATACAAAGTTGCAAGCTAAAAGTTGCATAATGAAGTTAAGCTGCTTACAGAGGAACTCTCAGATGGTTTTCAATCTAGCTTCAGGAACACCATTCCTTCACAGTATGGTGACTGTAGAATCGTTGACACTGTTATCGTAACATTTACCTAAAATATATACATGGGGAAAAAATCCTCCTTTTCACAAAGTTTTCTAAATATTGGAGGTACTCTTGGCTTTCTGGTTCATGATCGTTGTGACGTGCTGCTTTATACTAATTTACCTAGTCTCTTTGAGACATTGTGTACCTTTCAGTATAAATTTGAAATTCTCATGAACAGTCCATATTCTGTACAAATGCTGGCATTCCTTCAGCTAGTGCTTGTGGTGCCTGTATGGAAATTTCTGACCCATGCTGAAGAATGAGATTGATCAGATTACAGTTTAGAGAAATCAACCGACTGGTGCAGTACACTAATAAATGGAGCAAACCTTGTGTGGACAGAAAGAAAAAAAGCCAGTGTCGCCAGTGATTCCAGCCTACTAGAAGTATTGCTGAAATGTCTCAAGTAAGGCTTAAAATTCCATAAAGTAAAGGATCCCATAATTAAAATGCCCAAAGGATATGTGCCTTCAGTTTTATGACCAAGTGTATCTTGCACCCTTTGTTCACAGTGAGTTACAGTTCAGTTTCCACGTGTGACACAAATTCCCACCATCTCGGTAGAAATATTTATGATGTTATGGGTTAAATTTCAGTGCTTCTCTGATACTGTCCAGCAGTACAGTTTACCTCTGGCCTCCAACCTATATCTCTCCAGCACAATTCTTCTTGCCTTTCTCTATGTTAACCATACCACTATTCTGAACTTTTCTCTCATTTCTTCTGCATTCCAAATATACTGTCCTACACGCTCTTTCTCCTCCCTACGTCTCAACTGTGTTAAAATCATGACACTTCTCGCAGTCTCTTACTCTGACTCATTCTTTTGCCAGGGCCTCAAAATTGTGGAACACCTTGCTCCTGCAATTTTCTTTTTTTTTAAAAACTCAAGCTTGGTATTGCCTAATCATGATTTACTTCACCTCTTTTATTTTCAACATGCGTGCAGTCCTGTACTGTAAGCCTTAATTATTCTTCGGGTTTATCGATTTAAAAAAAAAATTGAACTGACTACAAAATAAGTATCAATATAGAAAAACTTATTGCCTGGGAAAAGAGATGCCAGATGAAGGAAGCATTCCCTGTATGCATGAACTAGAATCTATTTACAATAATGCAATTAATTCTGAATTGCCAGCAAAATGACTGAAAGCCCAATGAAGCTTAGAACTATTTACAATGCAGAGTAAGGAAGGGCAGTAATAAATTGCCACATTTTTAATAAGAAAATTGTTCTTCTTTCCACCCCCATCTTATTTTTCACATTAATACCTTTTGCTTCTTTACCTGTGCTTCCAAGTGGACATTTATGAGGCTGAAGATGTTTTTCCAACAACAAAATAAGCTTGTTAGTTTGAGAGCCCCACATGTGTCTGAAAGTTCTCTGCACACAAGGCAGCTTCACAATATCGATGCTTTGGTGCATGATATAAGGATAAGGGGCAGACAAGACAGATTGTTATCTGTGTTTGAAAGAGTTAAGATATTTTCAATGTTGCTTAGATCTAGATGCTACCATTGGTGCACAAGAAGGGAAATGGGTATGATGAAGGCTGGAGCTGAAGATAATGGGACCAAACGCTATATGCTAATATTCATTCATTCTGGTTATGTTACGAAGAATGTTGCTCGTGGCTCCCATGAAAAATGCACTTTGATGATCTTGTGAAATCAGATTTTCTGAATGGAAGAGACAGGAATAGGAAAGAGTATTTGGCAGAATCACTGCTCCAGAGAGTGTTAAGTGATATCAAATCTCAGGAGACCATTGCCTTAGTAGAAAATTAGTTGAATATTTGTCTCTCAATTCTGAGAATAGGGTTGTTTTACAGACATAAGATTGTGTTGCAGAAGAGGTTAAAGTGAACGGCACTTAAGTATGCACGTGGTGTTTTGTTTATGCTTTTGATTCTCCGTGGAGAATATCCATAATCTATTATGAGATCCCCTGCTTGTTATATCAATTCTTTAGGTGGAATGTAAACTCTGTAGCCATGATAAATACACGTATTGCTATAAAGACTACTTTCTCTTGAATTCCCCCCTCTCCCCACCCCTTAACAGACAGGAACTTATCCGAGGAACTCGCCATTTAAGATATCAAAGAAATCTAAACTTCCAAGAATGTTTCTCATTTGTA
This sequence comes from Heptranchias perlo, assembly GCF_035084215.1. Taxonomy (NCBI): domain Eukaryota; kingdom Metazoa; phylum Chordata; class Chondrichthyes; order Hexanchiformes; family Hexanchidae; genus Heptranchias; species Heptranchias perlo. Next base: position 31,770,708 of record NC_090339.1, on the reverse strand, counting down.
GGCACTTTGATTAAATTACGGCCATTCCTATTTTGTGTAGTGGCCAGTTTCTGTTCGCTGTTTTTCATCCGTCTGTAATTTACGAAGTGTATCTTAGCAACCCACCATGATCTGGAAATCAATTAATCTTGGCCACTGTTCGTCTGTCTGTATTACTGTGCATTTGCGAGGTGTGTTCTTTATCTTACCTCTGCAGCCTTGTAAATGCTAATTGGGAGTCTATCTATAAGTAGTGCAGAGCCTTTAGTGCCAGATCAGTGTATGCTGGTGACTCAGCACAGTGAAACTAGCCAGCCAGCGCACTGGAACATTACAATGGCGTGGCCGGCTGTGAAGTACGGTACCTCTCCTACAAATGAGAGATTTCTTCTAATACTCTGAGCTTCATCTGCTAATATTTAACACGCACCTGTTTTTCTTTTTCTGGTACATATTTTGTATCTTTTCCTTTCGTACAGGGTATACAAACTATAACGGAGCAGGGATGAATGGTGCAAGTAAGATCATGGATTTTCTCGATGAACCTATTCCTGGTGTGGGGACATACGAAGATTTCAATACGATAGACTGGGTCCGTGAGAAATCCAGGGACCGAGACAGACACAGAGAGGTATGTTAATATCGGTACTTAAAACAGTGTGTGAAACACTTTTAAAAAAAATGCACCACATTATGAGAAAATCTGTTATAAACACTATCGCTTGTTGTACAACAATTCAAATTACTTTTTATCTTATTTAAAAAGAATGCACTTTTCTCCCCATTCCATTCTTTAGGTTCTTCCTGGCCAGAAGGCAACATGCTTTCAGACCTCTGCCATTTAGTGCTGCGTAATCAGTCTCTAGAGGGTGCAGGGTGACATTCTGTTGGAGCATTTCCTATGGCATGTATCTCATTACAAATGATTAAATACATAGCTCACAGCGACTGTATTGTAATGAGGGTGGTGTATTTGTTCCTATTCCAGTCCAAATTGTATGTAATTCTGGTATACAGAATGCAAAGTGCGAGCTATAATCGCATGACAAGCCTATTTTTGTTTGGCAGTTATTTTGTAATCCAAAATTTTGCATTAAAGATAACTTTTTGAGAATTATTTTCTATTTGTTTTCCCCTTCCCTCCTCCTCCCTACGCCCCCGGTGCCAAAGATGCCGACTCCTGTTGGGATACAATTCCACAGGTCTAGAGATTCCTTGCCAAAGTGGCCATTCTTTCTGTGAGCTTAGATATTGAGTACCAGCAGGCTATTTGACCATAATGGAATTGGAACCAAGCCTTGATACTGTCCTTACCTAACATTCACTTTCCGATAGGGGTCAATGGATAGCAATCAGGAGCAGGAACTCATGATTTCCCCCTCAGTACCTCATGGTCGCTGAGGCCAGTTGTAGTGCTCTAACTGCCACCTGGCTAAGATCAGCTAACTGGACTGGCTGGGGATGAAACCTGAGAACTTCCTTGTTTGTATGAATCACATTACATGCTACCTTTAACAACTGGCTTCAAAATAGAAATGAGATACAGAGATAGTTTTATCGCCCACAAGCATCCTGCATGTGACCTACATTTGGAATACAATTCATCACTGCTGTATTGTCTCTGGAAGTGTATTGTTTTCATACTGTTTTTATTGGTGCTTGTGGGGAATATCAATGCCGATGGTGCTGGATGGCAGACAATTGAATTGTGATTTGAAAAGTAGTGATAGAGATTTATTTTAGTGGCTGACTAAGAGAACATTGTAGTTTCAAAATATTTAATTTATGTCATAAAATCCCTTCCAGGTTTTTGTATTTATGTACGGCTGTGATTTTGTGCTGTTCAGAGTATGGCTGCCCAGAATTTTTGTCTGAGTGAGTATGAATATCTCTTGTAAAAGACAAGGTGCCTTTCCTCGTTTTCTTTCAGGATAAATATTGGCTGTCAGAGAGCTTGCTAAACAAGTGACTGAGCCATTAACGATGAAGAGAACGGTGTGAGACACGTTATAGTTCCAATGGTCATTTGATATATCAAGTGGTGCAAAATAATGTGCTGGATTTTATTGCAAAAATAACGGCAAGGCTAACAGCTCGCCATTATTTATTTGCAACTCAGACAGCAACTTCTGGCGACCGCACATAGCGCAGTTAAACGCAGGAATCCAAAGGCCCTTCTCATCCAAAAGCTGCGGGAAAAGGGCATTTTGCCATCTGACTCACCAATCAAATATATTGAACGGCGTGAAGTTCCTGTACTTGCCTCATAGATATGGACTAAACTCGCCAATAAAGTTAGGGCTTGTCCAATCCAGTGTAAGTACCCTTTTAATGGCGTGCTAAGTCTTAATTACTGCCAAACAACTTCTCTGGCATGAAAAATTAACTTTTACAAGTGAGGAGTCTCATTTCTTCAACTTTTAATTATTGTTGGAGATTTTTTTAAATTAAATTTTTAAAAAACTTTTTCATCCTGTCTCCTATCTCTCTTAATCCAAGCTTTCTTATCCTCTTTATTTTGCTTTCTGTACCTGATATGACATTGAATTCACTATTCTAACTGACACCTCCTGGTTCAGACTCTGCGCTGCTCGTTAATGATTCTTCAGTTTGATTGGTTAAGGAGATACACAGTTGCTTGCCCTGTTCACGCAGCTCCCAGATGCCCTGTAGAGGGTACTGTGCTGTTTGGATGGTTGGCTGACAGTAACTTGCTGTGCAAAACCCCATAGGAAGTCTACGGGCAAGTGCAAGTCCAGCCATTCGTTCGCCGCTCAGAGCACAGTCTGGCCCAATCTGTCTCTTGATGAAAGTTTCAGAAGTTAGAGAAATCAAATATCCATGTAAATCTAAATGGGTAAGATATGTTTAGTACATTACATACTGCAAGGGTAGCCAACTAGCACCTGCCTGTGCCTCCTTTGAGGTAAAACTGCAGCCCTTTATTTAGTGCCTGCCTATGCACTAAATCCTGACGAGATGCTGAATAGTGTAAAGAACTCTATCAGTCACAATAAAGTAAGCAGCCTTCCTCATTTCCTGACCCAGTTAGCTAATATATTTTGACTAAATTTCTTGATAAACCAATTAATGCTGACCCAAGTGCAGTATAAGCAATGGAGGGACCTGCTATACACACTCAGCTCTAGAGCAATAAACTGGTCTGGAGCCCAGAAAAGAAGCAAACCAGGAGCAATACTGATGTCACCATGAGCATAAGCATTCAGTGTGTTACTGGCCTCTGGGGTGGAGTTTCTAACACTATCTGAATTGTTTTCTGCTCCAGAAGCTTGTAATGCACTGAAAGCTTATGCTTGTGGTGGCGACTATATTACTCCCGGTATGCTCCTTTTAGAACAGTTGCCAGTAATTGTATGTGAGAGAGAGGCGCAAGGAGAGAGGGAATGAAAGACATGAAATGTGAGCGATGGTGCATGCGAGTGTTGGAGAGAGGGAAGGAATGATGGGGAGAAACCGAGATGGAAGGAGTATGAATGAAAGAATAAATCCAGATTTCAAGTAAATATTTGGAAACTAGGCATGTAAAAAGTTACATTGATGGGCTACATTTCACAAATGTCTGCATGGTGTATTTGTGCTAGTTGTTTGATATCACTGTAACACACTATAATATATATTTTATACATAATTTCTATATATATAAATATAAATATATATGACCCTTTGTCAGGTTTTTGAGCTTTGTAGCTCTGGATTCAACCAATCTATTGCATTTGCTGCACTTCATTTAGCAGCCATTTCTTTAATTCCAACCCAGCAAAAAATAACATTGGGTAGGGATGCTGAATATTCTCTTGGGTTAACAAAGAGGAAATGATAATAGTAGAAGAAATCAATGGGGGATATTGCAATAATTAAAATAGAAAGAAAGGAGATACTAGACAAACTAGTATCCTAGCACCCCAGGTCCAGATGGAATGCACTCGTGGATACTCATATAAATAAATAACTAGTGAGGAGATAGCAGAACCACTAGTATCCATATATAAAAATTCAATAATATGGGACCACTGCTGTTTACCACATACATAAATTATTTGGACTCAGGAATTGGAAGTATGGTGTTTAAATTTGCAGTTGATATCAAATTAGGGGATATAGCTAATAATGTGGAAGGCTGCACCAAATTGTGGGAACATATAAAGAAGCATTCAGAGTGGATGGATAAATGGTAAATAAAATTCAATATAGCAAAGTGGTTCATTTTGGTAGGAGGAATAAGGAGACCACTTCTTCCTTGGAAGGTAAGAAACTAAATGGGGTTGAGGAGCAAAGAGATGTGGGTGTACAGATACATAAATTGCTAAAAGTAGCAACAAATGTTGATAAGGCCATGAAGAGTGCAAACAAAGTACTAGGGTTCATTTTTAGAGGAATAGAATACAGAAGCAGGGAGATAATAAATTTACATAGAACCTTGGTTAGACCGCATTTGCAGTTCTGTGTACAGTTCTGGTTGCCGTACTACAAGAAGGATATTGAAGCACCAGAGAGAGTGCAGAAAATAATTACAAGGAGGATGCTCCTATCAGGAAAGATCTAGCAGGATAGGACTCCAGAGAAAAAAGACCAAGAGGAGACCTGATAGTGGTCTTCAAAATTATGAAGGGGTTCGATAGGACATGGAGAAACTGTTACCGTTTATAGGTGAGTCCAGAACAAGATAGCATAACTGTAGGGTAGTCACTAACATATCAAATAAAGAATTTAAGAGGAATTTCTTTACAGAGTGGTGAGAATGTGGAACTTGTTGCCATGTGAAGTGGTTGAAACAGGTAGCATTCACATATTTAAGGGGAGGCTTGATGCATTCATGAGGGCGAAGGGAATAGAGGGATAATGGGGCAGGGTGGGAAGAGGCTCATGTGGAGTCTTAACACCGGCATAGGCCAGTTGGGCTGAATGGCCTGTTCCTGCACTGTAAATTCTATGTCACTGGGGAGGAGGAATAAGAGAGGCTCTTCAGGGGATCTGTGTAGAGTCCAGAAATACTGGCAATAATGATGTTGATTGTACATACTTCAAAAGAAATCCCCCTAGATTTACCCCAGCTTGTCCACTTTGCATTCTGCTTCCTGAAAATTCTATGTCCACAGAGGTACCATGTATATGTTTTTAACTGAAAGCAGTAGGGCAAGTTCTTGGCCACACAGCTAGCTTGCTTGAGGTTTGCATAATCAAAAGAATGTGACGTGTATGCAAAGTTTACTGATGGTTACACTGTATAAGAAAGAACTTGCAATTATGACACATCTCATGATGTCCTCAGGATTTCCCAAAGTACTTTACAACTACAAACGTGACAGCCAGTTGCCACACGCACACTTTAAGCAGAGTATGCCTTATCTTTGTCATCACTGACCTACACTGTGAGGGTCTCTTCCCTCGCCTAGAGAGAAGGTTAGAAGATTAGTCAGTTCAGAATGTTCGAGCACACCTCATTGTAGACTGAAGAAAGACCTGGAAGTAAGCGACTTGCTTCCGCTAAGCCAGAATGGCACAGATTACAAGGAGATTTGAAGGTGGAGAAAACGTTAGTCAAACTATAGTGTAACATTTACTAATAGTTATTCATTCCTGATGAGTACCTTTATTTGAAGACACCTGTTTCCAACAGGGTTGATCGGTCCATTCTAGGGAAAACTCCCATTGAACTTTGAATACTTAAGGCAATGGTTTACAACACTAGTTAGTTAGTAAATAAAGTGCTCTGCCCTATGAATTTTGTAGTTGTTTGAATTATTATGAACAAAGTTCAAAACTTTGTCATATCCTTTTCCTGGAATCTGGTAGTTAATTATGGATTCTACCTATTTCTGTAGGTAATGTTTTAAAGGATCACTGAGTGCAAAGTGTTACTGCTGAGAATATAATAACTGAAATCACTGAAGTAGATCAGAAAACATTTTAATATGCTAACACAATGATGTCCAACCTGTGGCCAGTAGCTCAAATTCAGCCCATTTCTTGATCTTATTTGCCTTGGGGGTGTGGGAAGGGGGTTCTGCCTTTTGATCCCTCCCACCAACTGGTATGTTTGTGATTTTTAAAAATTCTCACTAACGGCACTAGTTTTGTCAACAGGAGTGCAGTGAATTAAAATGCAGTTCTGCACTTCTCCTTCAGTTGGAAATTGCAGTATTATGGATTCCTGGGGTAGGTCCTGATTTTTTCATTAATCAAATTAATTTCACTACTTATTTGTGGCTCTGTAGTAAATTTGGGAGTGGGAAGGAGGATAACTCAGCTTGAAGGAACTAACTGACGAGCTCACAAAGGCTGACTGAGGATGCTAGCACCCTGCCCCCTACTGGTGATCACCAACCCTGAAATCCCTCAGACCTGGTGGCCACCGGTGCTGCCACCACTCACCTGAGTCTTGAAGCTGCTACTTCTCCCTGTCGCTCCAGTCCCTGCCCGATATTGCTAACTCTCACTGTCCACAGTTGCAAAGACAAAGATAGAGGGGTAAAAACAAAAGAGTAAGAAAGGGGAGTGCGAGTTGCATTTCAGTCCAATACACTGTTGCTGGCGCTGCAAGTAAAAGAGCAGAGGGAGGAAAATACAATAGTGAAGGCAGAGAGAGAAAAACTAGTGAAGGCGGGGACCTGATCAAAGTTGAAAACACCGCCACCCTCCACTCTCTTATTCGGTCCCCCTGTCTGGTCTTTCGCTTGGGCTGAACCAAGCCATTATTAACTTTGCATCTGTTCAACTTTAAGCTGAGCTTTAAACACCGCATCTTATCCATTATCATGACCACTCAGTTTCACAATATTGCCTACCTCTGGCCCTACTTCAGCCCCTCTGCCATTGAAACCGCGTATGAGGTAAGGTGAGGCTATGGACATGGATCTGCCGACATTGGATGGAAGGGGGGAAACCCCTATCTGGCAGCAATTTTTTTGTGACTTTGTGAAGGATCTCTATAAACATTGAATTTAATGTTTTGTGATTTGGTTCTTGGATATCTCTCCCTCTCTCTCATGCTGAGCTTAAGTTTTCTGAAGTTTATAGAATGTAAAACAAACGTGTGTAGACTAATAAAAACAGAAAATGCTGGAAATACTCAGTAGGGTTAAGGTCTGTCTCTCTTTCTCTTTCATTAATGCACACAGGCTCTCTGAATAAAGTTTTTGAAATTTGTCCTCTAGCTTTTCTTCAAATAATTTGTATAGAACCTTGGTTAGACCACACTTGGAGTACTGTGCACAGTTCTGGTCTCCATATTATAAAAAGGATATAGAGGCACTGGAGAAGGTGCAAAAAAGATTTACTAGAATGATAGAACTGAGAAGTTATACCTATCAGGAAAGATTGAACAGGCTGGGACTTTTTTCTCCAGAAAAGAGAAGACTGAGGGGTGACCTGATCGAGATCTTTAAGATTTAAAAAGGGCTTGAAAGGGTAGAGAAGATGTTTCCACTCGTGGGGGAGACCAGAACTAGGGGCCGTAAATATAAGATAGTCACTAATAAATCCAATTGGGAATTCAAGAGAAACTTCTTCACCCAGAGTGTGGTAAGAATGTGGAACTCATTACCACAAGGAGTAGTTGAGGCGACGAGCATAGATGCATTTAAGGGGAAGCTAGATAAATACGAGGGAGAAAGGAATAGAAGGATATGTTGGTGGGGTTAGACGAAGAAGGGTGAGAGGAGGCCCGTATGGAGCATAAACATTGGCATGGACCTGTTAGCCCGAATGGCCTGTTTTTGCACTGTACATTCTATGTAATTTGAAAAAGAACTGAGCATAAACTGCAAGGAGCTAAAGCTAAAATATTCCATCAATTCAGCTACTGAATGGTCGTATCCATTCTAGGAACATGTGTACACTATACATACTCCAGACTGCGCAATCTGAATTCAGCTCACAGCATCATTGCTCTGGTCAAAATGATCAAGTACAAACCCAGTTTTTGGCAGAGACTGATGTCTTCAAGTAAAAACTTTAATGAAGGCATTAAAAGACACAAAAGACAATTCAATGGCCAGATTTAATCTCGTTATTGTTAAGTATTTTTAAAAATTTTGTTTAAACCCATATTATGGACATGAGAAATTTCAGTTGCTGACATGGCATATGAAAGTTTTTCAGAAAGCATGTTGAGTGATCTGTGGGTTTGGGGGGGTGGGGAGAGAGAGGGCAAACAGCGCCAACTAGTGGCCATAACTAATGATTACATAGTGACAAAAGTAAGTTAACATAGGGCTTTTCCATTTTAAATGTGGACGTAGCAATTTATAATAGAAAAAGTTGACAGAAACATGCGATTAAAAACAGAATGTAAGGTTTCGTAGACAAGAAATGCACGCAAACCTTATTAAAAATCTATCACCTGTGGCGTTCCACATGGGAAATTAGACAATATGTTGTTTGATAATGACAGGAGGATTGGATAATTGGATATAGAAATTATGGAAGAAATAGAAAAATGAATATGATTGTAAATTGCGACAATTAAAGGCTCTTTGGAAAAAAAGGAATCAGAGTAAAAATAAATGCAAGATGTATAAATTATAAAGTAAAACCTATTTCTGACTGTAAGAAAGAAAGAACTTGCATTCATATAACACCTTTCACATACTCAGGACTTCGCAAAGCAAATCACAGCCAATTAAGTATTTTTAAAGTGTAGCTACTGTTGTAATGTAAGCAAACATGGAAGGCAATTTGCATAACAAATATTGGCCTGGGAGAGCTCCCCAGCTCCTCTTCAAAGTGCCACGGGGTCTTTTATGTCCACCTGAGAGGGAAGACGAGGCCTCAGTTTAACATCTCATCTGAAATACAGTACCTCCAACAATTAAGTACTTCCTGAGTACTGCACTGAAATGTCAACCTAGATTATGGGCTCAAGCCTCTAGAGTGAGGCTGGGAGAAAGACAAAAAAAGTCAGTGAATATTGGGGTGGGGAGGAATTGAGTTGGAGTAAAAGGTTATTGTGGTGTGGTAGTTGCAGAGGTAGGCTTTAGCTTCTATTTACACACGGATGAAAATTGGCCCAGTATTACACAGTTACTTTTTTTTAACATGTACATGCTCTGAACAATAATAAAGACAATGAAAAAGAATGTCTTGTGTTCTCACATCCTATAAAAGTAGGGCAGAAGGGACTGTCTGTTAATAGAATTAGGTAATGCAGTAAAATTAAATGAAGATTTCTTGGAGAAAGCTTGTTCTATGTTACTGAGTATGCTGGGCTGTAGCCGGCCCCCCAACCAATGTGCCATAACTCCCAGCATCTTTAGATACTTTCTGCTGCCACTAAATAAGTCAGTTTATGACAATAGACTTCAAAGTTGATCTCTTAACATTATTGTTTCTAATTAGAACTGTGGCTGATGATACTTGTGACCAACCTCAAATGTCAGCTAAACATTAATATCATCAGGTACATAAATCCACAAAATCTGTAGTGCAGCAAACCCTTGGTCTTCTACAGCCAAAAGTTTATGTACCTAGATTGCAACCCAGTGTGACCCTCAGCTAGGTGCCTCCTAGGTGTGCATGGTTGTATGCATCTTATCAGTCCTGGTAATCTGTTTTTAATTGAAGGTCCAAGGCTCATGTTATAGCACAACACCAAGGTTGAAAAGAATTGGAACGGTAGTTGTTCTAATACTGAGAGTCTAAAGGATCAAACCCACACTTCTGGCAAGCCTATGTCTACCTTTGAAACACCATAAAATTATTGTGGTTAGCAATGTCTTTATGTAAGGCTGTTTGGTGTGCTTTTGCTATCTCCATATACACAGTTCACTGTCCTTTGGATAGCTGACATGGGTAAACATATTTACATACAGGGGCATGCAAAGGCTGAATATCGAGAGACACGAGCACTATAAAAATTCCAGTGCAATACACAAGGGTTCTGATTAGTGTCTGCTACAGCATGACTTTTAGAACTATACAGTACATTTAAAAATATCTATTCTAAGTAATATATTGGAAAAAGAACTACATTGTAATAGCAGACAAAGTTACTCAGGATTGAGTGATTCTTATACAAGGTAGTAACGTTGTTAGTTGTGTAATAATTCCACCCCCTGCCTCCCCCTGCATGCTCTCCATTTATCCTCAAGATTTGATTCATTTTATTCTCAGTAGAAAAATCTTAAGATATTAATTCCAGTAAGGTTTATTTAATATAAATTTACCCTGCTATTCAGTAACCAAGAAACAAAATCTGGGTTTACATTTTCAGTCACTGGCTTCCCAATGACTGTAGGCACAAATTGCCAGAGAACTCTAATGAGTGCAACATGGTGTCTGCTCACGCAATCATCTTGCAGTAGTGGGAAAAAGAACAGAGAAAATATTTTAAAGCTTCTCCACAACCATCTTTAAATTTAAATTCTCTGGAGTTGGCAAGGGCGTATAGAAGAGAATGAAAGCTTGTTGGAGCCAAGGGGTATATTTTCCAGTTGGTCACACTGCTAACTTTAGATCAGTACAGCCGGAACACCAATATCATTTCGGTGTTATATGATTGTAGCGTAAATAGCATATCAAAAATATCTTGAGTATTAAAAGGAAAGCTACCATTCTGGTAGGCATTTTATTTTGATTCACCAGGGAGTAAATAGATGCCAGTTTGGTGCCAAGGCAGGAAGAAGCTGAAAATTGTGTGACTGGGTGGACCTGGGTGGTGAGCTAGCTGAGCTGAAAGGCCTCATCTCATTCATGCTGTCCCCAGGTTCTTTTACACAGCAATAGAATGAAAAATGAAAGCTTGTTCTTCTCCACAGATTCAACAAACGTGTTAGTAAAAACAAATGTGTATCAGTTACATTAAATTCATAAGTAAGTAGTCCAAGTATCCATCATTTAATGGAGTCCCAATGCACTGAGCTATATGGTAGTAAACCATCATTCTCAGAATGCTGAGATTTCAGTCTCTACCACACCAACCTGAGGAAAATCTGTTTAAATTAGATGCTTCCCCATAGCAAGAGGAGAGTTGGTGGATTCAGAAATGCATTGACTAAGTTAAAATTGCAGCACTTGACTCAATGACACATGCAACATAAAACCAAAAATTGTCCTTCATATTGACAATATTTTTGCACTAAATTGACAATTGTATTTTTTGGTGACATTCGAAAGAGTAACTTCGATTGTTTGTCTCTCCTGCTATTTGTACTAAACTCACAAGCCAGAGCTTACTCTGTACCAATGGTGTGCACTGACATCATTCATTCAAATAGGAGACTTTAGGAAATTATTGCCCTACTAATTTCACTACCTCTCTTTCCAGATTGCAAGCAAAAGTAAAGAATCATTGTGGGCACTCATTAAAGGTTTGAGTGACGCCTTCTCCGGATGGCTGGTGATGCTACTGGTTGGGCTCATGGCAGGTACGAAGAAAGGCTCAATTATTTTTTTTTGTTGCAAATAATTGCATCAAGGTGCTTTAATTATGGGATCAAAAGAGCTTATATCTTTTAAAGAGGGGGAATGGATCAGATATGCCGGATTAAATGTTCAGGCTGAAAAATCGATTTCAAAGAATTATTAACTGGAACAACCTTACTTTTTTATAATTAGTGTCTTTCTGTTAGTTAGCTGGAGTAATTACTTATCCTGATGCTAAGTAGTTGAATTAATGTTAATACAAACAGTTATCAATCTAGGCATTTCAGAGATCATGTCATTTCATTTGTGTAAAATTCACTTCCCTCATACTAATCCCTAACTCTTCCCAGCTGAGATGCCCTTGGCAAGATGATGGTGCTCGCTGTTCAAATTAAGATACTAAAAAAAAAGCATCAATAAAAGGATCTTGAACTTAACAATTCTTTGAATTTATTGAATTGTGAATTTAAAAAAAAATTATATAAAGGCAAACTGCAGATTCCAAAACAACTTCTGTTTAATGCACAGCATTTCTCTATTCTCTATCTCCTAGCATCGATATCCTTTTTTCAAAAAAAAGTTCAGATTTAATGTTGATATAACCCAGCAAAGATTGCAAGCAATTATCGATTAAATTTTGAGTTTTGTCTCATCTGAATTTAATATTAAAAAGGATACAAATGAGAAATTATTGTAAAAACTGTAATCTTGACAGTAATTGAAATTATTTTGGTGATGGAGGTAACAGCAGGTACTGTAAAGACTCATTTAGAAAACTTCAATGAAGTGTACGAAATCTTCTCTTTCTACCCCCCCCCCTCCCACCCCCATAAGAAATAAGCTCGACTAAACATTCCAATATGTCCTCTGAACCAGGGGCGTAACTGAACTGAGAGTCACCACCAGACATTTAGCAAACTGATCTGTGTTGAATTTATTTGATTCTTCAATCTCAGAAGCCACAACAAACTATAGACAAATCACCCTGAGCATTATCTCTTGGATACAGCAAGAATAACTTAAATTTACTGCACCTTTTAGAGTAAAAAATATCTTAAGGCAGATTATGGGGGGAGGGAGAGAGAATGAATAAATAAAAAAAGGAATAAAGCCATGGTGGAAGATGCACTAAACAAAACAGTGTGGGTATAAAGCTCGTAGCGCTAGAAACTGGGCCACATAGCACCCATTGTTTCGGCACTACGCAGCCTCCCAAACATCCAAGATGATGTCTTGGCTGCGCACGCGTATTTCCAGCGTGACGTGCGCCGGACGCCATCTTGGTATAGGTATTAGCGCATGCACAAATACCAAACACCGGCAGCATGTAAAGTATGGAGAAAATGGATATAATCAGTGCGTAATGCTGATTTAAAGTGATAAGTTCCAAAATGGTGTCTAACGCTCGACTCAACGCATATAACATAAGAAATAGGAGCAGGAGTAGGCCACATGGCCCCTCGAGCCTGCTCCGCCATTCAATCAGATCATGGCTGATCTTTGATCTCAACTCCACTTTCCTGCCTGATCCCTGTATCCCTTGATTCTCCTAGAGTCCAGAAATCTGTCTATCTCAGCCTTGAATATATTCAACGACTCAGCATCCACAGCCCTCTGGGGTAGAGAATTCCAAAGATTCACAACCCTCTGTGTGAAGAAATTCCTCCTCATCTCAGTCTTAAATGGCCAACCCCTTATCCTGAGACTATGCCCCCTAATTCTAGACTCTTCAGCCATGGGAAACAACCTCTCAGCATCTACCCTGTCAAACCCCCTTGGAATCTTATATGTTTCAATGAGATCACCTCTCATTCTTCTAAACTCCGGAGAGTATAGGCCCATTCTACTCAACCTTGCCTCATAGGACAACTCTCTCAGGCCAGAAGTTAATCTAGTGAACCTTCGTTACACTGCCTCTAAGGCAAGTATATCCTTCCCTAGATAAGGAGACCAAAATTGTACACAGTACTCCAGGTGAGGTCTCACCAAAGCCCTGTACAATTGTAGTAAGACTTCCTTACTTTTTGTACCTTATCCCCCTTGCAATAAAGGCCAACATTCCATTTGCTTTCCTAATTGCTTGCTGTACCTGCATGCTAACTTTTTGTGTTTCTTGTACGAGGACACCCAAGTCTCTCTGAACACCAACATTTAATAGTTTCTCACCATTTAAAAAATATTCTGTTTTTCTATTCTTCCCACCAAAGTGAATAACCTCACATTTCCCCACATTATACTCCATCTGCCACCTTCTTGCCCATTCACTTAACCTATCTATATCCCTTTGTAGACTCTTTGTGTCCTCCTCACAGCATACTTTCCCACCTAGCTTTGTACTGTCAGCAAACTTGGATACATTACACTCGGTCCTTTATCTAAGTCATTAATGTAGATTGTAAATAGCTGAGGCCCAAGCACCAATCCTTGCGGCACCCATCTAGTTACAGCCTGCCAACCTGAGAGTGACCCAATTATCCCTACTCTCTCTTTTCTGTCCTTTACCCAATCCTCTATCCATGCTAATATTTTACCCCCAACTGCTTAACCACGACCATCTGAACTTGCCTTAGAGTGCCTGGAAGACCCCCACCAGTGCTATTTAAAGGGACCGTGGAGGATTTACAGGTTAGTGGTTGGATTATTGTTTCTGGCTGCCGATACATTTGTACCTGTTTTTGGAGGTCTCCTACACTTGAATACTAGAACTAGGGGACATAGCCTAACATCTGGAGCCAGGACGTGCAGGAATGAAGTTAGGAAACTCTGCTACACGCAAAGGGTGGGAGAAGTTTGGAACGTTCTTCTGCAAACGGCAATTGATGCTAGCTCAATTGTGAATTCTAAATCTGAGATTGATAGATTTCTGTGAACCAACGGTATTAAGCGATATGGGGCTAAGGCGGGTATATGGAGTTAGGTCACAGGTCCACCATGATCTCATTGAATGGCAGAACAGGCTCGAGGGGCTAAATGCCACTGCCGCTTGCTGCCTCCTGATACGCGCCACCTTCTGCAAGAAAGCGGGACGTGTGTATGGGTGATGTGCCTGTCATAGGCCACACACACTGGCAGCTATTCAACTGTCAGTTGTGGGTGTGTGGTTTGCAGCAGTGGTAATGTTTAAGGGTGAGAGGAAGCCTCTGATTGGCAGAGTTGAGTGCTGATGAAAAGATTTTGTTGGTATGTGGGTGATGGGAGGTGTGGTGCATGGAGCAGTGGATGCGGCTAGTGGTGAAGTTGGTAGGAGATGCCACTTGACAGTTGACCTCACTCACCTTGACCACTTGTGTCAAAGCATTGATCAACTTTGTGCACTGCATCCATGTTTGTGGTGCTATGCGCCTGGCATTGACTGACTCCCGCAGCCTTTTGGGCATATGTCTGGAGAGCCTCTTGCCCTCCCCGTGGCTCCCCCCCCCCCGGCCTTCTCGGATATAGGATGTCGCTCCTTCTGTCCACCTCTTGCACCAAGGTCTCTAGTGCATCATCTGAGAACCTTGGTGCATGCTCTCTTACAAGCCTGGTACCAACTCAGATTGGTGAGGTCTGGCATGCAGATTGGAGGATGTGGGATTTAGTACTGCGCAACCTTTATTCAATGTTTTAACATAACTCATCAGTGTGTAAACATAGGGACAGGACCGGCATCTGTGTTTTACCTGTGCGATGTCTCACCTCCAGTCACACTTCGTGTAGACAGCAGACTGTTATTTTTAGCAAATTTTTAGCAACCTTTAAGAGATTTTAAGAGACATCCTCCCTTTAAGAGATTGGGGCTGCCCCTACTGGTGCAATGTGTGAATTGCATTGAATCCTTGTGCCAAAGCTGATTTCCAACGCTGCTTCCAGGCAAGTCCTTAGGCCTGACCAAAGACTCGTCCTGCCTGCGCAGGGCCGTTGGGCGCGGGTGAATAGCAGATCATGCTACCTACGCCCAATAATAGACTTTATCGAATTTTTCCCTCATAATCTATTCAAGAGCTCCATTTTTTTTTTATTCGTTCATGGAATGTGGGCGTCGCTGACGAGGCTGGCATTTATTGCCCATCCCTAATTGCCGTTGAGAAGGTGGTGGTGAGCCGCCTTCTTGAACCGCTGCAGTCCGTGTGGTGAAGGTTCTCCCACAGTGCTGTTAGGAAGGGAGTTCCAGGATTTTGACCCAGCGATGATGAAAGAACAGCAATATATTTCCAAGTCAGGATGGTGTGTGACTTGGAGGGGGACGTTCAGGTGGTGGTCCCGTGTACCTGCTGCTCTTGTACTTCTAGGTGGTCGAGGTCGCGGGTTTGGGAGGTGCTGTCGAAGAATCCTTGGCGAATTGCTGCAGTGCATCCTGTGGATGGTACACACTTCACCGGCGCACTGTGGCTGCAGGGAGTGAATGTTTAGGGTGGTGGATGGGGTGCCAATCAAGCGGGCTGCTTTGTCCTGGATGGTCGAGCTTCTTGAGTGTTGTTGGAGCTGCACTCATCCAGGCAAGTGGAGAGTATTCCATCACACTCCTGACTTGTGCCTTGTAGATGGTGGAAAGGCTTTGGGGAGTCAGGAGGTGAGTCACTCCCCGCAGAATACCCAGCCTCTGACCTGCTCTTGTAGCCACGGTATTTATATGGCTGGTCCAGTTAAGTTTCTGGTCAGTGGTGACCCCCAGGATGTTGATGCTGGGGGATTTGGCGATGGTAATGCCATTGAATGTCAAGGGGAGATGGTTAGATTCTCTTTTGTTGGAGATGGTCATTGCCTGGCACTTGTCTGGCGCGAATGTTACTTGCCACTTATGAGCCCAAGCCTGGATGTTGTCCAGGTCTTGCTGCATGCGGGATCGGACTGCTTCGTTATTTGAGGGGTTGCGAATGGAACTGAACACTGCGCAATCATCAGTGAACATCCCCATTTCTGACCTTATGAAGCAGCTGAAGATGGTTGGGCCTAGGACAATGCCCTGAGGAACTCATGCAGCAATGCCGTGGGGCTGAGATGATTGGCCTCCAACAACCACTACCATCTTCCTTTGTGCTAGGTATGACTCCAGCCACTGGAGAGTTTTCCCCCTGATTCCCATTGACTTCAATTTTACTAGGGCTCCTTGATGCCACACTCGGTCAAATGCTGCCTTGATGTCAAGGGCGGTCACCCTCACCTCACCTCTGGAATTCAGCTCTTTTGTCCATGTTTGGACCAAGGCTGTAATGAGGTCTGGCGCCGAGTGGTCCTGGCGGAACCCAAACTGAGCATCGGTGAGCAGGTATTTGGTGAGTAAGTGCCACTTGATAGCACTGTCGACGACACCTTCCATCACTTTGCTGATGATTGAGATTAGACTGATGGGGCGGTAATTGGCCGGATTGGATTTGTCCTGCTTTTTGTGGACAGGACATAGCTGGGCAATTTTCCACATTGTCGGGTAGATGCCAGTGCTGTAGCTGTATTGGAACAGCTTGGCTAGAGGCACAGCTAGTTCTGGAGCACAAGTCTTCAGCACTACTGCCGGGATGTTGTCGGGGCCCATAGCCTTTGCTGTATCCAGTGCACTCAGCCGTTTCTTGATATCACGTGGAGTGAATCGAATTGGCTGAAGACTGGCTTCTGTGATGGTGGGGATATCGGGAGGAGGCCGAGATGGATCATCGACTCGGCACTTCTGGCTAAAGATGGTTGCAAACGCTTCAGCCTTGTCTTTTGCACTCACGTGCTGGACTCCGCCATCATTGAGGATGGGGATGTTTGCAGAGCCTCCTCCTCCTGTTAGTTGTTTAATTGTCCACCACCATTCACGACTGGATGTAGCAGGACTGCAGAGCTTTGATCTGATCCGTTGGTTGTGGAATTGCTTAGCTCTGTCTATAGCATGTTGCTTCTGCTGTTTAGCATGCGTGTTGGCCTGAGTTGTAGCTTCACCAGGTTGGCACCTCATTTTTAAGTACGCCTGGTGCTGCTCCTGGCATGCTCTTCTGCACTCCTCATTGAACCAGGGTTGATCCCCTGGCTTGTTGGTAATGGTAGAGTGAGGAATATGCCGGGCCATGAGGTTACAGATTGTGCAGGAATACAATTCTGCTGCTGCTGATGGCCCACAGCGCCTCATGGATGCCCAGTTTTGAGCTGCTAGATCTGTACTGAATCTATCCCATTTAGCACGGTGGTATTGCCACACAACACATTGAATGTTGTCCTCAGTGCGAAGACGGGACTTTGTCTCCATGAGGACTGTACGGTGGTCACTCCTACCAATACTGTCATGGACAGATGCATTTGCGACAGGTAGATTGGTGAGGACTTAACTGGCCTGCCAAGTATCACTTGTTCACTATAACAATAGCTCATTTTGGATTAAAAATGCTACTTTGATGTATGTCACTCGTAGGAATATCCAGACCCCCCCCCCCCCCCCCATAGGTTTAATGAGTTTTTCTAACGCTTCCACAATGATGTTGACTCCAGTTAAGGATATGTAGAATTTTTCACTTTTGGTTTATTTTTTCCTTAGCTGGAGAGGGGCAAATCCTCAGATTTTCACCCATCTCCATAAAACTAGTTTGACCATCATCTTAGTAACATTTCAAGAGATTCCTTTAAATATCTGGAGCATGACTTAGAAACTGTTAAAACACAAATATGCAAACAGCTTTCCTAATATCTGAGCTCCTGATCGTGCAACGGAGTTTTATCACACTGAGCTTTACAAAAATAACTAATTTGATCGAAGAAGGACAAACTTCATCACTGGAAAGGGAAGGTTTAAAACGAAAAATCCAGGAAGCTAGTTCATTGAATTTTTTGGAATACATAATATACACACCAAACTTGAAGATTCTGTAAACATAACTCAACTGAAGGTGATGGGAAATGTAAGAACTAGCCAACAAATGACTTTTTGTGACACGGTTCTCTTTTATAGTCCCACAATCTACTAGGTTAACCAAATTAGTATTGTAGATCTTGAACAAAAAGCCATTTTAGAATTTGAACCAGTTCTTCAATTACATGACTAAACTTCTTTAGAATATTTACATGAATAATTATTGTTAAAATGCCCATTCATTTTCTCAATGTAAAGAAGAAATGAGATAATAGCAACCCTTCAGAAAAATTCAATCCCTTCCACTGAATCTCATGAAGGAGAAAAACTACAATCTGCCAATAATTATAAATACCAGGCATGAAATTCCAAAAGCCTCATTCCACCCTAAGGCAATGGGGTGAGTTATCTGGCCGCCAGTCTCCCCCAGCTTTGATCTGGTCCCAAACCCCAGAGACGGTGGTCATTTTCATACAGGTAGTGGGCACACATGCCATGTACAGTGCTTCCTGGGTGTCCACCTTGAAGGTAGCTAGAAATTTCAGAGCAGCACCATCTCCTCCACTAAGGAGGGGCAAATCAGTGTTCCAACAGAAGATCGAAGAATTTTACAGAAAAGAATATTGATTTGGTAGTAACCTCTTTCCTAATCACAATCAATTGCTCTGCAAAAGGAACTCAACACAAGAAAGTGCATCTTCACAAGATTTCAAAGGAACAAATCTAGGAAACTAGGTGTAGGCAGATTTTCCCGTTACTGTCCTTCAATGATAACTTCTGTGTGATTCGGGCCCGAGTGGTTATTCAACAAGAAGTTTTAATATTGACTTACCACAGTATTATAATACAACTGTCTTCAAAATTACATTAAATGACAAGCAAGTAATACAACCTGGTTTCCCACGGACTCGAGGGTGATCAGACTCTACCTCCGTGGGCTGCCTCTTGGGCTATGGACTTCTGACTGTCCCGAGAGCTCTAACTTTTGGGAGGAGCAATGCCCTATCTTTGATACTGTTCGGCTGCTTTGTACTGTACATAATCATCTCTGGTCTTATTTCCTAGTTGTTAATTATCCAATCAAGCTGATGCCACGCTACCAACTCGATGAGTTGTTTCACGTAACATAACTTAATCACCCCAACCTTCATCTCTGTTTACAAGCTGTTAGTGTTCTGAGGAATGCGTAGGTTCTTGGTTACCACATCCCTTATTTGGGTGCAGACTTTCTCATGACCTCGCCCCCACCAGCATCGCTCTCTTGCTAAATGCCTGGATGCTATGTGAGACGGGATACTTGTTTTAAACCATATTCTTACATCTCCCTCCTTTTGAACCTGAGTGGAACCACTCTGGTTCAATTTTCACCTTATCCCTTAACTTCTTGGTCTTGCCTCAGCTCACCTTGAGTTACATTTTATTAACATTATGTTTACAAAAACACAAATAGACATATACATATTACTTCTCAGTTTCATTTGGTTAATATTACACTGATATAGACAAAGAAAATCATAGTACATTGTACAGAAAACTACAGTGTACCATATTATCAAGAAATCATGGACTTAAAAGATTCTCCAGCTCTCCTTTTACTAATCTCCATTTTGTGGATATTTTTGCCAAGTATTATTTCTCCCTAGCCCAATTTCATTTTTAACTCGAAGGAACCTAACCCTGAATTTTGGAAATCCAAATTTCTATGTCCCTCTTTACTTTCATTTCAATCCCTCTGATGGATACTATTCTGATTGTTCCATTAATTAGTCAGTTTCTCTGGAGCATGTGTCATTGCCTTGCTTAAAAGGTTTTTCACTCTCCTGACCCACATTAACCATTTCATGTCATTGTCAAGTAACTCAGCATACCTGAGACCCATTCATCAATGCATCTTCATCATGCATTTCTGCATGCTAGTTGTCTCACATGCAACATATCATAATATTAACTATCTGCTCGCCAGTTTCTTTTTCCTCATGGTATTGGTGAATGTGTTTTCCATGGCACTTCATATGTCCAGTAAGATTCAATCCTGTAATACCAACTGCTCTGTTTAAAGAGTGGTTCCAATGGCTCACCAGGCCGTAGGCTTTTGTAATCATGTTCTTCATCCTGGTCTCCATTTCCAATTGATGGCAACATATATTTGTATCTTTCATGTCCACTGTAGCCATTCTTGGGCTTTCAGATTATCTTATCAAAAGATCGGGGGATGTCTAGAGCTCTCCCCCTGCATGGTCCCGATGTCTTGGGCAGTGGCCAGGCTATCAAATGCAACTTTCTCATTGTTCATTATAGGCAAGGACACATATCTCCAAGAGGAAACTATCAATTAACTCTTCTCAACTACACGTTCCTGACTTTCACTAGATTGTACATTTATTCCAGATTGATATCTTTTGGTGAATCATATCCTGGTGATTTATTTACCCATAATCACCTGGAGCGATGACTTTAGAAAAATTCCCATTTGGTGGTGTCATTTCCATGTTTCTATCTTATATTCGAAATCACTTCCTCTCATCCAATTTTACACATCCCATTATATTACCATTTCATCTCACTCATGAGCCCTGGAGGAACTTTACTGTCCAATACAATATTTACAGGCCACCAAATAGTGGGTAGGAGATAGAGGAGGAAATTTGCAGGCAAATTACAGAAAGATTCAAGAACTATAGAGTAATGATAATGGGGGTCTTCAATTATCCCAATATAGACTGAGACAGTAACAGTGCAAAGGGCAAAGAGGGGGAGGAATTCCTGAAATGTGTTCGAGAATTTTCTGGAACATTGTGTTTCCAGCCCAACCAGGAAGGAAATAGTGCTGGATCTAGTTCTGGGGAATGAAGTGGGGCAGGTGGAGCAAGTTTCAGTGGGGGAGCATTTGGGGAACAGTGATCATAATATCATTAGGTTTAGAATAGTTATGAGAAAAGGACAAGGAACAATCAAATGTGAAAATGCTTAACTGGAGGAGGGCAAATTTTAGTGAGTTAAAAAGGGACCTTTCCCAGGTGGATTGGAATCAAAAATTGGTAGGCAAAACAGTAATTGAACAATGGGAGGCCTTCAAGGAGAAGTTGGTTCGGGTACAGGGTAGACACAACCCTACAAGGGGGAGAGGAGGAGCCTCCAAAGCTAGAGCTCCCTGGATATAGAAATTAAATTGAAACAGAAAAAAGAGGCGTATGACAAATGTAAGGTTTACAGTAGAGAAGTAGGCTGAATACAGAAAGTACAGAGGAGATCTAAAAAAGGGAATAAGAGGGGCAAAGAGAGAATATGAGAATAGATTAGCAGCTAACATAAAAGGGAACCCAAAAATCTTTTATAAACATATAAATAGTAAACAGGTAGTCAAAGGAAGTGTGGGACTAATTAGGGACAAAAAAGATCTTCTTGTGGAGGCACAGGGCATGGCTGAGGTACTAAATGAATTCTTCACATCCGTCTTCACTAGAGAAAAAGATGCTGCCATTGTAGCAGTAAAGGAGGTGGCAGTAGCAATATTTGATAGGATAAAAATAGATAAGGAGGAGGTACTTAAAAGATTGGCAGTACTCAAAGTAGAAAAGTCACCTAGTCCAGATGGGATGCATCCTAGGTTATTGAGGGAAGTAAGGGTGAAAATTGCTGAGGCTTTGGCCACAATCTTCCATTCCCCCTTAGATGGGGGAATGGTGCCAGAGGACTGGAGGATTGCAAATATTACACCCCTATTCAAAAAGGGGCGAGGGATAAACCGGGCAATTACAGGCCAGTCAGCCTTACATCAGTGGTGGGGAAACTTTGAGACAAAAATCTGGGACAAAATAAATTAGCACTTGGAAAAGTATGGGCTAATAAATGAAAGTCAGCACTGATTTGTTAAGGGAAAATCATGTTTGACTAACTTGATTGAGTTCTTAGATGAAGTAACAGAGAGGGTTGATGAGGGTAGTGCGGTTGATGTTGTTATATGGACTTTCAAAAGGTATTTGATAAAGTACCACATAATAGACTTGTTAACAAAGTTAAAGCTCATGGGATTAAAGGGACAGTGACAGCGTGGTTACAAAATTGGCTAGGGGACAGAAAGTAGAGAGTAGTGGTGAACAGTTTTTCAGACCAGAGGACAGTATACAGTGGTGTTCTCCAGGGGTCAGTATTAGGACCACTGCTCTTTTTGATATATATTGATGACCTGGATTTGGGAATAGAGGGTATAATTTCAAAGCTTGCAGATGACCTATAACCCGGAAATGTAGTAAACAATGTGAAGCATAGTAACAGACTTAAGGAGGACATTGACTAGTGAAATGGGCAGACACATGGCAGATGAGATTTAACGCAGAAGTGTGAAGTGATGCATTTTGGTAGGAAGAATGAGGAGAAGCAATATAAACTAAATGGTGCAATTTTAAAGGGAGTGCAGGAACAGAGACACCTGGGGGTGCACATACACAAATCTTTGAAGGTGGCAGGACAAAGTAAGATGGCTCTTAAAACAGCATATGAGATTCTGGGCATTATTAATAGGGACATAAGAGTACAAATGCAAGGAAGTTATGCTGAACCTATATAAAAGACTGGTTAGGCCTCAGCTGGAGTATTGTGTTGAATTCTGGGCACCACACTTTAGGAAGGATGTCAAGGCCTCAGAGAGAGTGCAGAAGAGATTTACTAAAATGGTGCCAGGGATGAGAAACTTCAGTTGTGTGGAGAGACTGGAGAAGTTGGGGCTGTTCTCCTTAGAACAGAGGTGGTTATGGGGAGATTTGATAGAGGTGTTCAAAATCATGAACGGTTTTGGCAGAGTAAATAAGGAGAAACTATTTCCAATGACAGAAGGGTCGGTAACCAGTGGGCACAGATTTAAGGTGATCGGAAAAAGAGCCAGAGGCGACATGAAGAAACATTTTTTTATGCAGCGAGCTGGAATGCACTGCCTGAAAGGATGGTGGAAGCAGATTCAATAGTAACTTTCAAAAGGGAATTGGTAAATACTCAAAGGGAAAAAATGTTCAGGGCTATGGGGAAAGAACAGGCAAATGGGACTAATTGGATAGCTCTTTCAAAGAGCCGGCACAGGCACGATGAGCAGAATGGCCTCCTCTTGTGCTGTACCTACTATGATACTATTTACAGTCTGGTCCAATATCTCAATACATTTTTGTGTTTATTTTACTTAAATTCTTCTTGGTCCGCTTTTCATTATCCCAATTCCAGAGAGCAGCACTTTTGGACTAACAGGACTTGTCAATGTACAATTTTATTTTCCCCGCAAAATACATTTTTCCTTGATACACCGCACTGGACAGGAGCCACTTAGACTCGACTCCTTTTATTTTAAAATATAATTTGATTATCCCCTTAAACTACAGTTTAAGTACAAAGTAATGAATATTGTGCGCCTGTCTTCTCAAAAGAGGGGGACGATGCAGACATTGTAGTTAAGGAGTAGGAATGTGAAACATTAGATGGGATAAACATAGCTGGAGAGGAAGTATTAAGGGGTTTAGAAAGTAGATAAATCGCCAGGCCCAGATGAAATGTATCCCAGGCTGTTAAGTGAAGCAAGGGAGGAAATAGCGGAGGCTCTGCCCATCATATTCCAATTTTCCCTGGCTACAGGTGTGGTGCTGGAGGATTGCTAACGTTGTACCGTTGTTTAAAAAGGGAGAAAGGGATAGACCGAGTAATTACAAGCCAGTCAGCCTAACCTCAGTGGTGGGGAAATTATTGGAAAAAATTCTGAGGGACGGTACTAGTCGTCATTTAGAAAGGCACGGATTAATCAAGGACAGTCAGCATGGATTTGTTAAGGGAAGGTTGTGTCTGACTAACCTGATTCAATTTTTTGAGGAGGTAACAAAGAGGGTCGATGAGGGTAGCGCATTTGATGTAGTTTACGTGGCAAGTTGGATCCAGAATTGGCTCAGTGGCAGGAAGCAAATGGTAATGGTCAGGTGTTTTTGTGACTGAAAGGCTGTTTCCAGTGAGATTCCGAGGGGTTCAGTACTTGGTCCATTGCTTTTTGTAGTATATATCAATGATTTAGACTTAAATGTAGGGGGCATGATTAAGAAGTTTGCAGATGATACAAAAGTTGGTCGTGTGGTTGAAGGCATATGGAATTGTTAACCGGAGGTTACCGGTTATGGTTATTGGCTTAGTACAAAGAGGAGAAGAGTCAATTCTCTATTAACTCTCAATTCGCTTTATTCACGTCGTTAGATCATATACATATAGCTTGTACGTCTGGTTAGATATAGACATGCAGTTTGCACCAGGTTATACAGTTTTATACCCAAACTAGGATCTAAACGCACACCCACTAGATTTCTCTGACACTCCGAGTGGTCACAGAATATAAAGGATAATACCCGAAAAGGAGAGCTGACGCTGGCCATTCGTTCTGTTCTCTCTCTCTCTCTCTCTCTCTCTCTCTCTCTCTCTCTCGACGTCGTCTCTACGTCCCTGACGTAGGTTCTTCCACTTCCGCGATGGTTGGTCTTCGGAGTCTTCGCTCTGGCTCCATGCCCCAGATTCTTCATTCTTATTCCGAATCTTATCTCTTCAAGCTGTGCTGTCTCTCTCTCCCTTTGGTTTAGGCTTGCTCGCCTAGTCTGTGTCTTCTCCTCATTGGCTCTGTCCCAAGGACTTAGGTAGCATTACCTCATTACTCCTTTTCTAAATAAGGACTTGTGTCTTATCACATCTCCTTTGTCTTTCACAAAACTTAGCTAATTCAAACCGGTTCCAGCCAGCTCAGGCCAGCGACTGAACTCAGGTTACTTCAGTTCAAAAGTTGCTTCTGCCTGTGTGTCAGCAGCTGGGAATCTCAGGTTACTGCAGCCCCTAGCCAACAGAATACTTTCCTTTATTAGCCGAGGCTTAGAATATAAGAGCAGGGAGATTGTGCTAGAACTGTATAATACACTGGTTAGGTCACAGCTAGAGTACTGCATACAGTTCTGGTCACCACATTATAGGAAAGATGTGATTGCGCTAGAGAGGGTACAGAGGAGATTTACGAGGATGTTGCCAGGACTGGAGAATTTCAGCAATGAGGAAAGATGGGATAGACTGGGGTTGTTTTCTTTGGAACAGAGGAGGCCGAGGGGAGATTTAATTGAGGTGTATAAAATTATGAAGCGCCTAGATAGAGAGGTTAGGAAGGAGGACCTATTTCCCTTAGACAGGTCAATAACTAGGGGCATAGATTTAAAGTAATTGGTAGAAGGATTAGAGGAGAGTTGAGGAGAATTTTTTTCACCCAGAGGGTGGTGGGTGTCTGGAACTCACTGCCTGAAAGGGTGATAGATGCATAAACCCTCATCACATTTTAAAAAGTACTTGGATATGCACTTGAAATGCCGCAACCTACCAGGCCACGGAACAAGAGCTGGAAAGTGGGATTAGGCTGGATGGCTCTTTTTCGGCCAGCACAGAAACGATGGGCCAAATGGCTTCCTACTGTGCTGTAAATTTCTATGATTCTACATTTAAATTTTCCCTTGAGTGCTTGAACAGCAATTCATATCAATTTATCTTATCAATTCCAATTTCAGAAACAAATTATGTCCAGGCTTTGTGGTTTTACAGTAGAGACAGAACTGCTTGTAATTACTTTTGTATATATCTCCCATATTTAAGCACTGTCTCAGAAAATAAATGGGTTAAAGCAAAACAAATCAATGTTTTCATAAGAGGAAAAGCAACTTGGTTTATTTTAATTAAGTAAAGAAGAGATTTGATCAAGGCTGATTGCTTTTCCTTCTCTCTGATTTTGAATTTTTGATAGGGCTTAAATCTTAGTCCAAAACATCACCATACTGTGACATTTGATATCTGCAGATGTGGTCTTAAATTCTTAACATCACTGGATCGTTTCCTGCACCAACACTTTTGCAGTACCAAAAACTATGGTCCCCTGTTTAAAAAGAAATACAGAAAATCCATAGTGACTCTTGAGAGCCCATGAGGTTAAAAACAACAAACAATGTATTCATTTTCTTCCGTCACCCTTTATCCCGGGACCAGAGAGGACTCCCAAGCACATTTCCGTGAATGAATCTAATTACCTCACTCCAGGAGGAATAGTCAGCAAAGAGAGCACAAAAATGATGCCCAATATTTCATTCTATCATGTGGGGAAATAGCCACTTAAATTAAGAAATTCATTAAATAAATGCAAAGGTTGTTGCACGGTGAATTAAAAACAGATGTTGGTGTCCTTGGAAGGGGTTAACTTTGCAGAAAAATAAACCACACACGCAGCATGCGTCCATGCAGCTTTCACGTAATTTTTTTTTAAAACCTTTCATGTCAGGGGAGATAGCATTTCAGTTTGTTCAAAGTTTTAGTTAGTCTAACATTTCCAGATTGCTGTCATAGAGAACGGCGACTAAGTTTCATTTCTTCCACTTTTAACTGAAGGATGAGTTAGCCTTCACAGCTAATCAAAATCTTTGTAACATTACACAAAAGAGAACACAAAGCAAATATTGGAGAGAGCATAGTCCGCAACAGCGAAAAGAAAGCACTAACACAGGCTTTTAAAGAAACAGTACACTGAAAACAAAAAAACACATTTTGTAGCTTGTTACACTCTCGCTTTCTCCTTGATTCCATCCATAGACTACCCTTTTTCACTTAAACCAAATTTCAGTTTCTGATGTTTGTGACTTTACCCCATTCTGTACTGACTCAAAGTCTCAAGCTCGTAGTCTGTGTCCTCACCTCCGGTTCCTCCATCTTTCTTTTTGTTGTTCTTTTCGTTCTCATCTTTCAATCTACCCATCAGAACTTTAACTTCCTCTCTCAACCTCCCTAACTCTTGTGGCTGTAACAACAAGACTGCTGCTTTCCAATTCTCCTCTTCAATTTTCTTCTTCTTTACCAGTTTCTTCATCTTAGTCTCCATCTCACACAAAGCCTGACAGATGCAGGGGGTGTTGGCAGGGTGTTGTCTACCTTTTACTAACTCGGTCACAACCACTTATCCCTCTTTACCCTTCATGTCGGAATCTATCAATCTTTTAACACTTTTAATTTTCAAACCTTTAACTCGGGCGCAACCAGGGACGTCAATGGAGGCGGATTTTCCCGTTACTGTCGCTACAAAGGGTCGTTAGTCCTTCAACATTAACTTCCGTGTGTTTCGGGCCCGAGTGGTTATTCAACAAAAAGTTTTAATATTGACTTACCACAGTATTATGATACGACTGTCTTCAAGATTACATTAAATGACAAGCAAGTAATACAACCTGGTTTCCTGCGGACTCGAGGGTGATCAGACTCGACCTCCGTAGGCTGCTTCCTGGGCTATGAACTTCCGACTGTCCCGAGAGCTCTAACTTTTGGGAGGAGCAATGCCCTATCTTTATACTATTCGGCTGCTTTGTACTGTACATAAGTATCTCTGGTCTTATCTCCTAGTTGTTAATTATCCAATCAAGCTGACGCCACGCTACCAACTCAAGATGAGCTGTTTCACGTAATGTAACGTAATCACCCCAACCTTCATCTCTGTTTACAAGCTGTTGTTCTGAGGAATGGGTAGATCCTTGACTACCACATCCCTTATCTGGGTGCAGACTTTCTCATGACCTCGCCCTCACCAGCATCGCTCATTTGCTAAATGCCTGGATGCTATGTGAGACGGGATACTTGACCGTGCTTGTTTTAAACTATATTCTTACATCTTCATAGACTTTTTGAAATATGTGAAGTCGTCATATGCACCAGGATTGAGGATTTGGCAAGCTTAGTCAACTAAAAATGATGCATGCAAGAACTAGCCAACAAATGACTATGTAAGAGATCGATTTACAGTTAGGAAAGCATCATTATGGGTTCCACTTCTGTCAGGATGATACCTTGCCTTTAATGCCTCTGGTAAATCTATCTGACAGTTCTATTGTCATTTTCAATACATTTCGTAAGAGGACAACCTGTTATGAGGCATTTCTTTTTACACTCTAATTTATTTTAAAAACCTCCTCAGATAAATTTGCAGCTTTAACCAGTTGCTTTATATTGAAACGTTCTTCTGCAGAAACCAATCCAGGAGGAGTTAGCTGTAGCCTTCAGTGGTCCAGATCAAATCCAACTGAATTTGATTTGATGTTATTCCAGCTCTATCTCACACATCGGTCCCCCTGATGAATCTTCCAATGCACTAATATTTGCTCTACAGCCTATTGTCCATTCAGCATTTTATAAAGTGTGTGTAGTGGATGGCTAGCAATAAATAATTAGGTAGTGATCCAGTAGAAGGAGTCAAAGGATGGTTTCCCTCCAAATGATCAGTTGGTACATTTACCCTTTGTATCAGTCATACAGATAGGAACATAGGAACAGGAGTAGGCCATTCAGCCCCTCGAGTCTGTTCCGCCATTCAATTAGATCATGGCTAATCTGTACCTCAACTCTCTTGGTTCCATATCCCTTAATATTGTTAACCTAACAAAAATCTATCAATCTCCGTTCTGAAATTTTCAATTGACCTAGCCTCAACAGCTTTTTGGGGAGAGATTTCCACTAGCCTTTGTGTGAAGAAGTGCTTCCTGACATCGCCCTGAATGGCCTAGCTCTAATTTTAAGGTTATGCCCTCTTGTTCTGGACTCCACACCAGAGGAAATAGTTTTTCTCTACCTATCCTATCAAATCCTTTAATCATCTTAAACACTTCAATTAGATCACCCCTTAATCTTCTGATGCAAAGGTCCAATGTTCAACCCCTCGTCTGTGCTGATTTTGCTGATCTTAAGAGGGATAGTAATTGGATTCTATTATTGCCTCAGTGCCCCATGCCTAGATTTGGAGGAAAAAAATCAAACTGGATTCCATTCCTAATTTTTACCTTGTGGCTGCTGCTGAAATGTGTGCCTCTGCGGCTTTGGGTTGAGAACAGAATCTCCTCCATTGTCAAATCGCAAGCCGACACCTATCGCCTAGGCTCACAATGACCATTTTGGTGAGGTACACCAAAGGGTGTCTGATGCCTGGGGAACCATATCTCAGCATTCAGTGGGTAGGGCATAAAATGGCGAGAGAAAGAAAGAAAGATGGGTTCAAATATCATTTATAATAGATGGACTCACAAGGCTGAATTGCTAACATTGATTCACTGATAACTCTCGTAATTATAATACTTAGAGCACAATTACTAAGGACGATTAATTTATTGCTGCTATCTTCAGTAAGTTAATGGTATACGGCTTCGCAGGCCAGGACTTTTGTGATGTATGACCTCTCTAAATACCATGATATAGTCGATGGGAAATTGCACATTGTAATTCTATGCTTAGACTACACATTGACTTTGGTCAGAGATACATTTGACTACAAAACAAAGTCTCTAATATACTTTCTGTTAAAGTTTCTACAGATGTTTAAGCAGACAGAAGATTTTGTATGGTTTCAGGGTACTGCTGTGTATTGCATGGACAATGTAATAATAATAAACAATGGGATGAATAAACTTTTAATGTTGGAAATTGCGGTTTTGTATTCAAATGAGATGATCAAAAGGCTTGGCATTAACCCATAAGGAAGGGGGCAAAATGAACAGAGCGGTTCACCTGACCTAATCTCCCACACTTAACAGAATGTTATAGAGTGGCATAGGAATAGGCCTGCCTGCTTCATCCGTCATTGGAATATACTTGATTTATACTTATTTCATTTGATGATTAAATATTTCCAATTGTTGACTTATGATTCTATTTTCCAATTTCCGTTCCATTTAATTTTCACTATGCTTTTTCCAGTCAAATATACTTTTCTTGCAACAATCAGCGAGGCCTACAAAAGGCTAATGTATGGGGGAAGAGATAGATTTAATTGCTAAAGTATGCAAAGAATCCCCTTGCTGACCACTTAAAATAATCATGAACACTATCTTATGTCTAGGTGCCATTGCTGGTTTGATCGATATGGCTTCTCACTGGATGACAGATCTGAAAGAGGGAGTCTGTTTAGTGGGGTTCTGGTTCAACCATGAACATTGTTGCTGGACGTCCATTGAGACCACTTTTGAACAGCGAAATAATTGTCCACAATGGAAGTCTTGGTCGGAGCTGTTTCTCGACCAGACAGAAGTAATTAGATATCTTTATTTTCTTCCCTTTCTTTTGTTAGTCCTTAACCTTTGACTGCTCCGAAAGATTATTTCACTCACCCAATAAATTTGAGCATGTTGTATTTTCTTATAAAATGGAGATAACTTTCCAGAAAAGTACCGTCCCTGACCAATATCCACCGAATTCCTTCCAGGCCATTTGAGAAATTATACCAATAGATGTGGAGATGCCGGTGATGGACTGGGGTTGACAATTGTAAACAATTTTACAACACTGTTCACCTGAGGAAGGAGGAAGCCTCCGAAAGCTTGTGGAATTTAAAATAAATTTGTTGGACTATAACTTGGTGTTGTAAAATTGTTTACAATATACCAATAGAGGTTTTGATCATTTCCCTCCTGCAGAGTGAATGGTGGTGCTGGAGCCAACATCTCTGAAAGCTCAGCCACAGCTTCTGTACACGTAGGCAACGCTTCTGATGGTGCAAATGAATGGAAAATGTGAACTCTTGACATATATTCCCTGGTGTCCTACCAAATAGTTCCTGCACTGAAATTAAATATTTCTGAAGCTTACACTTTTGTAAACAGAATATTCTTTCTGAAGAAAATTTATGAGGCTCTACCTCAAAAGATTAAATGCCTAGTAGGCTTCTAGTGCCTCTTTATGATCAAAAGTGTTGCTTAACTTCAAGATGGCTAGCCTCAGCCATAAAACAGCAGTTTTGTGTAGGTGAATTAAAATAACAAGCAGCCCTGGGATTGAAGCCTGGGTGAATCTGTTTGGGAGGTCAATGCAATAATCACAGGCTAGAGCATGGGATC
This sequence comes from Heptranchias perlo, assembly GCF_035084215.1. Taxonomy (NCBI): domain Eukaryota; kingdom Metazoa; phylum Chordata; class Chondrichthyes; order Hexanchiformes; family Hexanchidae; genus Heptranchias; species Heptranchias perlo. The sequence goes on along the minus strand of NC_090339.1, from coordinate 31,739,649 downwards.
ACCACACAGCCCATTATTTTAATGAATCCTCTTGATCTCTCAGTGAGATGAATTGTGCTTATTGGGTTGTAATAACCAAAAATGTTTCAAAAAGTGTATTTCATGGATTGACTTTACACTTCCAAAAATGGTCTGCCTTAAATTTTGTTTAAATTAAATAAATTAATGTGAGTGGAAAATGCTAAATTTGTACCTGTATTAGTCCATACTTTTTTTTTTAAAAAGCACCATGTAGTGCAACAAATGGAATGATTAGCAATTTTTATGTGTTCATATAATTATGTTCTGGAAATACTTGAAATTTTATCATGTATTCTGTGTCTAAATTAACTGAGGTTTGAATGTAAATCTTTACTGTATTACACGTGAAATGTTGTATTATAATATTTATGTTGCGTTGACTGTTCTAGGGAGCTGGTGCGTACATATTGAATTACTTCTTGTATGTTAGCTGGGCCTTGGCTTTCGCTTTCCTGGCTGTGTCTTTGGTGCGAGTATTTGCACCTTATGCCTGTGGCTCTGGAATTCCAGAGGTAAGTCTGAAAAGTTTATTTTTAGAAAAAAATTGATTTCTCCCACAGCTGGTGCCGTCCGGGTCACAACTGAAAAGCGTATTTAAAATTATTCTGTAGTTTGTTGCCCCCTAGTGATCCTCTACTGCTCTTTTAACCAAAAGACAGAGCTGCCTCAGCACTTAATATATCAAATGTTCCTTTTTGCTCATCCTTATTTGGTTAGTTATTATTAGAGCTTTTCATTGTTGGTTTTTACTTTTGGAAAAAAAATTCCTGGGAATGTTTTGGGTAGTTTTAGACCTCTCCAACACAGGTGGAAATCGGGAAAAACTACTTTCGTATAACAAGAGCATTAATGCTTATCCCCAAATAAAATCTATGAATTCTTGATCTCGGTCATGTAACAGGGAGACAATGAGTTGGGTCAAAGCCATTTGCCACAGAGAGGGGTAAGCTGGTGAGACAGTTAGCCAAGGCCAGTTTCATGCATATTGCAACAGTTATCGTACGAGTGTTATTAGTAGACATCTGGAAGAAGGAATAGTGCCAACCTACTCAGCCCAAGACAACATAAAGAGCAAGTGGTTCTGTAGTATGTTCCATTTCCCTAACTGCCATATTTATCCCATATGGACTGAGGGGTTGATTTGTCAACTATGGAAAACTATGCAAATGCGAGGCTGGCACGGCGCAGTTACTCAGATTGTTGTAAACGCAACTTTAAAATATCTGCGCACATATGACTCATGCACATGCATAGTATGAGAAAAGTCAAATTGGCCAAACTGGCCTGATATTGGAGGAAGATCCGTACTGGCCAGTAATGGGACAGTGAGCTTGTATGGGCAAGCTTAGGGTCAGCAAGGATGCAGCCAAAACCTAAAGTAGATGTGGCATACGTACAGCTGCCAACAGCAAATAGAGGTCAGTTACCCAGCAAAATTTCCTATCTAGATGACTCTTGGTGCCTTAAAACTGGTGCCAGTAAGCCTACTTTATAGGGTTTCCTCCCAAGAGCATGCTACTCAGACATAGCGTACACAGCCACAACAACATATATCAATCAGTGAGGTACAGCTTAATATACCTACTGACTCAGGCCCACGTACTGCAAAAAATTAACAGACTTCACAGACACCCCAAGCCTTGAAACTGAAGATTTCAATTAGCAACAAATGTATAGAATTTTATTAATGATGACCAAAACTAAAATACCTAAAAGGAAAGTACTCCTCAGCAGATACCTCTGATTGTTCCAAAGTAATATCTTTACAGGAATCAGAGTCCAATTCAGCTGCTTCTGGTAATGTTTCTGTGACTGCAGCCTTTGTGAATTCTTTAGCACAGGCCGTTGAGGGTATGATCTCCCAAACACTGGCCACCCACTCACATTCTTCAGCTATGGTTGGCTTCCTCATTCTGCCACCTGCTGTGAGGTATTCAGGCCTTTAGATATCCAGGCTTCCCACAGCTTCTTGGCGGCCACTCTTAAAGATTTTTTGGCCCCTATATATTTGGCCGTCAGATTTTACAGCTGGTGGTGTATGCTTGCCATCAGATATAATGCTGTCCAAATTTTGGGCTTGCATTAAGTCCAAGAGAGCTCTGGGATGTAGTCTCATTCCCTTGTGTTGACACTGGAGTGCATTGAAGGGTACTGGTATCATGTTTCCAATAATAAAGTCTGTCTTCTTTTCGATACTGAGGAGTAAATTTTCATGTTTTAGGTATCCACTTAAAAAAAAATCAACATGCTAGCCCTAGAGATATTAGCACCTGATGTCACTACAGACATGGACTGTAACTGTTATGAATCATGGTTCTGTTTCCACTATACCAAACTTCAATCCAATCTCGTCTTTGTTTCCAATGTTCTGAAATCTGAAGCCCTTCATTATCAGTTGCAGAATTTTTAAATCAAAGATAGACACACTTTCTTTGGACCTGGTTGGGAAGCACCTTTTGGGATTGACTGTAGGGGACCCTTATAAACATAGGAGATTTACTCCCAGAGTGTTTGAGCGGGTGGCCATCCAGGGGTGTGCACCCGCCATTTGCCTGATAGTCCTAACGGAGACCCAATCCATTTTGAGGGTCAGGCCTCAGCGTAGGACTGGTGGGCTGCAGGTAGAAAGCGAGCACCCATGAGCAGCCCACCAGCTAGAATAAGATAGGTTTGGGAGGGTTCCATTCTTGGAAGGGGAGGGACCTGGCGCCGGTCTGGCAGCAGTTCAGATTGTTTTCGCTCCTCCCAGCCCCACAAAAATGTTTGTACTTAGCTGCTCTTCTTTGCCTGGATGGCCAGCTAATAACGGGAGGAGCCTCCTCTGAGTACCGTCCTAAATTGGCAGGTAGGGTCCTATATATGTCCTAGGACACCGATTTGTATATTAAAATGACCTACAGCCTGACTCAGGCGGGCGCTCCAGTCACCTTGCGGCAGGCCTTGGGGAGGATAGGGACAGCCACGTCATCAGCGGGAACGGGACGGTAAGTCATTCTGCACCATTTCGGGGCGCTACTACCCCGTTTCATAAGATCATAAGAAATAGGAGCAGGAGTAGGCGATCCGGCCCCTCAAGCCTGCTCCGCCATTCAACAAGATCATGGCTGATCTTCTACCTCAACATCATTTTCCTGCACTATCCCCATATCCCTTGATGCCTTTAATATCTAGAAATCTGTCGATCTCTGTTTTGAATGTACTCAATGACTGAGCCTCCACAGCCCTCTGGGATAGAGATTTCTAAAGATTCACCACCTTCAGTGAAGAAAATTCTCCTCATCTCAGTCCTAAATGGCCTACTCCTTATTCTGAGACTGTGACTCCTGGTTCTAGACTCCTCAGCCAGGGGTAACATCCTCCCTGCATCTACCCTGTCGAGCCCTGTAAGAATTTTGTTTGTTTCAATGAGATGAGACGTTTCCACCAGGTGGGAGGTCTCAGAATTAACCCCAACTAATTCAGTTCAGTTGCTAGCCTTTAACTTATTGTCAATGATTAGGTTGTACTATGGACAAATTGTATCCTTTTTACAAAAAAAAACTTTTAACATTATTTTTAGTTTTTGAATTTTAAGAGTTTAATGATGTGTACAACTGCTTTGTCATTTACTTTCAGATTAAAACCATATTAAGTGGTTTTATCATTAGGGGCTACCTAGGAAAGTGGACCTTGATTATCAAGACCGTAACACTGGTTTTGGCAGTGTCTTCAGGCCTCAGCCTTGGAAAGGAAGGCCCACTCGTACATGTGGCCTGCTGCTGTGGCAATATTGTCTGTCATCTGTTTACAAAATATAGGAAGAATGAAGCCAAGAGGAGAGAGGTAAGTGGTTATGGATGTGCAATTAAAATTATTGCACCGGTGGTGTTGCAGTGTTCATCCTAGGCAGCTTAACACACAGCTGCCAATGGTGGGGCAAAGATAGGGGGAAATGTTCGAGAGGCCAGAGTCAGGAATGTAGAGTTCAGGGGGAGCTGTAGGGCTGGAGGAGATTTTAGAGATAGAGAAGGGAAAAACCATGAAGGGATTTAAACGTGAGAATTTAAAATTTCAGGCATTGGAGGACCAGGACCCAATGTAGGTCAACAAGAACGGAAATGATGCCTGAGTGGGACATGGTGTGGAATAGGATTCGGACAGCAGAGTTTTGAATCAGCTGAAGATTACGGAGGGTGGAGGATGGGGGCAGGTCAGGAGAGCATTGGAATAGTCGAGTCTAGAGATTACAAAGGCATATTAACAGACTATATTGCAAGTTCATGTTCATACTTGTGGCTCTTCCTGGCACAAAAAAACTGAAAAAAGTGAAGACCAGCTGGGTGAGATTTGTGTCACTTTCATCTAAAATTGTGTAAAAATGTGTATGGTATGGATTGTTAATACAGTAATAAAGACACTCCTGATACTTGAGTGACATTATCACTGTAATATTAATGGGGGGGTTTTAAGCATCCCAATGTAAGCTGAAAACTTGCAATATTGTCCTGCCCATGAAGACAGTTATTTCCTTGAACCTTCTGCCACTTTTAAGTGTTAAGAGTCCTATTGAATTGGCCAGTCTAACAGTTCCATGTCGGTTTGGCCCCAGAATAAAACTGCCTAATATTGAGCAAGGAATTGGTATTTTCATTCAAGCCACATAGACAATTGGTGTGAGAAATGAAAATACTACTCTGCAGTAGGGGGGCTTCTCTTGAAGTTAGGTTGGGCAGGAGGAGAATCAAGGCACATTGTTGCAACAGAGTAAAAGGAACTTTATTCTTTTTGCTGCACTAGACCAAGGAATGCTTGATGCTACCTCTGGTTGAGAAAAGGGGACAAATTCAATTTGCCAGCACTGATGTCACTCACCTCGATGAGCACAAATGTATTCAAATGACACAGACTAGCACGAAGAAATGCAGCAAGAGAGGGGAGGATTGGAAGGGAGAATAACAATAATGGAGCAACTGCTGTATAACACCACTGCCCCATTATGCACAAAGGAAGCATTATGAATGTGGCTCATGGTGCAAAAGTGAACATGTAGAAAGAATGATAATTGAGCTCCAGGGGAATTAAAACTGATGAAAAATGTATGTAGGACTGGACTTGGCAAAAATAAATGCAATGTTTATTCTTATGGGTAGGAGAGAGGAAGTAATGGAGAATGGGACTAGATTGTGGCCAGATGTGGAGTCTCATGAATTTATGTTACACAATATAGTTACCATCTCCAGAAGACTACAAGAAAAGAAGTTGGTGTAATTAGTGTCTGCATTGCAGATGACTGATCTGTGCCTCAAAACTTTCTATTTCTTACTATTTCCCAGAGGACCCCCTTGGACATCACTCTAAAAAGGAATTTTCAATATCTGTAACTAGTATAATAAAATGCCACTCTGAACTTGGTCAGTTTGAGAAATGTGGATGAAGTGTCCACTTGTTTCTCAATATTCCACTCAATTGCATGGTGTTTAAGGCAGGTGAAAAAACCATCAAAGTGAAAGTGCTGTCCCAGTAGGAGGAAGGGAAGTCCCTTCACTGTGGTATGGACATGTGCAGCAGACAGCACAGAGCTGTGTGATCTTCAAAAGGGACACTACGTCAAGGAGTTGCAAATCTTGGCAATCACGGTACTATAGTAGCTCTTCTGCAACTGGCAAACAATACACTACAGTATATGGACTTGTACAATAAATAAAACTGGATGTAGCCTATTTACTGGATCTTGCATTAAATTTGATGAACATTATTTTTAATAGTGTTATGCAGAAGTTATGAACATGGTAGAGGCTTTGTAAAATCATAGAAACATACAGCATAGAAGGCGGCCATTTGGCCTATCGCGCCTGTGCCGACTGTCTAAAAAAGCTACCAATTAATCTCACTCCCCTGCTCTTTCCCCATAGCCCTGCAATGTTTTCCATTTTAAATAGCGATCCAATTCCCTCCTGAAAGTTACTATTGAATGTTTCCACCAACCTTTCAAGCAGTGCATTCCAGATCATAACAACTTGCTGCATAAAAAAAATTCTCCTCATCTCCCCCCTGGCTTTTTTGCCAATTATTTTAAATTTGTGTCCTCTGGTTATTGACTCTCCTGCCAGTGGGAACAGTTTCTCCCTATCTGCTCTATCAAAACCCTCATAATTTTGAACACCTCCATTAAATCTCTCCTTAACCTTCTCTGCTCTAAGGAGAACAATCCCAGCTTCTCTAGTCTCTCCAGATAACTGAAGCCCATCATCCCTGGTACCATTCTTGACCTTGACATCCTTTCTAAAGTGTGGTGCCCAGAATTGGACACAATACTCTAGCTGAGGTCTAACCAGTGACTTATAACGATTTAGCATAACCTCCTTGCTTTTGTACTCTATGCCTCTATTTATAAAGCCAAGGATCCCGTATGCTTTTTTAACAGCTTTATCAACTTGTCCAGCCACCTTTAAAGATTTGTGTATGTGCACCCCCAGGTGTCTCTGTTCTTGCACACCCTTTAAAATTGTACCATTTAGTTTATACTGCCTCTCGACATTTTTCCTTCCAAAATGCATTACTTCACACCTCTGCATTAAATTTCATCTGCCATGTGTCTGCCCATTTCACATTTGTCTATGTCCTTCTGAAGTTGTCTTCTATCCTCCTCACTGTTTACTACATTTCCAAGCTTTGTGTTATCTGCAAACTTTGAAATGATGCCCCCTATACCCAAATCCAGGTCATCAATATCAAGAAGAGCAGTGATCCGAATACCCAACAGCTGGGGGACACAACCGTATATTCCCGTCCAGTTTGAAAAACAAGCGTTCACTACTACTCTCTGCTTTCTGTCTCACAGCCAAGTTCTTATCCACACAACCATTGCCCTTTTAATCCCATGGGCTTCAATTCTGCTAACAAGTCTATTATGTGGCACTTTATCAAACACCTTTGGAAAGTCTGTACATACAACTGCTGGAGATAAAAGGGTATTAAAGACAGAGTTTGGAACCGAAGTTGTTTGGCATTGCATGACTGATAATTTAATTCTTTTCATTGTAGCCAAATGCAACCAAAATACAATACACACTTGGTCACTTTGGTGTGTACTTTCCACCCAATCTTGAAGAGAGTGGTGATGTATGAAAATAAAGGCACATTTTTTATCAGAATTTTTAACCCTTGCCCAACTTGAATGAACCTATTTCTGTATATTTTGCCATTTGGATTCTCTCTCATCCACCTCAATTATGATAACAGAATTCTAGCAGTGCCTCAAAACGTTGATCATAAAGCAATGCTCAAGTTCCCATCAGGTGTCGTGTTTGGAGACCATCACAAATGCATTTATGAGGCGAATGCGTTCTATCTTTGTTTGTTAAACTCTACATTGTGTAACATTCATTGACGTTGTTTTCTAGGTATTATCAGCAGCTGCAGCAGCAGGTGTCTCTGTAGCTTTTGGTGCCCCCATTGGAGGAGTTTTATTTAGTCTCGAAGAGGTAGGAGATTTTGTCATAATTTCATTTTAATTATTGGACCATAAGAACCTTTTTAAAAGCAAAGAGAATCTGCAGGAGCCAGGCAGTAGCACAGGTTTATACCAGGATGTGGGGGAAAATTCAACAAGTTTACCTCTGAACGTTGCTCTGAGAATTGCTGTGAGCATTGGAGAAGAACTTGGGTTTTAACATGTGTTATTTGTCCAACCACCCAAGCTGTACCCATTCTAGCTCCTGTTTCTTTTCTCTGTGTCTGGAGACAACCTGGTCAATTGATTTCTATTTTTTTCTAGACTATTTATTTGAAAGAGTTTATTTTAAGCACTTTTTGATGTATATGTAAGGAAAACTATGTATTCTTCTAGGAGTATTGAATGCAATCTGCCAAAAGTAATTGGTAATCAATTTGGCTTGCATTTTTCCAAAATATTTTGTGAATATACTGCTTGTTTCAGCACTCTTTCCAGTTCCAGATGACAATTTTGGAGTTCCAAAGCCAATTTAAATTTTAAGTATTAGACAGGGCTCCAGGAGTATTCCCAGACAGTGGTAGATAGGTGGAACAGACTGCAGTCTAAAGTATTAAAATGTCAATTCAACTTTTTAAGAACAAACTAAACAAATATCTAGTTAATAATAATAATGGGTATTGTAGCTGCAGGAATAAGCATAGGAATCAATATTCAAATACGTTATTGAATGCTGTAACACCAGTTCTTTTGGGATCATGGGAATGCCGTATTTAAAACATAGCTGTTGGCTGAGTAGTATAGATTGTAGTGTTAAATGGATATTCTGGAGCCTCCCAATCAATTGGTCAGGGATAAATTTGTTTCCTTTTGGAAATTTTAGCAGTTGATCATCCTCAAGAGGATGAATAAATGAGGCCAATCCACAGGAGTGCAAATTATACTGACTGTTTATGTCAGAGACAACCTAGTGAGCTAGTATCAGTGCCATCGGAGGCACCAAAACCCTCCTTTTGGGAGAGGATTTTGGTGACAGTATCCAACGGACCACAATCTTGGGTTTAGCTACCTTTCCTATTGGTTTGGGCAGACGATTCCCTGCTCTTGAGGAAGGTCCAGGCGAGATTGATACAGGTGGTTGTGTAATATAAATTGGAGTGTTTATTACAGGATGGTTCGGTATGTGCTAAAAGACTAGACTAAACTGTCTCCTCCTTGACATTGTTTTATTTTTTATTTCTCCAGGTCAGCTATTACTTCCCTTTGAAGACTTTATGGAGATCATTTTTTGCTGCATTGGTCGCAGCCTTCACACTCCGGTCCATTAATCCATTTGGTAATAGTCGCCTTGTGCTATTCTATGTAGAATTCCACAGCCCGTGGCATTTGTTGGAATTAGTCCCTTTCATCCTTTTGGGAATCTTTGGAGGACTTTGGGGAGCGTTTTTTATTCGTGCCAACATTGCCTGGTGCAGAAGGCGCAAGACCACCATGTTAGGGAAGTACCCAGTTGTTGAAGTCCTCGTTGTGACAGCCATCACGGGTATTGTAGCTTTTCCTAATGACTACACTAAGATGAGTACCAGTGGGCTCATTTCAGAATTGTTCAATGACTGTGGACTTCTGGACTCATCACAGCTCTGTGATTACATTAATGATGTCAACAGCACCAAAACGATCGACGACTTGCCAGATCGTGCAGCAGGTAAAGGAGTCTACATGGCAATTTGGCAGCTGGCTCTAGCACTGGTGTTTAAAATTTTCATCACAATATTCACATTTGGCATGAAGGTAAGGAGGAATTTTGGGGAGACTAATATTTTACACAATGGATTTTATGAAAGAAACTGAGCAAGTGATGGTGTGTGAATGGAGTTGTTTACTGTGTTTTGAATGTGCAAAATGCAGACTAATGCACAGCAGAGCATGTACAAAATAACAAACTATATTTATATTACAAGACTGCCTCAGTGAGTGTTGATGGTTATTTAATTGCTGGGTGCATCATGGCAAAACCCAATCCTTTCGTCACTTGACATCTACACCAGTGCATTTCCACCAGGGGTCACTGGATAGCAATCAGAATTACATAGAATTACATAAAATGTGCAGCACAGAAACAGGCCATTCGGCCCAACAGGTCCGTGCCGGTGTTTATGCTCCACACGAGCCTCCTCCCTCGGTACTTCATCTAACCCTATCAGCATATCATTCTATTCCTTTCGCCCTCGTGTTTAACTAGCTTCCCCTTAAATGCATCTATGCTAGTCGCCTCAACTACTCCCTGTGGTAGCGAGTTCCATATTCTACCCACTCTCTGGGTAAAGAAGTTTCTCTTGAATTCTCTATTGGATTTATTAGTGACAATCTTATATTAATGGCCCCTCATTCTGGTCTTCCCCACAAGTGGAAACATCTTCTCTACACCTACCCTATCAAACCCTTTCATAATCTTAAAGACCTCCATCAGGTCACCCCTCAGTCTTCTCTTTTCAGAGAAAAGAGCCCCAGCCTATTCAATCTTTCCTGATAGAATGATACCAGAACAGAGGTTATACCTAATAAGTCTTTTTTGCACCTTCTCCAGTGCCTCTATATGCTTTTTATACTATAGAGACCAGAACTGTTCACAGTACACCAAGTGTGGTCTAACCAAGGTTCCATACAAGTTTAATATAACTTCTCTGCTTCTAGAAATGAACCCCGGTACTTGGTTTGTGTTTTTTTATGGCGTTATCATCCTGTGTCGCTACTTTTAGAGATATGTGCATCTGTACCCCCGGATCCCTCTGCTCCTCTACCCTATTTAGACTTTTATTTTCCAAGGAGTAAGTGGCCTCCTTATTCTTCCTACCAAAGTGTACCAGCTCACACTTCTCTATATGGAAATTCATTTGCCAATTACCCGCCCATTCTGCAAGTTTATTAATGTCTTCCTGTATTTTGTCGCAGTCCTCCTCAGTATTGACTCTACACCCCAATTTGGCGTTGTGTGCAAGTTTTGAAATTGTACTTTCCAACTCCCGAGTCCAAATCGTTCATGTACATGGTGAATAACAGTGGTCCTAGCAATGACCCTTGTGGAACACCACTTCCCACCTTTTGCCAATCTGAGTAACTACCTTTAACCCCTACTCTCTGTTTTCTGTTTTGTAGCCAGCTTGCTATCCATTCTGCTACTTGTCCCCTGACTCTACATGCTCTGACCTAGTCATGAATCTACTATGCGGTACCTTATGGAAGGCCTTTTGAAAATCCAAATATATTACATCTACTGCATTACCCTTGTCTACGCTTTCTGTCACTTCTTCAAAGAATTCAGTACGGTTGGCTAAGCATGATCTCCCCTTTTGAAATCCATGCTGGCTACTCTTTATTATATTTTTGGTTTAAAGATGTTTTTCTTTTACATCTTTGAGTAAGGATTCCATTACCTTTCATATCACAGTCATTTAGCTAATTGGTCTATAGTTCCCTGGACTTATTCTGTCTCCCTTTTTAAATGTAGGAATCACTTCAGCTGTCCACCAGTCCTCTGGCACTATTCCCTTTACTAATAAATTTTTATACATATGTAATAGTGTCTCTGCTATCTCTTCCCTAACTTCTTTTAATATGCGCGGATGCAATCCATCCGAACCTGGGGTTTGATCCTCTCTAAGTTTGATTAGTTTAACAATTACCTCCCCCCTTTCTATCTTCAATGTCTTTTTTGATTTCTTCTTCTAATGCCATGTCCACTTTGTTAGTCTCCCTGGTAAATACTGAAGCAAAGTAACTATTCAATATTTCTGTCATTACCTGTGAGTTTATCGTGTGTATTCCTTTGTGGCGCTATCCCTATCCTGATTTTTCTTTTGTTATTTATATGTCTGTAGAACACTTTGCTATTTCATTTTATATTCCTTGGTAATTTAGTTTCATAGTTTCTCTTTACCTTCCTAATTTTTTTTTACTTCTTTCCTAACCTCTTCATATTCCCTTTGGTCATCCTCTCCTTTGTTGTCTATGTACTTAGTGTATGCCTTTTTCTTTAGTTTCAATTTTGCCCTTATTTCTTCATTCATCCATAGTATGTCATTACTTTTTAGTGAGATATATTTCTCCTGGACTCTGATCACCGTTTTAAATGTTTTCCACTGCTGTTCTATTTCTTTGTCAGTAAATTTTTCCAATTTATTTTCCCTAGTTCCATTTTCATCCCCTTAAAATCAGCTTTTTCCAATTTATTACTTGATCTTTGTCTTATGTCTTTCTCAATCTTTATCTTAAACCTTATTATGTTGTGATTGCTATTGCCTAGATGTTCCCCTATACTTACTTCTCTTATCAGTTCTGGTTCATTTCCCATTACTAGATCCTCTCTTATTGGGCTTTTTACATACTGGATAAGAAAGGAGTCCTGTACACATTGTAAAAACTCGATTACCTACCTCCTATAGCCAGTTTATTTGGGGGTACTTAAAATCTCCCACGATTATTATTCTATGTCCTTTACTCATTTTACTTATTTGCTTCCATAGTTCTTTCTCTACCTCCTTTCCACTATTAGGTGGTCTATAGTATACCCCTATTATCATGATCGATCCCTTCTTATCTTTTATTTCAATCCGTATGGATTCTGTTTCTATCCTTCTATTAGTTAAGTCCCTTTTTTTCTACTGCCATTATGTTCTCTTTAATTAGCACAGCTACTCCACCCCCTCTTCCTGCCATAGGCAGAAAGCCTGGCAAGTCTTTGCCCGTCCCCCTCTCCAACTCATGGGAGTTTAGAATAAATGTATGTCTCTTGTCACCACCACAGCTGAGATCCGACAACTCAACACTGGGGACGTGCTTCATTGTCGAAAGTGGCATTTTTCAGATGAGACATTAAACTGAAGCCCCATCTGCCTGCTCAGGTGGCTATCAAAGATCCCATGGTACTATTTGAAGTAGAGCAGGGGAGTTCTCCTGGTGCCGTGGCCAATATATATCCCTCAACCAACCACTAAGTCAGATTATCTAGTCATTTATCTCGTCGTTTGTGGGACCTTTCTGTGTGCACGTTGGTTATATAAATGTAAGTCTTTCAGCTGTTTTCTCTCCATATTATTGGCCCCCACACTGTGCTGCTCTCCCTCCAGGCCGGTGTTGTGCCCGCGCTCTATTCTGATCCCCACCATGTTCTGTCTTTTCTCTCCGACTTCCCCGGCTGCTACTCTACCCTTCTTTCTTATTCTCTCCAGGCTCCCGCTCTTCCCCACAGATCACTAGAAGCAGGGATGGGTGCAACTAATTTTGTTGGAACAGTTAGTTAGATAACTTTTGGTCATATTTATTGTCACGGATGAAACGTCAAGTAAAGGCTGATTTAAAATCACTTTGCTCCGGAGTTTCAAAATCTTGCTCCATCATCTAAATTCAGTGTGCCCATTTACAGTACTTGGAAATATGTAGGCACAATAGAAATAATGCAAACAAAGAAGGTCCTAAATCTTAAATCAGTGGGCTATGAAAAAGTTCATGGGAATTAAGTTTTCTCTAATGGGACAAAGGAGGTATGATTCAAGTTTTTGAAATGGTGAAGCAAAAAAATTGGGGTGGGTGTGGAAATGTATTTAGTTAAATCTGGTGAAGTAGAATGTAGAATATCAAAAGCAAAGGAAATCTCAAATTAAACACAAGTAATTATTGCACATTAAATAAATGGAAAAGATTGCTGCCAAGCACGGAAATTACCGATGCAGCTGGAACATTCAAAAAATAAGTGGACAGATTCCTAATTCAACAGGGACTGTAGTTGATTTACACTGCTCTTGTGTGGTGGAAAGTACATCATGTTGGAGCTATTCCTTTCAGTACTTTTTTGAACAAATAAGCACTTTTGCAAGCATAAGAAGAAAAAAGTATAAATGTTTACATTTCAAAGATTTTTTGGGGGTGTTCTCCTGTATACATATCCCCTTTTATATTATGCCTCAAGAGGATCAGAAACAACCCCTAAGTGAAGCCATTGGACTTTACATTGAAACCCTTCCCCACTTAGAAATCAGCTCCTGCTTTTCGCGTGCTGTAGCCTGTGACATATTCATATGTGCGGTCCAACAGAATTTCCTTTCTTCTGTTCCTCTATTTCCTGAATTGGACCTTTTTGTGCTTGGGATCAAGCAGCAACAGGACTAACATGGCGCAGCAGGACGATATGTCTTAGTTGCCGGGATAAGTTTAAGTTGCAAAAGGGGAATGACTACCATTATAAGCTATTATAGCCTCCAGTTGGGGGCTATATTGGGGTGGGGAGGGGGTTGCTGCTTCAAGTTGGAAGTGTGCTGTAAGATTGTAATGTGAGGGCTAATACTCAGTTGGTTCTGAAACTGCAATAGCTGGAGCTGGATGTGTTAATAACTCTGTATAATGTGACTGGTATTCTCTAATACTTATGCAGGTTCCCTCAGGACTCTTCATCCCAAGCATGGCTGTGGGGGCTATAGCTGGAAGACTTTTGGGAGTGGGAATGGAACAGCTGGCTTACTATCACCATGACTGGATCATCTTTCGAGGTTGGTGCAGTCCCGGAGCAGACTGCATCACCCCTGGGTTGTACGCCATGGTTGGTGCTGCTGCGTGCCTAGGTAAGAAAATGAGTTTCAAAAGTTAACATTTTGTAGTTAAAAGATAATAGTTCTTCCCCCACAGCCCATTCCTTTTCTGTCCAATCATGTACACCACTCCCTGGTAAGAAGGCCATTTTTTCCTTCCCTATGAGTAAGTAAAAAGAAATATCTGTGCCTTATCACATTGTCTAAGTGTATCAAAGCTGTTATTTATTACATTTTAGCTTGCCTGTAGGCAGTCATTCTGTCCCAGAGCAATCAGATTAATGATGAATTAATCTATTTCCTTGGTGATATTGTCTGAGGATACTAAGAGAACTCCATACTCATAATGTGACATAATTTTAGGGTATTTTGCAATAGTCTTACTGCACTTCCCGTAGTGGACCTTACATTCGCTATAAGCCAAAAGCTACAGTCTTAAGGTTTTCTGCCCCGGTAGTAAGCACATACCCTTTAGGCCTCTTGTACTTTATTTCTCTCCAAGCTACTCAGAAGATTGTTATCAACACACCGCACTTGAACTGGGCTCAAATTCTGAATTAATTAAACTAGATTTATTTACAAAAATTAAACAAATAGGACACATACGGAACAGCACAAGCTTATGTACATGACAGCGGTAAAAATTCTGATCTATTAAAACTACATTCAGCCCCTAACAGCAGTGAATATAGTCAAAGTCTCATTACACACAATCTTAACTCCCTCCTATGCTCTCTTTTGGTTCCACTCAGCACTTTCATGCCACAGTCATATTCTCTCCTACTGTTTCACATGGTATGAGCTTTGGTGATCCATTAGTTTTTGGATTAATGGCTTAATGATTTCCTCTGACAGTTCCATTTCCAGGCTGAATGATCCAATTGTGGATGTTGTACACATTATTTAAACGAGGTCTTCCTGGCTTAATTAACACATTAATGCTAGACGAAGTCAAAAATAAAAGCCACTTTCTAGAAACTGGGCAACCACCTAACACCTTCCCCAGCCTTAGCTTTACATTTATAGAGTGCACATATTAACTAATATTTATACATAAAGCTACTTCTTCCTCTATCTACCTTTATACAGTGACAGTACCATAGAATTTTTTATATTTGAGGAAACTAGAACGCTTTGCTCTTCAAAAAGTGCCATGGGATCATTAATATCCACCTGTACAGGTAGCTGAAACTTTGGTTTAATATCCTGTTAGAAGGACGGCCGAGCTCCCTTGATCTTGCACTGGAAGTCTATTAAATCCTCGTGTGGGACTTAAATCCATAACCTTGTAATTCATAGGTGAAGAGTACTACAGACTGAGCCAAGTAACTGTTCATGCAGGCCTAGTGAAGCTGAATAGCTGCATATTTGCCTACATATAGTAGGCAAACTAAAATGTAAACTAAAATGTGTTTTGATGTGATGTTCTGATGTAATACAGTAAAAGTATTTCTTTTTACTGGACAATAGTGCCTAGGTTTAACTCATCATACCTTGCCTAACCTAACCTGAAAAAACTGTCTGTAATCACCAAGCATTGTTCTGTGATTTATAAATGCGATTTCATTTCGAGGACTATAACTTGGTGTTGTAAAATTGTTTACAATTGTCAACCCCAGTCCATCACCGGCATCTCCACATCATGACCCATATCACCACTTATTTCCAAGAGTGGACTCACATTGATACCCTGGTCCACACAGCCTCAGCTTCTCTGCTCTTCCAGACTTTGTCTCTCTCTGGCCAAGCAGTTGAGTGCCCTGAGTCCCAAATCTGAGGCAGTCAGCTTCAGGAGTAGTCATTAAAATTATTGGCTCCTTTAAAAAAATATTTTGGTGATTTTAAGATTTCAAAACAATAAAATAATGTATTTTATTTTGATTCTGATCATTTTGAATAATAGGGAGAGAGGAAAGTTATCCTGTTGAGGGAAAAAGAGATCTTGTTCAGAGGTCAGAGAGAGAGGGGTTGAAGAGAGAAAGACAGGTAAAGAGAGACCCAGTTTGAGGGCCTGCTCGTCCTTTCTGAGCCTCTCCCTGCCCAACCTGGATACCCATCCCCACATGTTAACACCATTTTGCTGGTTCTCCATGCCTTTAAAAAAGGAGTAAATTAAGTTCATCTGTAAAGGAACATCTGTGAGAGGCATACAGCAAGTGTGGAAGACATTCAGGAGAGACAGAGAACTAGAGCTGACCATGAATGAAAGTGTACGTGAGGCATAGAAAGAGAGAGGAAAGATAAAGAGCACGTGGAAGTTGCAGAAAAAGAGAGATATTGGGAAAGAATCTAAGAGCATAGACAGAGGCAGTTTTATTCATTGTTTTTGAGCCATGCTATGGGAGATCAACTAGTAAAGGATTATGACTGACAATGATCTAGGGAGTGCTGTTTGAGCAGTATATGAAGCCAGCAGAACCCACAGATTGAACATGTCGCTCAAAGACACCGCACACTGGATGTTATGTGATACATTATGTTTGAATTACAAACAAAACTTTGGCTTCTCTTAATGTTATGTGGAGTGGTTTGTATTGGTGAAGGATGGTAAGACTGATGGTGACACAGGAGCTGGAGGTGATTGATGCAGTATCTTGCGAGTGTCTGTGTGTGTGCGCTTAAGCAGTCAGCAGATTACCTACAAACAACATATTCTAACATCTGAATTCAAAACTGGCTACTGTTTATTTTGTAGCTCATCCTTAATGAATTGATTTGATCATGGTACCATTGATCTTGAAGGATTACTTTGTGAAAGGTCTTCTGTTGAGCTGTGACTATCCTGTTTAATCTGTAAAATCTTGTTTCTGTAGGTGGTGTGACCAGAATGACTGTATCATTAGTGGTTATCATGTTTGAACTAACCGGCGGACTGGAGTACATTGTGCCATTAATGGCTGCTGCAATGACCAGTAAATGGGTGTCTGATGCAATTGGACGAGAGGGCATCTATGAAGCACACATTCGACTGAATGGTTACCCATTCCTGGAGGCAAAGGAGGAATTTACGCACAGGACTTTAGCAATGGATGTAATGAGACCTCGACGCAATGACCCTCCCCTGACCAGCCTCACTCAGGATGGTATGAAGGTAGAAGACGTGGAGGCAATTATTAATGAAACAACATACAGTGGATTCCCTGTAGTAGTATCAAAAGAATCCCAGCGACTTGTAGGCTTTGTCCTCAGAAGAGACCTAATAATTTCAATTGGTGAGAGCTTTGAGTTGTTTAAAACAAGCATTCTTAGTGAAATAGTATGTAGTGGTATGTAAAGGCAAGGCACTGATTTCACTTAAACTTGGCTGTCACTCCGGCTCAAGGGATGTCATGTGTTTAGGAAGAGATGGAAGTAATTTTAACAAATTGACAGGGTGGGGAATGATCTGTTACAGCAGTTATCGATGAGACATTTCCATTTTCTATAATTATCTGTGCAGTAATTAGGGTATTGATTTGGCAATGTTCTGCATTGCACTCAGACTAATATCAGGTATTGATGAGGGGCATCCTTCATTATGGGGAGAGAGCGGGAATATGGTATTGAGATAGAGGATCAGCCATGTTCATGTTGAATGGCCTACTCCTGCTCCTATTTTCTATGTTTCTATTATGCTCCTAATACAAGGTATTAGTGAGGCGGTAGTCCCCTCCATTATACTTTGTAATATTGGGTAATGGCATGGTGGTGACCTCCATTACCCTGCTTGTATTATCAGGTATTGATAAGAGTGAGCTCCTTTGTGTAATATCAGTTATTGTTGAGACAGTGACCTCCCATAGACTGTAATATTTGTAATTGATAGATCTGTGATCTCCATTACACTCCAATATTGAGATATGATTAGGTGGTACGCTTAAATCTTTTGAAAATGGCAATAGCCAAAGTACATAATATAAAAATTACCTATTTATAAATTCTGTAAATTAAATATTTCATATAGTTTCATTTTGGAATACTCTGGTAATTTAAATGTAGGTTTTTTGTGTATTTGTTTTTAGTTATTAAATGCATAAAGGACAGTCTTACACTCAAGAGTGTTATGAAGCTAAAACTTTTAGGTTACCTGGAGTTAATGAGTTGGTGGAGAAAGAACATAGGAAATAATGTCTTGTATGTTTTTTGTCCTCCGTCTGCTTACAGAAAACGGAAGGAAGCGACAAGATGGGATTGTCAGCACCTCCATTATTTATTTTACTGAGCACTCTCCTGTGCAGCCTCCAAACAGCCCTGCTGCACTCAAACTGCGCTCCGTCCTAGATTTGAGTCCCTTTACAGTGACAGACCACGCACCCATGGAAATAGTGGTAGACATATTCCGCAAACTGGGTTTAAGGCAGTGTCTTGTTACTCACAATGGGTGAGTGTTACATGTGTGTCATTGTCTCAAAGGGGAAACATACGAACATTCCACTGTGTCAAACCTCTCATTCTAGTGAAAGTTTTCCGTATATATTTAAATATATTTGTCTCCTGTGAATATACTTCTATAATATGTTTTTAATCAAAATTAAGAACACTGCTTTAGCTTTCTTTGGCACGGTGCTGAACACTACTGCTAGTAATATATAAAAGGTACTTAAAAACTATGGCAGGTACAATTTTTTTTAACCAGCCATCCCACTGTGACTAATTTCTAAGATTATTTAGGGTTTTTTCATGTTTTTGCTTTCACGGCCCAAATATTCCATCCACCCACTAGACCTAAGATTAGATGTACAATTTGTATGGAATTGTCAAGAATACTGGATAAATCCTTCATTCAGAATTAAATGTAAATTTACACGCATACCTACCACCTCGTGGTCAGATGAGTGCCATCCACTGCCATAAATTTTCTTAAATCACAGTATTTTTTGTGGCTCCAGTCACTGTGAAATATGTAGCAGAGCAGATGGAAAACAGCCTACATGCACTGTGATTTTATCCCTCACTTCATACTTTGTTTCTATTGGAGTAACCATTCTTAATCTGAAGTGAACCAAATTAGGTGAAATTACTGGTCCTGAGGACAGGCTAAAACAGTCACATCCAGAATACAGTTCACTACTGATCTCCAATGCTGCCAGAGGGTTGATAAGTTTCTGACCAATGCATTTTTTTTTAAATTGTATTCAGGGAGAATTGGACTGTACTGCTCAATGCAAAAAGCTATAAATCTAGTAATGAAGCAGGCAATCGTAACTTTCCCACTACATGACACCTTATAAATAGAGAAGAACCACCTAACCGTAATGCTGTATATTAACTCTTAATCTGCTGACTAAAGAGGAACATGAGTAAAAACTAAAGAAGCCAAAGTCCCAGGTCCAATCCTGAGTTGAGTTGCTGAATTAGCTGTTCTGAACTGAGGTACTAAAATTGGCCTCCATGCCCCGCAGTAGATAGGGTAAAATTAGCTTTTGCTCCTGATTACAATCCAGTGATTCTTGCAAGAAAGTGCAAATGTATGGATGCAAGGTGAGAACAGGTTAGGCTTGGACATCATGATTTTAAAAGTCAAATAGCCTGCTGATACCTGGTGTCTAGCCTCACACATTAAGAATGGCAACTTAGGCAAGGCAGTGAAAGGCTGCTGGTACCAGTGAAATTTGCCACAAGCACATGTCTGTGCCTTTAGGAGCGGAGAAAATTAAGGGAAAAATGTTTACAGTCTTCAGAGCACTAACTAAAGCTGTACTGTAGATTGAGAATATCATTAGACCCAGTTATTACACCTGAATAAATTGTGCCAGTGAGGTCAAGCATCCAATTTATGTTTTGTACCCCCTCACAAGTGGTACATTTTTATACTGTCACAACAGTTTACTTCCCATTGTTATTTCTGATGTAACAGTACCAGCTTTAAATGCAGTAACTTAATTTTCAGGACACAGCATTAACTGCTTCTTTTTCTCTATTGCAGGCGACTCCTTGGTATTATCACCAAAAAAGATATATTGAAACATATTGCTCAGATGGCCAACCAAGACCCTGACTCCATTATGTTTAACTAAAATAAAGCTCTATTCAAATTAATGGGGATTCCAGAGAGGACTTTTTTATTTTTGGTAATATGCTCGTGACTGGTGTTGGCACAGTATCTTGAGCTCTTTCTGAAGAGCGAGACTGATGTACCACATGTTCAGTGAACGTCTGACTTTCAATTGCACTACACGATCTACGGAAATTTTTCCTGAAGTTCTTGGATAAGCACTGTGGAACTCTGTGGTGATTGAATGAAGAACTGGACTAATTGTGTTTTTTTTTCCTCTACAATTTTTATTGAATTCACTGTAACAAGGGTAACATCGAGTATTGGGTGCATGAATTGTTCAGGGTTTACCAGCAGATAACAGAGATGATTCATTTTATCTTTGGACCTGTTTAAGATCAGAATACCCCGATATTGTCTGATATTGTAATCGAGTTTGGGTTTGGGTATTTTGTTCACCTGGCACTGCGTGATTAATATAAGGGATGTTATTCCCCTGAAAATTACCAGTGTTTTCTGTGAAGAACAGCCAGTTGTGTGCATACTTTTTTAATTGCATTTATTTCCCCAATGAAATACTTGATACGTAATGTCCTCCCAGTGGAGAAAGTTAACCACACCAGCAGTTAGATAACCTCCACTTGTCAGCCATCTCTGTTCTAACTTAATGTTTACATGACTACCAAATGAAATAGTCAAATTCTGCACAGCTAAATTTGCCAAGAAAGGCAGTAACTTGATGAGAATTCTTGGATGAAGTCCAAATCTGTGTAAATATAAGAGAAATCACTCGAATCATCTTTTTCATTAAAATAAACAGTTCAGTAAATTATTCCAATTGTTTTAAGGGTTTTTTTTACATGTGTGAAATAACTCCAATTGTCCACTGCTGCCTCCACAATACTGTCTGAACATTAGAGAAGAAAACTGCTTTGTTTTGGTAAGGGAAGGCAACACTTCCCTTTGCAGTATAACTCAAGCTAAGTGGAGTAGGATAATCAAACTTACATTCTCCCAGTCCAAGCCATGGTGATGCTTTGTTGATGTTTATGGCTTCATTTCTGTTGCAGTATTGTGCACAGTTCTGGTCTCCATATTATAGAAAGGATGTACAGGCATTAGAGAGGGTGCAAAAAAGATTCACAAGGAAGATACCAGAACTGAGAGGATATCCTTATCAGGAAAGGCTGAACAGGCTAGGGCTCTTTTATCTAGAAAAGAGAAGGCTGAGGGGTGACCTGAAAGAGGTCTTTAAGATAATGATAAGGTACACGTAGAGAAAATGTTTCCACTGTGGGGGAGTCCAAAACTAGAGATCATAAACATAAAATAGTTGCTAATAAATCCAATAGGGAATTCAGGAGAAATTTCTTTAACCAAAGAACGTGGTAAAAATGTGGAACATGCTACCCCAAGGAGTAGTTGAGGCAAATAACGTAGATGCATTTAAGGGGAAGCTAGATAAGCACAAGGGGGTGAGAGGAATAGAAGGGTATCCTGATGGGGTTAAATGAAAAAGGGAGGGAGGAGGCTCGTGTGGAGCATAAACGCCGGCATAGACCAGTTGGGCCGAATGGCCTGTTTCTGTGCTGTAGTTTCAGTGTAACTCCAAGAGGTAATGTGCTTGTTGTCTATACCCAAACCAGACTTCATTGCATGGATGCTGACTCCTGGTCAGTGTTAACTTTCAGTCCACCTGTTTTTTATTTCCAAAATAATGTGGGCATTTGTGACACCGGTATCATGCAAAAGTACATTGTTTGTGACTTCAGATTGATACAGACGATGCTTCATGGCACTCCAACTGCACAAGCAATTGTGCTTAAAAACTCAAGGTTTGTTTTCTGCCCTGTTGTTCCTATATGGGCTATTTCTAAGCACTGTTTATCTTTTTGTTGTTGCTTGCAGCACTACAGGGTTATGACCTCAATACGGCAGCCCTTCCTGTCATCGAACCCGTAGACGATAATGAAGTAAATGGACGCTGGAAGCAATTCCAATAAGCTTAAACTAAAACTGTACATTCCCCGTAGATTGCATTTTGTTAATGCTAAATACCTGCTTCGACTATATCTTCAGGTTTTCTGGAAATCAATGCTGGCATCAAATCTTCCACCTCCCTCTCCCCCCGGAAGCACATCACCAGCAGCTACTAAGAAGTTAGGGGGAGGTTTATTTCCATGGTTCTTAGTGCTTTTTATGACTGAGTCAACTGAAGGTGTAAGCATGACTGTTCCTCCCGTTTCCTCTTCCCACAACAGTGTGGCTGAGATGGATCTCAGTGAAGTGGAGGGAATTGTGTGTGTGTCCCACCTCTGATATGGTGCAGAGCTTTGGCAGGATCAGTTTTATGTACTCTTTTGTATGTATTGTCATTTCTTTTCACATCTTACCAGAATTTATATGTCCCCCTAATATCTTGTTGAATCAGATGAAAGTTTTTAATTGTTCCAGAATGGTTGTTAAAACTTTAACAGGTTGTGTTGTAGAAAGAATTTCAATGTTTTCTTTTGGGATTTACTTCAGTTATGTAAGGGGTTTTGTTTCCGAGGCTTATTGTAGGTCAGCCAGTTATGTTTTCCTGAGCTGCCCTGCCCGCTGTGCTGTTTCAAATCGCTTTCCCCTTCCTGATTCTGAGCTCAGGACTTATCGAGCGGTAATAAGGACAGACGAACAAACCAGTGGATTGGTGCAAGGAAAACCAATGTTTATTAATAAGAAAACTAAAACTACAAGGTAAACAGTATTATACAGAAGATAAAAGGAATCGCTATGGATGCAATACAGTCTTACACTTAATGAGGTGGAAGAAACGGACACATCGAGGGAAAATTCTAAAATCACAATTTTAGCAATACCCCTTTAACTCCCACCCTTACACCTAGGTTGTCTTGTGACAGCCAGAAAAAAATAATGCTCACCGGTGAAACAGATGAAAAGGCCTGGCCCCTGTGTCCTGCTGCTGCCGTCGACACGTGGTTGCGATGTTTACTGGGCGGCCTTCCTTCTTGGTTGCTAGCAGGCAAGCAGGACGCCGGGCCGAGGCAAAGTGAGAGTGGTTCTGGGACACCCCAGTTATACCCTCCCGGTAATAGGTTATTTTCGCGCCTCATCAGTTTGCTCCATTAGAACTGACAAATGCAATCACATTTTTCTGACCACTATTATATTATTGCACCTCTCTGAAACATTTCAAAGCTCCTCACATACAATGAATTATTTTGAAGTGCAATGACTATTGTTATGCAGCTACCATTCGTGCATAACAAGATCCCACAAACAGCAATGGCCAGTTGATGTGTTTTTGGTGATATTGGTTGAGACGGTACCATGTTATTTACATTACTCATTCAAGACAGATAATTCAGCTTAGGAAATTAGTGCATTGATGTTCTGAATAGCCAGATGTGGAATTCATCCCCCCATAATTCTGCTATTGTGAGCTGCTGATCTGGGGGAGGTGAAGAGTAGTAGGGCAAGAAAAGGAAGAAAAATCAAGGTCCAAAGATCAAACCAGGCTGCTCCTGCGCCTCTTTCAGCAGCTGGTTACAGAGCCTGTGAGCAAGGCATTTGTTGTCCTCTTATGTCAGTGGTGGTGTTTCTTTCTTTTTAAAAGAAAAACGGCAAACTTTTTCAACGACTTCTATGGAATACAATGAACATTCCTCTAACATCTATATCCCAGCATCAATTGATGTTTATCATTTCATCCAATCAGAAGAAACTAGTTTCAAAGTGGACGTTTTGCACTTACTGAGAGCCACTTTTGATCATGGTGGAGATAGTTAGCAGTGAAACTGCACAGAAGTGTAGGGGTTTTACTTGTTTTTAATTCATTTTTTCTTTCAACAAAATACTGGATGGTTATTAACAAATAAAACTCTTCTGTTTAATCTCAAGTAAAAAAGAACAATTTTTATAATTGACATTTTTAAAACAATCTCCTGCTTGCCCCTTTTGGTGCCGTGTTAACTAATCCCAGCCAGAGGCGGTGGTAGGGACACTGCAGTTTGCTTCACTGCCTCCAGGTAAGAAAGGAAAAATATCAGCCAAGGATCCTGATCTTCTGCTTCATCCAGTGACCACCACCACCCCCTCCCCCCCACCTCCACACACTTTGCTGGAAAATCATCACGATAGACCTTGGGTGAGGTTAGGACTGAGTTTAGGTGTAATGCCCCTCATAGCCAAATAACTTGTTGATACAACCTTGCATTTGGAGAACTGCCACTTAGGTGAGGTACTGGATGGCTACTGACACCCATGAAACCATGTCCAACAGGAGTCAGCGAATTGAGGAAAGGGAAAAAAATGTATAAAACAAAATAAATTCAGACTATAGTTGGCTTTCTAGTTTCCCTGTTTACCAGAGGTAACGGGGGTGTGATACTGCAATCAGTGATAGTAGGTGAAATGCTAAAGATTAATCGGTGCTGGGAATGTCTGGAGGAAAACTCTGCATTAAAAGACTTGCATTTATGTAGCGCCTTTCATGACCCAAAGCGCTTAACAGCCAACAAAGTATTTTTGAAGTGTAGTCACTGTGTAATGTCGGAAACATAACAGCCAATTTGTGCAAGCAAACTCCCACAAATAGCAATGAAGAAATGACCATATCATCTGTTTTAGGTGTTGGTTGAGAGAGAAATGTTGGCCAGGAGAACTCCCATGCTATTCTTCGAATAGTGTCCTGGGATCTTTTACATCCACCTGAGAGGGCAGATGGGGCCTTGGTTTAACGTCTCATCAAAGACGGCATCTCCAACAGTGCAGCACTCCTTCAGTACTGGGAAATTTACAAGACAAATAGTACAAACAGTTGTTCAAGAACAAGTGAAAAGGAAAAGCGTAGAGCAGCAGAAAGTGTACTTTAGGCACTACAGATAAAGTGAAAACTAGAAGGCGTAAGGCGATTAACCCAGCATCAAAGCTGAAGGTCAGGCTAGGGTGTGTGGCCCAACTAAGAGTTCTATATACAAATGCATGGAGCATAAGGAATAAATTAAATGAACTACAGGTTCAAATTCAAATTGGAGGGTATGACATGATAGCTATTACTGAGACATGGCTGCAGGATGGTCAGGATTGGGAACTAAATATACCGGGTTATAAGGTCTACAGGAGAGATAGGGAAAATGGAAGAGGGGGAGGAGTAGCATTAGTGATTAGAGATGAAATCACTTCAATGATAAAGGAGGATATAACGAGAGGTAAGCAGCCAATAGAGACCCTATGGGTTGAATTGAGAAATAGGAAAGGATCTAAGACTATAGTGGGAGCTGTGTATAGAACCCCTGGCAGCAGCTCTGAAGTGCTAGATTGTATAAATGCAGAGATTAGACAAGCATGTAACAATGGCATAGTGGTCTTAATGGGGGACTTTAACCTTCACATAGATTGGGAAAAGCAGACTAGCAACTGTCAGAAAGGTGGTGAATTTATTGAGTGTGTCCGGGATAGTTTTCGACAACAGTATGTCCTAGAGGCAACAAGGGGGCAAGCCATACTAGATTTAGTAATGAGTAATGAACCAGATTTAGTTAACAGCTTAACTGTGCGTGAACATCTATCCAATAGCGATCATAACATGATCGAGTTCAATATAGTGTTTGAAAGGGAAAAAAGTGAGTCAGCTGCTAAGATTCTAGACTTGGGTAAGGTCGACGTCAATGGGATGAGACAGAGACTGTCCACAGTAAACTGGGCAAATCTGTTAATGGGTAAAATGACTGATGATCAGTGGGAAATGTTTAAAGAAACATTTAATGTGATACAGAATCGGTTTATACCCCTGAGGGGCAAGAACTCTACTTTCCAAAAAAACCAGCCATGGACAACTAAAGAGGTAAGGGACAGTATAAGACGTAAGGAAAGGGCATACAAAAAGGCAAAAAATGGCACAGATCCTGGCGAATGGGAAAGATACAAAGATCAACAAAGGGTCACAAAACAGATAGTAGGAGCTACAAAAAGAGAGTATGAAAAGAAACTCGCAAGGGATATCAAAACCAATACGAAGAACTTTTATAGTTATATTAGGAAAA
Organism: Heptranchias perlo; assembly: GCF_035084215.1. NCBI lineage: Eukaryota > Metazoa > Chordata > Chondrichthyes > Hexanchiformes > Hexanchidae > Heptranchias > Heptranchias perlo. The sequence continues at coordinate 31,713,597 of NC_090339.1, read as the reverse complement.
AGAGGGTGGTCAGGAGCAGTGTTGGCCCCTTAAAAACTGAAAGTGGGAATATTGTCATTGACAATGGGGAAATGGCGGAAATGTTGAACAATTACTTTGCGTCAGTATTTACAGTAGAAAAAGAGCCGGAAATCCCAAGAAAACTAATATTGAATCGGGGACAGCGACTCAATAAAATTAACATAAGTAAAGCAACAGTAATGAAGAAAATAATAGCACTAAAGAGTGACAAATCCCCAGGACCAGATGGTTTCCATCCCAGGGTTTTAAAGGTAGTAGGTGAGCACATTGCAGATGCCCTAACTATAATCTTTCAAAGTTCTCTAGATTCAGGAACTGTCCCTCTAGATTGGAAAATTGCACATCACTCCGCTTTTTAAGAAAGGAGAGCGAGGGAAACCAGGGAATTATAGACCAGTTAGCCTAACATCTGCTGTGGGGAAAATGCTGAAGTCTATAATTAAGGATAGGGTGACTGAACACCTCGAGAATTTTCAGTTAATCAGAGAGGGCCAACATGGATTTGTGAAAGGTAGGTCGTGCCTGACAAACCTGATTGAATTTTTTGAAGAGATGACTAAAGTAGTGGACAGGGGAATGTCTATGGATGTTATTTATATGGACTTCCAGAAGGCATTTGATAAGGTCCCACATAAGAAACTGTTGGCTATGTTGAAGCCCATGGAATCGAGGGAAAAGTACGGACTTGGTTAGGAAGTTGGCTGAGCGAAAGGCGACAGAAAGTAGGGATAATGGGTAGGTATTCACATTGGCAGGATGTGACTAGTGGAGTCCCGTAGGGATCTGTCTTGGGGCCTTAATTATTCACAATATTTATTAACGACTTAGATGAATGCATAGACAGTCTCATATCTAAGTTTGCCGATGATACAAAGATTGGTGGCATTGTAAGCAGTGTAGATGAAAACATAACATTACAAAGCGATATTGATAGATTAGGTGAATGGGCAAAACTCTGGCAAATGGAATTCAATGTAAGCAAATTTGAGGTCATCCACTTTGGATCAAAAAAGGATAGAACAGGGTACTTTCTAAATGGTAAAAAGTTAAAAACAGTGGATGTCCAAAGGGACTTAGGGGTTCAGGTACATAGATCATTGAAGTGTCGTGAACAGGTGCAGAAAATAATCAAGAAGGCAAATGGAATGCTGGCCTTTATATGGAGAGGACTGGAGTACAAGGCGGCAGAAGTTATGCTGCAGCTATACAAAACCCTGGTTAGACCGCACCTGGAGTACTGTGAGCAGTTCCTGGCACCGCACCTTCGGAAGGACATATTGGCCTTGGAGGGAGTGCAATGTAGGTTTACTAGAATGATACCCGGACTTCAAGAGTTAAGTTACGAGGAGAGATTACACAAATTGGGGTTGTATTCTCTGGAGTTTAGAAGGTTAAGGGGTGATCTGATCGAAGTTTATAAGATATTAAGGGGAACGGATAGGGTGGATAGAGAGAAACTATTTCCGCTGGCTGGGGATTCTAGGAGTAGGGGGCACAGTCTAAAAATTAGAGCCAGACCTTTCAGGAGTGAGATTAGAAAACATTTCTACACACAAAGGGTGGTGGAAGTTTGGAACTCTCTTCTGCAAATGGCAATTGATACTAGCTCAATTGCTAAATTTAAATCTGAGATAGAAAGCTTTTTGGCAACCAAAGGTATTAAGGGATATGGGCCAAAGGCAGGTATATGGAGTTAGATCACAGATCAGCCATGATCTTATCAAATGGCGCAGCAGGCACGAGGGGCTTATGTGTTCAAGTCTCTGGAGTGAGGCTTGAACCTACAACCTTCTGACTCGGGGGCGAGAGTGCTACCACTGAGCCAAAGCTGACACATAAAGTCTTAATTACTCAAGACAGGTGATTCAGCATAAAATATTGGTCTATTAATATTCTGAATGGTTAGATGTGGCTCTTACCCACCCCCCTGCACATACTGCTGCTGATCTGGGGGAAGATGAGTAATAGGCCAAGGCATTGCAGGACAGGAAAGGAAAAAAAATCAAGGTACAAGGATCATCCCAGGTTACGACAGTGCCTCTCCCAGCAGCTGCTTACTGTCTTGTGATCGAGTCGTTTATTGTCCTCTTGGTCAGTGGTGCTGTTTTTTTTTAAAAAGAGAAACTGCAAACCACTTTTAACAGCTTTTATTAAATACGCTAAACATCCCTCTAATATCTAGACCCCAGCATTAGTTTATGTTTCCCATTTCATCTATTCGGGAGAAACTGGTTTCAAAATGGATGTTTTGCATTCACTGAGTGGCTCCTTCGATCGCTGTGGTGATAGTTAATTGTGATGTGTGATCATTGTAAAACAGCAGTCTGAAACTGGACAGAAATCTAAAGGTTCTGCATGTTTTTAACTAATTTTTTCTTTCAACAAAATGCTGGATAGTCATTAACAAAGGATACCCTTCTGTCTAATCTCAAGTAAAATGATTAAATAATTACATTTATTTAAAAAATAAAGCAATTTAAAAATCGTATTTACCAAAAATAACGCTGCTTGCCCGAATGGTTCAGTGCATAAATAGTACTAGGCAATGCAAATTATGAGATCCCAGGTTTGATGCCTACTTTATGGTGTGTTAACTGATCCCAGGCAGAGGTAATGGTAGGGACACTGGAGTTGGTCTTATTCCCTCAAAGCAACAGAGAAGAAAAATAACAGCCAAGGTTCCTGATCTTATTCTCCATCCAATGATACCCCCTGCTGAAAAATCCCTGTATTGGACCTTGAGTGAGGACTGGATCATGGATTGGCTCATCATAATCAAATAGCTTGTTGCTTCTGTACAAACTTGTATTTGGAGAATTGCTACTTGGTGGTGCCAACACCCATGGAACTGTACCCCAGCAAGGGTCAGTGATTTGAAGCAAGGGAGAAAAACATTCAGACTAGTTGGCTTTATCATTTCCATATTTACCAGAACTAAAAGACAGTGTAACACTGCAATCTGATGACAAAAATAGGCTGACTGTTTCTATTCAGTAATCTCTGACTGTAGGTGAAATGTTAACGATTAATCATTGATCAATCTGTTTATTAATGGACCAATGTCACCAGAGTGAATATTTCAGAGGGGAGTACAATATTTTGATGATGTCATTATCACACTAATGCCATCTACTGCTATAAATTTATTATTTTAAATCTATTTTCCCCGATTTTGTTCCCCGTTTTCTGTTTCCTTCTCTATAAGCAGTGACACACGGGCTATATTTAAACGGGCAGCAGTGAATTTCTGGTACCTCACTCAAATGGCCGTTCTTCAAATGTGAGCTTTGACTGTTGGTTGGCTACCTGACCATAGAGCTGCTCAGAACCAGGCTTAGTCATATCCTTATTAAGATCAGTACACCTCTACTTCTCAGGAGACACTGGATAGCATTCACAAGTGGGTATCGTAGCAGATTTTTTCCCCTCCCTAGCCTGGGATGCTGAGGCCAATTTTGGTGCTCCTCTCACTGATTAACTCCACAGATTAGAGAACAAACCTGGGATCTTCCTGGTCTACATCGTGAGCACCACAGCACGCAGTGCATTTATTCACTTTGATCATAGTTTTAGGTTTTAAAAAAAGTGGATGAAAAATGTAATGAAGATGTTTGTGCTGTAGCAGATGTTGCACCTGTTGTACTAAGAACTCACCACAGCCTCCACCAGACTACCTCTGTGACTGCATTTACAGGGAAGATTTGTACCACCTCCTGCCAGGAACTCTGAATACAACTACACCGCCTTTTCTGCTGCAGGCTTCCTATCAAAGATGAAAGTAGGTCAAATTCAATTTAAACTGAAAGCATTCTGCAAGCACACCATCAGTAAACACTTCCAGCTATGATTCAGTCAAACGGCAATTAAAGGAGCACCGTCTTCGCGGAAAAAAGATGTTTGGGATTTCTTTGTTTACGTGCACATATAGCGTCTCAAAACTAATCGATACACGTGTTAAGTCCTGTCAAACGTGATAATTTGCTCTTCTCCCTTTCCAAATAAAAAAATTTGCAAAATATTTTTTGCGAAGACAGTACCCCTTTAAGTGAGTCACAGATTTGTCCTGATCTATAAAATCAACATTTCTACAAATTCAAACGTATTTTTAAAGATTAACGTTTGCGATTACAATTTGGAATAAAAAACGCAATCTGTTTACACTTCTTCTGAAAGGTATGTTTGTTGGATTGCAAACTTGTATTCTGTCACATGAACTTCTGCCCACTAGCCCACATTCTTGGACTAGCTGAATACAATAAGCACAGGTCCCACTCCTTCGACCGACCGTACTCTGCAAGCGAAATGTGTTTCATTTTCGATTTCACCTCGATCTTAATTTTTACTGATAACCAGAAATCAGATTCCGCTTCCTCGGACAACAGTAACAACCAAAGTTGCATCTTTCTTTGCAAATAATGACAATAATTTCAATTTCTATTTAAATAATAAAATCGGTTTTAATCTAATGCATAAACAAGCAGCCACTCAGCAATGAAATAATGCATTGATTTTTTTTTAAACAAAGTTTTCCTTCTATTTATCCCATCCCTAAGACACTACTTTCCACCATTATTTTCCAGATCCGAGTTAGCCCTGAATTTTCACACTTGTTAGTATCAAACTGATTCATTTTGCGGATTAATCCCTCGTCCTCCGACGGCAGAATTTACCTTTGAGATTTCTCTTGTGAAATATACAAACACTCCCGCCGTCGCAACTATCTGAGCTAAAACCAAAGAAATCCCGCCGATGACCACCCCCCAATTTCAGCTTGGAATCTGCCGAGGTGCCTATTCCTGGACTCGTCGTGATCATCGGACCGAGGAATCCGATCGGGAGTATTGTCCAGCCATTGCATCCCGGGGATTACAAACACTCAATTCATCTGCCTGCTTGGATGGAAATGACCTAAAAAACAATCTAGCTGGTGTGGGTAGGTCTAGACAGTAGGAGCAGCTACACTCTGCGCTGTCGGTGTAAAGTCTTGAGGGTTGCGTTGTTACATTTCTCACAGCTTTTTGTCTCATCTCTTGTGTGCACAGCACGGCAAAGTTTTATCGATTGGAAACTTGGAGGTAATCACAAGGCTCCCAGCTCCTAATCATAGAATGTTACAGCACAGAAGACGGCCATTCGACCCATCGTGCCTGTGCTGGCTTTTTGAAATAGCTATCCAGTTAGTCCCATTCATCTGCTCTTTCTCCATAGCCCTGCAATTTTCTCCCCTTCAGGTATTTATCAAATTCCCTTTTGAAAGTTACTGTTGAACCTGCTTCCACTACCCTTTCAGGAAGTGCATTCCAGATGATAATAACTTGCTTCTGCCAGTGGAAACCGTTTCTCCTTATTTACTCTTTATGATTTTGAACGCTTCTATTAAATCTCCCCTTAACCGACCCTGCTTTAAGAAGAACAATCCCAGCTTCTCCAGTCTCTCCACACAACTGAAGTCCCTCATTCCTGGTATCATTCTAGTAAATCTCCTCTGCACTCTCTGCTATGGCCTTGACATCCTTCATAAAGTGTGGTACCCAGAATTGGACACAATACTCCAGCTGAGGCCTAACCAGAGATTTATAAACATTTAGCATGATCTGTCCTTTACCAAAATGTTCTTCTGTATCTTAATCTTATAGCCTACTATCAAAAACATTGCAACAGTGATACTTTTGCTAAGTAATTATAATTATTGTTGTTATTCAAAAGGTCAGATCATTCTTTGCAGTTAATTTACATGCTTAAATTCCATATTTAGAAGAGTCAGGAACAAATATATGTACAAAAATACTAGTAACTATGTCAATAGCTTCTAGCTTGCCCCTGCCCTTTCGTTTTTAATTCATTCTTAGGATGTGGGCATCTCTGGCAAGGCTGGCATTTATTGCCCATCCTTAGTTGGGCTGAGAAGATGATGGTGGGCCTTCTTGAACCTCTGTTTGTAGCGGTTTGATACAACTGAGTGGCTTATTAGACCACTTCAGAGGCAGTTAAGAGTCAACCATTTTGGTGTGGGACCTATAGACCAGGTAAATATGGCAGGTTTCCTTCCCAAAAGAACATTAGTGAACCAGTTTGTTTTTTATGACCGCTTCATGGTCATTTTTATTTCCTTTTTTTAAATTGAATTCAAATTCTCATGTTGAGATTGGAACTCACATTTTCTAGATTATTAGTCCAGGTATCTGTAATTCTAGTAACATAACCACTACACTACTGTACCCCAGGTTATGTTTCAACATTTTCTTAAGGATAATTGAACTATTAATGTCAATTGTCAAATAATAATGAAGTGCTCAACTGATGGTCTTTATTACAGGGCTCCTAATCTTGTGTGCTGTGACCAGTTTTGTTCAGCAAGACAGAAGACAGTGCAGAGAAGAGCCATGAGCCAAACAGAAGAGTCTGGAATAAAAGGTTTTATAGAGATACCTTAAAAGTATATAAGATAGTGAATAGTATAAGTGCTTCAAATTAAGATTAGGGGGCACAGGTTCAAATGTAAATTTAGGTTTGGTGTCACAACGCTCAACACAAAAAGAGTGATCAAAACTTGGAATGCATTTCTGGGCAGGAAGCAAATACTCGGGAATCACTTAAGAAGCTGTTAGATGTTGTGATGATGATGAGGGGACTGTAGGTTCTTTCTGGATGGATGAGCCGAATAGTCTTTCTCATCTGTATCTAAAATCCATGAAACAGAGAGGTAGGAAAGTCCATGAAATGAACAGTTGGAGGGGTCCATTGAGTTGAAAGTTAGGGAGGGTCATAGAGCACTGAAAGGATCTATTTTCATTTTTTTTGGTGTTAACGAATAAAAATATTTTTTTTGTTGGGCAGAGGGTTCTTATGTTTCATCAGTTAAACCAGAAACCTGACGTACTTTCAGATTCAACGCTGCATACATTTTAATTTTTCTGCCTTCCATTATTCTGTGTTTGAATTTTTTTCTTTAGTTTTATTTCTTCATTCTATCTTTCTCATTTCCTCCTTTTACTAGTTTATAATCTGGTCTTTTATTCATTTTCATTCTTTTACAATTCAGTTTTCTGAACATTTCTCTGTATATGTCCTGGTATAAACATGCGCAAACATGCCAGAAAAGGTAGGTAAATAATTGAAATATTTTTATCGTGTTCTGCTTTTTTTCTTACTTTCCCCATTTTTTCCATGTCTGCCTTCATCTGCACCATTGCTGAAACCCTCAATGCCTTCCTAGCTGGCCTCCCAAACGCCACACACAAACTTCAACTCATCTAGAACTTCACTAGCACATCCTATCCCACACAAAGCCCTGATCATCTATTAAGCAAGTGCTCACCAACCTCAACTGGCTCCCCATCTCCAATGCGTTGAATTCAAAATCCTTGTCCTTGTTTAGAACTCACTCATCCTATCTTTCCCAGTCCTACTCCACACTTCACATCCTTATCTTTTTGGAATCTGGACTACTAAGCTTCCCCACTCCCTCTACTCCACCATCTATGGCAAGGCCTTCTATTATTAGCCTTACATTCTGGAATTCTCTCTGAAACCCTTCCACATTGCCACATCTCTCCCCACCTTCAAGAAGCTAACTCCTTGACCACACCTTTGGTCACCTCCCTCAGCCTTCCCCAGCCCCTGCTCGGAATCTAGTCAGCCCCTTTGTGAAGTGTTTTGGGATATTTTGCTACGTTAAAATCTCTATGTAAGTGTAAATTGTTGAAGTTGTTTTCTCTATATCAGATGGACATAATCAGGAAAAAAACTGTAAAATGAACAGATATCTCATGAAATAGTTACTGTTGTAATGTAGGAAACGGGGCAGCCAAATTACGCACAGCAAGGTCCCACAAACAGCAATGTAATAATGACCAGATAATCTGTTTTTAGTGATGTTGGTTGAATAGTGCCATGGGATCTTTTACGTCCACCTGAGAGAGCAGACAGTGCCTCAGCTTAACATCTCATCTGAAAGACAGCATCGCCAACAGTGCAGCACTCCATTAGTACTGCACTGGAGTGTCGGCCTAGAATTTCGTGCTCAAATCTCTGGTGTGAGGCTTGCACCCACAACCTTCTGACTCAGAGGTGAGAGTGCTACCACTAAGCCATGGCTGACACTTAAATTATAATGACAGGAGTACTCGACCATGCAACAGACAATAGTGTACGATATACAGGAGTGCCATAAGTAACAGTGTGTTATATAAGTTTGTTTCCCATGGTTTGCTTATGACCAAACAAAGGTTGTCCTCCTTCCATTAACTGTTTTTCTACTACTCTCCCAATCTCCAATTCATTCAGTGTGCCTCTCTTTCTATTTTGTTCCACTTTTTCTCTCTCTCATTCTGTATGTCTCTCTCACATTTTTCTTATTATGTTGTATAATAAATTCAGTTTGTATATAACTCTTTCTCCATCACAATCTGTTATTCTCTTCCCTCTGCTCCTATCTCTTCCTATATGCTACCAATTTCTCCTTATTCTCAAATTTGGATCTGCCATTCATGCCTTTGAGGGTTCAATGGTGTCAGTCACTCCTAAAAGCAAGCCTGAGTTCTTTACTTTTATGGGAGTTGACTCACACTACCCTATATCTACTTGTACGTTTGTGTAATCTGGGTGTGTAACCATAGCATCCTCTTGTAACCTGGACTAATGTCTTTTCCTTGTGTGTTTCTTCAGTCTCTCCAAAGGCAGATTGAGATGGTTTAGTTTGAATCGTAAGCTGCTTTATTCCATAGTAAGATTAAAAAGTACAATAGGTAGTTCAATCAGTGGAACTTATATTTATGTAATAATTCAAACTAAAGAATGCACGACACCACCCCAACTTTGCTAGGTCATCTTACTTAATTTAAACATTGCGATCCAGACCCAGGTGAAAAATCGAAGTTTGAGGAACGAAACAGAAGGTAAGTCCAAAGCCCCTCAGAGAGTGGAGGCTCCAGTGCAACTGAGCATCACCAAATACACAACACACTGCTGAATTTATATTACAAGAAGGGATTCTATGAAATATGCTGAAGCTGCCATTGCAGTGGAATCTGCCCTGTTTATATTGAACATGCAGTTGATTTTAAGTCACAGTTTGTGATTTTCTTTCTTTCTTTAGTGGCTGGGGAAGGTGCATACAAGTCGATACAGGCCAGCAAGCAAAGAAAAAAACATATTGCTGTCCTGGACAGGCAGACTGAGTCACTCAGCCCTTCAGAAGCCAGAAAAGATGGCCGCAGTTTCTGACAGCAACGTTTAGATTACTGCTGGTAGCACCATTGAAACCCACCTCCACATCTGATCGTTACATTGTAATTTTAATAACAAATGTCTCTGCACTATAGATACGCCCCAAGTGGAAAAAGGAGACTTTTATTTTTTAGAAAACACAGGAGTTTGTGTCTGGTTTTCAAAATTTGAATTATTACATAAATATAAGTTCCACTGATTGAACTACCTATTGTACTTTTTATCTTACTGTAGAATAAAGCAGCTTATGATTCAGGAGAGCCCTGAAAATGGGTAGGAATATTCAAGAAAGGAGCATGGAGGAAAAGGAGAATGTTGTCATGTGAAAATGTGAGTAAAGGGCAATAGTCCAGAGCTAATAGCCAAATATATTGACACAGAGATTATTAATCAGCAGTATTTTGTGGGTGGCCTTGAGAATGCATCTTCCTGTGTATTGCTTTGGGAGATTCACTTATGTTGTTTACAGACAAAGAGTAGAAAAGATTTCCTGTCTTAGCTTTTGCCAGAAGCTGCAAAGCTCCAGTTCATTACAAGAAGTAATGGACAGCACAGCTTACTATATTGGAGCTACTTTAGTAACAGATGTTTTAAATTTGCTTTGTGAGGACTGTTTAGGCTGAACGGACTAGACTTATGAGCTTCTGCCTCCAACTATTACTGCATCATGAATTGTTTAGGTCCTAGTTGACAATGTTACTGCTGTGTATTGACTGGAGTCCATTCTTGCCAGGGGTCAATAAGTTAGAAGTGATGAGGCAACAGGAGATTAAAAGGTTATTGTCTTGATCACCAGGCATGGTTTTCGTATCCTGTGGAGCAACATGGTTGGTGATCGTGGAGCATCCCATAGCTCCAACTTCTCTTTGATAAGGATATGTGATGGCAAGTGGCCTACTCTGATGAATGGGGAAAAATAGAAAGGGGAAAAGCAAAGGTAGAGAGAGTTAAACATATTACATTGAATTTCTCTGAACTTGTCTGGTTCAGCCACCAATTGGATAATTAGCAAGAAATTAATCATGAGCAAGACCTCATTATTGATCATCACAGGGGCAGAAAAATAGCCATCTGAGAGTACATAAATGCATAGCAAGTTAAATATCCAAAACAACCTTCTGTCCCATGAGACCTAGCCATCTGTTCTCATCCAACTCCAGGACCTCTGATAGTCCTAACCGGTCTCCACTGGCTTTGACAAAGAGGTTTTTGAATGTCAAACTTGTTGCCATTATGAGATCATGGGGTTGAATTCGACTTCTGCCCGAAACCATTTTCAGTTTCAGGCCTCATTTGAATGCGACCAGTTGCCAAATAGGTGCCCCACTGCAGCTTGCCAGTTGTGTGAGGGTGGGAAATCAACCAGATCCCAGACTGAACAGGCTGGTAGATCAGGCCCAGGGAGGGAGCCAAGCTTAGGTTTGAGCATTGGATGGCAGCAGACCACAGTATATTTGGGGGGGAGCCAGGAGGAGGCCCACAAAAATTCTCCTCAAAAGAATTCCAGGCCTTTTATTGAGCACCCACCAGAGTCCTTTTGAAGACGGTTAGTTAGGCCGCTCAGTGCCTGATACAGATGGGCGGTGCACAGCGCACGCTCTGCCCATTTGTACCTGAAAATTGCAAACAGGGTCCTACAACGGGCAGAGGATCCTCATTTGCATATTTAAGCAGCCTCATGCCTAAAACAGGTGGGTGGGCTGCTTACCCATTTACAGGCCTGCCTGAAAATTGCAGCAGGGCGGGCCTTGGGTGTCAATGGAATGGCCGAGGTCCTCCAGCCCCTTGATTTTCAACTGCTGGTCGCCTATTTTTCAGGCAGCTAGCTGTTGAAAATCACCCCCATGTCTGTTTCTACATTGCCACTGTTGGAGGGTTGGTATAACGTATGGGTGTCACCTGGTTCCTTTACAGGCTTCCTAATAATGGACCCAAACACAGGGATCTGAATGATGAACAAGGAGAAAAATACAAAACAAATTATGGAGATTTGGAGGGACACAGTACGCTACAGAGATCTGTGGCAGAGTTTTCAAACAAGTAGACTTACTGATCAGGTTATAATCACCTAGTCCTTGGTGTGTATCTGGAAAGGAAACAAGTAAAAACAGATTATTTTTCCTTTTCTAAAAGGAAGGCAATGTTACAGACAATATGATCTAAATGTATATTTTAATTCTTCTTCCCCCTATCCTCCATTTTATAATTTCCCCACCCTCTCTGTGTCATGGATCATTTCCTATCCAAGCGGACGGTGACTGATCAACTCCTAGACCTTAGCCCTCTGTATCCCTCTGCTGGGAGATGTGTAAAAACAGCCAGGGGATATATCACTCACTGATATATCCTGACCTCCATTCTGCACCTGTCAATGATTCCATGGCTTGGTCTGGTACTTGTAGTGTAATGAATTGAGGCCATAAGGCTGAATCTTTACCACTCTGTGGTATGGGGTGATAATACAGCAGTCCACGCAGCACCCACTCTGTCAAGATCAAAGTTATTCAAACTAAATTAAGGACACATGAATAATGACAAAACACATCGAAGAAAATTTACATTTTATTAATAAATGCAGATCATGGTTTTAATACTGTTACACATTGACTGCAAAACAAATTTTGTAAAATAAAAAGATAAAGTGAAAAAAGTACTGTTCTGCAATATACTCCCTGTGAGATCACTAACACTGAAACTACAGGATCCAATTTGCATCAAAATAAAGCAACACGTACATTTGAGGCAAAGTATATCTTCTCAAACAGAAGGAAAAACTGACTGGAGTAGGTTTGTCTTCTCACTCCTTATTAGTAGAAGGGCTTATGGGATACTTAAAATAAAACCAATATTGTCAAGGAAGGGGAAATATAAATAAAGTAAGGAAAATTCTCTCATCCCTGTGCTTGATCCCATTCACTCACTGGCTCCTAACCACTTTTTAAAATCTAGCTGCATGTTCAATATAAACAGGGCAGATTCCACTGCAATGGCAGCTTCAGCATATTTCATAGAATCCCTTCTTGTAATATAAATTCAGCAGTGTGTTGTGTATTTGGTGATGCTCAGTTGCACTGGAGCCTCCACTCTCTGAGGGGCTTTGGACTTACCTTCTGTTTCGTTCCTCAAACTTCGATTTTTCACCTGGGTCTGGATCGCAATGTTTAAATTAAGTAGGCTGAGAAAGCCTGTGCCCAGCCCGGCACTGTTCCCAACCTGAGGTGAAACAAGCACCATTTCGGACACTAAAATATGTCAGGCTCTTCACTGAAGGGCTCACAACCTTTAATGTTTGTAAGATTTGACCGAAAAGTAAAAACCCACTCGAGCACATTTATTGTAGCAAGGGACAGGGAATAGACTGACCTAAGGTTGAGACCTTCCATTAAGCCTTCTAGTGTCAGACCCTGGCTCATCTCAGCACTCGAGTGTGTACTGCTTTAAATGAATATTTTTTTTAAAGCTGCACCATATGTCGTTTAACCACCTCACAAGAAGTCCAGCTGCAGAGGACTTTCAATGTGCCTTTCATGCAACACAGAGCGGGAAAATTCCATTCACCCACTAGCCTAAGTTGAACCTTTCCAGATTTGGCAAGCATCCAAAGCAACTTGCCTGCTCAGTAACTTCAGCAACCCCAATTATAGAAAGTCACGTTCAGGCAATCCTGCTGATTGTCTTGTTTTTCCCTCTCCCTCTCCTGAAGATGATGACTCAAACTTGGTACAATTCCATAGGTATTGCCAACATAGGTGAGTAGGAGCATTAGAGCCATTCGAGATCTTATCTTCACCTAAAGTTTATGCATCCACACTTTCCAGCAGGAATCACTAGATAGTGAGCAGGTGAGGAAAGCTGGCTCCTACCAAACCTGGGGATAGTGAGGCCAATGTATCACCCCATTCTCAACCAGCTTGATTAGCTAACTCAGTACAAATCAGGCATCAAACTCTGATTTGTGTGGTTCAGTACTACAGTGCATGATGCATTTATTCACTGAACCATGGAGGGAGTTTAATTTAGCTTGAGTGGTTTAATGGTTAGTTTTCTAGATGACTGTATGTGATGGCAAAGGCTGATGCATTCACCAGTCACCTAGACAAAATCATTTCTAGACAAATGCTAAAGCACAATTATTAAACCAGGCATTCAGATCCAACAGAAAATGGCACCTTGCACTCACATTGTGTCAGATCCTGGAAATTAGTTGCCACACCAATCCACCGGTATCAGGAAATTCCCACATTAATTGACACATATTCCAAGTTTCCTTGACAATGACCCGAGCATTAGGAATGTAAAAGTATATGACTCCAGAATAAACAAATAGAGTTAATGGCTGAATAACTCAGAGTTCACCATGAGGTCCAAAGGCTGCACGTACAGTACAAGAGCAGATAAATTGTGCAACAGGGAAAGAGATTAAAAATGTTAAATATGAAATCCCAACCTATACACCTGGACTATTTACACCAGCAGTTAGCTGTGTTACAGCCACCATTACTGTGCCAATCAACTGGGAATAAATTAAAATGACACACAACATATGATTCCAGTCTTTTGTTTTCCCTCGCAACTATTTTTTTAAAAGAATTTTTCTGTCCTTATTTAAGGTTACCTTCTCTCTTCACTGGTACCAATCACAAACAGTCAGCATCAAAACTGCTCCCAGTGCATGACGGTGCTGTTTTGGAGCCAGTAAGTAGGAGCTGACAGTGAATATGAGTGAGTCTCCTGCTGATTGTCCCTGCCTGTGACGAAGCACATCATTCCTGCTCGCAATCCCCCTCCCCCTCCCCAAAGACCCAGATGAAGTCAGGAACCTGTCACCTACATTTTAGTTCTACATTGTGGCATTATGGGCAAGTATCCTCAATGCTCCGGACCCATCACACTGTTGTTCCATTTTATATTGAATTAAAAATGTAAGAAATGTAAAACTTCTTTATGGAACAATTTTAAGTAAGCTGTCCTTCAAAACCACTACCCTGATGGGTGCTGAGGTAGGCAGCCAAAAAAATACACTGACATTGTCAAAGGACGTTTTCAAATGATATTCTCCATTTTATTTAATTTCTTATAAGCCTTCAGCACCTCCTTACTGGAAAAGGGTTCAGTATAAAATAAATTCTTAAAAAATAAATAATGCAGAAGGAGGGCATGATAGAACAGCATGGTGAGTACAGCACATTGTTGCTTGTGGTGTGCTTGTAGCCATGCATGTACAGCAAGTTGTCATAGAGCTTTGGGGAGCGAGAGGTGTCATCTCAGGTCATGCTGATGCACCTCCTCATCGCTGGTTGCAGACTACTATTTGGGGGAGTGGCCTGGGAACCAGTCACGGACCTAAATTCACCAGAATGATACCGAGGCTAAAAGGGTTAAACTATGAGGACAGGTTGCATAGACTAGGCTTGTATTCCCTTGAGTATAGAAGATTAAAGGGGTGATCTAACTGAAGTCTTGAAGATGATTAAAGGAATTGATAGAGAGAAACTATTTCCTCTGGTGGAGGAATCTACAAGGGGGGAAAACCTTAAAATTAGAGCTAGGCCATTCAGGGGTGATGTCAGGAGGCACTTCTTCACACAAAGGGTAGTGGAAATCTGGAACTCTCTCCCCCAAAAAGCTGTTGAAGCTAGGTCAATTGAAAATTTCAAAACTGAGATTGATAGATTTTTGTTGGGCAAGGGTATTAAAGGTTATGGAACCAAGGTAGGTAGATGGAGTTAATATACAGATCAGCCATGATCTAATTGAATGGTGGAACAGGATTCAAGGGGCTGAATGGTTTTCTCCTGTTCCTAAAGATAAGAAGAGAACTCTACTCCAGGAAAGAGAATGTGACTGTCAATTTAAACCTTTTTAAAAACATACCATTTGACCTTCCTTTAGTATAATAATGAAGCTAATATGAGGATTTGGAGCAGATGAGAGAGACACCACAGTTTCAACACACAATTCCTTCTTTACTGCTCCCAAACTCAAATTCTTCTAGGCAGCTTTCCCTTGAGATTTTGAAAATGTATTGCGTCCATAATTTTTAAAAAAACACTATGAAAGATTGATTGTGAGTCATTACTTAACAATTTCTGGGTAAAAGCCAAGACCTCAGCTGGAGGTCCTGTGCGGTATACTGCGAGTCTGAATGCTATCCAGGTGTTCGAGGAGCCAGTCAAAGAGTGTTGGGCTGGCTCCTGTCTGGTTTCTTTCATAGAAGGTTAGCACTGCATGAAGAAGGCCTCCCACTGTCCATTCCTCCTCTTCAGCTAGTGTCAGCAGGGTTGGGAACTGGAAGAGAGAGAGATTACTGTCATCACTTTATGGGCAAATCATTTTCCAATCAGGTCCTAAAGACAATCCAAACTGGAATTCTACTAGTGACCACTCTGATATCACAGAAGCATCCTTTAAGACATCATAAAGCAGCTTCATTAATAAAAACAATATGTATATTTAAGAACTAAGTTGGCTTTTTAGTAGCTTTATGACATGAATAAAGGATGCAATGAGTAAAGTGGGTAATGGAGCAGCAATACGTGATAATGTGGAGTGGCAAGACAGTTTCTATTTCTGCTTCCATTGAGTTTGCAATCCTACAGCAGCACAGCTAAGAGATGCACCAAATGGAATTCACAAGTATTGCATGACATGGTTGAGGCTTTGTTTTTTTTAAACTGATCTATTTATAAGAAACTAATCAGCATTTGGCTTCACTTCAACAACACAGTCTCAAGAATCGAGCAACTGCTTGAATAAACGATAGACATTCCAATGTCAGTCACCTGACTCTTAGTCTCAAATAGGGAATATCAGTATTATTTCACTGCAACTTATCCTCACAAGAGAAGAGACGGAAATCTGGAGAGAGACGTCACAAGGCAGCCCTCGTACTTTGTAGTGACTGATGGTGAAAAGGTGGAGGTGACCTCTCTGCTCTCTAGAATGCAGAATATGAGTGGTCCGGGAGATTAGAAGGAAAGGGAGAAAAAATAAATATTAACAAAACCTCAAAAATAAATATTGGAATGTTAAGTATGAAAGTTATTTATAGTTATAAATCACAACTGATTTATACTAGCATTGTGATATTTAATTCATCACCCCGTGGGCCATGATACATCCTATTTTTAAAACACTTGTATGGGTTTAGTTGAAAATAATCACATTTAATGAGTGGTGACTGTGTTATGTCAGCTCCTCTAATTGGATGAATAACATATCCAAAGAATCCCTCCAGCACGTTTAATGTTTGTACCATGGTCTGATTATTCCCAGTAGAAGTGATGCTGGATAAGCAGATTAACTGATTAACACAATTCAGTTGTGTTCATAAATATAAGCAGGTTATAGATATTGTATAAGTTGACCAATAAGATACAGTTGCTTAAAGTATGTTTTCAATAGATATTAAGTTGTAAATAACAGAATGATGCCAGAGGAGCCAGACTGCTTTAGTTCCTATCTGCATATTGAACTGTGAGGTGCAGTAGATTTTAAATTTGCTCCTAAAAAATAAACACTCTCTCCAGTCAGTATTTCCAGCCTGGTCAGGCTTATGGGCCCTGGCCTCTCTCAATGGATGAAGTCATAAGCCAGACTAGTAGGGAACATTCAATGAAATGGAAAAACATCTCACATCCATGCAATTTCTGTGTGTCCCCCCCTATTGCATTGTAGAAACAACACAGCCAAGCCTGATCCTATCCACACATTTGAAATAGAGGTCCCTGGATGTTGATCAGAAACAGAACCCATCCCTAGCCCAGGAGCAGTGAAGCAAATTATAGTTTCAGTCGTTGACCTTGGTACAGCTGACTCAGTACAGTTCAAAGATTGAACCTGGAACCTTCTGGTTCCGTATGATTCAGTGCCAAATCACGTGATGCAAGTACCACAGACCAATCCAGGAAAGCCACCTTCTATGTGCTTTCTTTAAACAACTTGCTGGGTTAACTGAAGCGGTCTACTTTAAATAAAAATCTCCCATATTTGGAAACTGCAAGAGATATATAAGCAACTGTTGATCTCTTGTAAAATATTGGATGAACAAAACTCAAAACAAATACAATTTATCTATAATAGATACATCCACTGGGTGCATTCAGAAATTTCAAGCAGTAGGTAGGTAAACTTAAAATGTTTGCAACCAAATGTGTCCTTTTAACATCACAGTAAACCTTTCTACTTAACTTTTAATCACCTTGTGAAGAGCAAAGGGGAAGTGGATGGAATCTGGCTGCATTGAAAATAAGAGCTGGAAGATAGATCTGGACACATCCAGAAGGAAAGATGACAGTAACTATGATATATTCTTTTGCAGCCTTGCTCAATCATAGTGTTAGATTCAGGTAATTAATTAATTCACATACTCCCTCAAAAGATGGATAGTGCTCTTGTCAGTAGTTTTTGTATTGTTTAGAGGTAAATTGAAGAGAAAATTCCATTTGCAAAGAGGGTCAGTAATTTTCCATTGAAAGACTTGGCCCATATTTTGAAGAGGCCAATTTGTGGCCATCATCCATCTGAAGCATGGGATATTGTTACAATTCCATGAAGGTATGGGATATTGGTTCTAGGGAATGTAATGCTTTTCTATCTTTTACTCCCAGCATCAGCATTGATCGCCCTCAAGTCAGATATAGTATGGGGATTTGATACATAGTAAAACTACCTCCGCTCTGTGCCAATAATGTGCTATAATCTCAATCTTAGAAGAGCATATAGTACTAATTAGTGCGACACTGTCAATTAGTCTCATATTATGGACTACTTTGTGCTGTGGATTCATATCATATTCTGTAGTTATTTGGTGGAGAATGTCTGTAAGGGTCATTATATGTTCACTTCACTCATGACACTTACAGACGGGAGAGAAGAGACTTTCCTTCCTGTTGCGAACTCAGGTTCCAAAATGAATTTAGTGTTCATCAGATTGAATTATATCAACACTGAGGAATGGAGTACTTTTTCCAGCTTTGTCATCCACCTTGAAGAACGCTCATTTGGTGTAACTACAAATTCAAAAGAGCAGCTATTACTGCCCCAGTGTGAACCCAACAGCCTGCCTTTTGCCCTGTTTGACTTGAGTTAGCCAATTTAATACCAAACTGTGCTACCTGATGGGCAGTTTTTTGATGTGATCCCTCACCAATTGGAAATTGGGTTGAGTTTACCCAAGCACATTTCATAGTGAACTCTTATAGCTGGCAAAGGCTTTCATTGGCTGGGCTGTATTTAAATCAGGGTTGTGAAAGTTGAGTAAGTGCGCTAGTCGGCTGTACCACCTAGTTATCCTCTTCAAGTTTCATTGGTTGTGGTGGATCATTAACTACTGATCAGCATGAGTATTCACAACATGATATAGTCATAACAAATTTACATAAATTGTGATTTATTGGTAGGAAAGGAATCTTAACAATTCACAAACTGTGGGACTCACCCATATGAAGTCCTCACTTGAATTCCTTAAGTGAATCTTGGAGACGTTAAGCTGAGAAGCTGCTACCCACTGCAGCATTGCCTGCATCTGTACATCATCAGCAGCAGACTTAGAGTTAAAGTTCACCAGCAAAAGTTCTATTACCCCCGGAGCCAGGGAAGTAGAGTGCTGTATTTCCTCGCAGCTTTCCTGTTCTTCAGCCTTCCACTGTAATGTATCAGTCGGCTGATTCAGACCCT
The DNA here is from genome assembly GCF_035084215.1 of Heptranchias perlo. NCBI lineage: Eukaryota > Metazoa > Chordata > Chondrichthyes > Hexanchiformes > Hexanchidae > Heptranchias > Heptranchias perlo. Next base: position 31,694,670 of record NC_090339.1, on the reverse strand, counting down.
CTTGTGCTTGCTTTGTTGATGTCACATCTCTATATTCAACTACATTTAGTCTTTGTGATTTAGTATTCAGAATTATGGGAACACCCACTCCACTGGCCTTGAAAGATTCTTCTGCCTGTATCTTCTGTTGGGGCTCTGGACTCTCTGGTCTTGAGCTGTTGGAGATTGAAAGAGGTTTTCTATACAATTCGTCAGTTTTTGGAGAATGTGTTGGTACCTCCTTTAAAACTGGTCCAGCACTACAGTGCCTACATGCATCAGCCAAGGAGGACTTCAATATAGCTTCTGCTAGGCTTTCAGCATATGCTTTATTTGCTGGTTTGTGGTCTGGATCCTTCAATATCACTTTAGACAATTCCAAGGTGGAAGTCTTTTCTTCATCATTAATAATGGGCTCTGAATTAAGGGCTGGAAATGCATCCTCACCTTCATGCTGACCAAACCTTTCCCTCTTTTGTTCAAACAAGCTCATTTTTGTTCCTGCTTGAACAAAGCAACTCAGATTCTCTCCAGTGAGCTCTTCAGTCTTCTCTTCTACCGGTGACTGCTTTTTTGGGTATGGATTGTTGAAAGAACTTAAATAGCTGTCATTGATATCATTTGTTCCTTCATGGGGACTTGCAATGGTTCTTATGCCAATTCCACATCCTGAGCCTTGAGTTACTGGATTTTGCTCTTCTTCAGTAAACACAGAACCACTACATAGAACCACAGCTTGGCTGCTTGCCTCAGATTTCATTGTTTCCAGTGATTCTTTGATAAGCTGCTGCTCTGTTTTGTCCCCAATGAAAAGAGGCAATTCGTCAATGCTTCTGGCTGCAGGGTCGGTCTCCTGCAGCTGTTCTAATGCATGCACAGACTCGCTGTAATCCTGAGGTAAGCTCACAGTGCTGGTACAGCTGGCTTGCTGCAATTGATATTGAGTTTTAAATATGTGGAGGGCAGACTGTACCAACCTTTTTACCCACTCTTCTGATATGGAATTGACCTGCTTAATATAATGCAAATGCCTACAATCTTTATTTTCATTCTCAGCAGAAGATATTTCATTTTTTCTTTGCATTTCATGTTCTCCATGTTCAAGTAGTTCAATTTGATTCAGAAAGTGGATGACTTCCTTGATTATTTCCTGTGCTAATCTGTCAGCATAGTCCCATAACAGTCTTTCCATTTTTACTGGAAAACTGGCTCTGTGTTTATCCTCATTGTGTTCATTTGGAATCCTTTCTGTTTCTGGGATACCTGTATCAGAAGAAAGTGAGTTCAGTTCTTCTGAGGTCTGGTATTCATTGCTAAACTTAACACCATCACACTTCTGGCCCCTAGGTGCTTTAGGATCAATGCTTTCTCCTATGATTCCACAAATGACTTGTGCAGATGAAAAGACAATACCTGACACCAAATGACTAAAATAATCTTGTACCTTTTGTTCATCTGTGCAAGAACTCCCTGTCGGTTCACTTGTTGAAGCCGGAAGCTCCTGCTCCAAGCTTTGTGTCCTCTCCTCCTCAGGCACCTCAGAAATCCCTGCAGTGTCTTTTCCACTAAACTCTTGAGACAATGATCGGATTAGCTTTCTCATAAACTCAGCCTTTTCCTCAGTGTCTCGATCCTCCTCAGACAAGCAAAAATTGATGGTTTCCTTTGGGGTTGGTGGAGGGGGTGAAGGAAGGAATTCTTTTGCCAAACCTCCTTTGAGTTTTCTAGTAAAACTCCTCTGACTGCTACCTAGCTGTGGCCTCAGTGGTGTAGGTGGTGGTGCATCAGGATAGTCCAGTGACCCCTTCTTGGTGAGCCCTAGTTTATGAAACATGAGTTTCTCATAGTCCTGATCGTCAGATCTCTCTTTGTCTGATGTTGATAAATGCCTTTCCCTGTCTGGGGAAGAACCATCCAAATACTGTTGCGATACTTTGGTTAAACTTTCAACTTGTTCACCATCAAACAATGATCTTACTGTAGAAGTCACTGTAGTTCTTGTAAAATGATTAAGTTCATGTGAAAGGATGTCGGATTGTGACAACAGCATTGTTGAGATATCTGAAAGGTCTGAGGATTTACTTTTATGTGGCCCAATATTAGCAAGGTGTAAGTTCTTACTTTCTTCTTCAAATTGCTGCAGTTTGTTTCTTGTCACCATCCTGCCTAATCTTGCTTCCCTGGTGCCGTCAGAAATTATTTCCTGGGTCAATCTCAGTGCGTAATTCTCCACAACAGGAAGCATTGTAGCTACTGCTTCTCCTGTGGAGTTGGCAATTATCAACTGTGAAATATGGTCAGCAAAGGTCTCTTCTATTCGAATCCCAACCTCCTGAAAAGAGTTGTGAATATTACTGGAAGCCTCTCTGCCGCAGTGAGAAGCCTCTTCCCTCCCACCTTTTGATACTTCGAGGTTCCTCTCAGCTCCTATCACTCTGCTTGTCCTTAAATCATCTTGTGATGGTTTGAGAGACTCTCCAATATCTGCTAATGTTTGATTTAAATGGGAGTGGGGGGCGATATCATGAAAAAACATCTCTGACGCAAAATGGCCTTCACTGGGTGTCCCGGCCTCTGGCTGTTTCATGTGCAAAATTGTGGTTTTGATCCCCAGAGGAGCACTGTTCTCAATCACTGTACTAAGTATCTCATTCGACATCCACTCTGCATAATGGGAAAGTACTTCCAAGGATTGTGATCCACTGGGGGATGGAAGATTGGATGGAGTTCCCACAACTATGTCTGTTGTCATATCTGTCAGCTGAATGCCCTCTGCTGCAGGGTGTACAGGATTAGAAAGCCTTTGAGCAACTAACTTCTGCTGACACGACCGCTCTGATATTGGAGTATCAGTAGCGGAAAGAGGTGGATTATCATCACCAGGAAAGGGAGTATCATGAAGGTAAGTACTAACATCAGGAGCAGGCATGTTTATTTTTTGAGGAGTATTGGCATCAGGAGGGGAAATATCAGTAGCGGGAACGTGCTGAGATCTCCCTGTGCTTTGACTGTTGACATCAGGAACATTTTTGGTAATTGCATGGATTGCATGCTGGAATCCCAAAGCATATTTTCTGAGGCTGTAGAATATAGAACCACTGTTGTAGCTGGCAGAGGGTGACAGGCACATTACTCCTTCTGTTAAATTCTGTTATTCAAAACAAAATATCAACCAGTTTAACCATGCACTTCAGTAAAAATACTATTCAGTTTTTTAAAATTATATATATATATACACAAAATTAATTCATTTTTGATTAAATTTGCATTATAAATACGGTCAGGAATTTCCTTGGAGCTGCTCCTGCTCTGCTGCCGAAATCCGATTTACGTGCAGTACTTCCGGTGAAGTTACGGCAGCTCCAAGGAATTCCCGGCCTAAGTCTTTTCATATGAACATCATTATGTATTAGTGCTATGAAACACACTCATAATTACCAAGTTCACTGAGAGTTGCTGCCAACATAAGAATGTATCAAAAACTGAATAAAACTTCTCCACAAAATTAACAGCATTTTAATTATTAAAAACAACTGTGAATTCATAAAATAATCCACTCAGAGTTTGGGTTTTGCCTTTTCCAACATGTGGCATCATTCAAACCCATTGATTAGAATCCAACCTGTAGATTACTTCCAGGTATCTGTTGTTTTATTTATAAACAGCTGAACCTCTTCATTAGGTTCCAGCCTGTAACTTCCTCCTGGGTATCTGTCAGTCTATATATAAGCCATCCAAACCACCCAATCTGGTTCTTGGCTGTAATTTAATTCTGCAATCACCACAACCCGAGACTTTCCTGGTCCGACTCACTGCTTGAACCAATTGAGATATTGGGGAGGTCTTCAGAGTTCACTATTATCATTAAATGAAGTAATCTAATTTTTGGGTACAGATAACAATAAATAGCATCTGAACCACTAATGATATTTTCTGGTACTATTGCTGGTATTCCCAGGCATCTGTTATTTTTAATATAGTCAAGGACGGAAGCTGATTTAGCTGAACCAGTTTGGCCTGCTTATTTTTAACATATACTTGAAATAATCGGACACAAGATCTAATTTGGAGATGCAGCTGTCACATTCCATTAAATTTGAAGTTTACTGCAAGAAATAATTGTTTTGCAATAAGCAAATGATTTAAGTTAAAAGCAAAATACTGCGGATGCAGGAAATCTGAAATAAAAACAGAAAATACTGGAAACACTCAGCAGGTCAGACAGCAACTGTGGAAGGAGAAACAAAGTTAACGTTTCAGGTCGATGGCCTTTCTTCAGGTCATCAAACTGAAACATTAACTCTGTTTCTCTCGCCACAGATGCCACTTGACCTGCTGAGTGATTTAAATTAAAATCAAATTGAAATTGTACTAAGCTTCATAACTGTGCTGCAATTTGACATTGGAAACAGTCATCTTAGAATCACGTAACGTTACAGCACAGACACAGGCCAAGTCTGCACCGGTGTTTTTCCTCCATGAGCTTCCTAGTCTAATCCCACTCTTCTGCTCACTCCCCTGAAATATTCCCCTTTTTTCAAGCAACTGTAGTTGGCTTTTAAATGAATTTATGGACTCTGCTTTAACAAACGTTTGTGGCAGAGAATTCCACATTCTACCCACCCTCAGTAAAAAGACATTTTTTTCAGCTTATCTTAAATTTGTACCTTGTCATTACCGTGTTACAGACCAGTGGAAATCCGGAACTTGATGCAACGGCGATATTGGCGCCGATTATTTTTAAGTCTAAGTGGCAGCAGCATAAACACTGGCTTCAATGCAGCAAATTTGCGATTGACGTTGATTTTAATGGGGGCGGGACTATGATAATGGCGTACACCATAAATGCGCCATTATTATGGCACAAGTTTTTAGCAAATTCCCGGCTATTATTATTTATCTTATAACCTTTTCTAGTCTTATAGACCTCTATCAAATTACCCTTAACCTTCTCAGCTTACTGAAAAATGCCATGGGCTCTAAATTGGGCCACGTAGCGCTTCTGATGTAGGCACTACGCGGACTCCTAAGGACCCAAAATAGTGTCTGGAATGTGCGCCCACACTTCTAGCGTAACGTGCACCGGATGCCATCTTGGTAAAGGCGTTCGTGCACGCGCAGATAACAAACGTCTGCACCATGTAAAGTAGGGAGAATATGCGGTAGATCAGTGTGCAACACTGATTTAAAGGAACAGATGCAATTTTGGAACTCAACGCTCCAGCCAGTACACTGTCTTAACTTCGCACAACTGAACAGGTCGTAAACAACATGGAGGATCCCCGACCAGTGCTATTTATAGGGAGATACAGGTTAGTTGCTGGATTATTGCTTCTGGCTGCTGATGCATTTGTAACTGTTTTTGGAGGTCTCTTATACTTGAATACTAGGACTAGGGGACATAGCCTAAAAATTAGAGCCAGGACTTGCAGGAGTGAAGTTAGAAAATGTTGGTACACACAAAGGGTGGTAGAAGTTTGGAACGCTCATCTGCAAACGGCAGTTGATGCTAGCTCAATTATTAATTTTAAATCTGAGATTGATAGATTTCTGTTAACCAAAGGTACTAAGGGATTATGGGGCTAAGGCGGGTATAAGGAGTTAGGTCACAGATCAGCCATGATCTCAGTGAATGGCAGAACAGGCTTGAGGGGCTAAATGGCCTACTCCTGTTACTATGTTCCTTTAATAAAGTTTAACAGCTTACAAGGAATGAGCTGGCTAGCTGACAGGCAACAGCAAGGGCACTGGCACAGTGGTAGGGGTTGGGACAGGAATGCTGTCATCCTGAGCAAGGTCAGCAGGTTCATGATCCATGGAGCTACTGCCACTTGCTGCCTCCAGTTATGTACCAACCTCTCCTGCAAGAAAGCAGGAAGTGTGTCGGTAAGTGTCCTGCAAGATGTTTGGGTGATGTGACTGTCATGGTTGAATAGCTGCCAGTGTGTTGACCTGTGAGTTGTGGGTGTGCGGCTTGCAATAGTGGTAATGTGTGAGGGTGAGAGGAAGCATCTGATTGGAAGAGTTGAGTACTGATTGAAAGAGTTTGTTGGTATGTCGGTAATGGGGGTGTAGTGCGTAGAGTAGTGGATGAGGCTAGTGGTGCAGTTGGTAGGAGACGCCACTTGACAGTTGACCTCACTCACCTTGACCACTCATGTCAAAGCATTGAACTTTTTCCTGCATTGCACCTGGCATTGACTGCGTCCCCTACTGCCTTCCACTGCCTCGGGAGCTTATGTCTGGAGGGCCTCTGGCCCCACCCCCCCCCCCGACCGCAGATATAGGATGTCCCTCCTTCTGTCCACCTCTTGCACCAAGGCCTCTAGTGCATCATCAAAGAACTTTGGTGCACGCTCTCTTGCAGGACTGGTACAAACTCAGATTGGCAGATTGGTGGGTCTGGCGTGCAGATTGGAGGATGTGGGATTTAGGAGTGTGCAACCTTTATTCAATGTTTTAAAATAACTCAACAGTTTGTAAACATAGGGACGGGACCTACATCTGTGTTTTACCTGTGCGATGTCTGATCTCCGTTCAGACTCTGTGCGGACCCGTATCTTATATTTTGCAAATGAGGTGCAGGCTGCCTTTAAGTGGTGCTAGCCACTCGCGATATCGGGGCCCCCTGCTGGTGAGCAGCCACTCAACAGCGCAGCTAGGCCTGGCTGCTTGCAACAATCAGGTAAATCACTAGGCAGCACAAATGTTGCCCGGTTTTGGGGCTTATCCAATATGACCCCCTACTACTTCTCAAGTCTCTCTTCATAACTTTCAGTATTTATCCCTGATGACATGCCACTGAATGCACCTTCTCCATTGCTTTTATATCTATCCTATAATGGGGTGCCTAAAAGTGCATAGAATATTCCAACAGCAAATAAATACGGTCTTGTACAAGTTCAACAGTACTTGCTTGCTTTTATATTCTATGGAGGAGTAATTGGTCTTTGCCAGTAATGCAAAACACGCTTATACCAAATCCACTGGCCGTTTTACACCGTGCCCAATTTTCTTTTACGATTTTCAATGGAAAAGAAAATCAGGGCGGTGTAAAATGGGGTGCTGATTCGCATTTTGCGTAAGTTTTTATGTGGTATTTTATCAAATGCTTTTTGAAAGTCCATATAAACCACCCCCACTGTATCTCCTTTATCCATCCTCTGTTATTTCTTCAAAGAATTCTCTTAAGGTCGGTCAAGCATGAAATGTCTTTTAGAAATCCATCCCAACTAGCCCTGATTCACTCATATTCCTCCAAATGCCTAGTAACTTGATCCCATATTAAAGGCTCCAGTTGTTTACCAACAGTTGAAGTAAGACTAACTGGCCTATAATTTCGTCTGAAGGCGCTCGTCATATTTGCCACTCTCCGGGCCTCTGGCAAGTTTTTCTTTTCCACAGAATTTTGGAAAATGATAATTAGAGCCTTCCCAACTTCCCTCAGAATCTTTGGATGTGAACCACTAAGTTCGAGTGACTTCATTTGTACCTTTTTGAATTATAACCTTTTGGTAACTTATATCTGGTAGCTCTACAAGCCCAATTTCTATCTCATCTGTGAAAACTGAAGCAAAGTACTTATTTAATATTTCTGCCATTCTCCCACACTCCACTACAGCTCACCTCCTTCAACTCTTAATGGTCCTACTCCTTTAAGTAGGACCATTAAGAGATGGTCTTAATCCATATTAAGACCATCTCTTAATAAGGATTAAGACCTTATTAATCCTTAATAAGAACTTGAAAGTTCTTCTTCATAGATCAGAACTCTTAGGGACACATTAGAAACATGTGCAAGATCCAGCACCAAAGCTGTGAGATGGATTTGTACAAAATTGGAAAATGGTTGCAAGGAGGGAGGGTGCATAGAGAAAATTGAAACCAAAAGAAAAAGGCATACTATAAGTATATAGACAATAAAGGTGAGGATGACAAAAAGGAATACGAAGAGGTTAGGAAAGAAGTCAAACAAACAATTAGGAAAGCATAGAAGAACTACAAAAATAAATTATCAAGGAATATAAAAAGAACTAGTGAAGTATTCTACAGACACATAAATAACAAAAAAAAAATCAGGATAGGGATAGGGCCACTAAGGAATGCACAAGATAAACTCACATGTAAAGACAGTGAAATGGCAGAAATATTGAATAGTTACTTTGCCTCAGTATTTACCAGGGAGACTAACAAGGTGGACATGACATTAGAAAAAATGATGTAAAGACATTTAAGATAGAAAGGGAGGAGATAATTGATAAACTAATCAAACTTAGAGAAGATAAAATCCCTGGTCCAGATGGATTGCATCTGCGCATGCTAAAAGAAGTTAGGGAAGAGATAGCAGAGGCACTATTACATATATATAAAAATTTATCAGAAAAGGGAATAGTGCCAGAGGACTGGCAGACAGCTAACATGATTCCTATATTTAAAAGGGGAGACAGAATAAGTCCAGGGAACTATAGACCAACAAGCTTAACATCAGTGGTAGGAAAGATAATGGAATCTTTACTCAAAGATGTAATTGAAAAAATCTCAAAACCGAAAATATAATAAAGGGTAGCCAGCATGGATTTCAAAAGGGAAGGTTATGCTTGACCAACCTTATTGAATTCTTTGAAGAAGTAACAGAAAGAGTAGACAAGGGTAATGCAGTAGATGTAATATATTTGGATTTTCAAAAGGCCTTCGATAAGGTACTACATAGTAGACTCATGACTAAGGTTCAGAGCATGTGGAGTCAGGTGACAGGTAGTAGAATGGATAGCAAGCTGGCTACAAAACAGAAAACATAGAGTAGGAGTTAAGGGTAGCTACTCAAACTAGCAAAAGGTGGGAAATGGTGATCCACAGGGATCGGTGCTAGGACCACTGTTGTTCACAATTTACATTAACAATTTGGACTCAGGAATCGGAAGTACAATTTCAAAATTTGTGGTCAGTACCAAATTGGGGGGTGTAGTTAACACAAAGGAAGAATGCAACAAAATACAAGACGACATTAATAAACTTACAGAATGGGCATGTAGTTGGCAAATGAATTTCAATATAGATAAGTGTGAGCTGGTGCATTTTGATCGGAAGAATAAAGAGGGAACACACTGCTTGTTTAATAAGAGTCTAAATGGGGGAAAGGAGCAAAGGGATCTCAGGGTACACATCCACAAATCACTAAAAGTAACAATGCAAGTTAAAAAGCAAACCAAGCACAGGAGTTCATTTCTAGAGGGATAGAATTGAAAAGCAGAGAAGTTATGTTAAACTTGTATCGAACTTTCATTAGGCCACACTTGGAATACTGTGCATAGTTCTGGTCTCCATATTATAAGGAGGATATAAAGGCACTGGAGGAGGGGCAAAAAAGATTCACAAGGATGATAACAGAACTGAGAGGCTATGTTTATCAGGAAAGGCTGAACAGTCTGAGGCTCTTTTCTCTAGAAAAGATCTTTAAGATAATGAATGGGTTTGATAGGGTAGATGTAGAGAAAATGTTTCCACTTGTGGGCGTGTTCCAAAATTAGAGGTCATAAATATAAGATAGTCACTAATAAATCCAATAGGGAATTCAGGAGAAACTTCTTTACCCAAAAAGTGGTAAGAATGTGGAACATGCTACCACATTGAGTAGTTGAGACCAATAGCATAGATGCATTTAAGGGAAGCTAGATAAGCGAGAAAGAAATAGCGGGATTTGCTGATAGGGTTAGATGAAGAGGGATGGGAGGAGGCGCGTGTGAAGTATAAATGCTGGCATAGACCAGTTGGGCCAAATGGCCTGTTTCTGTGCTGTAGACCTGATGTAAGATACACTATTGGGGCCGAAATTAAGAGAGGTTTGCTCTGCCTTTAACCTGTGCTAGTACTGAGCTGGCAGTGCTTGATACTAAGAGGACTTACAAAGTGGAAACCTGTCCCATTCCCTAGTTAAGGCAACACACATTTCAAGAAACATATCAATTCACTCCTGTACCCAAGAAAGTATGCCTTGGAGGGAGGCATTGTGATGTGCTGATTTTGCTAGCTTTGCAGTTTACCTGTGACCCATCTGCTATCACCTCAGAATGGTGCTCTAACCCTTTGATTAAAATGACATCATCTTCTTTTAGGTGATGCAGTTGGATGGATTCCATCAGCTCATGGAGTTCTGGGTAAGTGGTAGTCACTTCCTACATGAGAAAGCACAAAGCAAATAAAAATCACATTGTCTGCATCAAGGAAATGACAAAAGAAAATAATTATGAAATCAGTCATAATTAGGCCCAGGTTTTGGAATAACAGGTAGCACCAGAAAACTGGTTGACAAAGCTGAAAAGCATTCTCCCTTAAAAATATTTAATTTCAATGTAAATCTCCCATTTTATAACTGAAGGATCCAACAGTAAGAAAGAACTTGCATTGATATAGCGCCTTTCATGACCTCAGGACGTATCAAAGCGCTTTACAGCCAATAAAACTACAACTTCAAAGTAGTAGTATCTAAAGTTTTCACTTTAGATGACACATCTGATATTTCAGTTTGCACACTAGACATTGGTACTTGACATTCATGCAGTAGGTATTTAATGGGGCATGAAATCCAAGGGCACCTCCGCTAAAACTGGGATGACTCAACAGATTACTACAACTAAAAGTTATAGAACTTCACAGCACAGAGGTCTTTGTCCACCAAGGCATTAGCCTTGGCTCAGTGCTAGCACTCACCTCTGAGTCAGAAGATTGTGGGTTCAAGCCCCATCCCAGGATTTAAGTACATAATCCAGGCCGACTGGAAGTTGTAGTTACTGATATACTGTAGGAAACAGCAGCCAATTAGTGCACAGCAAGGTCTCACAAACAGCAATGAGATAAAATGACCGGATAATCTGTTTTTAGTGCTGTTGGGTGAACGGTAAATATTGACCAGAATACCAGGGGAACTCACCTGCTCTTCTTCAAATAGTGCCACGAGAGGCCAGATAGAGTCTCGGTTTAGCTCATCTGAGAAACAGCACCTTTCACAGTGCAGCACTCCCTCAGTACTGCACTGAAGAGTCAGCCTGGATTATATACTTAAATCCTGGGATGGGGCTTGAACCCACAATCTTCTGACTCAGAGGTGAGTGCCAGCACTGAGCCAAGGCTAATGCCTTGGTGGACAAAGACCTCTGTGCTGTGAAGTTCTATAACTTTTAGTTGTAGTAATCTGTTGAGTCATCCCAGTTTTAGCGGAGGTGCCCTTGGATTTCATGCCCCATTAAATACCTACTGCATGAATGTCAAGTACCAACGTCCAGTGTGCAAACTGAAATATCAAATGTGTCATCTAAAGTGAAAGTTTTGCACATTGAAGCAGGCAAAATACAAACCAGCACACCAGTGCATGGAGAGTGCTGATCCATCATGTCAGGTATGTGCATGTGAAGTTTTTTTAAAATAGAGGATGGTATGGAGGAGGGAAGCAAGGGAGAAAGCTCCTGAAGACAAATCTCTCTCTCTCTCTCTCTCTCTCTATATGGCCAATATATAGGGGAGAAATGGCAGAACTGATACTCCATTTATATTACACTTCCAAATCACATCAGGTGAAAGTAGCCAGGAAGGGCCGGATCTACGAGGTGAGTGCCTTTATTGCACTGCTTGTGGGCCTAGAGAAGCAGGAATTTTTTTTTTATTCGTTCATGGGATGTGGGCATCGCTGGCAAGGCCAGCATTTATTGCCCATCCCCAATTACCCTTGAGAAAGTGGTGGTGAGCCGCCTTCTTGAACCGCTGCAGTCCGTGCAGTGAAGGTTCTCCCACATTGCTGTAAGGAAGGGAGTTCCAGGATTTTGACCCAGCGATGATGAAGGAACGGCGATATATTTCTAAGTTGGGATGGTGTGTGACCTTAGAGGGGAACATGCAGGTGGTGTTGATCCCGTGTGCCTGCTGCCCTTGTCCTTCTAGGTGGTAGAGATCACGGGTTTGGGAGGTGCTGTCGAAGAAGCCTTGGCGAGTTGCTGCAGTGCATCCTGTGGATGGTACACACTGCAGCCACAGTGCGCCGGTGGTGAAGGGAGTGAATGTTTAGGATGGTGGATGGGGTGCCAATCAAGCGGGCTGCTTTGTCCTTGGATGGTGTCAAGCTTCTTGAGTGTTGTTGGAGCTGCACTCATCCAGGTAAGTGGAGTATATTCCATCACACTCCTGACTTGTGCCTTGTAGATGGTGGAAAGGTTTTGGGGAGTCAGGAGGTGAGTCACTCGCCGCAGAAAATCCAGCCTCTGACCTGCTCTTATAGCCACAGTACTTATATGGCTGGTCCAGTTAAGTTTCTGGTCAATGGTAACCCCCAGGATGTTGATGATGGGGGATTCAGCGATGGTAATGCCATTGAATGTCAATGGGAGGTGGTTAGACTCTCTCTTGTTGGAGATGGTCATTGCCTGGCACTTGTTACTTGCCATTTATCAGCTCAAGTCTGGATGTTGTCCAGGTCTTGCTGCAGGCAGGCATGGGCTGCTTCATTATTTGAGGGGTTGCGAATGGAACTGAACACTGTGCAATCATCAGCGAACATCCCCATTTCTGACCTTATGAGGGAAGGTCATTGATGAAGCAGCTGAAGATGGTTGGGCCCAGGACACTGCCCTGAGGAACTCTTGCAGCAATGTCCTGGGACTGAGATGATTGGCCTCCAACAACCACTACCATCTTCCTTTGTGCTAGGTATGACTCCAGCCACTGGAGAGTTTTCCCCCTGATTCCCATTGACTTCAATTTTACTAGGGCTCCTTGGTGCCACACTCGATCAAATGCTGCCTTGATGTCACTCTCACCTCACCTCTGGAATTCAGCTCTTTTGTCCATGTTTGGACCAAGGCTGTAATGAGGTCTGGAGCCGAGTGGTCCTGGTGGAACCCAAACTGAGCATCGGTGAGCAGGTTATTGGTGAGTAAGTGCCGCTTGATAGCACTGTCGACGACACCTTCCATCACTTTGCTGATGATTGAGAGTAGGCTGATGGGGCGGTAATTGGCCGGATTGGATTTGTCCTGCTTTTTGTGAACAGGACATACCTGGGCAATTTTCCACATTGTCGGGTAGATGCCAGTGTTGTAGCTGTATTGGAAGTTTGGCTAGAGGCGCGGCTAGTTCTGGAGCACAAGTCTTCAGCACTACAGCCGGGATGTTGTCGGGGCCCATAGCTTTTGCTGTATCCAGTGTACTCAGCCGTTTCTTGATATCACATGGAGTGAATCGAATTGGCTGAAGACTGGCTTCTGTGATGGTGGGGATATCGGGAGGAGGCCGAGATGGATCATCCACTCAGCACTTCTGGCTGAAGATGGTTGCAAACGCTTCAGCCTTGTCTTTTGCACTCACGTGCTGGGCTCCGCCATCATTGAGGATGGGGATGTTTGCAGAGCCTCCTCCTCCTGTTAGTTGTTTAATTGTCCACCACCATTCACGACTGGATGTAGCAGGACTGCAGAGCTTTGATCTGATCCGTTGGTTGTGGAATTGCTTAGCTCTGTCTATAGCATGTTGCTTCCACTGTTTAGCAAGCAAGTAGTCCTGAGCTGTAGCTTCATAAGGTTGGCACCTCATTTTTAGGTATGCCTGTGCTGCTCCTGGCATGCTCTTCTACACTCCTCATTGAGCCAGGGTTGATCCCCTGGCTTGTTGGTAATGGTAGAGTGAGGAATATGCCGGGCCATGAGGTTACAGTGCCACACAACACATTGGATGGTGCCCTCAGTGCGAAGATGGGACTTTGTCTCCACGAGGACTGTGCGGTGGTCATTCCTACCAATACTGTCATGGACAGATGCATCTGCGACAGGTAGACTGGTGAGGACGAGGTCAAGTAGTTTTTTTCCTCTTGTTGGTTCACTCACCACCGGCCGCAGGCCCAGTCTGGCAGCTATGTCCTTCAGGACTCGGCCAGCTCGGTCAGTAGTGGTGCTACCGAGCCACTCTTGGTGATGGACATTGAAGTCCCCCATCCTGAGTATATTCTGTGCCCTTGCTACCCTCAGTGCTTCCTCCAAGTGGTGCTCAACATGGAGGAGTGCTGATTTGTCAGCTGAGGGAGGACGGTAGGTGGTAATCAGCAGGAGGTTTCCTTGCCTATGTTTGACCTGATGCCATGAGATTTCATGGGGTCCGGGCCACTCCCTCCTGACTGTATATCACTGTACCACCACCTCTGGTAGGTCTGTTCTGCCGGTGGGACAGGACATACCCAGGGATGGTGATGGAAGAGTCTGGGACATTGGCTGAAAGGTATCATTCTATGAGTATGACTATGTCAGACTGTTGCTTGACTAGTCTGTGCGACAGCTCTTCCAATTTTGGCACAAGTCCCCAGATGTTAGTGAGGAGGACTTTGCAGGGTCGACTGGGCTTGGTTTGCCTTTGTCGTGTCTGGTGCCTAGTGGTCCGATGCCGGGTGGTCTGTCCGGTTTTATTCTTGTTATGACTTTTTTTAGCGAGGTTTTACAACTGCGTGGCTTGCTAGGCCATTTCAGAGGGCGATTAAGAATCAACCACATTGCTGTGGGTCTGGAGTCACATATAGGCCAGACTGGGTAAGGACGGCAGGTTTCCTTCCCTGAAGGACATTAGGAATGCTTCATCTAGGCCCAACAAGCTCACCTGGCCAACAGGAACCCCACGATTGGCCGACCCCCCAGCTCCCCAATGCTGGACCTCCCCAACCCCCTCAAGATCTTCGTTTTTGGCTGGACCCCCCCAATCTCCATTGCTGACTAGACCCCCCCTCCCCCCACCCCTGATGCTGGCTGACCCCTCCCCCCACGATGTCGTTCCCGTTCCCTCACCACCTCCGATTTTTTCCAAGCCCGATGACCTTTCTCTGCCTTCTGCTCCCCTCTCTGATTTGCAGCTCCTTTCACTGCCGAGAGTTAGCCAGCCTGTCAATCTGGCTGCCTGGCACGTGGGAAACGCGGAAGCTCAAATACTTACCCTCAATTAAGTTGCGATCACAGATTGCAACGCACTCAATTCACTTCCGGATTCCCCACGCGAATATCTGCGGTCGCGTGGGGTACCCGGCTCAGAGTGAAAATCATCTCCATTATTGCTGCCCAGATCTTACAGAAAACTTCAAACTTTCCCCTCTGGGTTAAACGCTGGACTTTCTGTTGAAGCAACGTGAGCTTCTTTTATATTGTTCTTTTAACTCAGATTCTGTCTCCCAACATTTGTGTTGTTAAATCCAATTGTTGTAGCCTGTTGTCAAACCTGTAGACCCAGTTTTACTTGGGTAAATGATTCTGCCACCAGGCTACAGAAAACAAAGTTAACTGCATAAATGACCAGCAGTCTGGGCGTAGATGCCAAGCTCTGGGAATCCAAATTAAAAGGACAGTATAAAGGCAGCTTTTGATACTTTTAAAAACTGAGCTTGAAGCACATTTTAGCCATTTGCAGAGTTTTGAGTTTCTTTTCTGGAGCAATGTCGCTTAGAGCACCCCCCAGTGATCAGAAGTGGCCCTGTAGCCTTCTACCCTATATTTATACACGGCAACTGAGAAAACTATCAAAAGCTGGTCAACTGCTTCAAAAAAAGCTGACAACTCAAAAATAGCCCTGAATATAGACCTAATGGCATATGAAGACCAGGAGTTTGGTTGAAAATGTGAGGGGACATCAGCTTGTCATAATCTATCATTTTGATCACTTTTATTGTAGTACACAACAGTAGAGTTTGCAACTGTGGGGGCTTTAGAAATTATTGAAGGCAGATTGACATAAGAACATAAGAAATAGAAGCAGGAGTAGGCCATATGGCCCCTTGAGCCTGCTCCGCCATTCAATAAGATCATGGCTGATCTTCGACCTCAACTCCACTTTCCCGCCCGATCTCCATAGCTGAAGACATGAGATTTATTTTCTAGAGGGGCTGGAGCATCTGCCTAACAAGGGAATTTTGATTTTTGACACTTGATTTGCTGCAATTTCTAGCTTTTTGGAGCCTCCTGTAAATCTATGGGTAGATCTCGTCGTAATTTTAAAAATCAAGTAGAACTTCCCACCACCCCAACCTTATTTTCCTTTCTTTAAAAAAAGACAAACTGTTGCAATTTCTCAAGGACAGGAATGCTCCATTAAAGCCAGTTAATACACTCAGACCGGGGAACGTCCTTCTAATCTCAAAGAACCAGCTCCTTCAGTCTTAAAGCAAATAAACCTTTCCATAAAAGAAAACGTACTCCAGAAAGTTCTGTTGAGGAAATTGAAAAGATTTTAAAAGCTGGGTTTTAGCACCTTTCTTTGTTCCACAACCTTCGGGGACATTCACTAAATAAACACATCTGTAACTGGGACTCTTGGAAGCCAACAATTTCTTTTAAATACCTCTGCTTCAAATTCGTGTGTAACCAACGATGGAAGTAAAGTCTGATTGGCTCTGACTGCTTCCTCGATCCTTATCTCCAAGCAATTTGATTGGTTCCGACAGCATACGTGCAGTCCCACCTTCCAAGTGGTCTCATTGGTTGATACAGTTCAGTGGGCACGAGCAAATCTCTGGAACGTTACACGGGGGCCGAGAGTGTTGACAAGCTATTCGACAATGGGGAACCTCACAGCCTAGCTGTGCCAAGCCAAGCCACATCCTGTCCTCGCTCAAATCCACACGTACACATTCCAACAGTGGTCAGGAAATTATGACCTGTAGCTGGAGTATTTCCCCTACCTAGCCCAGGCACACCAATTTAGGTCCCCCAAGACACATCTGAGATGAATTAAAATTATTATATTTAAAAATAATTTCTATTTGAATCCACCTTGGAGAATCAGAAGTGGGCTATAAGCACCATTGTTTAAAGTTTATTAAGTTTTCTTTTAATGCAGTTTCAATTCTGTAGTCCTATTCTGCATCAATAAATTTAGAATTTTTAAAAAATGGTTTCCAATGGTATGCGTCATCTTAAAAGAAGCTACCTTTTAATATTAAAAAAAAGTCAGCCTCTTTTTAACTGATGCTCACCGTAAATTCAAAATTAGGAAAAGTTGAAAAAAATTTAGGTGATAAGTAATTAACAACTCTGAATGGGAAGCACAACAAACACTGCAACTGTACAGTACGTACATTCCACACCGTCCACTGCACAGATTAGGGAATCTGTTTCTCGAATAGCAGACACAACGCTCCTATCCCTCATTCAGCAGTTTTCTCAGTCCCCCCCGTTCGACGGCGCTCCCCGTCCCCCCCGTTCGACGGCGCTCCCCGTCCCCCCCGTTCGACGGCGCTCCCCGTCCCCCCCGTTCGACGGCGCTCCCCGTCCCCCCCGTTCGACGGCATTCTCAGTCAACTGACTCATCATCATATTTTGCCTCTCCCTTCCCTAGCTTGGTAATGTTTCTCAGATCCTCCTCTAGTCATGCAGCACATTTCCACAGCCTCTTTCCAGGCAGCTTGACCTGGTATTGAAGAGTTTGTAATATGAAGCCAGCAAGTATCCTAGTCACTTACTTCTTTGAGATGCATTGGCATTCGTTGTTCACTCCTTTCAATCACAACCTGACAAAGTTTCTTGGTGCTGTGCAGCCAGTTAGTTGGATCTGACATCTGAGAAAAAGCACATGAACGGAAAAAAGTCAGACACGCAGAATAAGAATCTATGTTCTTGCACCCAGTGGCATCTTAAAGAATATACCAATGGGGTACTGGTGGGGGGGGGGATAGTTATTTTAACACCCTGGGACTTGGGACTAAAGATCAAATGCTGTTATCTTAGTAAATTGCCTAACCAGTTAACTCAACTAAGTAATGAATTGACTGGTAAGGGTCTCAATAAATCAGCTAACTTTGCTGCTGGGTAGTCCAAATAGCTAATTAAACTAACTATTAATCACTGGTGGAAAACCTATATTATCTACTTGGAGGGAAATTCAAACGATGATCACCAGGCCAGGCTGCTCCAGTGATAAAGGTCATTCCAGTTCTATTCAGTGTTCATTAAATCAGCGCCATGGCAACTGTCAGCCAGTTACAATGGCTGTGTTACCAACACTCAGGGCACATTAAGCAACTGTTTTACTTTTTTGTTGAAAATCTACAGCAAAATAACCAAAACCACTAAGATACGTATAAGCACGTTGCATGTGACATCATCATGCATGGATATTTTGATTCCGTTCTCTCCCTGACCAAAATATTGTCAACTGCTTTTCTGACGGAGGCGGTGCCTTTTAAACTAAGTCTATATGGCAGCTTCTGATGGCTCAGTGGATAAATGTACCATCTGGTCCTGAGCTGCACAAAGCAGGAAGGTCCCAGGTTCAATCTCCAGTCTGTGCTCCCAGTCAGTATGGTAGAGCCCTTATAATTGGCTTCAGGGCCCCTGGGCTAGGGGGAAGAGAAACAAATTAGCCAGGGTTCCCGTTCCTGATCATGGTATAAGGACACCTGCTGGAAAGTACACTTGTGTAAAAGTCAGATGAAGACAGGATTGGGCTGGGCTGTGAACCCTCCACCTTCCCAACTACCCTGGAGTTAATGAGCCTGCTGACACACACTACACATGAAGAATGGACACTTGGGCCAAATACCAGAGGGTGGCTAGTGCCCAGGAATCCATACCACAGCATGAGCCAACATCTCCAGGAGAGAAAAGAAAAAGGAAGAAAGCTGAGAGAAAAAACTATGACTAGGGATTTCCACTTCTGCCCTTGTCAGCCCATGACTCCCATTCACCTTAGTGAACAGAAGGTGGTGAGCACAAAATTGCAAAACTCAGCCTACATCTAGAAATTAACAGAAATAGTTAACATAATTATTAACTTAATATTAAAAAGGGGTTCTGATAATAAACTCCCCCTCCCCCGCCACAAGCTCATTTGAAAAGTGGAATTGTTTGATTTCTCGAATGTTCTGTGTTCAACGCAAAGGCAGCTGGCAGCAGAGTAACAGTTGCTGGTAGATCCTGCTGTGCACTAGTAAGATAATGATCTGCGTTAGATACACAGTTACCACACAGTGCCCCATAACAGGAAATGAGGCACTGCTACTGCACAACACAACTCTTCTGCAGACAGGAAATACTACAGTGATCAGAGGAATCACTGATAAACTTTCTCAACAAAAGGTTTATGATCCTGTTTGTAATACTCAGCTATGAGATGCAGAATTAAAGCTCCCCCATCCAATTTTCTTCCCTTCATTTTTTGAAAGGGATAGATTTTCGTATTTACCACTTGGGCGTTAAGCATGGCCCAGGTCTGGAGTGCAGAGAGGAAAATGTGGCAGGGACGATCACATGCCAGTAACAGAACCTGTCTGATTTTCCCTCCATATAAATTGTTGTAACATAAGAGTATATTTTGAATTTACATGTAAAGATTTTTCTCTGCAATCAAAAGTACAAACATCTGACCCTAACAGGACCAAACCTCACCAACTTGACCCTTATTTCTTTGTACACATGGTGACAACTTGGTTCTGCCCCATTTTATCCTGCACCCTTTCTCCAAACTTCACAATTACTGATGAAGTTACAGTATACTGCTTACCATTGCTTGTCAGGGTCAGTGCCCTATTGTGATTAGGTCATGAACTCTCGTGATTAATTCATGTAACAAAATGTAACCCCTCACCAATCCACTTTTTTGTCTATTGTTCATTATCTATAATTTTGCAAAACATACATGAATGCAAGTACAAATGTTTGACAAAATATATATACAGCATCAACTTTAAGACCAGTCATGTGAATAAAACATTAAATTGAGCAATGATCCCCTTGGAAAAAGCAAAACAGAGTACTGGATAGATCAGATATTGACTAGAATAAGTACGTGTGTGGATTTCTGAAACTTCTATTCCTAATTAGCCTGTTTGTCATTTATACTTCCTGACAACCCAGGTCTATTAAATCATTCTTTAGAATCTGTTTTACCTGAATTGGTGATTTGTTAACCTGCAGAGTAAAGCCAGGGTTAAAGGAAAGAAAGGGTGGGGGGGGGGGGGGGGAGGGTCTTTTTTTCTTTCAGTTAAGCTTCTATTTCTCACATCCTTTCATGGCCTCATTACTCATGATGGTTGTTCTTAACTGTGCTCTTAAATGTGGGTATGTTGCTTTGAGTGATTTCACTCACGCTCAGAGCTGCCAGAACTGAGGACAGATATTGTCAGTCCTCGACAAGATTGCATCACTCTGAACGCATGAGGAAAATATTATCTCTCCAATCTGGTGCATGATAAAATTTAGAATTTTTACTTTGACTTTTCTCCCCCTCCCAGTTTTCTACTGTCCTCGCTTGAAGACGTTGACTTGTGCTGGGTTATAGTTGCAAGGGTGCCAGATACTCTCTGGTACCTCGCCCAATTGACCTTTATCCGTTTGTGAGCCTAGACAGTGAAAGCCAGCAAGCTATTGTACAGTGAAAGGGCACCACAACCATGCACGATCCTGTCCTCCTCACGCAATGTCCAAAAACATAAACTTTCCAGTGGAGGTCACTAGATAGCAATCAAGAGTGGAAGCCCTCTGTGATTTTCTTTCTTCCTTCCCTACTCCAGTGGGACTGAGGAAGATTGAAGTACCTCTATTGCTGCCTTGGCTAAGATTAGCTAACTCGGCACACACCAGGGATTGAAATCAAGTGGCTGTTGAATGACAGAGCCTCTGAACAGATCAGAGAGACTGAGTGCCAAGGGAGAGGCACTGTCACTGCCTGCAAGGTGGTAGATTTAAATTTCAAGTTCACTTCTGCTGAACTTAAAGTTCAGTTTTTTGAACAAAACTTTGGGTGTGTTCCATGTGGTTGATTTCAACCTGTTTAATCGTTGTGGGGGTCTTATTGTACTTGTCTCTTTACGAAAATAAAAACACTAGTGTCTTAGTACACCACATCAACATATTATTCCATGAGTAAATTCATTTTAGTTAACCTACTTCTTCTATCTGCCAAGCCCCAGTTCATTTTTGACAAGCAGCAAAGGAGGGGTTGGAGCCCTGGCCCTGGCTAAACTGTTATTGTTTCAGAGATGTTGCACCAGTGATGAGCACCATGAGATACTCCATATTTTTGCAGCAATCGAAAGAAAGTTACTACTACTCTACCCCATTATTCTAGTAAAACAAAGTGTTTTTTTAAAATGTTACAAATTATTGTTCAGCCTCCACGTAGTGTTAGAAATATCATGCTGTAATTAGGACAAAATTGGAGAAGACACCATTGTTGCTAGTCAGACAGCAATGTGGGGTCTGGGATCATGTGATAACTCTGTGTGGAATCTTCCACATCCTGTACTGACTATAACTGTGAAACGGGAGCAGGGTAGTAGCACGGAAGCTCCACATCTACTGATACTACAGCATTAACCACAGAAAGATCACACAGTAAATTTTAACTGCAGCCCACAACCTTGTTCACACAGAGTTCAGCACGGTTTGGTTCCAGTTCTGTTTCTTGCTCCATCCTGTTGACTTGATTGGCCACAAAACTCTGAGCAGGGAGATAGTGAAGGGAATTGAGACAGGAAAAGGAATGTATCTTCACCCAGTGTATTGCTTGTATTTGGAAGACTGGGGCCTGGCTCAGGTCTTCATGTGAGCACAGAGAATGGGTTCTGGTTCACATTCACCCAGAGGGGAGCTTCAGGTTCACATGTACCATGAACTGGATCCCATTCAAGAAACGTTTATATAATCCCGGGTGAGCTCTCAACTCCTTTACAAGAATCAGTCTCAGAAGATATTAAATTAGTCTCATCAACAGTTTGTTTAAGGGCTTAGTTAGTACTAGCATGATGGTTGAAATGTTTGTTGGGACTTCTGTAAAAAGATCCTTGAGAGGACAAAGACTTTATCCATCCTAAGATTCCAGATCCAAATAGATTAGAGAAAATAAAACAATGGATTGTCTTAGTGGTAATACTATAACCAAAATCACCCACCTGAAGCTGTCCTGGCCAAAACATCTTTGACTGAGACACATTACAGAAATGTGGGGAAAGAAGGGGGACTAAGAGTACCTTGCTGGGCTGCAATCAGGTATGTACAAGCATATGTGCTCCAGCCCCTCTGTAACAAGGAAAATCACAAGTGATTTTGGTTTGGATGAAGATTCCTCAGCTGATTTGATCTCATCCTTCCAGAATACCAACCCCATCATCTTCCCACGTTGGGTTGGACCATTTCTTCCCCACTGAAGGCAGAAGTGGGAGATTAACAGAATACCCAGAATAAGGTGTATTCTGGAGCTTACTATTTAAAATTATAACCCTGCCCCCTCAAAAAAAAATTAAATCAATACATCAACACTGCTTATCTGTGGCTGGCATCCCAATCCAAGTGAACAGATAGAATGGGTAGGCAGTGAGGGTGATTGAGGCCAGAACACAATTCAATTAAGAAACTGGCACACATTGGGATGTTTGACTGGAGAAGTGTATTTAAATAACATGGTCTGAAACTGTGGAGGGATTTGAAAATGAGATCAGTGCAAGGATGGGATGATCTGCAGGAGAGGACTCAGGTGGCTGGCGGAGAGGTTATCAGCATGCATCAGTGTTATCAGCTTACATGTGAAAACTGAACATATCATGCATCAAGATCATCTCCTCCACAGCTTATTTTACCTGAGTCATATATAGCTCCCAAGCACAAACACCTTTCCTCCTTTTTTTAACCTCAGTGGTTGTTTTTGCCCATGCTCCTCTTACTGCAGTGTATTCAGAGAAGCATAAGTAACAGCAACAGACATTTTAATTTACACCAATGCTTACCCTGTCTGGTCAAAAGCCTACATCTTCTCCCTCCCCCCCCCCCCCCCCCCACAGTGTGTTGCTGACTGAAAAAAAGAGAAGCAAGAACAAATTGCAAGTGAATGGGTGGGGGATATATCTACATGCACACACATATTTGAAAGAGACTTTTCCCAGTCCGTATGTGTGATGTTGGATTTTTAACCAGGGAAGGCGGGGGAGGGGGTCCTGGTTTAAATCTCTGAGCAAGGGATTCAGTATAAGCGGGTTCCAGTCTACATAACTATTAAATGGGTATCAACATTGCTGGGAAGTCAGTAGGAGAGTGAGTGACTGTTGCCTACCTGCAGGAATTACATACTCCTGGTTCAGGCTAACGAAAATGAAATAGGCACTCCCTCTATTGCCATCCATTGATGAAAAGCAGGACGCAGGAGCAATTTTTAAAACAATATTTGAAGGAAAACTCCAGGTTTTAAACAATCAACCAGCGAGACCTGCTTCCATGATGGCTCAGTGGTAATTGGAGTGTGTGATATAATATTAAGCAATCTTGACCAAGAAGGTCCCAAGTTCAGACCCTGGTCTGTGCTGAGTTAGCTGATCTCAGCTAGGGAAGTGATAGGACAATTCACCTCAGTTATTTCCAGGGTCCTGACCCCTGCTGAATAGTATACATGTTGGGTGAAGACTGGATCTGCCTAGTAGCTGAATAGCCTATCAATGCTTACTGTCCTGTCTAACGTATGAATGTCATTTAATGTAACTGAGAGCCTTTGCCCATGGAATCATACCCCAACATGTGTCAGCACCTTGCGGAAAAGAAAATTGGAGGGAAAAAAAAAGTACGCTTGGTGATCAGATCATTCCTTCAGGCACTATAGTAAATCACTTCACAGTAAAAACAGATTTCAAACTGGATATTATCACTGAGAGAAGCTGTTGACTCCTATGGAGAGATTGTTAGCACCCTTTGGTTTCAAATGATACCTTGCTCCTGTCTGAAATCTCATGCAAATCAAAGAATTCTAAATACAGGGGTGTCCAATCTTTTAGACCAGTAGGCTGGATGCTTGTGATGTAACCAATGAGAGGACCTCATCTGATTAAGGCTTCATTTGCGCTATAACTTCAGCATGGTGCAAAGCAAGAACCACTTACCCAATGCTAAAGTTGTTCTGTAAAAGCACCCTAAATTGCTCTCTCCTCCTTCATTTTAGTCATTTTCTCTCTCTCCCCTTTCATTTCAGCCTCGTTTTCTCTCTCTCCTTCACTTCAGTTTCGCTCACTCCATCTTTACTTCAGTCTCTGTCACATGTAAAGGTACTGAGGAGAAGGAGTGGCTATGTGGTTTAGTAGTGTTGGAATGGTGGCCGATGGTCTGATAGCAGCAGGGGTAGCATGTTGGATGTGTAGAAGTAGTGGGGCCATTGGTGGGGTGTCACAGGAGGTGGGAAAGGATGTGGTTCTGCAATGCAGAGGTACTGGCAAGGTGGGTGTAAAGATCTGGGATGTTTGGAGAGAAAACTATTGGGATCCAGGAAAATTCACATCCGGGGGGTGGGGTGGAGGGAGGCGGGGAGTGTAAGGCTCTGGATCTATGGAATGGCTAGGATCTGTTAGTATTTTGGAGGGAAGCAGGTGAAGTAGAATGAATGCAATCAGTCTTCATGAATTCCTCCACCCCTAGAAGTTTCAGATCAGTGCTTTTGCAGTACTAAACTGGGAAACCTGCTTTATTTCTTTAAAGCGATATATGTGCTTTTGCCGTACAAGCAAAAGTGTTTTAAATAACATAGGTTTTCCAGCTCAATGCTGGAAAAGCCCTTTGGGAATCTCACCCTTGCGCAGCCCCCATAAAGAAAATGAAAGTCCCTATTAAAGATGTAGATCCTGTAGATTTTTTTCCACTTTCTGTGGAGAAATGCTCGACCTTCTCTTGTAAGAAAAAGAGCAAAAGATTTATTTTGGATTGAAAAACCTAGATGGTGTTAATATTAAAAAGAGTAGGAGAGAAAATGAAATAAATCAGGAGGTAGTGATTAGGTGACGCCAAACTTGGGTTTTGAATACTTAAATGATGTAGGAGAAAGGAAAGATTGAGGAACGAAGGAGTTCCACGATCTATAATCATAGAATGTTACAGCACAGAAACAGGCCATTTGGCCCATCAAGTCTGTGCAGGTGTTTTTCTCCACAACTATGAACAAAACCCACTCTCTTGCTCATCCCCCATCCACATTCTAACCACCTCTGTGTAAAAGAAACTGTTTCGAATCTCTCCTTAAATTGTTTTTGTGATCATCTTGCATTTATACCCTCTTTTTACTGTATTACTGACCCATCACTATTTATCATGTCCCTTCATAATCTTGAAATCCTCCATCAGGTCGCGACTTACCCTTCTCAGCCCTAGTGAAAAAAGTCCTAACTTCTCAAGTCTTCTGTCACAACTGTAACTGCTCTCATTGGTAACATCCTAATGAATCTACACCATCTTTCCATTTATTTTTATGTTCTTCAGATAATGGAGTGCCCAAAGCTGTACACCAAAGTCCAACTGTGACTTAACTAAAGTCTTGTACAAGTTTAACATGAGCTCTTTGCTTTTGTATTTTATGCCACTGAATACAAAATCAAGGATTCCATTTGCCTTTTTTATGCCCGTATCTACTTGTGCTACCTTTTTTAACGACCTATATATCTGCTCCGCTACCGTTTAAAATCTCACCATTCAAGGTGTATTTCCTTGCCTTTTTCTTATTACCAAATGTGTTACTTCACATTCTCTACATTGAACTGCATCTGTCACCTATCTGCCCATCTGCTACCCTACATGTCACATTGCTGTCTTTCACAATCCTTATACTGTGCCATGACCCCCTAAATTTGGTGTTACCAGCAAATGTTTATATTGTTCCCTCAATTCCTAAGTCCAGATCACCTATATGTATATATTAAATTAGAGCAGTCCCAACAAAACTCCTATGGAATACCACTCACTGTCTCTTTCCAGTCTCAGAAACTTCCTTTCACCCATACCCTTTGCTTTCTGCCCTGATCTACCTGTCTATCCAGGTCCACATTCGCCTTAATTTCATGTGATGTTATCTTTGTCATGTCATAAGTCTCTTATCATATGTGGTACATTATCAAATGTTTAATGCCCTGGAAAAAAATTAAAGTAGGAAACAGTGAAATGGGTCTTGCCCATACAGCAAAATAACATGGGAGAAGATACTGTCCATATTAATGTTATTTTGTTTTGTACTGCCTGTGCATCACTCTATGTTCTGTTAATATTTTTAGCTCAGTGTAGAAAACAGCAAATCAGAAATTGCAGGGTGCTTTTATTATTTTTGATATATCCATATATGAGTAAAATAATTTATTTCATGGAAATTTTGCTCACTTTTAGTTACAGTGTTGTTTGTTGCATGTGTAGCTTGGCATGTGTAAGAATTTTTTTGAGCAACCAGGCAGTAAGAACCACCAGGTTTTACAAACATTTCTCATCTATTAGACTTGCCACCAAAAACTACATGGTAGCATGGGCAGGATAGGGATGGGACAGGGAATGGGATCAAGGCTTGACTTCTGAGATTTGCCATACTGCTGATAAAAGTTTGCTAAAAGCCTTAATAATCTCAAGAATCAATGCTTCAACATAACATGCCATGACTTTGGTTCCTCGTTTACCAGACTGGTCAAGAACTGGATGGTTGGCTTATTTTCTATTGTAAGAATATTCTGATGGCTTGATCTGAATGGTTGAGAAAGAGTGGTTAAAAACCCACATTCCTAGGATGAGGTTGACCAGCATTTGTTACTCAGCTTCATCTGTCTACTGATGGTCACAATTAATGTTCTAAAGAGGTTTCTGCTACACCACAGGACCTGAAGGTAATTACAGACTTAGCCCTCAGCTACAATGTTAGTGGTGCCCCATTCCAGCATCGAATGTGATGGCTCATTCAATGCAACCATAGTGGGCCACAATTCCTAGAATATCAGTGTGCTGGCGGAATATATGTTACTTATATGGAAACTATACTTTTTTTTTAAATTCGTTCATGGGATGTGGGCGTCCCTGGCGAGGCCGGCATTTATTGCCCATCCCTAATTGGCCTTGAGAAGGTGGTGGTGAGCCGCCATCTTGAAACGCTGCAGTCCGTGTGGTGAAGGTTCTCCCACAGTGCTGTTAGGTAGGGAGTTCCAGGATTTTGACCCAGCGACGATGAAGGAACGGCGATATATTTCCAAGTCGGGATGGTGTGTGACTTGGAGGGGAACGTGCAGGTGGTGTAGTTCCCATGTGCCTGCTGCTCTTGTCCTTCTAGGTGGTAGAGGTCGCGGGTTTGGGAGGTGCTGTCAAAGAAGCCTTGGCGAGTTGCTGCAGTGCATCCTGTGGATGGTACACACTGCAGCCACAGTGCGCCGGTGGTGAAGGGAGTGAATGTTTAGTGTGGTGGATGGGGTGCCAATCAAGTGGGCTGCTTTGTCCTGGATGGTGTCGAGCTTCTTCAGTGTTGTTGGAGCTGCACTCATCCAGGCAAGTGGAGAGTATTCCATCACACTCCTGACTTGTGTCTTGTAGATGGTGGAAAGGCTTTGGGGAGTCAGGAGGTGAGTCACTTGCCGCAGAATACCCAGCCTCTGACCTGCTCTTGTAGCCACAGTATTTATATGGCTGGTCCAGTTAAGTTTCTGGTCAATGGTGACCCCCAGGATGTTGATGGTGGGGGATTCGGCGATGGTAATGCCGTTGAATGTCAAGGGGAGGTGGTTAGACCCTCTCTTGTTGGAGATGGTCATTGCCTGGCACTTGTCTGGCGCGAATGTTACTTGCCACTTATGAGCCCAAGCCTGGATGTTGTCCAGGTCTTGCTGCACGCGGGCTCGGACTGTGCAATATCTATACTTTGAGATATTAGTAACAAGCCTATTAACATGCCTATATGAAATTTCATTTTCTGCTATTTTAATGACCATATTAATCCATTTTAAATTAATGAGGTAAAGCCTTAATTAAAGCAGTGATAGTTACTAATATCACAGGGCATGGGTTCCATCTATAAGGAGGGAAGAATTCCTTCTGTGTAGTGACATCGTAAATGTATTCATGAATATTCCCTCTTCAGCATTTCTTGTGACATTGTAAACCCGTACTTTCACTTTTTATAGAAATATTAAATGGGAAGTCTTCATAAACACATTTATGATGTTGCTACATAGAGGAACCAGAGGAATTCTTACCCCAGCTTGGTTTTAGTGAAAGCTTTGCACCTTGTTCCACTGCAGCCTAATAAGTAGGAAATAAGAGATTTAAATTGACCAATTACCAACCAAAGAGGATGTCACCAAGAATAGTGTTAGTGTTTCTTTTCAGAGTTAAAAGTTAAAAATTGTCAAAATACCAATTATACCACAGTCGGCAAACTAAATAGCACATTTTCCATTTACCAATCGTCTCAGTGGTGTTAACATTTCCTACTATGATACTATGATAATATTTCCTCACCTACTGAGGGCTACGAGAAAATTTATGACCCTGAATGTTTCCATAGATACTGTTAAACGTCATGGAGGCATGGGGAGTTTTACACAAGTGTGACTACTCTGGCTCACTAACTAGAACAGCAGTGAGCATGAGGAGCTCCAATCTCAATAGTCTAAACACACCTTCGGGACTCTGTGTGGTAGGGTTTGTGTCTGCATCTGCCTTCATGACCCAATCTGCAATGCAATATTTCAACATCCTCCATGTTCCTAGTTGAAATGGTACATTGTGCAATTAATATGGATGCTGCGGTCAGCTTTCATCATGCTGTTTACTCTTTTCTATAAACTCTGGGTGTTCATTTTAAGCCTAGAAATTATTTGTGATATTAGCACACGAACGCTTCACAGAACCCATTTACCATACTGTAAATGAGCTTGTGCCTGGGATGAAAAGCAGGCAGAGGAATGTTATACAAATGCAGATCATAAACAATAACTTACAGGCTTTCATTTTTAAAATCATATTCTTCACATGCCTCTCCATAATATGGCCAACTGTCAGTCCAAATTTAAACTTCGAAAGCCATTTAGCTTTGTAGTTAGAGATTTAGACATTTAAAAAATATATACACTTTAAAGCTAACTCTTTATTTTACCGACACTAGCAGAAATATGGGATAAAATTACAATAATGAGCAAGTGATAAAATATTGGGGAACAACTGCTCTGGTTGCCACATATGACGTCGTTAGTGTATTCAAAAAGAATGTTTTTACCGCTTTGCTACAAATAGTGACAGAGTAATTCTTCCTCCCTCCCATTTATTTTCTGAAGTAACCCCCCCCGCCAATATAGCCATTCCTTATTCATTGCTGCCAAGTTGATAGGTTAATATGCAGGAGAGCTTTTAGCAGTTACCACATGGTTGTAACGTGTTTTCAGTACTACGACCAGCTACATGTTCTACTGATAATATGATATTTGGAATTATCTTTAAATTGACCAGGCACTTAAATTTTTTAAAAAAGTTTTAATGGATTTAGTCAATCATTCTCGGCAATGATCTTCACCTTTGAAGACGAACTGAAGGAAAAGACTTCATTGAAATTATATTTCCAAGAAAACAAAAGAAAAAGACTTTATAAACAAGGTTTTGTTGTTAAAAGAGGTAGTAGATGTAAAAGCGTGACCCGCGTCCCAGAACAATTATTTAACACCCCCTCCGCCTTAAAACCGAAGTTACACCTGTTATTCTAAGAGAGGAAAAAACTATTAATGCTTACGTAGAATGTTACTGTGTAATAATCTACACGATATATACATATTTCTTAAACTGAGAACGGTGGCTAGTGTGTATACCTAACAGATGCATAAAGAAATAACTATGAACGAAACTAATTTGAAAACAAAATATATGAAACATGCTAAAAATGAAAGCTTGTAAATGCTATTAAACATTGTTATAAATTTAGATTATTTGGATAAAACGGTATCAACATAACTGCGCTGATGCGAACCACAGCAAACAGAAATGCGCTGTTGAAATTACCAACTAATATAAAAGTGATAACAGACAAGTGTTGCTTACCTCTGTGACTTGGTTCCAATGGTTTTTAAATAAGATTCCAGCCACTGACTAAACTTTTTAGGAATCTAAATTGTTTGGCGCTGCTTTGCAACTGCGCTGAATCTTCAGCGTTTCATCAGTACTGATTGACAGCCGGTTCCTGGGTTGATCCCTAGATTGACAGTTTGCTAGTTTGGGATTGGTGCTATGATAGCAATAATCACCAATGGGAGCAGTGTTGAGGCGGGACCAACATTGTTGAAACCGCACCTCCTTCAAATTAACATCTGCGTGATGCCGAAGCGGAACTGGTTGGTTTCAGTTGAGCAGTAATGTACATAGTTAGACGTTTTTAGCTTCAGAATACTCTAGAGAAGAGTACTGTACTCATCTGCCTTTAAAGTGATCATCATTTCCTGTCTGTACTTAATGATTTTCCTTTACATATCCCATTAGTGCAGTGGCTTATCATTTATCAGAAAGTCTCAAGGAAAATATGGAAACACTGACATTGTTCATACTACATTGATAAATAGTAAAGGAACGCAGGCCGTTAAATATATTCCAATTAGTCAGTGAATGGTCTAATATGACAAGCGCAAATCATCATGGTACCATTTTGGATCATGGGAATTCTTGGAATTGGGCAGAATTCGGGAAGCACAAAATCTCTTGATTCTGCAGTTTCAAATTTTCTTCCTTATATTTATGACTTTGTGGTAAAATTTGTCCTGAGTGAATGAATAACTAGAGCGTTATGCTAGTTTGGTGGAGGGAAATTATAGGTAATGTTGGATATTTCGAGGTATGCTCAATTTAACCCCTGTGAAACAGTCTTGAGGTGTTTCATAGCAGCCATCAGTGTGTGGCAGTTGCCTGAAATGTTGGCTCCAAATCCTAAATGTTTAGAATAGTTAGTGAAATGTACTCTTACCTCTTGCTGTGTAATCTGGATGAGCCTCCAAACATCCAATTTATGTTGGAGATACAAGTGATATGATGCCTTCAGTGGAATTTCCCAATGTGATTTAGGTGCTAGTTCTCTATCTCAACTTCCATACCATAGGACAATCCTGGACTAATTACATTGGAGACTATATCCTATGAAATGACCAAATTTATTGACTGGGTCTCCTATAACGTCCTGTGATCTGGAAGAGTAGTACAACAACAAAAACAACAGGGTGCAGTTATTTGGCACCTTTAACATGGAAAACATCCCAAAGTGCTTCACTCAGGCATAAAGCATAAAGCTTAGCCAAAGAGGTTGATTTGAAGATGGGTCTCAAAGGAGAGTGATTTAGGAAGAGAATTCCAGAATGTGGGGCTCAGACAGCTTAAGGCATAGCTGCCAATGGGAGAGTGAAGGGAGGAGTGATGCACAAGAGGTTGGAGTCAGAGGAACAAAGAGTCTGGAGGAGCTTTCAGAGATAGGGAGGGTGAGGCCATGGTATTTAAACACAAGGATGAGAATTTTAAAATTGAGGGACCGAGAGCCAATGTAGGTCAGCAAGGTCAGGCAAGCAGGACTTAGTAACAGATAGGATTGGGCAGTTGAGTTTTGTATATGCTGGTGCATGGGTGGTGGAGGATGGATATCAACCAGGAGAGCATTGCATTAGTCATCTGGAGGTGACAATGGTATGGATGAGGGTTTCAGCAGCAGATGAGCTGAGGTAGGGGTGGTGGTTTGGAAAGAGGTATAAGTAGATGCTCTTTGTGATGGAGATGATATGGGGCTAGAAGCTCAGCTGGATATATAACTGTTGTCCAGCTCGGTGAGACTGCCGTCACTTGGTTCCACTCTTACATATGTGATTGCAACCAGAGGATCTCTATCAATGGCTTCTCTTTCCACCATCTTGGTAGTCCCCCAAAGGTCCAACCTTGGCCCCCTCCTCTTATATATGCTGTGCCTTGATAATAGCATCTACACACATGAGGTCAGCTTCCACAAGTATGCAGATGACATCCATCTCTACCTCTCCACTACCTCTCTCGATCTCTCCTCTGTTGCTGTGAGACTACTTGACTGACATCCGGTCTTGGAAGAGCTGCAACTTCCTCCAGGTAAACATTGGGAACACTGAAGCCATCATTTTTGGTCTCTGCCACAAACCCTGTACCCTTGCCACCAACTCCATTCCCCTCCCTGGCCACTGTCTCAGGCTGGATCAGACTGTTTTCAACCTTGGCATCCTGTTAAACCCTAGCTTCGTGATGAATATCCCCACATTCACAAAGGATAGCAAAGCCATATCTGTCAACAGTGGGCCAGTTAGTCTGATCTTATTGATTCGATTTGTTTTCCAATTATTATGAGAAAAAATCTGAAAGAGTACCACTATGAAAATATCCTAATAAATGATAATTGTAAACAATTTTACAACACCAAGTTATAGTCCAGCAATTTTATTTTAAATTCACAAGCTTTCGGAGGCTACCTCCTTCCTCAGGTGAATGATGTGGAAATGAAATCCTCGAAATGAAGTCGCATTTATAATTCACAGAACAATGCTTGGTGATTACAGACAGTTTTTTCAACTGCCCGTTGCCAAGGCAATCAGTGTGCAGACAGACAGGTGTTACCTGCCAGGTCTCAGAATATACAAATCACCAAAAAAAAACAACAAACAAAAAAAAAACAGAGATAGAGAGGTAGAAACATAGAAAAGACAGCAACTGACCCGTTATATTAAAAACAGATAACATTTGTTCGCTGGTGGGGTAACGTGTAGCGTGACATGAACCCAAGATCCCGGTTGAGGCCGTCCTCATGGGTGCGGAACTTGGCAATCAATTTCTGCTCGACGATTTTGCGTTGTCGTGTGTCTCGAAGGCCGCTTACCCGAAGGTCGGTGGCTGAATGTCCTTGACTGCTGAAGTGTTCCCCGACTGGGAGGGAACCCTCCTGTTTGGCGATTATTGCGCGGTGTCCGTTCATCCGTTGTCGCAGTGTCTGCATGGTCTCGCCAATGTACCATGCTCTGGGGCATCCTTTCCTGCAAGGTATGAGGTAGACAACATTGGCCGAGTCACAGGAGTATGAACCATGCACCTGGTGGGTGGTGTCCTCTCGTGTGATGGTGGTATCTGTGTCGATGATCTGGCATGTCTTGCAGAGGTTACCGCGGCAGGGTTGTGTGGTGTCGTGGACGCTGTTCTCTTGAAAGCTAGGTAATTTGCTGCGAACGATGGTCTGTTTGAGGTTGGGTGGCTGTTTAAAGGCGAGTAGTGGAGGTGTGGGGATGGCCATAGCGAGGTGTTCGTCGTCATTGATGACATGTTGAAGGCTGCGGAGAACATGGCGTAGTTTCTCCGCTCCGGGGAAGTACTGGACGCCAACATTTTCATGCACAAGTTCGAGCAGGACTTCTTCACTGCACAAGACCTCCAACCAACACTATACACCAGATACATCGACGACATTTTCTTTCTATGGACCCACGGCAAGGAATCACTAAAGAGACTACACGATAACATCAACAAGTTCCATCCCACCATCAAGCTCACCATGGACTACTCCTCAGAATCAGTTTCTTTCTTGGACACACGAATCTCCATCAAAGACGGGCACCTCAGCACCTCACTCTACCGCAAGCCCACGGACAACCTCACGATGCTCCACTTTTCCAGCTTCCACCCTAACCACGTCAAAGAGGCCATCCCCTATGGACAGGCCCTGCGAATACACAGGGTCTGCTCAGACGAGGAGGAACGCGATGGACACCTACAGACGCTGAAAGACGCCCTAGTAAGAACGGGATATGACGCTCGACTCATCGATCGACAGTTCCGACGGGCCACAGCAAAAAATCGCATAGACCTCCTCAGGAGACTAACACGGGACGCAACCAACAGAGTACCCTTTGTCGTCCAGTACTTCCCCGGAGCGGAGAAACTACGCCATGTTCTCCGCAGCCTTCAACATGTCATCAATGACGACGAACACCTCGCTATGGCCATCCCCACACCTCCACTACTCGCCTTTAAACAGCCACCCAACCTCAAACAGACCATCGTTCGCAGCAAATTACCGAGCTTTCAAGAGAACAGCGTCCACGACACCACACAACCCTGCCGCGGTAACCTCTGCAAGACATGCCAGATCATCGACACAGATACCACCATCACACGAGAGGACACCACCCACCAGGTGCATGGTTCATACTCCTGTGACTCGGCCAATGTTGTCTACCTCATACCTTGCAGGAAAGGATGCCCCAGAGCATGGTACATTGGCGAGACCATGCAGACACTGCGACAACGGATGAACGGACACCGCGCAATAATCGCCAAACAGGAGGGTTCCCTCCCAGTCGGGGAACACTTCAGCAGTCAAGGACATTCAGCCACCGACCTTCGGGTAAGCGTACTCCAAGGCGGCCTTCGAGACACACGACAACGCAAAATCGTCGAGCAGAAATTGATTGCCAAGTTCCGCACCCATGAGGACGGCCTCAACCGGGATCTTGGGTTCATGTCACGCTACACGTTACCCCACCAGCGAACAAATGTTATCTGTTTTTAATATAACGGGTCAGTTGCTGTCTTTTCTATGTTTCTACCTCTCTATCTCTGTTTTTTTTTGTTGTTTTTTTTTGGTGATTTGTATATTCTGAGACCTGGCAGGTAACACCTGTCTGTCTGCACACTGATTGCCTTGGCAACGGGCAGTTGAAAAAACTGTCTGTAATCACCAAGCATTGTTCTGTGAATTATAAATGCGACTTCATTTCGAGGATTTCATTTCCACATCATTCACCTGAGGAAGGAGGTAGCCTCCGAAAGCTTGTGAATTTAAAATAAAATTGCTGGACTATAACTTGGTGTTGTAAAATTGTTTACAATTGTCAACCCCAGTCCATCACCGGCATCTCCACATAATAAATGATAGGCAGCACACCATCAGAAGTGGAGTTCTTGTATGACTGACTTTTTTGAAGAAGTGACTGTTTAAATTTGAGCTTCTTTCTGAGACAGCAAACAATAAACCCCACTATTGTTGGGTTTTCACTAGAAATAGCACCTACCAGATTCTCCAGTTCTGTCTGAATTGGTGGAAAACATAATGCTGACAGACCATGTAGCTGTGATTAAAAACTACTAAACAAGTTTATTATATAAAGTGAAATTATACAGAAGGAAAAATAAATCAATAGAATAGCCAGAAATACAATACTTCGCTTAACTTTACACAAACTATTCCAAAACAATAAATGTTCTCTAACTTAGAAGTACTCATCAGTAACTTAGAAGTACTCATCAGTAACTTTTAAACATGAGTTATTAATGAAAAACTTTGTGAAAGATTAACCTTGTAAGAGCCCTTATAAGCACCCAACTCAAATAGGGTCATAGCAACAAAGGAAACTGAAGAACATGAGGCACCAGCCTGATTATATATTATCTCTTTCTTTGGCACAATGGAAGATAAAAAGGTATTGTTCACAATTAATCAAAAACTGCCCTACTTTTAATAACTTCTTGTGGTGATAGACAAGAGACCTATTGAACATGCAGATGTAAACAACTTCAACAACATAGCCTCGCCAAACAGAATTTGACTTAATCAGATTTGGGTCCCAGGAAGATGCTCATTTTTTCTTCCTTTATGACTCAGAAACTAAACACTTCTTAACAATGTAATTGACAGGGCCAATTTAAATTTGTTATTAATATACAATGCTCTTAGGCAGAGATGTATATTTCACTTTGCCTGCCAGCTTTCAAGCTAAGACTGGCCCATCCACCACTGGTGCACTGTAGTATGTCCTATCTGTAGAATGCACTGCAGCAACTCACTAAGCTTACTCTGAGAGCTCCTTCTAGCCCTGCAACCTCTATCACAAAGAAGGAAAACAGCAGCAAGATCATGGGAACACCATCACCTCCAAACATACCATCCTGACTTGGAAATTCTTTCATCATCGCTGGATCAAAATCATAGAATTCCCTACCTTCCATCATTGTGGGAGCACCATCACCACAATGACTGAAGCAGTTTAAAGAGAAGGCCCATCACTTCCTTCTCAGGACAACTGGACGTGGGCAATAAAATGCAGCTTTTCTAGTGTTGGCCACATCCCAAGAGCAGATTACAAGAAGACGGGGGTAGATTACTTTCTTTACCAACTCAGTGTTAGGCATTGCCTGGGCGGAGCATAGAAGACATAGAAGTTCCCTACGGAACTTATTTCTTCCTATCTCAAGTCTATTTTGACTCCACTCACTTCCTGCAAATAAAAGGTGTCACTATGGGAACCCCTATGGATCCTAGCTATGTCTGCCTTTTTGTGGGATACATGGAACGTTCTTTGTTCCAATCCTACTCAGATCCCCTCCCTCACCTCTATTTCCGGTACATTGATGACTGTATCAGTGCCGTTTCCTGCTCTCGCCCCAAACTGTAAAATTTCATCAACTTTGCCTCCAATTTCCACCCTTCTCTTGCTTTCACATGGTCCATCTTGGACTCTTCCCTTCCCTTCCTTGACTTCTCTATCTCCATTTCTGGGGATAGGCTGTCAACCAATATCTACCATAAGCCCACCGGCTCCCACAGCTACCTTGATTACACTTTCTCCCACCCTACTTCCTGTCAGGACTCTATTCCATTCCCCAGTTTCTCCATCTTTGTCACATCTATTCTGACAATATCACCTTCTAAAACTGGTGCTTCCACCTCCACATTCAACGGATCATCCTCCACCATTTCCACCACCTCCAGCGCGATGCCACCACCAAGGACATCTTCCCTTTCCCTCCCTTTTCAGCAATCACTGCTCCCTCCGCAACACCCTGGTCCACTCTTCCATCACCCCCAACACCGACTCTCCTTCCCACGGCACCTTCCCGTGCAAGCGCAGGAGATACAACATCTGCCCTTTCACTTCCTCCCTTCCCACCGTCCAGGGCCCCAAACACTTCTTCCAGTTGAAACAACGATTTACTTGTACTTCTTTCAATTTAGTATACTGTATCCACTGCTCACAATGTGGTCACCTCTACACTGGGGAGACCATACACAGTTTGGGCGATCGCTTTGCTGAACACCTTCGTTCAGTCCACAAGCTTGACCCTGACCTTCCGGTCGCTTGCCATTTTAATTCTCTGTCCCACTCCCACTCTGACCTCGCTGTCCTCGTTCTCCTACATTGTTCCAATGAAGCCCAACGTAAGCTCGAGGATCAGCACCTCATCTTTCGATTAGGCACTTTACAACCTTCTGGTCTCAACATTGATTTCAATAACTTCAGATCATAATCACTGCTCCCATTTTTTCATGATGTGGAGCCTGTGTTGTAAGATTCCTCCCATTTTTTCAGACAGCAAATGCTGGCAATGGTTCTGATGTTGCCATTTACAGCTCCTCTAGATCTATCTTTTGTTTTTTTACTTGTCACATTACCACCCTCCTTGCCTTGCACCATCATCCCTTTTGTCATTTAATCATTCTCGCCCTCCACCCTATCACAGACTTTCCCTTTTCTTCTTTCCTCTCCTCACCTTCCTCCTCCTACCTGGCTCTGTACTTGCTTAAAAACTGTTAAACCTTTAACTTCTTCCAGTTCTGACTTGCTGAGTATTTCCAGCATTTTCTGTTTTTATTTCAGATTTCCAGCATCCGCAAGATTTTGCTTCAGATAAATACAGCATTATGTACTGGTGAAAGCTAATGCTCACCAAGCTAAAGTCTGTTGAGCAGGAATGAGACCTAGGCGTTATAGTACATGAATCGCTAAAGGTTCATGACCAGTGCCACTAGGCTATAGCGAAAGCAAACAGGGTATTAGGATGTTTTGCTATGACATTCCAATATAAAACAAATAATGCCATATTGTCCTTATATAATACCTTGGTTAGGCCTTATCTAGAATATTATGTCCAGTTTTGGTCCCCTCACATGGTGGGTGATATAGAGACCCAGGAAAATCTTCAGAAGAGGGCCAGTAGATTTATACCTAGCTTAAAGACCCATAGTTCCACAATAGACTTAGAGAGCATGAACTTTTTATTCTCGAAAAGTGTAGACTTTGGGGAGATTTGATTGAGGCTTTAAAATAATAAAGGGACTAAACTGTGTCCATGTGGATAGAAAATTTGAATTAGATAGATTAGGGAAAACCAGGGGACATACATATAAGTTACATAAGCATAGAACTAGGTTAGATATCAGGATGTTTATCTTTTCGTAGAACGGAGCTGGATTAAGAATTCTTGAGGCCCTGGGCACCAAGAACATTCAGGGGCCCTCTGCACCACCTGCACAATCCCCTGCCCCAATCCATTAAAACAGAAATGTGTAGTAACATGCAGGAAAAAAAATAGGCCCATAGAATGTTCACCCACTGCATTAATAATAAAACAAATCATAGCACAATATACCATGCTTAAATGAAAGTGCTTAATTTTGTCACGCAGCCAAAAAAAAGCTGACTATAAATTCTGTAAGCTGAATACCTAGGCTCTATTATATCACAGCAATTATCTACTGTCAGTATCTAATAATTAAGGATACAAAACACCAAAACCGAATTACAGTATTTTCTCAGTAAGAGTGATCCAAGATATATCTGCTTAATGCACCATCTCCTCAAAATAATTTAATTTGCCTGCTTTCAAATACTCATTTCAACTCCTTAATTTCAAAGGGAAGGTTTTTTGGAGGAAGGAATGACAGGAAATAAACATGGAGCCTTTATTCAACATTAGACTGGAATCCATTGGAAAGCAGAAAATCCTATAATTGCCATTAAAAATGTAAGATTAATGTATGTGGCTCGATGTCAAATTTTGTTTGATAATCACTCCTGTAAAGCGCCTTGGCATGTTTTACTATGTTAAAGATGCTATATAAATGCAAGTAGTTGTTACATACACTAAAATACTGCTACTGCAGTTTTAAATGAAGTCATTTGGAACTTCTATTTTCTCTTTACTTTAATATGTACCTCCCTCTTCCCTTATATTTCCTTCACTATGGTTGGGTTGCCTTCCCTTTAAATGAACAACTTTCCCACCAACTCGCAGGTCCTGTGTGTCAGGGAGGGTCCCACCCGGGAGGGTCCCACCCCCTTTTCCTTCCCATTGGTCCGATGGGTTCTATTTTGAAAAAGGCTCCTCCCTTAGCAACTGCGAATTAGCAACGCATCCTGGCGGCGTCCTGATTGGTGACCGCCTGGCTGCCTGGAGCCAATAGTGGAGTGCTGGTATCCATGCCGCACTTTTCAAAAAATTTGGTGGAGGTGAAATTGGAGCAGCTGTGAGTGTGTGTCGGCGGGGAGCAGTGCACACTATTCCTGGGGTATCAGCGGGAAAGGCCGAGAGTTAGAGGTAGCCGCCTGTATCCCGAGCAGAGTACGGGGTGGAGTCGCGCTCTCTCATAGCCACATACAGGATTGATCTCGGAGCCTCTGGATTAAGTGCCCCGTTGTTCCAGACTTGTGTTTCCAAGTCTGTATCGGCTCCACAAAGCTCGAGGCTCAGCGGGTTTGTAAATTGTTTTCACCCCTTTCTTTCGGTTTTGTTGCATTAGCAATGATGCATTTGTTGCAAATCTCTTGCTGCATGTGGATGCGCTCCATCCCCCCAGTGGGCTGCATTTAATACTTTGACCAGGCGGGAGGGAGAGTCTGTAAATCCCAGTATGAACTGCAATATGAGTGTCGCTTTGTTTTCTTTTGTGCTTCTGCAGATAGCGCTTTCGATATTCTGCTCCAATTAACCAATTTGTCCACCTTTCTATTTCCCATTAGTTCCTCTGATCCGATTCTCCCCTCATCCCCTCCCTTGGAAAGGCGAGCAGGCTTGTCTGAGCAATGCCTCAAGCCTCAAAAGCAAAAATCCTTCAACGTGAGTCATTAAGACAGGAGTCTTCTAAAACGGAGAAGGTAAGGGGAATCACCATTCCTGTAAAGATAGGGCTGAAACCCTTCCGATTGTTTGTTTGTGTGTGTGAACGATAGTGTTTTATTAATATTGAATTGTTACACAGAAGTTAAAAACCTCCAGAAAAGCTTTTCAGATTGGTGTAGTTTAGTGTCAATGCAAATTCTAATGAGACGTGGTGTATTGAATACGGTAATCACAAGAAATTATAAAATTAATTCAGTGTAAAATGACCGTTGCAGTCATCACAATAATATGATGCAAAATACATATCGATTTATTGCATGAAGTTTTGTCTTTGGGAGATGTATGCTGTAGGGAGAGTGTTGGTTTTAAACGGAAGGAGGTCAGCTATGTATTGATGGACCTGGCGGGTATGTTTACGTTTGAAAGCCTGCACTTGATTTGTTGATCTACATGAATCTTAAGTAGATAGGTTTGAACCTGAGGAAGGAGCTTACTGGAGAGTGTTACATCATTGAAACTACAGCACAGAAACAGGCCATTTGGTCCAACTGATCTATGCAGGTGTTTATGCTCCATGCGAGGCTTCTCCCTCCTTACTTCATCTAAGCCTATCAGGATACCCTTCTGTTCCTTCCCTCGTGTGCTTATCTAGCTTTCCCTTAAATGCATCTGTTATTTGCCTCAACTACTCCTTGTGGTTCCACATTCTTACCACTCATTTGGTAAAGACGTTTCTCTTAGATTCCCAACTGGATTTATTAGTGACTATTTTATATTTATGACCTCTCGTTTGGGCCCCCCCCCCCCCCCCACAAAGAAAAAGTGGAAACATTTTCTCTACCTCTATACTGTCAAAACCTATCATTATCTTAAAAACCTCAGGTCACCTCCTCAGCCTTCTCTTTTCTAGAAAAGAGAGCCCCAGTCTGTTCAGCCTTTCCTGATAAGGATATCCTCTCAGTTCTGGTATCATACTTGTGATTCTTTCCTGCACCCTCACCAATGCCTCTATATCCTTTTTATAATATGGAGACCAGAACTATGTGCAATACTCCAAATGTGGTCTAATCAAGATTCTATACGAGTTTAATATAACTTTGTTGCTTTTCAATTCTGTCCCTCTAGAAATGAACCCTGGTGCTTGAGTTGCCTTTTTTTATGGCCTTATTAACCTGTGCCACTACTTTTAATAATTTGTGTATCATAATTTGTGTATCTCTACCCCATGATCCCTTTGCTCCTGTATCCTGATCAGACTCTTATCCAAGCAGTATGTGGCCTCCTTATTCTTCCTACCAAAATGCACTACCTCATACTTATCTATAATGAAATTCATCTGCCAATTACATGCTCATTCTGCAAGTTTATTAATGTCCTCTTGCATTTTGATGCGTTCTTCCCCAATTTGGTGTCTTCTGCAAATTTTGAAATTGTACTTCAGATTCCCGAATCCAAATTGTTAATGTAAATTGTGAACAACAGTGGTCCCAGCACCGATCCCTGTGGAACACCACTTCCCACATTTTGCCAGTCTTAGTAGCTACCCTTAACCCCTACTCCTCTGTTTTCTGTTTTGAAGTCAACTTGCTATCCATTCTGCTAACTGTCCCTTGACTCCACATGCCCTGATCTTTGCCATGAGTCTACAATGTGGTACCTGATCGAAGGCCTTTTGAAAATCCAAATATATTACATCTACTACATTACCCTCGTCTACTCTTTCTGTTACTTCTTCAAAGAATTCAATAATGTTGGTCAAGCATGACTTTCCCTTCTGAAATCATGCTGACTATTTATTTTCGTTCTCTAGATGTCTTTCTATGACATCTTTGGGTAAAGATTCCATTATCTTTCCTACCGCTGACGTTAAGTTAACTGATCTATAGAATCATAGAAAATTTATGGCACAGAAAGAGGCCATTCAGCCCATCCTGTCTGTGCCAGCCAAAAATGAGTCACCCAGCCTAATCCCACTTTCCAGCACTTGGTCCATAGCCTTGTATGTCATGGCACTTCAGGTGCACATCCAGGTACTTTTTAAATGAGTTCAGGGCTTCTGCCTCTACCGCCCTTTCAGGCAATGAGTTCCAGACCCCCACCACCCTCTGGGTGAAAACCTTTTTCCTCTGCTCCCCTCTAATCCTTCTACTAATCACTTTAAAATATGCCTCCTGGTTATTGACCTCTCTAAGGGAAATAGGTTCTTCCTAGTCACTCTATCTACGCCCATCATAACTTTGTACACCTCAATTAAATCACCCCTCAGTCTCCTCTGTTCCAAAGAGAATAATCCCAGCCTATCCAATCTTTCCTCATAGCTAAAATTCTCCAGTCCTGGCAACGTCCTCGTAAATCTCCTCTGTACCCTCTCTACTGTAATTACATCCTGTAATGTAATGACCAGAACTGTACACTGTACTCAAGCTGTGGCCTAACCAGTGTTTTATATAGTTCCAGCATAACTTTTCTGCTCTTATATTCTATGCCTCGGATAATAAAGGAAAGTATTCCATATGCCTTCTTAACCACCTTATCTACATGTCCTGCTACCTTTAGGGAT
Source organism: Heptranchias perlo (assembly GCF_035084215.1). Lineage (NCBI taxonomy): Eukaryota > Metazoa > Chordata > Chondrichthyes > Hexanchiformes > Hexanchidae > Heptranchias > Heptranchias perlo. The sequence goes on along the minus strand of NC_090339.1, from coordinate 31,652,496 downwards.
CTGTTTGATGTGCACTCCAAGGTCCCTCTCTTCCTCTACACCTTTCAGTATCCTCCCATTTATTATGTACTCCCTTGCCTTGTTTGCCCTCCCCAAATGCATTACCTCACACTTCTCCAGATTGAATTCCATTTGCTACTTTTCTGCCCACCTGACCAGTCCATTGATTTCTTCCTGCAGTCTACAGCTTTCTGCCTCACTATCAACCACATGACCAATTTTTGTATAATCTGCAAACTTCTTAACACTCCCCCTATATTTAAGTCCAAATCGTTAATATATATCACAAAAAGCGAGGAACCTAGATCACCTAGATCAGCCCTGCAGAACCCTACTGGAAACAGCCATCCAGTCACAAAAACACCTGTCGACCATTGCCCTTTGCTTCCTACCACTGAGCCAATTTTGGATCCAACTTGGCACTCTTGCTTGGCTCCCATGGGCGTTTACTTTTTTGACCAGTCTGCTATGTGGGACCTTGTCAAAAGCCTTGTAGACTATATCAAATGCATTACTCTCATCGACCCTCCTTGTTACCTCCTCAAAAAATTCAAATCAAGTTAGTCAGACACGACCTTCCCTTAACAAATCCATGCTGACTGTCCTTGATTACTCTGTGCCTTTCTAAGTGACGTCTTATCCTGTCCCTCAGAATTGATTCCAATAATTTGCCCACCACCGAGGTTAGACTGACTGGCCTATAATTACTTGGTTTATCCCTTGCTCCCTTTTTAAACAATGGTACAATATAGTTCTTTTGGACTTATTTTATCTCCCTTTTTAAAATATAGGAACATTAGTTGTCTACTAGTCCTCTTCTGGTTTGGAGGGTGTAACTAGTAGGGTAAATAAGAGGGAACCAGTGGATGTAGTACATTTGGATTTTCAAAAGGCATTCAATAAGGTGCCACACGAGCACGTAACACAAGATTAGGGCTTATGGGATTGGGGGTAATAGCATGGATTGAGGATTGGTTAACGGATAGAAAACAGTGTAGGAATAAACAGGTCATTTTCGGGTTGGCAGGTTGTAACTAGTGAAGTGTCGCAAGGATCAGTGCTTGGGGCTCAGCTGTTATATCAATGACTTACATGAGGGGACCGAGTATAATGTATCCAAATTTGCTGATGATACAAAGCTACTTGGGAAAGTTAAGTTGTGAGGAGGACACAAAGAGGCTGCAAAGAGATTTTGGGCAGATTAAGTGAGTGGGCGAGAAGTTGGCAGATGGAATGTAATGTGGGGAAATATGAAATTATCCACTTTGGTAGGAAGAATAGAAAAGCAGAATATTTTTTTAAAAGGTGAGAAACTAAGAAATGTTGGTATTCAGAGGGATTTGGGTGTCCTTGTATACGAATCACAGGAAGTTAACATGCAGGTACAGCAAGCAATTAGGAAGGCAAATCGTATGTTAGCCTTTATTGCGAGGGGGTTGGAGTATAAGAGTAAGGAGGTCTTGCTGCAATTATATAGGGCTCTTGTGAGACCACACCTGGAGTACTGTGTACAGTTTTGGTCTCCTTAGTTAAGGAAGGATATACTTGCCTTAGAGAGGGTGCAACGAAGGTTCACTAGATTGATTCCAGGTTTGGGAGGATTGTCCTATGAGGAGAGATTGAGTAGAATGGTCTTATATTCTGTGGAGTTTAGAGGAATGAGAGATGATCTCATTGAAACATATAAAATTCCTAGAGGGCTTGACATGGTAGATGCTGAGAGGCTGTTTACCCTGGCTGGAGAGTCTAGAACTAGGGGTCATAGTCTCAAGATAAGAAGTTGGCCATTTAGGACTGAGTTGAGGAAAAATTTCTTCACTCTGGGTTGTGAATCTTTGGAATTCTTTAACCCAGAGGGCTGTGAATGCTCAGTTGTTGAGTATATTCAAGATTGAGATCAATATATTTTTGGACACTAAGGGAATCAAGGGATAGGGCAGGAAAGTGAATTTGAGGTAGAAGATCAGCCATGTTCATATTGAATGGTGGAGCAGGCTCGAGGGCCGTCTGGCCTACTCCTGCTCCTATTTCTTAAGTTCTTATGTTTTTATCAATTATCTTCCCCTGCCCCCCCCACCCCCTTTCTATCTTAAATGTTTTAATATCTTTTCTTCTAATGCCCTGCCCATCTTGTTCGTCACTCTGGTAAATACGGAGGCAAAGTATTTAATATTTCTGCCATTTCACTGTCATTGCCTGTGGGTTTATCGTGTGCATCCCTTAATTGCCCTATCCTTATTCTGATTTTTCTCTTGTAATTTATATGTCTGTAGAATACTTTACTATTTTTATATTCTTTTGATAATTAAATCTCATAGTTCCTCTTTGCTTTCCTAATTATTTTTTTTTACTTCTTTCCTAACCTCTTTATATTCCCTTTTGTCGTCCATTCTTTTATTGTCTGTATTTAGAATATGCCTTTTTCTTTTAGTTTCGATTTTACCCGTGTTTCTTTATTCATCCACGGTGTTTCATTATTGGCTAGTTTGTTCTTGCTTTTTAGAGGAATAAAGCCAATCCCCAACATCAGGATGTCATCAATATCTTAAAGTAACATCATCCCTGACCCATTTTTTGCTGCATCACCCTGGTGGCCAGATATGCTCCACCAATTTGAGGAAGTTTATGATTGTCCAAAAGCAGTAGTATTGTGTTTAAACACTTGTTTACAGGAGTACATTCTGGATTAAAAGTGAGACATGGTGCCTTACAGACACCTGCTGCATCTTGGCTACTGCAGACGATAGAGGACAGTCTAGAGTTGACATTGAGTTATGGATGTTTTTGATTAACTGCTGATAATTGTAAAATCCACAATAATGGGGCCTTTAATTGTAGTGCAACAGCAGCAGTTGCACAGCCCAAGCTCCAAACTGCTTCAATGCATAATTGGTTTCAATGATGGTGTCTATTTGCAAGGCATATCCTTTTAGGATGCAGATTTTACTTTAGTGACTTTTTGTTGAACTCAACTAAATGCGACTGCTTTTGGACAATCATAAACTTCCTCAAATTGGTGGAGTATATCTGGCCACCAGAGTGATGTAATAAAAGTAGCATCAACCATGACCCATCTTTTAAGATGTCTAGTGATATTGATGACATCCTGATGTTGGGGATGATTGCCCTCTTCGTGCCTGTCTTGCAGGCATTGACAATCTTTTCTGTATTTGGTAGCTCCTGCTGCATGTTGGAGAAGCTTTACTTATTATAAATTCCCAAGAAAAGAAGGAAGTGTCCTCCAAGATTGGTTTTGCAGCAAGGTTGTGACCAATGCCTTCGGTACCACTCTTTGGAACATATGACATTATGCCGAATATATTTTTGACACCTCTGGTTGTACCAGGATTGATTGATTTCAGTGTCAAAGACAGTTTGGTAAATTGGGTCTGCTGGCGGGGCCTGGCCCTGCACCTATAGGCCCCGATATTTACTTGGGACTGTGAAGAGTGCGAGGACTGTGAAGAATGCGGGGGAGGATTTCTGGACGGGAAACCCGGAAGTTCGGGTTTCCCTGGCGTCCTGACTATTTTGATGCCTTTTAAATTTTTTTGGCAGGTTTCCCGCATGGGGTTATCTCAGCTGAGCCCAATCTTGTCCTTCCCTGATGTCAGAGTTTCTGCTCCTTAGCCCGGGGCACTGAGCCTAATTGTACGCTCTTACTGCTATGCTGGCTGAGATCAGTTACCTCAGGAGTCATCCAAACTTTTTTGTTTGGTGGGCCGCTTGTTTGCCATGGAACCCTGTGAACCACATTTAAACCATTACAATACAAAACACTGAATTCAAGGTTATCGAGCGTGAGCTTAAAGGGTCACCATGTGGATGAGTTTGGTTGAGAATTTATTTTTAAAATAAAATTTTGATTTTTGTATAATTGAATATATAGAACGAGTAGGAATTGGATTTACACTGATGCAGAAGTACTATTGTAAAATTTCTGTATACCTATATCTCATTGAACATGGTAATATTCAGGTTCATTCTTAATAACCTACAGTAAATGATGCAACTAAAGTCATTCAACTTTAATAAATGTCTATCTTCATCAACAGACTAGGATAGCTTGGCCACTGAGTTTGGCTGAGTACATGGTCAGGACAGTGAGGTTTAGCCTCACCAGTGACGGAAGGCATGCTTATTGCTTAAGTGCCCCAAAAAGATTATTTTTTTTGTTATTTTACATATGACTCCCTACAGAACAATTTCAAAATTTGCAGATGACATAAAACTTGGAAGGGTAGTGAATTGTGAGGAGGATAGTGATAGACTTCAAGAGGACATAGACAGGCTGGTGGAATGGGCAGACACGTGGCAGATGAAATTCAATGCGGAAAAGTGTGAAGTGATACATTTTGGAAGGAAGAACAAGGAGAGGCAATATAAACTAAAGGGTACAATTCTAAAAGGGGTGCAGGAACAGAGAGATCTGGGGACATATGTGCACAAATCTTTGAAGGTGGCAGGGCAGGTTGAGAAAGCGGTTAAGAAAGCATTTGGGATCCTGGGCTTTATAAATTAAAGCATAGGGTACAAAAGCAAGGAGGTTATGATGAACCTTTATAAAACACTGGTTCGTCCACAACTGGAGTATTGTGTCCCAATTCTGGGCACCGCACTTTAGGAAGGATGTGAAGGCCTTAGAGGGTGTAGAAGACATTTACTAGAATGATTCCAGGGATGAGGGACTTCAGTTACATGGATAGACTGGAGAAGCTGGGGTTGCTCTCCTTAGAGCAGAAAAGGTTCAGAGTTGATTTGATAGTTAGTCAAAATCATGAAGGGTCTAAACAGAGTAGATGATACAAAACTGTTCCCATTGGCAGAAGGGTCAAGAACTAAAGGACAAAGCTTTAAGGTGATTGGCAAAAAAAACAAAGGTGACATGAGGGAAAAAAAAACTCATTTACACAGCGAGTGGTTGTAATCATGAATGCACTGCCTGAGCGGGTGGTGAAGGCAGATTCAGTCGTGGCTTTCAAAAGGGAATTGGATAAGTACGTGAAGGGAAAAAATTTGCAGGGCTACGGGTTTAGGGCGGGGGAGTGGTACTAGCTGGATTGCTCTTGCAGAGAGCCGGCACAGACTTGACGGGCTGATAGGCCTCCTTCCATGCTGTAACAATTCTATGATTCTACAATGAATAACACCAACCATCCTTGTCCACAACCACTGCAACCTCTCTCCTCAGAAGCCACTAGAGCTCCACACACAGCAGCAGGATGAATTCTTCTCATTTCCTGCAACTGTCCAACATACTGTAATTTGGACACCTATGATTTAACTCTACACAGACCTGGAATTAAACCGGGGACCTTCTGTTATGATGTTTCCTATCTTTCCTTGGAAATCCTGGGTATTTTGCCATTTGATCCTTCATCCCTTGAACGAAACACTAGAAAGACAGCTTGATTTATCTAAAATTTCAGAAGGAAATTCCCACAGTGGTAAACAAAATCAACATTAAGCAGGTGCTGGTGGTTGATGATGTTTCCTGTCTGTGAAGAGTCTCAACAAATGTAGTGAACTGACCAGTGATACTGTAGGATCCACTGATAATGAAGATGGAGGAAGTATAACAAGAAGCAGAACCCTGAATATTGACTTGAGACCATGTAGCAGCTGTAACAGGCTAACAACTTCTGTTACCTGGAGGTTCCTTAATCAAACATCCTCTCCCCTGCTGTATTTGAAAGGGGCTTGGAAGAGCAATTTACCCTATTGGTACACCATGTGCACTACTGATGTGATTTAATTATAGTTATTCACACAATTGTGCTGATGTAAGAAAATCTGAAACAAGAAAAAAGTAATTAAGCCCATCAGTCGTTTCTTTCACAACCCATGGACAATTTGTCCTGTAGTGGACTTTAGCCAACTTAGTTATGAATTGTATGTTTGCCACTCTTGGGAAAGAAACAAATATCATGGGTGACCATTTTTTTACATTAGCAGAATTATATACAAAACACTTTCTCAATGAATGTTTGTTTGGGTTTTCTGTCCAAACTGCAGCAAGGGATGGTAAAATAACTGGGATGCGTCATTGATTGAGATGTAGTTTTTACACCTCTCTGCATTTGGGCTTTGTGTATGGAGCATTTCCCTTTATTGCAAACCACATCTCCAACAATTAAATTCTCAATCGTGGACTGTGAATGTATATATGTGTACAAATGTGAGTTTTACATTTAACTTATGGATTAAAGCAGCACCTTGCATCTCTATGGTTGTTGGGGGAAGTAGGTTTCATTATCTGCTTGCTGCTGGGATTCCATTCTCAGTTTCCACTCTGCATCTCCCTATAAAGGCAGCTGAGTGTATACCCACAGCGAGAGAAGAGAAAGTCAAGGAGAAATCTCTTTGGCCACTCGCTGTGTAAATGAGTTTTTTTTTTCCCTTGGGTCACTCCTGAGTAGCATTAGGGGAGGCCTGGATGCATGTAGCTTACTTGTCCTCTCTGCCACAAGAGGAATAAAAGGATTTAGATGAGAAAAGACCATCAGTGCTTGATCTCTTCTTTTTTTTCCCCAGCACACTCTGTCTGTTGGAATCTCAAGTCTTAATGACCAATACTTTCATTTCAAATGCAAAATGTATAATAGTTTCTTCCTTGTTCCCATTCAGGATGATGGTCTTCACATCAAACGGTCTCCATCTTCACCCCAAGGTGGGCCCAAGAAGAGATCGGCTTTTGAAGACCTCACAAATGTAAGTTCTGTGAATGGCAGGATATTATGCTATGTAATTACACTCCTTATGCTGATGTACATGTGACTCCTTTCCCCCCAGTATGGGTGAAACACATTTAAAAGATAAATGGGAGTGAGTAGTGTCCTTTTGCTTAACTTGCAGTTCCCATGCTGAAGATTAGTATTATTGAGGAATAATTTTTAATTTGAAGAACTCCTTTACATAGCTCTTAATGCAGCTATGTGAACTGATTAGGAACATATCTATCTCTTTATATCCTCATATCCACATTTCATAGCAAAATTCATAATCTGTTTGACACTCAACCTCTGCTAATAAGAAGGGTGTTTAGAGTTGGTAAGATACTAATACAGACCATGATGCCCACATGGAGAATTAGCGATCTGGATTCTGGGCAGGTGCTGAACAGACCCAATGGTGAGGAGAATTTCAAGATTTGTTAGTCTTTTACATTGCAGCCCCTTTAGCTACCCCCCCCACCCACCACTCTCTGTCAGGCGCAGGGGGTCTTGAGATAAATATAATAAAATACTGACACGAAACATAAAACTGACAGTAGTTGTTTCAGCTTTCCTCATTACAGGTAAGGCTGCCCCCTGTCAAAAGCAAAGGGGTTCCATACCTTTTAAATTTTTTAAGTTTGGAGTAATGAAATTTCTGTTTAATTCAGACCTTTTCTCTTGCCCCTCTTCAATTCCAATAGGCTAAACAAAGTCAATCCCTGGTTTCAAAGAGAAAAGAAGGTGGGAAGCCGGTGGGTAAGAAAACTCAGAAAAGTACCGTTGGACAAGAAACATCCAAAAACAATGAGTATAATCTAAAAAGGTGAACATCCTACTCCTTCTGATTTTCCTTATCCTAAGTATCTGTGTAGATGCTAATGTTTCCATTTATATTGCGTGTATGTCAAAATTTCTTACAGTATTTCACACAGTGAATTGCCTTAGAATTGCAGTGACTGCGGCAAATATGGCAGCTATTCTGTGGCAGCAACATCCCACAATCCACTATTAAGGAAGTGGTAACAGGGCACTTAGAAAATCATAATGATTAGGCACAGTCAACATGGTTTTATGAAAGGGAAATCGTGCTTGACAATTTTATTAGTTTTTTGAGGATGTAACCAGCAGGGTAGATAAAGGGGAACCAGTGGATGTCGTATATTTGGATTTTCAAAAGGCATTCGATAAGGTGCCACATTAAAGGTTGTCACCCCAACCCCATGAGCCCTTATTTTGTGTAACATATTAGCAATGGATAGAGGATTGGTTAACGGACAGAAAACAGAGTAGGGATAAATAGCTCATTTTCAGGTTGGCAGACTGTAACTAATGGGGTGCGCAAGGATCGGTGCTTGGGCCTCACCTATTTACAATCTATATTAATGGCTTGGATGAAGGGACCGAATGTAATGTATCCAAATTTGCTGACGATACAAAGCTAGGTGGGAAAGTAAGCTGTGAGGAGGACACAGAGACTGCAAAGAGGCAGGTTAAGTGAGTGGGCAAGAAGGTGGCAGATGGAGTATAATGTGGGGAAATGAGAGGTTATTCACATGGGTAGGAAGAATGGAAAGACAGAATATTTTTTAAATGGTGAGAAACTATTAAATGTTGGTGCTCTGAGACTTGGGTGTCCTCGTACAAGAAACACAAAAAGTTAGCATGCAGGTACAGCAAGCAATTAGGAAAGCAAATGGCATGTTGGCCTTTATTGCAAAGGGGTTTGGGGTACAAGAGTAAGCAAGTCTTACTACAATTGTAAAGGGCTTTGGTGAGACCTCACCTGGAGTACTGCGCACAGTTTTGGTCTCCTTGTCTAAGGAAGGATATACTTGCCTTAGAGACGGTGCAAAAAAGGTTCTCTAGATTAATTCCTGGGATGAGAGGGCTGTCCTATGAAGAGAGGTTGAGTAGAATGGGCCTTTACTCTCTGGCGTTTAGAAGAATGAGAGGTGATCTCATTGAAACATATAAGATTATGAGGGGGCTTCAGGGTAGATGCTGAGAGGTTGTTTCCCATGGCTGGAGAGTCTAGAGCCTGGGAGCATAGTCTCAGGAAAAGGGGTCAGCCATTTAAGACTGAGATGAGGAGGAATTTCTACACACAGGGTTGTGAATCTTTGGAATTCTCTACCCCAGAGGGCTGTGGATGCTGAATGGTTGAATATATTCTAGGCGGAGGTAGATAGATTTTTGGACTCTAGGGGAATCAAGGGATATGGGGATCGGGCGGGAAAGTGGAGTTGAGGTCGAAGATCAGCCATGATCTGATTGAATGGCGGAGCAGGCTCGAGGGGCTGTGTGGCCCACTCCTGTTCCTATTTCTTATGTTCTTAACTTCTCATTAATTTCATCATTGATGTTGTTTGTTTCTTGCTGGTGGTTGGGAGAATTCCTTGCTCCTCTTTGAATAGTGGCATATGATCTTTTAATGTCCATGTGCTCCACCAGAACAGTCTGTTGGGGTCTAACTTTAATGTCTCGTCCAAAATGCAGTACTTGCTCCACCTGAACTGTAGTGTCAAACTAGGTTAGGTTAAGAACTGAAACCCTGCTATGGGATTCAAAACTACAACCTTCTGACCCAGGGGTGAGAGTGCTGTCAACTGAGTCAAACTGATATATTTTAAGTAACTTCTTTTGTCCCGCTCAGGCGTTTCCCACCACCCCACCCCCCACCCCCCCCCCCCCCACAATATATTTTGACTGAGTGGGATCTAGCTCCTAGGTTCTGCTAAGACTGTTCTGAAATGCACTGACTGAGTAATTAGTCAAGTGAGTAATTAGTGGCATTGGGGAAGTGCTTTGTATCTGCACATTGCCCTCCAAATGTTGGGCAGCCTCCAGTGTATGTAGTCTTGTTGCCCAAACTGCAAATAGTGTTGGTGTAATAATACGATGCAGACAGCAGTCACAGCCACACTCATTCTTTTCTGTAACAGTAAAAGAATGCAATGTGCTCTTTACTGTCTGTGATTTAAAGGGGAGTCTGAGGCATTCCCTCAAATGAATTAACTAACTGTACCTCCACCTCCTGCTCCATCATTGTCCATGACAGTCTTTATACTAATGATTTTGACTCTGTCACTAATTGTCTCCTATAGTTATAGGTCTCAAAACGGTAATCGCGACACAGTAATTACTAACTGTACCAGATCAATGTATATACTAATGGAGTGTGGGACATTGCATATTTACCTTTGTCTCTAAATTCACAAGCATAATAGACATCTTTAACATAACACCATATGCCTTACAGTTGCCATTAAAAATATTTTTCTGTGGTGGTATAGTTCATTCAATTTCTTAATATACAGCCGTTGGTTTAGTGTGTTGTGAATTGGTGTTTCGCACGCTCTGTTGTCCATTTGATGTTGCATATGTAATGCATCTGGTGTGGGTGAATATTTGCTGCATCTTTGCCCACTTGTATATAACATTGCATTGTAAATTGCATCAATTCGTATTCATTTGCACTATGAAATTTCATATCCAAGGATAGTATAACAAAATAATCGTGTTTTATTGTTTGTTCAGTTGGGTAACTGCCGAACTTCAGCTCCCAGTTGTGTAAAATGTGTTCTGGTTTTAGTACTTTTTTTTTTATTGTGATTGAATCACTGATTAATGGGAAGTGGATTTATTAGAACTTTGCAGGGATGGGGTCTTGGAGAGAAACTGCTCTTGGATGCCCTTCTTATGGTATTGAAATCGTCTAAGGAATGCTCCTTGCCAGACAATATCTGACAGGCTTAACTTAATTATTGACTAAACTATGAATGTTGCCAAATGTTATAAAAGAATCCTTTCCCTTTTCTCCACTTCTCCCCTCAGTTCAGGACCTAAAGCCTCCCAGGAGCATCAGGACAATGCAGTGGAGCAGAAGAAGTCCAAGGCACCAGTACCACCTGAGGAAAAAGCAGCTGATGTAGATAAATCAGCAGAAATAAAGGTAAATGCAATGCAAGCTTCTAGAGAATCCACCAGCAGAGTCCACTGCTACATGTCAAGTACTTTGCACAGTGAATTGATTTAAGTGCAGTGACTGCCTACATAGAATGAACATAACAGCCATTCTGCATCAGCAACCTCCCACAAATAGACATGAGATGAAGGATAATAAGCAACAATTGTAATGGATAAGAAAGTGTGCGCGTATCGGAATTTTAAACGTGACCATGCTAGCATTGTGCACCATGGTCCTTCGCTATTAGACTACTTTGTGTACACTCATGAGAGCACTGAAATTACAGTAGCAGCAGCAGACAGAAGCATATATGAACTGCATTAAATAATAATGCTCTACTTGCTAGAGCCCAGGGTGGTGGGGCATGGGTTGTGCAAAGAAACCCACTGCACATCAGGTTCCCTGAATCACTTTGGTTTTGTTTTTAATAGTTACAAACCTGCTTTTTATTATGTGTGTAGTTCAAAAACTAAATTACATGGTTGAGAATTAGTTTAATCTCGAGGTTCTGCTTGGCTGTTAAGTTGATCTGAACCTCTTGATTAAGTAGCTTATTAATCATTCCCAGCTAACCCTAAAGCTTCTTGCACACTGTCACTCCGAAGTTAACTGTTTGAATTTAATTGTCTACTTTCTTGAAAATGATACATAAGATTCCACTGAAGCATAGTTCCAGATTCTTGCATTGAAAATGAATGTGCCCATTCTGTTAATCTAATGGAGGGAAGTGCACTGTTGTAGGCATGCCTGTAATGCCAACAAACAGTGTTGTTGAGACATCAAAATTCTCTTTGGGTAACACTTTTACTCTGTGCTATTGACACAAAGTAAATGGCTGCCATTGGCATGTACATCAGCCTGTAATTTTGACTGGCCACAGGCTAGCTGGGTTTTTAGGCCAGCACTCTGGTTTTTGCACTGCACGCAAACAATTCAAAATTGCCCACAACCAGAATGGAAAAAGTTTCTGTGGGTCTGGGATTTTTTGAACATTTTTTCACAAAGAATTTGTAAATATTATATTTAAGGATGGTGTTTTAAAGCAAAGTATATTCACACAGCTTTAAAAAATAGTCACTGAGATAAAAGGTGTTCGACAGGGATTATCTGGGTTGTGAACACAGGGAGATTTAAAAAAATAGACAGTCAGGTTTTAAAACAAAGCTGTTGGCGCAAGCTTTTGTCAGGCTCGGAAGGAAAATGCAGGTGAGCAGTTACTTTTTAATAAGTCAAGCAAGATGACCGACCAATGTAAGGAAGTGTAGAATGTTCATTATTTTGTATTATTACAGAAAGTCAAGTTGTACTGATTGAATTAAATGAGTTGAGTCATAATTCTTGTTCTGTATGTCATTTGCAATCAAACAAAGCAGCTGATTTGTATTTGTCTTTGTCGCACCGTGTTTTCTCAATTCACCCTCAAAGATTGGGAGAGGCACGTGCAAAATATACGAATATCTGGTTGAGATCATAGGCTACTATTGTTACACCTTTGGGTTGTGTTATTGTATAATTAGATATTGGGCAGTGTGAGTAAATTCTGGAGCATAGGGGGAAGGGGATCTGCTTACAGGAGCAACCAATACCACTGAACCTGAGAAAGCATCTACAGCAGATGTGAATTTGGACAGTCGCGAACCTGATTCTGTGGTAACCGTGAATGCTCAGTTGTGTATGAGCAGTTGTATTGTTGTTGCCAAATCCATTCCAAAGTATAAGCCAAGTGCATTTGGTAAGAGTTGAATTAGCAGATATTGAAGAACTATTTTGTAACACACCAGCCCATCTGCTCATCAGATTCTCTGGACTTTTTGGCAACTGATGTGGGATACTCTTTTCTAGTTGATGAGAACTGGCTTCTGGTATTCTGATGTAGTCGAATTAAAACTAAGCATACAAAAACAGAAGTGTAATAAATACCACTGCAGTGTGCAAAAGGAGAACAATTAATTGGAGAAATTCTCTTGCTTGTAGTCTCCTGCCTATGATGAAGTCGATGACGAGAATCTGAACGACCCATTCCTGAATGCAATCTATGCTAAGGATATATTCAGCTACATGAAGGAGCGGGAGGTAAGCAATCCCTAGTAAAATTGAAGTCACTGGGAATCGGGGAAAACTTTCCAGTGACTGGAGTCATACCTAGCACAAACTAAGATGGTAGTGGTTGTTGGAGGCCAATCATCTCGGGCCCATGACATTGCTGCAGGAGTTCCTCAGCGCAGTGTCCTATGCTCAACCACCTTCAGCTGCTTCATCAATGACCTTCCCTCCACCAAAAGGTCAGAAATGGGGATGTTCGCACAGTGTTCAGCTCCATTCACAACCCCGCTGATAAGTGGCTAGTAACATTTGTGCCAGGCAATGACCATCTGCAACGAGAGTGTCTAACCACCTCTCCTTGACCTTTAACGGCATTACCATCACCGAATCCCCCACCATCAACATCCTGGGGATTACCATTGACCAGAAACTTAACTGGACCAGCCACATAAATACTGTGGCTACAAGAGCAGGTCAGGGGCTGGGTATTCTGCAGTGAATGACTCACCTCCTGACTCCCCAATACTTTTCCACCATCTACAAGGCACAAGTCAGGAGTGTGATGGAATACTCTCCACTTGCCTGGATGCGTGCAGTTCCAACAACACTGAAGAAGCTTGACACCATCCAGGACAAAGCAGCCCACTTGATTGGCACCCCATCCACCACCCTAAACATTCACTCCCTTCACCACCGGCGCACAGTGGCTGCAGTGTGTACCATCCACAGGATGCACTGCAGCAACTCGCCAAGGCTTCTTCGACAGCACCTCCCAAACCCGTGACCTCTATCACCTAGAAGGACAAGGGCAGCAGGCACATGGTAACATCACCACCTGCACGTTCCCCTCCAAGTCACACACCATCCCGACTTGGAAATATATTGCTCTTTCTTCATCGTCGCTGGGTCAAAATCCTGGAACTCCCTACCTAACAGCACTCTGTGAGTACCTTCACCACATGGACTGCAGCGGTTCAGTGGCTCACCACCACCTTCTCGAGGGCAATTGGGGATGGGCAATAAATGCTGGCCTTGCCAGCGATGCCAACATCCCATGAATGAATATTTTAAAAATCTATTAATAGTTGGAACCCTCCTCCTTACTTCCAAAAACTGCATTGATCTTGTAGGTTTTGCAATAAGGTTGTTGTGGCTTCCAGATAATACAGTCAGTCTTTAATTCCCCAATTTTTTTTTAATACCCAGTGCTCTGCATTTACATTGAAGAGCTGTTTTGAATTTGGATGTAAATTGTAAAAGCATTCTGTAACATCTACACAAAAGCACGGATGCCACTCACACAGGTTTGTTAATCATGCAACATAAGTTTCATCAAAGAGTTGATCATTGCTTTGCTGTTTCTTGACCTTCAAAAACAAGCCAGATAAATATCTGGCTTGGGATGGGGTTAAAAGGTGGTGCAGAGGTAAGCTTAGACAGAAAATCAAAATTCTGTGGAACGTGACTGTTTCTGTGACCATGGTGGAAATGTGAGAATGAATTGATATTCTGGAGTTTTGATTATTATTGGAGGCAGGGAGATATTTTGCACTTTTGCGTAGGTGTTCAAATGGATTTGGTAGTCTGCGATGGAATGAATTGTACATGGTCTGATTAGGAGAGGGCTTGAGGGGTCAAATGCCCTCCTCCTACTTCATGTTTTCTTACATTCTTATCAATTGCAAAGGCATCTTAATAGTTGCAGAGCCCATAGTTTGTATTGATACATGGGGGTGGGGGGGGGGAAGAAAAAGAGAGAAAATCATTTTGTTGTGTTTATATAATTCAAGGGGTAGAAACCAGACCCAATTGGAAGTTGAAGCTTCCTGATGTGCTTCTGTACTTTCTGTCTGTGCTTTGACCATTGGTCTAACACCAAATTCATGTTCGGATACATTATGATCCACTCCATAACAATGTGATCCTTGTGCCTGACAGGAGAAATTTGTTCTGAAAGGCTATATGGAAAAGCAGCCTGACCTGAACATCGAGATGAGAGCAATCTTGGTGGACTGGATGGTTGAGGTACAGGTAGGTACAATATTCACCTTGAGCTTCAGACCAATTTGCACTGATTTTCTTAGTACTGGGTTAACTTAAAGTATGTTGGCTTGTTCTATTTATTTGCTTCACTCTTCCACAGGTGTGTCCCTGTACTATTTGCCAACCATGGCCAAGAGGGCTGCCAGACTTTGCAGGGTATTGAGGGCAGCCTTATGAATAACTTCCCGTTCTCTTTTGTCTTCCCCCACCCCTCTTGCAGGTGGGATGTGCTTCTCCTCCATTTAGAGCTTTCCTTGTAGAAGGACTGAGGTTGGAAATTCAGTGTATGGAAGAAACAAAGCCACTTCCTGTGGCACAGTGCACAGGGGCTCCAAAACACTTTCCTTCAATTGCTTTAATTTGCACACTTCATGAGGAATGAAACTGGAGGACTAGGTTGATGATGGAGACTGTGTAATATTGGCTTGTTTCATGAAACATGATGAACTTTGCACATCCAGCCACCATACATAATATGCTTTCAAGAGTGAAGCCCTTTTGAGAGTTTCAGAGCACTTCAGCTGAGCCCAGAAAGCAAAAATCAAATGGTTTACTATAATCTCAACATTCCAGATTTAATTAATTAATAATAAAAAAAGAACAAATCACAACAGAAGGAGCCTACCAGGGACAATTGTATCTTTAAAAAAAGTACTGAAAACAAAGAAATTCACTAATTTCCAGCTGTTTATTTTTTTGACCTGAAGGTTTATAACCATCTGCCAATCCACAAATTTCTGTCAGCAATAGCAATTAACCTCAAGATGTGTCTATTCACAATTATACTTTGTAGCCTTAAAAGGAGAGGCCATTAAGCACAATTGTGTGTTAGCAGTAGTAAATCATTGTGTTACAATATACTCCTGTCGAGATAAAATAAAATAGTACGTCCTCTGACTTCTAGACATTACCATGAGAGATCCACTACTGTTGTGTAACATACTATGCTGGGTGTAACCCTGTTGTATATAATTTAATGTAATGTTCATTACCCTATAATAATGCACTTGCTGTGATTCTTTGGCCTAAAGACCTAATTTTTGTTTTCAAAAGGAAAATTTTGAGCTAAACCATGAGACTCTGTATCTGGCAGTGAAGCTGGTGGATCATTACCTGGCGACGACTGAGTGCATGAGGGAAACGTTGCAACTGCTGGGCTCTACTGCCATCCTCATTGCTGCAAAGTTTGATGTAAGCACTTTTTACCAGTCTTTATATGAATCTAGTTCTTTACTGGCCTCCCCTCTTCCACCCTCCATAAGCTTGAGCTCATTGAAAACTCTGCTCCCAGTATCCTAACTTTGCACTAAGTCCATTCATCCATCATCCCTGCAGTCGCTGACCTACATTGGCTCTCGGTCCAGCAACACGTCGATTTTTAAAATTCTCATCCTCATGTTCAAATCCCTCCATGGCCTCATTCCTCCCTATCTCTGTAACCTCCTACAACTGTCTAAGAACTCTGCGTTCCTCCAACTCTGGCCTCATGTGCAACCCCACTTCCTTCACCCTACCATTAGTGGCTGTGCCTTCAGCTGTCTAGGCCCTAAGTTTTGGAATTCCCATCCTAAACATCTCCATCTCGCTCTCTCTCTTCCTTTTTAAGAGGCTCCTTAAAACCTACCTCTTTGATCAAACTTTTGGTCACCTGTCCTAATGCCTCCTTCTTTGGCTCGGTGTCCATTTTTATCTGAATATGCTCCTATGAACCTCCTTGGGACGTTAAAAGTGCTATATAAACGCAAGTTGTTTGCCCTTTAAGGGAACAGACTTGGGAATGGGGAGCGGTTTAAAAGGACAATCACTGTCGTTAAAATGGCAACATAGTGCTAGGCATTAAGCAGTAGGATTCAGATTTCTACCCCCCCATGCCAAACAAGGGGCATAGATGTGCAATCTGTGCTGTTGGGGCAGGGACATTAGTTGGAAAGGGTGCTTGGTACCTTCAGTGTGGATTGGGTTGATGCATGTTTGTCATTTTTAGGAGCGGTGCCCTCCCTGTGTGGATGACTTTTTGTACATCTGTGATGATGCATATCAAAGGGAGGAACTGCTTTCAATGGAGGTGACCATTCTCCGAACCCTGAAGTTCGACATCAATATTCCAGTGGCCTATCGGTTCTTGAGGAGATATGCAAAGGTTGGTCACTTTATATAATTGGAACTACAATTTTCTGTGCCACATGCCCAAGTGTACTAGTGGGTGAATTCATTCTGACCTCCAGCACACAGGATGTTTTTATTTTGTTTTGCTCCCCGTTTCTCCTGAAGACACTGACAGTTTGAGGGATAGTCCCATAGGTACCTCATCCAAATGGTTATTTTTTCTGAGGCGATAAGAATAGCAGGTGTAGGGAACAGAAAGCCATGCTGGTCCAGTAAGTGGTACTGTTGAGGATATGAGTTAATGCAGATTGTTAGGGTAGTGCGGAGAACTTTTGTCTGTATCCAACTCATGGTTTAACCAACCTAAGGAGCGTTTTACTAGTTGATACTGGGCACTAGGTATAAATGGTGCTATTCTGCACACAATATTGAAGACTGTACAAGGCACCATTGACCAGCACAAAGCTACAAAGTTGCCTTCTTTTGTCCCCCCTCAAAAACAAAAGCAAATAGAGAATGAGGCTGTATAGGGAAAGGTTTTTTTTTTAGCATGCTACTGTTTTTAGAAACAAGTCAGAATTTGAACATGACTATAGATACTAAATATTATCTAATTGCTATTTATTTGGGGGAATTAATATTTGAGCTAGCCTTGGGGAAAGGGTAAAAAAATTATATAAAAATAAAAAAGCATTCTCAACTGTCCAACTGAAACTCTGTTTGACATCTGAGAACCATTCCTGATCTGTTGATTTACAGAAATGTCAAGATCACTAATCTTGCCTCTAGTTTGACATAACTAAGATTGTAAAGGGCTGCTTGGAGAATATTGTACTGTTGTATCATAATTGCTTGATATAACACACATTCATTATTGGGGGGGAAATAAATGCCCTTTGCTGGGTTGAAGCACTATCTGGGTGTCAGAAGGGACAGTTTAAAAAAAACGGCATGCCAGTGAGTTTAAAAAAACAGCACAGTTCATTTCCAATCTACTGGAAAAGAGGTAATGTCAGTTTAGTTTTCACACCACTGTGCTAGACTAATCTGTCTGTGTTTTCTCATAATGTGAATATTAATGTTTGCAGTGTGCTAGAGCCAACCTCGAGACACTGACGCTTGCCCGATATATCTGTGAGTTGACCCTGCAGGAATATGAGTTTATCCGGGAGAGTGCTTCCAAACTGGCTGCATCCTGTCTGCTGCTGGCCCTGAAGATGAAGGACCTTGGAGGATGGGTGAGTGCTAGTTACCAATCGCTGTATTACAGACTGTGCGGTCTAAATTGGGCCGCGTAGCACCCGTTTGGTAGGTGCTACATGGACTCCTAAGAACCCAAAATGGCATCCGGAATGCACGCGCTCACTTCTAGCATGATGTGCGCTGGATGCCATATTGATCTAGGCATTCGCACACGCACAGGTAAGTAACGCCGGCACCACGTAAAGTAGGTAGAATATGCGGTAGATCAGTGTGCAGTGCTGATATAAAGGGACAGATGCGAATTTGGAACTCGACGCTCTAGCCAACGCACTGTCTTAACCTTGCACAACTGAACAGGTGTTAAACAGCATGGAAGACCCCCCCCACCCCTCTCCTCCACCCCAGCACCAGTGCTATTTAAAGGGATCATGCAGGAGTTACAGGTTAGTTGCTGGATTATGGCTGCAGATGCATTTGTATCTGTTTTTGGAGGTCTCCTATAGTTGAATACTAGGACTAGGGGACATAGCCTAAAAATTAGAGCCAGGATTTGCAGGAGTGAAATTAGGAAACACTTCTACACGCAAAGGGTGGTAGAAGTTTGGAACACTGTTGAAGCTAGCTCAATTGTTAATTTTAACTCTGAGATTGATAGATTTTTGTTAACCAAAAGTATTAAGGGATATGGGGCTACGGCGGGTATGTGGAGTTAGGTCGTATAACCCATGATGTCATTGAATGGCAGAACATGCTCGAGGGGCTAAATTGCCTACTCCTGTTCCTATGTTCCTATAATAAAGTTTCAATACTCTACAGGGAGTGGGCTGGCTAGCTGACAGGCAACAGCAAGGGCACTGGCAGAGTGGCAGGGGTGGGACAGGAATGCTGTCATCCTGAGAAAGGACAGCAGGTTCATGTTCCGTGGAACATGTCCCGCTTTCTTGCAGGAGAAGGTGGCGTGTGTGTCGATGAGTGTCCTGCAAAATGTTTGGGTGATGTGGCTGTCATGGTTGAATAGCTGCCAGTGAGTTGTGGTTGTGCGGCTTGCAATAGTGGTAATGTGTGAGGATGAGAGGAAGTGTGTGATAGAAAGAGTTTGTTGGTATGTGGGTGATAGGGGGTGTAGTGCATGGAGCAGTGGATGCGGCCAGTGGTGCAGGTGGTAAGAGTTGACAGTTGACCTCACTCACCTTGACCACTCGTGTCAAAGCATTGAACTTCTTCCTGCACTGTATCCATGTTCGTGGTGCTATGCATCTGGCATTGACTTCGTCCACTATTTCCTTCCACTGCCTCAGGAGCATATGTTTGGAGGGCCTCTTGGCACCCTCCCCCCTCGAGCAGATATAGGATGCCCCTCCTTCTGTCTCTAGTGCATCATCAGAGAACCTTGGTGCAAGCTCTCTCTCAGGCCCAGTATAAACTCAGATTGGTGGGGTCTGGTGTGCAGATTGGAGGATGTGGGATTTAGTAGTGCACAACCTTTATTCAATGTTTTAACATAACTCAACAGTTTGTAAACATAGGAATGGGACCTGCATCTGTGTTTTACGTGTGCGATGTCAGATCTCCTTTCAGACTCTGTGCGGACCCATATCTTTTGCAAATATCAGAGTCCCGCAAATGTTGAGCAACCCTGTTGTTGCTCATTAAAAATTCCAGAGATCCCATCTTCACCATGGTGCACTATATTGCTGCACAGATTCACTTCCTTATTGACTTCCACCATTTCCTGAAGCCACAATGCACCTCCCCTTTAGGAGGTGCAGGCTGCCTTTAAGTGGTGCTAGCCACTCGTGATATCTCGGCCCCCTGCTGGAGAGCAGCCAATGAACAGTGCATGCAGCAATCGGGTAAATCACCAGGCAGCATGAATGGCAGCGGGTTAATCGGGCACCGCAACCCCTGCGCCCGGTTTCAGGGGTTATCCAATATAACCCCGTGTCTCCTGTTCGTCTACACCTCTCTTCCATCTTCCCATACCACAGGGTTCTGGTATATTCCCTGCTTTCAAACCTCTTGACGATGCTCTGAGCCAACTGTCAGGGCATGTGAGACAGTAGCCCAGTAGGTTCTACTTCCCATTTTTATTTTCTCTTCCCTTTTGGGGAAAGATAGTTGGCATCCCCAAAACGGTGCTGCTGAGGTTGGGAACCGAGTGGCGGGGGCAGGAGGGAGAAGAGTCGAATCTGTGCTTCCAGCAATGTGGCACTATGCATTGGTATTCCCAACATGCCATCACCATGCGCCCTCCTTGCATTTTAAGTAATCAGGATATGCTGTTTGAGGATAGGATGAGCTCAGAAATTCATTTGTGTTTCACCAGATCTATGGTAGTTTTAAATAGCAATAAAATCAGGAAACGTGGCTTATTACTCCCTTTTGTGTTTCAGACTCCGACTCTGGAACATTACACTGGATACCAGGTCACTGATCTGCATTCGCTCATGAGGAGACTGAACCTTTTACTTTACAATAAGCCAGATGAGAAGCTGAAGGCCGTGCGGTACAAGTATGCTCACAAGTAAGAGTTTAACTGTGTGGCTGGCAACGTCTCGTTACACAGAATATGTTTAATATACACAGTGGAAGTGGCACATCTCACCTGTCAGGACCAGGTCATGGTGTATGAGAACAAGGCATGATAATCCTTAGAAAAAGATTATATGGAATTCTGATTTGTAGTTTCATAGGAACAGGAGTAAGCCATTCAGCCCCTTGAGCCTATTCCTTCATTCAATTAGATCGTGGATAATCTGTACCTCAACCCCATCTTCCCACCTTTGATCCGTATCCCTTGATATCCTTACCTAATGAAAATCTATCAACCTCAGCCTTGAAAGTATCAATTGACCTAGCGTCCACAGCCTTTTGGGGGAAGAGAGTTTCAGATTTCCACTACCGTTTGCATGACAGAAGTGTGGCCTGATTTCACTCCTGAATGGCCTCGCTCTAATTTTAAGATTGTACCTCCTTGTGTTAATTTCCCCCACCAGAGGAAATAATTTCTTTGAATCATTTAAACGCCTCAATTAGATCACCCCTCAATCTTCAATGGAATACAAGCCAAGTTTATGTAACCTGCCCTCAGTTTAACCCATTAACCCCCCAGTATCATTCTGGTGAATCTGCGCTGCATCTGCTCCAAAGCCAATATATCCTTCCTGAGGTGCAGTGCCCAGAATGAACACAGTACGCTGTCGAAACTTAACACTATACCAATGCATTAACACCCAAACAAAGTAGTACAAAGAGAAACTTTATTGAACCCCAACTTGTATACAAGTGTAAGAGCACCTCACACAATGGTTGAGGGTACAACTTCGTCGAGTCAATGAAACAGCTCCTGTTTATACAATTCAGTAGACAACGCCCACCTGTTACAGAATATGGCTCGGGTAGTTGGTCAATCAAGTAGTGAGCCTGCCCCCGAACATCCATAGCCATCTTGTTACCTTGCACGTAGGCCTGAGCAGATGTCAGTTATTTTCTTTCTCTCTACATTCCTGTTTCTCGTTATCAGTAGGGCTGGAGCCAGTCTCAAGGCTACATGGCCGTTCACTAACTATTATTATCATATTCTGTAGTCAGCTACACCCTTATCTTAAGGGAGGCCAGGCTGTGCTAGGCTTAATTATCAACATACCAAGGCTCAAACGTAATTACACAATTGTACTTACTATGTGTTTGTGGCTAATCCTATCATGTGAGTTAATAAAGAGTTAATATGGTCAAGTATCCCTTCATGCACTTCCACAGCGCCAAATGGGGTCTGACCAAGACTCTCTATAATGGAAGCCTCCCTTTTGAATTACAGCCCCTTTGAAATACAAGCAAATATTCAATTAGCCTTTTTGATTGCTTTTTGTACCTGTCCACTAGCTTTTAGTGATTTGTGTACATAGACACCCAAATCTCTATGCTCCTCCACAGTTCTTAGTTTCTCACCATTTAGAAAATACCCTTGTCTGTCTTTCTTTTGTACATATATACATACAGAATGGCCACTTAGGTGAGGTATCAGATTGTATTTGATGTCTATGTACACTAACCCATAGTTGGCAAAGAATAAAGATGCTGATTTTGGTTCACGAGATTATGTCTGATTTATAGAGTGTAGTCTAACTATGAACATGAGAACTGTGCTAGCGGAGTGGATGGGGAGTCTGAACTGTAATACACATTTCAATCGCTGACACTTCTCACCCAGTTCTTATTCCTCACATTCCTTCTCCTCTCAATACATCTATTTATCCTTAAGGGTTTTCATTGCATTTTTTTATTTTTAAATTCTTAGGGTATTCTTTGAAGTAGCAAAAATTCCACCCATGGATGTTCTGAAGCTTGAAGAACAGCTGAAGTTGGACACTTAATCTAAAGAAGAGGTCCTGACAGTTGTATCATCAGCACCATTGAAGCTGACCTTGTGTGTGTGTGTATATATATGTATATAGTGTGTAAATACTTGCACCATAGCTTAATATTTCTTCACTGTGATATCTCTGCTAAGCAGATATGATTGTGCAATTATTCATTATGGCCACTTCTTATAATGCAGCAAACACATTGAAAAATGGTAGCTGAACTAGATTTTAACCAAAATATAATTTAAAAAAATAAAAGATCGGAATAGGCCACTCTAGACTTAAAAAACCCCACTTTTTAAAGTCTTAAACCTTGAATACAACAGCTATACCTATTGGCCTGTCAAAGACATAGCCCAGATTGTGTTTTTTCTGTCACAATAAGTAGCCTCTGAACACATCATTGGGGCTCTTTGACTTCCTTTTTTAAAAAAAAGGCTTTTTGATCCTAGAAAGATTTATTGTAACAAAATTGTAACAATTCCTAACTTTGTAGATTAATGAACAAACTTATTTCTTGGAACAAAGTGTTATCTAAAAGAGATGCAGAAGTTTTAATCGATCAGCTTGTTGAAATAACTAAATTACTCGGGAGACCTGTTCTTAATAGTATAAGACTTCCTGTAGTTTTCCTCCCACGGTAGTGAAATGGCTTTATTTTTGAACTGAGAAAAAAGCTAATTTTCTTCTCTTTCCCTTCCCCTTTGCAGTCCCTGCTTCATTTTCAAAAATAAAAATTTTTGCCTCTCCTCTTTCTTGTCCCTGCCTGCAAGAGCAGCTAGGCAGTCTGCTCCTGGGTTCTTTTGTCAACAAAGTGCTGGAGAGTGACACAAGTTAACTTGATCTCATTTATATCTTTTCCCTTCCCCCTTCCCTCTTTCTTCTCCCTCCCCCCCCCCCCCCCCACCTCCACGCAACTCAGGAAATGGTTTTATTGCTACTCGGTCCAGCCAGTTTATGGTCCAGCATGTATACAACCAAACTATTCATTTTTTTTTAAAATGCCCAGTATTTGTTAAATCTTATTATTTTGCTGAGGGAAGAAAGTAATATGTTTGATCTTTTATGCTGGTGTAGTGTTTTTTGATTAATTTTAAATCTCTTAATTTAAGTATAAACGAAGGGCTGGTGTTTCAGGGACCACTATTACTGATACAGATCATCATTTTCAAGTACACAATTTTTCAATGTTGCTGTTAGTCGTGCCATTTGCGATAATGTTTCATTTGTTATATAATGTGTATTTAGAACTATTTAAGGTGTGCTTTGGAAAATATGTAATTTTTGGAAGTGTTCTGTATTTATGTGTTTTTTAAGCAAATAGCTTGTAATAGGCAAAAAAAATAATGAATATAATGTGTGTATTTGTATGTGTGTATATATGTATGTATGTGTTTGGATACTTCTGATCTATGCTTTCTGTATCTGTTCTTTAATAAGAGCCCTATTTCCATGTCTGAGTATGTCCAAGTTCCATTTATTTTCTAAAATAGATTAAATGTATTATCTTCCAACATATGTGGTTGGTGTGTATTTTTTTAAAAAAACAATAACCGTCAATTTTTGTCACTGTTTAAAGACTGCCAGTCACATTAATCAGAACTGGGCTGCTTAGTCACAATATGCAAATATGCATTAATCCTAAGGTATGGACACAGTAAGATTTTTAAGCAGAATACCAAAGTAGGTACTTTGCCAAGTGGGTTTGATGTTTTTGTTGAAATTTTTGTGCACATTAAGGTGAGGGATATTAGTGCTAATGGATCACTTTACTAGTTTTGGCACCAGGTGTTGACATCCAGAACTCCCAGATCAGGCATTGCACAGTCAGATCTAGAGTAAAACTCCCACTACTTTGTCCCAAGAATGTCTTTATATTTACTGAAGGGAAATGGTCATTTGCACCGAATGCAGTTTTATGCTAAGCACTGTCATCCACTGGGTGCTGAGTTCAGACTGACTCATACTCACCTGCTTCATATAATGTATGTACTTAATGTCCATTGGCCATATCTTGATACTAAGCCAAGTTAGCGCTTTATGAAGAGAAAATCAACAGTTGAAAACTAGGGTCAATGTAGCTTAAATGCATTGTGACTATGATCAAGGTCTATTGTTACTATGTAAGGATCCTAAGGCAAGGGTGCCACTAGTTCTGAGACCAAATGCAGCAAAGAGTAGTCTAAGTGATATTTAATTAAGATGTGGATTCATGTTCTATTATTGAAGTGACCTATTCTGTTTGAATAGATTTTGCAGTCACCGGGGTAAGTGAAACGTGTGAAAACCAAAGCAGTTGGCAGCATGAGATCAATGACCATCTGTAGTCTCATGATACAAAGGTTCAACACTTTGCTGCCTTAGTATTGCAATGGCTCCTTGAAATAAGTTCTAAATTTTGTCGGACATGTGACTTCTATAGTAGAATCATAGAATGATACAACATTTGGCCTATCGTGCCTGTGTCAGCTCTTTGAAAGAGCTATCCAATTAGTCCCACTCCCCTGCTCTCTCCCCATTGCCCTGCAAATTCTTTTTTTTATGGGATGTGGGCATCGCTGGAGCCAGCATTTATTGTCCATCCCTAATTGCCCTTGAGATGGTGGTGGTGAGCCTTCAGGTATTTATCCAATTCCCTTTTAAAAGTTATTATTGAATCTGCTCTGACCACCCTTTCAGGCAGTGCATTTCAGATATAATAATTTGGTGCATTTTTAAAAAAAAATTTCATCTCGCCTCTGGCTCTTTTGCCAATTACCTTAAATCTCTGTCCTCTGGTTACTGACCTTTCTGCCACTGGAAACAGTTTCTCCTTATTTACTCTACCAACACCCTTCATGATTTTGAACACCTCTATTAGATCTTCCCTTCTCCTTCTCTGCTCTAAGGAGAACAACCCCAACTTCTCCAATCTCTCCACATAACAAGTCCCGCGTCCTAATGCCATTCTAGTAAATCTCTGCACCCTCTCTAATGCCTTGACATCCTTCCTAAATTGTGGTGCCCAGAATTGAACATGGTACTCCAGCTGGGGCTTACCCAGTTGTTTATAAAGGTTTAGCGTTACTTCTTGGCTTTATAAACAGAAGCATAGAGTACAAAAGTAAAGGATCCTGTGTGCTTTTTTAACAGCCTTCTCAACTTGCCCTGCCATCTTCAAAGATTTGTATACGTACACCCCCAGGTCTCTGTTCCTGAACCCCCTTTAAAATTGTACCATTTTCTTCCTACCACAATATCATTTCACACCTCTGTGTTAAATTGCATCTGCCATGTGTCTGCTATCCTCCTCACTGTTTACCACATTTTGAGTTTTGTGTAATGAGTCATCATGAGAAGAGGCCAAAGTGGTTGAAGAGCTAAGTGAGGAAGTAGTACATCTTTTGGATGTGTTGTTTGACCATGTTCCCACATGAAGAATTCAAAAAATGGCCACCTGGTATCCAAAAGATATGGATAGTTTTTTGTTTGGTATTGACCATCTTTCTACTCTTACCCTCCCTGACCGCCAAACATTTTTTCTTCTTGCTCTGGCAAAGGCATGATTCTATGATTCAATCACAAACAAAACCAATTTTAAGGATAGATTCTATCCCTATTGTCAGTCAACAGTGGCATGAAAAAAGATTCAATCTTGTTGCTCAATTGATACCATCAAACAACAGCAGCTTGCATTTATATAGTGCCTTTTAATATGGAAAAACATCCCAAAATGCTTCACAAAGACATGAGGGAAAAAGGTCACCCAGCCAAAAAAGCAAAGATTAGGAGGTGTGGCTAAAAGGTTGGTCAGAAGTGGCTTAAGGAGGGTCTTAAAGGGGGAAGGGTTTAGCAAGGGAATTCCAGATAGCGGGACCTAGGCAGCTGAAGTTGGGTGGGGAGGGGGGTGGGGAAGGTGGTGTTGAGGTAAGGTTGGAGGCGGGCAGCCTTTGTGGTGGAGAGAGTAATCAACCACTTTTTTAAAAAAAACACATCCAACTGGTCATTCATCTCTTTGCTGTACGTGGGGCGTGGCTGGTGCAGTATGGCTGTTGCGTTTGCTTTCATAACAATCACTGCTCCAAAGTAAACAGTCATTTTGAGATGTTTTGATATGAGGTTCTATATAAATGCTAGTATTTCTATTTTGTATTTCTAGATATTCTCGTCACTGTGAACTAAAATCTTAACGCAGTTAGTTTCTGCATTCGCATGCAAACTATCAAAGAAAGCGTGAGGCCATTACAAATCATATTCATTCATTGCTTGGCACCTAATGCACTAAAAAATGTTAATTTTTTTTAATGAAAGGTACTCAATGGGGGTATAACAATATGTTACTGACCAATTTTTCCTCCAAAAAAGTTTTTGTTTTTAGTTAATAAGAACAAATTAATCTCCTGTGGTGATGCTTATGATGAATCCAGTTTTGGAATCTGCCAAGCCCTGAAGGCAACTCTCCCTCCTGTTCCCAGTAGAGCCACGTATGAATGAGGTGAGCACTATTAATGAAAGCATTAAATGCATTTATTTTAAATAAATCAGATTTCTCCATTGCTGTGAAAACCCCTTGAATAAATCCTTCCTGCCATGACCAAACCCCAAACTGGCTTTGAGGTCCGGTGACCAGCACCAAGGTCCTGTCAAGTTAAGAAGGGAGAGGGGAGGAAAGGTTCTTAAAAAAGGTTTCCCCAGCAGTATGGAAACTGGTATTATAAATGTTCAGCTACATGTTTTGACTTTTGATATTTTATAGATTAGATTACGACAATTTAAGTGCTCCTGACATTTAAGGAAAAAAAAGTCTGACTGCTCAACAAGGCAGGAATTTGTGGACACAGTAGACACGCTAACCTAGAAAACACTAACTTTAATATAGCTGACACCTCAAGAATGGCCTTGATTATAAACCCATGACATGTGAAAACAAGTAGTTACATGGGCTTTGTCACTCACCCTGTGGGTATACACAACATTCCTTCATTTTTATTGGAGGGAAAAAAACATAAGTGCATAAAGGCCTGAAAGAAAAAATTCAAATGTTGAACCCACAACATTTGTGATGCATTCTGATTAATTTTAAGTATTTTATATTTAATATAGATTTTAAATCTATAAAATGAAAAAAATGACATTGGATTTTCAACAGACCAAATGAACCACCACTTCCCCAAAAGTTACCTCAATAGTCACGCTCCCATTCCAATCCACTGCAGTTTACAGAGGCACAAACAACTATCTAGAAATTCCACATCGTTCACCTGAGGAAGGAGGTAGCCTCCGAAAGCTTGTGAATTTAAAATAAAATTGCTGGACTATAACTTGGTGTTGTAAAATTGTTTACAATAGAATTAGAGAGTTTGTGGAGGGATGTATGACTAGAGACGATCACTCAAAGTATGAAGCTAGGCGATGAGGGATTTGAAGATTAGAATGAGAATCTTTATATCAATTTGTGGGGGCAAAAGGAGCCAGTGAAGCTTGGCACGGTTGGGAGTGATGGGTGTGAGACTTTGTGTGGGAGAAGATGCAGGTCAAAGTTCATGTAAGACTAGACTGTGCAACAGTAGGATGCTGCTGGATATTTTTGTGTTCCCATTGTTTACCAGTGTGAATCATTGTTTTAATTTTCCTGCAAAAAGCATTAGTGCAAGTTATTTGAAATCTGCAGGATTAAATTAGTTAAGCATCTCTTATGGATGACATTTCAATCATGAGATTCTGTGCTTCCCATGGAAATTTGTAATAGCATTGTAGTAAAAATTATCTAGAGCAAAAATGTTATATTTTGAGTTGAATAAAAAGTTAATATCAGTGAAGTGGCTGGAATTGATCCTCCCTTAGCCCAATCAGGATAGGGAGATGAAATGTTGGTACAGAACACGGAGAGGCAGCAGTGCATTTGAATAAGAATTCAAAATATCTTTTTGGGCTGAATAATACTTTGATGTGTGGAATATGGTTTGAGAGTTGATTGCTGCCTCTGGATCCAACTGAGGGTGTTGGGAATTTACTGAAGGAGAGTAGACCAACCAGGTGCTACATGCTTGACCAGAAAATTAAACAGATTAGGACAGGGAGACAACTCTAACAATTAAATTAAAAATATATAAAGTGAAAGACAGATGTTACTTTTCCAGCTAATAAAAAAAAGTTTAATCCAACTGTAGAGAATTTAGAGTTGATCATTCACACAGTACTCCAGGGCACTGATGATGACTGACCAACCAGCCTGCCTCATTAATAGAATTTGGAAAGGTTGAGCTGTCACTGGCGGTGGGATTCTTCCCACTTGCCTCTAGATAACCCAGCAAGCCAATGTCCTAATGGGTGGGCTGGTCCTATTGCACAATTTTAGCTGCTTTAACTCTTGTGGGCACTGAGCCTTGACTTTGTCCCTATGGGGAAAGAGTGTACACACTAACGCAGGCAAACAGAAGCTTCACAGACATAGATGGTAACCCAATGCCATGTTTATATTTCAGAGACTCGAGCTAAACACAAAAGTGAAATGCCGCAACATCTATTTCAGTCTAGACAGGCTCCTGTTTCTTTTCATCGAAGATCTGGTACCAAACACCAATCTGCACAAACCAGGGCAGCACTTCCCACCGATCCTTCTCTACGCGCATGTGCAAAGAAGCTCGCGGAACATTCCGTATTACGCACGCGCACACGAGACCCACATGCTGATTGGCTGTTAATGGGCATGCGGCTTGTGCTTCAGGGACGAGCGGCGGTCAGTGCGCAGGCGCGAAGGCTCCAGTCGGGGTAACGAGCCTGCTGAATAACGTTACCGGTGACCGGCCCGAGGGGGAGGCCTCTGGCAGTGGAGGATGAAGGACTCCCGGGAGCGGTAGCCCTGTCGCACCCGTCTCCGGCATGAGTGGCTCCGCGTGCTTCCGAGTTGTGCGTCTGCCCCTTGAGCTGCCGTCTTTCGGGGCTTGGTGCCTCTTGTCTCCGAGCAATGTGCGGGCCCTCGGCTGCCGCCTGCCCCCGGGCAGGGTATTAGGAGGCCGCGTTCCCGGTTTCACCGTCCGCGCTCTTTCCTGCCCCTATTCGGTGTCCGCGGCCGGCCTCAGCCCTTTCTTCGTCACTACCCCCATCTTCTACGTGAATGCGGCTCCTCATATCGGCCACCTGTACTCAGCGGTGCTGGCGGACGCCTTGTATCGTTCCAAGATTTTAATGGGCCACGAAGCCAAGTTTGCAACAGGTACCGGCAATCAGCGAACCCCGCAGCAGACAATTTTCCTGTAAACAGGCCTGGAAGGCTCTTTCTGGTGTTCCTCGTTTGTTTATAAAATTCAACGTAGAGTTAGCAGAATTAATTTGGGACAAGCTATGCACTTATATAGAACATTTACATTTAAAAGAAATTCTGCTGCTAATCGTGTGGAACAGAGTACTATAAGTTTTAAAAGCAAAATACTACGGATGCTGGAAGTCGGAAATAAAGCAGAAAATGCAGCAAGTCAGGCAGCGTCTGTGGAGAAAGAAACAGGATTAACGTTTCAGGTCGATGACCTTTCGTCAGAACTGGAAGAAGTTGAAGCTTTAGCAGTTTTTAAGCAACTACAGTGCTGGGCAAATTTGGGGGGGTGGGGGTGAAGAGAGGAGAGGAGAGGAAAGAACAAAAGGGAAGGTCTCTGATAGGATGCAGGGCAGGAGTGATTAAATGACAAAAGGGATGATGGTGCAAGGCGAGGATTAATTTGTGGTGCCTCAGTAGTAAGATTTAATGGGACACAATTACAGCTTTGATGCAAAATAAATGATTTATTTGTTAATCTGAATAATTCATAAACAAAATGGAAGTTTGCCCTTTCAGATGTGTACTGTCTGCTCTGGAGAATTTTACGGCAGGATAAGTTCCTGCATCCTCTTTTTTTCAAAGCTGCTCAGCTGCATTAGTTGTAGGGATAAAGTTATTTAGCAACAGATTGTATATCTGCTATAGAAGGAACTTGTGCAGTGTTTTTATTTCATAGTGGGTACAGCACAGGAGGAGGCCATTTGGTCCATCGTGCCTCTGTTGGCTCTTTGAAAGAGCTATCCAATTAGTCCCACTCCCCTGCTGTTTCTCTATAGCCCTGTAAAATTTTTCCCTTCAAGTATTTATCTAATTCCCTTTTGAAAGTTACTATTGAATCTGCTTCCACCACCCTTTCAGACATTGCATTCCAGATCATTACAACTTGCTGTGTTTTTAAAAAAAAAATGTTAGCTCATGTCTCATCTGGTTCTTTTGCTGATCATCTTAAATCTGTATCCTCTAATTACCAACCCATCTGCCACTGGAAACAGTTTCTCCTTATTTATCCTATCAAAACCGTTCATAATTTTGAACATCTCTATCAAAACTCCCCTTCTCCTTCTCTGTTCTAAGGAGAACAACCCCAGGTTCTCCAGTCTCTTCACATAACTGAAGTCCCTCATTCCTGGTACCATTCTAGTAAATCTGTTCTGCACCCTCTCAAAGGCCTTGACATCCTTCCTAAACCGTAGTGCCCAGAATTGAACACAATACTCGAGCTGAGGCCTAATCAGTGTTTTATAAATGTTTAGCATAACTTCCTTGCTTTTGTACTCAATGCCTCTATTAATAAAACCCAGGATCCCATATGCTTTTTTAACCTTCAAAGATTTGTGTATGTGCACCTCCAGGTCTCTCTGTTCCTGCACCCCCTTTTTAAATTGTACCATTTAGTTTATGTTACATTTTGGTAGAATGAGAAAATGCATCACTTCTCACTTCTCTGCATTAAACTTCGTCTGCCCATTTTGCTAGTCTGTGTCCTTCTGAAGTCTGTTACTATCCTCCACATTGTTTACTACATTTCCAAGTTTCGTGTCATCATTTTGAAATTATATCCTCAATACCCAAGTCCAGGTCATTGATATATATCACATAGAGCAGTGGTCCTAATACTGACCCCTGGGGAACACCACTGTAAAACAACCGTTCACCACTACTTTCTGCTTTCTATCCTTTAGCCAATTTTGTATCCATGCTGCCACTATTCATTTAATCTCATGGGCTTTAATTTTATGTCCATTATGTGGTACTTTATCAAATGCCTTTGAAAGGCCATATACACATCAACCCCGCTACCCTCATCAACCCTCTCCATTACATCATCAAAGAACTCAATCAAGTTAGTCAAACACGATTTTCCTTTAACAAATCCATGTTGACTTTCATTTATTAGCCTGTACTTGTCCAAGTGCCAATTTATCTTCTCTAAATTGTGTCTCAAAGTTATTGTCTCTAAAAATTTCCCCACCACCGATGTTAGGCTGATAGGCTAGTAATTGCTGGGTTTACTCCTCTTTCCTTTTTCGAACCTCCGGCGCCGTCCCCATATCTAAGTAGGATTGGAAGATTGTGGCCAGAATCTCCACAATTTCCACCCTTACTTTCCTCAGTAACATTAGATGTATTCTATCTGGACCGAGTGACTTTTCTACTTTGAGTACTGCCAATCTTTTAAGTACCTCTTTATCTATTTTTATCCTATCCAATATCGCTACTGCCTCCTCCTTTACTGCTACAGTGGCAGCATCCTCTTTAGTGAAGACAGTTGCGAAGTATTCATTTAGTATCGTAGCCATGTCCTCTGCCTCCACGAAGATCTTTTTTGCCCCTAATCGGTCCCACCCTTTGACTACTGTTTTACTATTTAGATGTTTATAAAAGACTTTTGGGTTCCCTTTTATGTTAGTCGCTAATTTATTCTCATACTCTCTCTTTGCCCCTCGTTCCCTTTTTTAGGTCTCCTCTGAACTTTCTTTATTCATCCCGGTTCTCTACTGTATTATGAACCTTACATTTGTCATGAGCCTCCTTTTTTCTGTTTCAGTTTGAGGTCTATATCTTAAATATAGATATTTAATTAGGGGGAGCTCTAGCTTGGATACCCTTCCTTTCCGTCTCGTAGAGATGTGTGCACTCTATACCCAAACCAACTCCTCCTCGAAGGCCTCCCTTTGTTCAATTACTGTTTTGCTTACCGTTTTTTGATTCAAATCCACCTGGGCAAGATCCCTTTTTAACTCACTGAAATTAGCCCTCCTCCACTTAAGAACTTTCACATTTGATTGTTCCTTGTCCTTTTCCATAAATATTCTAAACCTAATGACATTGTGATCACTGTTCCTCAAATGCTCCCCCACTGAAACATGCTCCACCTCCCCCACTTTATTCCTCAGAACTAGATCCAACACTGTTTCCTTCCTGGTTGGGCTGGAAACATACTGTTCCAGAAAGTTCTCAACACATTTCAGGAATTCTTCCTCCTCTTTGCTCTTTACACTGTTAGTGTCCCAGTCTATATTGGGATAATTGAAGTTCCCCCATTATCACTATATAGTTCTTGCATCTTTCTGTAATTTGCATGCAAATTTGCTCCTCTATCTCCTTCCCAGTAAATAGAAAAATAGAGCATACCCACATGATATGTTTATCCAACAAGTTTGACTGTATGAGCTACATGTGATTAGAATTTCAAAATATACTGCTCTTTGGGGGAAGTTTATCATTGCTGTGACAATCAGAAAAAGGGATAATTTGAAAATATTTTATATCTTGTTTCCAGATTTCCAGCATCTGCAGTATTTTGCTTTTTGTTTATACGGAAAAGGGTTTGGCCCATTGCAGTTTTATAGTGAAATAATAAGGATGTTAGTCCATTGAATGAACTATTTAAACAACTCACTTTAAAACTTGGTAATATTTGTAATGACTGTTGCTACAGATGTCTTGTATTAAGGAAACGTGCTTTGCTGTGCCATACTAAGGGTAATGGTGTGATCACTAGGTGCAGCAGCCGGCTTTTTTTTCCATTTTGCTGGTACAGTAAAAGCATTTTTTGTTTCAAAACTCTTTCATGCTGCTTTGCTTGTAACAGTCATGGCAATTCTGCATGTAGCACATATTGCCTTCAGTAGAATATTGTAATGCTAATCACAAGTATGAATGAGCCAGCTTTTTTTTGTAAAATGAAAACTGGGAATGACACTGGGCTTTTTAACACGCCATAGTTGTCTTGTCGAAGTGAATGGATGTAGAAATTATAGATGACAAATTGCCCCCTTTATTTCCCACCCTATATAGGTCTCTCCAGGCCATTCATGTGCTCTCAGCTGCCAGCTGCTATTGGCTGAAGTGTGATATTGATAATGCTCTCTTCCCTTGTGGGTTGCATTTGTCCTGTGTTTCATACCAATTCCAGGGAAATATGGCTAAGATTAATATCTCTGCAATAACATAGGGCGGCAGTGGGGATTGGAATATGTGTTCAAATCCATATTCATTCACACTCAAGCCATATGCTGATGCTGCAGTGAACTGTACCACCAGTGGTTTTTCACTTATTGGAAATATTTATATATTGGGTGTTGGGTATTGTTGTGTACATGTGACACAGCTGCGAAATTTATTTCAGGTACAGATGAGCATGGCCAGAAGATTCAACAAGCTGCGGATGCTGCAGCTAAAGACCCATTGGAATTCTGCTCCAAAGTTTCTGAGGAGTTCAGGACATTATTCCAACAGTCCCTAGTTTCATACACCGATTACATTCGAACCACAGAGGAACGTCACAAAAATGCTGTCCAACATTTTTGGTGTGTTTTGCGTGAAAAGGGCTACGTCTACCAAGGAACATACGAAGGATGGTATTCCACTCCAGATGAGACTTTCCTTTCTGATTCGCAAGTTGTAGAAAGAAAAGATACAAATGGGAACATTATTAAAGTATCTTTGGAAAGTGGACACAAGGTAATCATATGCCTGACATTGGTTCAGCACTTTCCAACACAATGTTCAGATCTGATCGATTGCCTGAACAGTAGGAACATTATATGGGATCAATACATTGGGGTAGATGTTAATGGAAAGGAGCAATACATTTGGTTGCTCAGTATGCTGCTATATCCAGTATCTGAATTTTTCATAATGTTTCAGCTGCTTTGTGTGGCTTTTTTTTAAGAGCTTGTTCAAGCTTGAAAGAAAATTAAACATTTTCTCTACTTTTTAGCACTCAGTACCACAGTGATATGATGCAACTCAAACAATAAGCCAGCTGCAGAGTAAACCTTCCCTCTGCACTGCCTTAACAATGTACCTTAATCCAACCTCAAAAGAGCACACTCTCCTGCATCAGTATATTACCAATAGCCCACTTGCAATCCTTGTGAACTCTTCAAGTGAAAAATCCAGCTTTGTGCCATTGCTATATGTCTGGTGGAAGCTTGATTGAGGTGATGTTCACTCTTGAGTTCTTGGGTATTTCTCATCCCTGCAAATAAATTCTATGTTTCATACACAATGAGTACTGAGTTTTTTTTTAATCAAAGAAATCAAAATCCATCACCTGGGGAAAACTGGGGCAGTACAGTAATTGTATTTTGAAATTTATGGTAAAATTTATTTCTAACCAACAGGTAGAATGGACTAAAGAAGAAAATTACATGTTCAGACTGTCTGAGTTCAGACCATTGTTGTTAGAGTGGTTGAAGGAGAATCCACATGCAATATATCCTGAAAAATTCCATCATATTGTTGTCCGTTGGCTACAGGAAGAAATTCCAGACTTATCAGTATCGCGACAGAGAAACCGTTTGAAGTGGGGTATCCCAGTTCCAGGAGATTCAACACAAACAATTTATGTTTGGTTAGATGCCTTAGTCAATTACCTGACTGTGGCAGGTTATCCAGAGGATCATAATCATTGGTGGCCTACAGCACATCACATTGTTGGGAAGGATATTCTCAAGTTCCATGCTATATATTGGCCTGCTTTCCTGATGGCAGCTGGCCTGCAGTTACCAAAGCAAATCTATGTCCATTCACATTGGACAGTCAATGGCCAGAAGATG
The DNA here is from genome assembly GCF_035084215.1 of Heptranchias perlo. Taxonomy (NCBI): domain Eukaryota; kingdom Metazoa; phylum Chordata; class Chondrichthyes; order Hexanchiformes; family Hexanchidae; genus Heptranchias; species Heptranchias perlo. The sequence goes on along the minus strand of NC_090339.1, from coordinate 31,617,193 downwards.
TCCAAGAGCCGTGGGAATGTTATTGATCCCATGGAACGATTTTCTGCGTACACAGCAGATGGCTTCAGATATTTTTTGCTACGACAAGGTGTGCCAGATACAGACTGTGACTATTACGATGATAAAGTGCTGAAGGTTCTAAATGCAGAGCTTACAGATGCGTTGGGAGGACTTCTTAACCGTTGCACAAGCACAAGCATGAATCCTGACCAAATCTACTCATCTTTTTCAAATCACTGTTTTCCTGAGAGGCAGCATAGGCATGACATGGCTTCTTCGAGCATAGCAATGACTGAAGACTACAAAATGATTGAATTGGTTGAGCAGCTACCTGTGGATGTTGAACACTATTTTGAAAAATTTCAGATTTATAAGGCATTAGAAGCCATCAATGTTTGTGTTCGGTTGACAAATGGCTTTTTCCAACGGCATGCTCCCTGGAAACTTGACCGAAAAAATTCTGAGGATTGCTGCCAGCTGGAAACTGTACTTCATGTCACCTTGGAGTGCCTGCGTGTTTACGGGATCCTTTTGCAGCCAGTGGTCCCAACAATTGCTAACAAATTGCTGTCACGGCTTGCTGTTGGCCCACATGAGCGAGACTGGGGACATTTGAATTTCTTGGCCAAATACCATAATAATATTTGCCTTTTCGAAGGAAGAAAACTGGGACCTGATACTGGACTCCTGTTTAACAGATTGGAAAGGATAGATAAAACACAGAGCACAACTCAAGGCAATTGGAAGATGATGAAATTACAATGTACTTTAAAATAAATTTGAACTATTTAAGGTGCTCAGAGTAAGCTGCAAATAATGTCTTAAAGATATTTTAAGCATGTTGACTGGTGATTTAAGAATTTTAATGCAAAAGTATTATAATATTTTTTACACCCAATTATCAATGCAATTTTCCTCTTTAGATATCTATATAACATCCTCAGCTCTGGTCCTAAATCTTTGCCAACATTGCTTTGTGATCCATGCCATGAGGTTGGCTTGGATTGACTCATCTTTACAATTTTAGGAGCAGTTTCAATGTCAGTGTGGTATGATTCTTTTAACAATACCTGTATATGTATCTTTAATTGTGAGTGAGTCTACATTATTTCTGCCTTATAACCCTCCACAGCAGTGATGTACATGGTTAATTTAAGAAAATACAAAGTCGATTAGATTTCATTAACCTGACTTTTAATTTTTAGGTAGTTTTTAAGTGGTCAAGGTAAGTTATTCTATTTGTTGTTCTGTGTGTATGGATTCATCAGCCCACTTGCTCTTTTCTACAGAAAAGGGCTCTTATTGAACTCTTTTTTTTCCTCGTGCTCTCCTCAGGCATTATCTAGGAGTTACAAGGTACTATTCAGACTGAGCCGTTTAACGCTGTCTTTTTCCCTCCTCGCTTGGTGTGGTGGAGATTGGGATCAAAGCTGTATCCTCCCCCCACTACTGTGACACTTTGCCACATTGCTGCCCTAGTTTGGACAGTTTTATCAGAAACTTATTGCACTAAATAAGATTGAGTCAAAAGTATCAGGCAATCAATCATGAGATACACCACATCAAATTTTGGATATACAAACTACCTTTTGGGTCCATAATTCTGTTACAACTTAAATTGTGAATGAACAAATACTGGCCAATTTTGAAGCGAAAACAGTTCTAGTGAGTGGAGAAGTCAGAAGTCACCTTGACTAGGAGCACTTTTCTATTTGTGCCAAGACACTGTGCTCATAAAGATGGAGATCTGATGGGCACACTCAAGCAGTCAGTATAACATAGCTGATGGTGGAAGAGCTTTTAGAACTGGAGCTGGTGAGAAAGTGGCATGAAAATGTAATGCCTCCATTGTGTGAAGTGCTGATGATCTTGGTCATGCCAAACTACATTATTAATGCTCAGTAGTTTCAGCTTTGGTAATTAAGCATTTTGCATCTAGTAAACTGTAAGAGAAATGAGATGACTGAGAAACGTCAGCTTTTGAAAGTCAGCACCACTGATAACTAATTATACTTCTCCTACCTCTATATTTGCTGACTCATATTCTGCCCATCATTGATATTTAGGCTTAAAATCACCTTGGCTACAGACTGTGATCCTGGGTAGTCATTGTATCTGAACACTAATACTGCACAGCATTTTTAAACCCTTGCATCTTTCTCTTTATTACCCATTTTATTGTTCAGTTGTGCAGGCCTTTTATCTGTCACTCCTTTCTGTAACTCTCTTAATTGAGATAGTCCTTGCACAGGTTAGGTGAAACTGCTCTATACTGCATTTACAGTGGCCTGATTCATACTAAGGAGCATGGGTAAAAAGGTTTATTAATTATGGATTTGTTTGTATGTCTGCCTATAAATCTAAACCAATGCTATCTCTCAAAACAAAGCCAAGAGTTCTTTAAACTTTGCAATAATAAACTAGGTTCGTGCATTTTGACCATTATGTAAGAAGCACCTAACAGATCTAGGTGAAAGGTGCAAGTGTGTTAGTGTGTTGTGATGATCAATTGTAATTATTAAGCAGAAAATTAAATTAATTCATTCTTCAACAAAAATATTGGAAGGGTGAAACCCCACCTGGCTTATGCTGTCTTTTCAGTCCTATTTCAAGACTCAGTTAGACTGCTTATCAGTTTATATATCCCAATCCCATATTCCTCTACTTTTTGCTTTTCAGTCATCAAACCTCTTTTCCAACACTTCAGTTGACTGTTTACTGCACTAGATGGCAGTAGTTCATAAATCAGTGGATGGAATTGTGAAACTGTTAATCCCTGAATTCAACATAAATTGAATCCGCAGTATTTTGCTTCAACATAAATTATGATTGTGTCTTCTATTTTTATTTTTACGCAAATAAAATGAAGATCACCTGTATATGGACAGTCATTTTATTTATGTGACAGCTTTTTGTACCCACGACGAAGCTAAATGGAGCGGTACAAACTTTCATAAGAGATTAAAATGGCAAAAAAAAACAAGCCTGAGATGATAATGGAGCACTATAATATATCCTGCAGCTTAATCTGCCTGGAATCAATATCTGGTTTAAAAACTAATTGGATTATAAAGTGTAACAGAGGAACATATTGGCATCTGGTGCCAATGATGGAGTATCAGATCCTAATTGCTGTTGAGTTATACGTTACATCAGCAGCTGCTTTTGTAATAAATGTTTGCACACTTAACTGCAATCATTTTGGACAGATGAAAGTTTAACAGAAAATCTGGGGAAATTATTAGATATTTTCATAGGAAATGTTTGTTCTGGGCAATCTATGGTTCCAGTACCTTCTGTTACAGTAACACAGTACACGAGGGTGCTGCTGAAGGTCTAATTCCAACAGGTTTGCAGGGAAAACACATCAGGCCACTGGATGTAGCTTCCTCCTGTGGCATGCAGGTGCCTACCAGATGTAGTGCTGAAACATAGATGAAGGTCTGAGGATTGATCACACAGACCACAGATCAATCATCAATTGTGATGGAGAGGATATGGGGTCAGAAGCTGAGCGTGGGGTCAAATAGGGCGCCGAGATTGCGAACAGCCTGGTTCAGGCTGAGACCAGGGTGAGGGATACAATCGGTGGCTTGGGAATGAAGTTTTAGGGGGGCCCGAAGATTGGAAGAAATTTTGGGTCATCCAGGACTGGATGTCGGACAAGCAGTTTGACAACAGAGGCAGTAGAGGGGTTGAGACAAGTGGTGGTGAGGTACAGCTGGGTGTCGTCAGCATACATATGGAACCTGACATCGTGTCTTTGAATGTTGTTGAGGGGCAGCATAAGAATGGAAATTGAAGGGAGCCAAGGATAGTTCCTTGGGGACTCCAGAAGTAATAATGCAGGAGTGGAAAGAGAAGCCATATATTACAAGTACTATGTATTACATAATAGTCTTCGGTATACATTATAAATATTACAGCAACACACCATCGACCACTCTTGTTCTAGTGGATAATGTAAATGACATATTTCTGAAGCATTACATTACAATCTAGGTAGCTATATTTGTGAGATGGTTGTGGGAAAAAACTGATACTATTTAGAGGAGTTGTATTGTTTCCTGAGAATAAGTGGGGAAATAATAGTTTATTTACTATGTATATGTAAAGTCAATTGAGCTAATACTTATATACTATATTGACTCTTTGAATCATATCTACTGCTGTCAAAAACAAACTACTTAATATAATTTGAATATAAAAAATAGGAGCAGGAGTAGGCCATACGGCCCCTCAAGCCGATCTTCGACATTAGCTTCACTTTCTTGCCCGATCCCCATGTCCCTTAATTCCCCTAGAGTCCAAAAATCTATCTATCAGCTTTGAACATACTCAATGACACAGCCCTTTGGGGTAGAGAATTCCAAAGATTCAAAAGCCTCAGTGAAGAAATCCTCCTCATCTCAGTCTTAAGTGGCTGACCCCTTATCCTGAGACTATGCTCCTTAGTTCTAGACTCTCCAGCCAGGAAAAACAACCTTTCAGCATCTACTCTGTCAAGCCCCCTCAGAATCTTATGTTTCAATGAGATCACCTCACATTCTTCTAAACTCCAGAGAGTAGAGGGCTGTTCTACTCAATCTCTCATCATAGGACAACTCCTTCATCCCAGGAATCAATCTAGTGAACCTTCATTACACTGTCCCTAAGGCAAGTATAGACCAAATCTGTGCACAGTACTCCAGGTGTGGTTTCCTAAAGCCCTGTACAATTGTAGCAGGACTTCCCTACTCTTGTACTCTAACTCCCTTGCAATAAAGGCCAGCATACTATTTGCCTTCCTAATTGCGTGCTGTACCTGCATGTTAACTTTCTGTGTTTCTTGTACGAGGACACCCAAATCTCTCTCAACATTTAATAGATTCTCACCATTTAAAAAATATTCTGTTTTTCTATTCTTCCTACCAAAATGAATAACCTCACATTTCCCCACATTATGATCCATCTGCCCCCTTATTGCCCACTCACTTAACCTGTCTATATCCCTTTTCAGCCGCTTTGTGTCCTCCTCACAGCTTATCTTCCCACCTAGCTTTGTATTGTCAGCAAACTTGGATACATTACATTCGGTCCCTTCATCTAAGTCATTAATATAGATTGTAAATAGCTGAGGCCCAAGCACCGATCCTTGCGGCACCCCACTAATTACAGCCTGCCAACCTGAAAATGATCCGTTTATCCCAACTCTCTTAAGCCCGTTAACCAATCCTCTATCCATGCGAATATATTACCCCCAACCCCGTGAGCCCTTAACTTGCATAACAACCTTTTATGCGGTGGCACCTTATCGAATGCCTTTTGGAAATCCAAATATACCACATCCACTGGTTCCCTTTATCTATCCTTCTAGTTACATCCTCAAAAGACTCTAATAAATTTGTCAAATGTGATTTGCTGTTCATAAAACCATGTTGCCTCTGCTTATTATCATATGGTTTTCTAAGTGCCCTGTTACTACTTCCTTAATAGTGGATGCCAGCATTTTCCCAACGACTGATATCAGGCTAACTGGCCTGTAGTTCCTTGTTTTCTCTCCCTTTCTTGAATAGCGGGATTACATTTGCTACCTTCCAATCCGTTGCGACCCTTCTAGAATCTAGGGAATTTTGGAAGATCACAACCAACACATCCACTATCTCTGCAGCCACCTTTTTTAGAACCGTAGGACGCAGGCCATCAAGTCCAGGGGATTTGTCCGCTTTTAGTCCCATTAGTTTCTCTAGTACTTTTTCTCTACTGATATTAATTACTTTAAGTTCCTCACTCTCATTAGCCCCTTGGTTCCCCATTATTTCTAGTGTGCTTTTTGTGTCTTCTACTGTGAAGACAGATACAAAATATTTGATTAACGTCTCCCAATTTCTCCTGTCTCAGCCTCTAAGGGACCAACATTTACTTTTGCTACCCTCTTACTTTTTACATGCTTGTAGAAGCTCCTACAATCTTTTTATATTTCTTACTAGTTTCCTCTCATTCTATTTTCTCCCTCTATCAATTTTTTGGTCATCTGCTCATTTCTAAAACTCTCAATGCTTAGGCTTACTACTTTTCTTCGCAACATTATAAGCCTCTTCTTTTAATCTAATACTATCCTTAACTTCTTTAGTTAGCCACGGATAGATCACTTTTCCCGTGGAGTTTTTATTTCTTAATGGAATGTATATTCATTGAGAATTTTGAAATATTTCTTTAAATGTTTGCCACTGCTTAATATACCTTTTTAATCTAATTTCCCAATCTACCTTAGCCAACTCACCCCTCATACCTAATTGGCTTTATTTAAGTTTAAGACTCTAGTTTCAGACTTAAGTATGTCACTGTCAAACTCAATGTGAAATTCAATCATATTATGATCACTCATCCCCAGAGGATCCTTTACTATGAGATTACTAATTAACCCTGTCTCATTACACAATACAAGATCTAAAATAGCCTGTTCCCTGGTTGGTTCCACAAAGTATTGTTCTAGGAAACGGTCTCGAATGCATTCCATGAACACATCCTCCAGACTACCTTTGCCAATTTGATTTGCCCAGTCTATATGAAGATTAAAGTCCCCCACCATTATTGCATTACCTTTGTTGCAAGCTTCTATTATTTCTTGATTAATACTCTATTCAATGGTAGTTTAGTGGTACAATTAGTGGTACTTTGCTTCTAGTGGTGCCTGGAGAAACTGCCACTTGAGGTGGGCCTGGGTGCACTAATGTTGTTTTCTTTATATTGCCATTACTTGGGGCTGCCTCCAGCAGCACCTGTAATGTAATGCAGCATTTTAATTGTACAATCTTCAAATTTATTCTCTATGAAAATTGGAGTAATGGGTTCCCTGGAGAGACTGCTAATGTGTCTTAATGGCCCAATTAATGGATGGCTTTCGAGCTAAGAGCTAGTAATATGCGATGTCAATGAGTCCTCTATTGTGCTGAGCTTTGAATGGTCATGTTGATTTGCTCCACTGCTCCTGGAAAGGACAATGGTAGGACTTTTGAGTAAGCCAAAAGGTTAGTCATTAGAAATAGGTCAGTGGGAAAGTTTAATTGCCCAAATGGATAGCGAATTGTCCTGTGTTGTCTTACTTTATGAATTTCTCCCATAAAGCATCATTGAGGAAGCTACTTTAAACTCATTCCCCTCTTCTCCACTTCAGCCAAAGAACAGAATCAAGAATTTTGCTGGTCCACTGGGAAAATGACTAATTAGCACTGTGGGAGAACCTTCACCACATGGACTGTAGTGGTTCAAGAAGGCGGCTCACCACCACCTTCTCAAGGGCAATTAGGGATGGGCAATAAATGCTGGCCTCGCCAGCGACACCCACATCCCATGAACGAATAAAAAAAATACTGAGATTTATTTAGGCTGCACCCAGCATCATGTGACATGTGCTGTCATGATTAATCATTTGTCTTTTTGTGTCTGAATAAACTTTTTTCTTTGTATCAAATTGTTTGCAGCACTCCATTCAAAATGAATGGGACAGAGAATGCCCTGCACTGGAGATGCAGTAGAAGTTCAGTTGTTCTACACAATATGAGATCACAAGATAAGTACTGATGAGGAAGGCTACTGTGCCCATCGTAGCTTGCCCATCATAGCTTGCCCATCCAAAAAACATTCATTCTGCCAATCACAACATCCAACTATATCTTACTTTAAATATACCTCTAACTATAACTAAATTATTCCAGTGTTTTCACCTTTACTGTTTACATTCGAATTCTGTTCCAAGTGTCGATCTTTGTGTAAAGAACTTCTTCACATCAGTTCAAATTCTCCCTTCACCCATTTGAACCTGTGCCTCTTTGTCCTACTTTCATAGCTTATCTTGAAGTACTGTTCAAGGTTTACTTTTACTATGCCACAATAGCATCATATATTCCTTTTAATGTTCCCGCTCAGTCAACTGTCAAAGATTAAAGAGCTCAAGTTTCTTAAGTATTTCTTCTTTGACATTAGAGAGCAGCCTGTGGGTCTTGTTGCACTGCCTCCAGAACTTGTACGTTTCACTTGTGGCCTGGCGATCAAAACTGGACAAAGTACTCGGTGCCATATGGTTTCAGTGTGACATACTTTGACTTATTAGGGTCAATTTTTGCTGGGGAGGATGCAACTGAGTGCAACAGCAATGTTGTAAACTGGAAGTGCACTTATTGGGAAGCACTGGAAGAGCACACCAATTTACTGGCTGCCATGATTTACATGAACTAGGTGTGCTCCATGCACACCTTTACAAATCCAGATCTGCCGTAGATGTCGTCTCAGTGGCATCAGTCACTTCTGTAATCCGTCTAAGTGTCTTATTTTTATGGGCGTTGACTCACACTGTCTTATATCTACATGCATGGTCATGTAATCCAGGGACAAAACAGTACCATCCCCATGAGATCTGGACTAGATATTCGTGCCTTTCGCATGAATGCTTCTTCAATCTTTCTGAAGGCAGACTGAGCAAACACTTGGTGAGACGAAGGCTGATCTGAATCAATGAGGTGCTTTATTTTACAGTAAGGTGAACACACACAACAGGAGTTATGATTGGACTAACTTAATTCAAACAGTACAACTTATCTTTGCAAAATGACACAAAATAAAGAACACACCACACTTCCCTACATCAGTGGGTTGTCTTACTTGATTTAAACAAGATGCCTTCTAATTGTTCCTCCTGTATTTCTGCTTTTCCGAGCACTACTGAAGCTTTTGCAGCTCTGGTTAAAAACATGACCATATTATGGAGGACCAAGTCATGAGTATAAGTGACGTAAGCACAGAACTAGGTTAGATGTCAGGAGGTATTTCCTTTCAGAGAGTCGACAACCTATAGAACAAGTTGCTAGCTCATGCAGTGAGTGTAGATTTGCTGCAAATGAGTTCCTAACTGTGGCTGACATCACTGTTCTACTTAAGATACAGAATATATGGTCGCAAATAAACAGGGCCTGATGAGTATTTGAGATGACTGTGTGTATAAGCTTGTGATACTCTGTTATTCAAAGTCTTTTCTCTCTGCATTCTTCCCAACAGTGTGTGTGTGTAGTTTTAGGTCATATTAGGTCTTCCTTTACCATCGAAGGCTGTGGCTAGAAGTAGAGCTATGAATTTGTGACAAGAGGAAGTCGCAGAACAGCGAGTCCTAAATATAGATGGTTGAATCAGGCAGAAGTACCAAATAAGGGACAAATGTGACCGATTCCAACCGTTTTAGTATCTTTTTCATTTTATTCAGTGGTGAGAATGACAAACACGGAGAGAGGATGGCACAGAGAGTATGGAGGAGAGGGGAAATAGAGTCAAAGGGGAAGTGTATCAGAGAATAACACTGATTCAGGCAAAGTTAGGTTTTCAAATGTCAAGCCAATGTTCATAGCTGCTTTTGTGTTGTCAGCTTTTGTGGGCTATGTCAGCTTTTTGAAACTTAATCAGTCTTTGCTAGTTTTCTAGATTAGCATGTATGTTAACAAAAAGTGAATTGGGGTTACTGACAAATGTCTCTTTTTATAATATTTAGAATTGTGGAGCAATAAAGCAGAATATGCTCTCCTTTAAAAGAAAAGTACTCGTATTCCCTGTGACTTGCTGTACCATAGGCTAGGCACTGACACAGGACACTGAAGAATTCATTATTTAGTGAAGATATAGTATAATGCACCTTCCCGTGCGAGCGCGGGAGATGCAACACCTGCCCTTTCACCTCCTCCCTTCCCACCATCCAGGGCCTCCACTCATTCCAGGTGAAAAAGCGATTTACTTGTACTTCTTTCAATTTAGTATACTGTAATCGCTGCTCACAATGCGGTCTCCTCTATATTGGGAAGACCAAACGCAGATTGGGTGATTGCTTTGCTGAACATCTCTGCTCAGTCCACAAGCGTGATCCTGACCTGCCAGTCGCTTGTCATTTTAATTCCCCGTTTCACTCCCACACTGACCTCTCAGTCCTCGGCCTCTTGCACTGTTCCAATGAAGCTCAATGGAAGCTCGAGGATCAGCACCTCATCTTTCGATCAGGCACTTTATAACCTTCTGGACTCAACATTGATTTCAATAACTTCAGATCATAATCACTGCTCCCATTTTTTTGGACAGCAAGTGCTGGTAATGGTTCTGATGTTGCCATTTACAGCTCCTCTAGACCCATCTTTTGTTTCTTTACTTGTCCCATTTGTCATTTAATCACCTGCCCTCCACCCTATCGGAGACCTTCTATTTTGTTCTTTCCTCCCCTCCCCTTCCTCCCCCTCCCCTGGCTCTGTACTTGCTTAAAAACTGTTTAATCTCCAACTTCTTCCAGTTCTGACGAAGGCTCATCGACCTGAAACGTTAACTCTGTTTCTTTCTCCACGGATGCTGCCTGATTTGCTGAGTATTTCCAGCATTTTCTGTTTTTATTTTAGATTTCCAGATTCGCAGTGTTTAATTCACAGCCACTTCTCTTCCAGGAATGCCCACCTCGAATAAGTTCTGCTCTTCTCTCCGACGGGATTTCCGTTCGTCTCTTTTACCTTGTTCACCTTCATTGCTTTCTGTTTCCCTTCTCGTGTTTGATCAGGTTTCTGCTAAAACTCACTTTCACAGCCACATCTCTTTCCTCAGCAACAGTCTCCTGCTCTGACTTATTCCACATGGATTCCAACTTAAATTCCACCCTTCATGTTTCGGATTCACCCGTGATTATATTCAGTGTTCCTCAAACCACTGCTCTCGCAGCTTCCTGAGATCCACGCTCAACGCCATGCGCCGCCACATGCACACTCTCAACCTCTCTCTTCAGCAGTATCGACTCACTCTATTTCAGAGCTGTCCTGGTCTGCAGTTCCATTTCATCCTTCGCCTCATCCGGTGCTTTAACAAAAAACTTTTTTTCTTCCTTTTCAGGTGTCAAGGATCGCAAGCTTCAACAACTCTTAGATACCAACGGCCCTCCTGATCCTTCTTCCCCTTCACTTTCCTCTGACCCCATCCCTCCCTCCAATCTCTTCCTTTTTCCACAACTGAGGATTCCCCTCCACTGTAGTTGACAGAGCCCTCGACCCTGTCTGTCCCATTTGCCACACTTCTGCCCTCACCCCTTCCCCTCCCTCCCAGAACCATGATAGGGTCCCCCTTGTCCTCACCTTCCACGCCACCAGCCTCCACATTAAATGCATCATCCTCCGCCACCTCCGTTGCGATGCCGCCACCAAACACATCTTCCCCTCCCCTCCCCTTTCAGTATTTCGAAGAGACCGCTCCCTCTGCGACACCCTGGTTCACTCTTCCGTCACCCCCAACACCCGTTTTCCACCCCACGGCGTCTTCCCGTGCAAGCACAGGAGATGCAACACCTGCCCTTTCACCTCCATCCTTCCCACCATCCAGAACTCCAAACACTCCTTCCAGGTGAAACATCGATTTACTTGTACTTCTTTCAAGTTAGTGTACTGTATTCACTGCTCACAGCGCGGCCTCCTCTACACTGGGGAGACCAAACGCAGATTGGGTGATCACTTTGCTGAACACCTCCGCTCAGCCCGCAAGCATGACCCCGACCTGCCGGTCGCTTACCATTTTAATTCCCCGTCCCACTCCCACTCTGTCCTCGGCCTCTTACACCGTTCCAATGAAGCTCAATGAAAGCTCATGGAACATATGATAGAATTTCATATTGAGTTTGAGAGTGATGTAGTTAAGTCTGAAACTTGGGTCTTAAAATTTAAATAAGGCCAATTATGTAGGTATGAGGGGCGAGTTGGCTAAGTTAGATTGGGAAATTAGATTAAAAGATATGACGGTAGATAAGCAATGGTGAACATTTAAAGAAGTAATTCATAATTCCCAATGAATATACATACCCTTGAAGAATAAAAACTCCATGAGAAAGGTGACCCAACTGTGGCTAACTAGAGAAGTTAAGGATAGTATTAGATTAAAAGAAGAAGCTTACAATGTTGCGAAAAAGAGTAGTAAGCCTGAGGATTGGGAGAGTTTTAGAAATCAGCAAAGAATAACCAAGAAATTGTTAGAGAGAGAATTTTTAAAAATTCATTCATGGGATGTAGGGGTCGCTGGCAAGGTCAGCATTTATTGCCCATCCCTAATTGAATGAGAGTAATCTAGCAAAAAATATAAAAACAGATTGTAGGAGCTTCTACAAGTATATAAAAAGGAAGAGATTAGCAAAAGTAAACATGGGTCCCTTAGAGGCAGAGCCAGGAGAAATTATAATGGGGAATAAGGAAATTGCAGAGATGTAAAACAAATATTTTGTATCTGTCTTCACAGTAGAAGACACAGAAAACATATTGGAAATAGTGGGGAACCAATGGTCTAATGAGAGGGACGAACTTAAAATAATTAAGATTAGTAAAGAAAAAGTATTAGAAAAATTAATGGGACTAAAAGCCGACAAATCCCCTGGACCTGAGGGGCTACATCCTAGTGTTTTAAAAGAGGTGGCTGCAGAGACAGTGGATGCATTGGTTTTGATCTTCCAGAATTCCCTAGATACTAGAATGGTCCCCGTGGATTGGAGGGTAGCAAATGTAACCCCGCTATTCAAGAAAGTTAGCCTGACGTCAATAGTGGGGAAAATGCTAGAATCTATTATTAAGGACGTAGTAACAGGACACTTGGAAAATCATGATATGATTAGGCAGAATCAACATGGTTTTATGAAAGGGAAATCATGTTTGACAAACCTATTAGAGTTTTTTGAGGGTGTAATTAGCATGGTAGATAAGGAGGAACCAATGGATGTAGTATACTTGGATTTTCAAAAGGCATTTGATAATTTGCCACACAAGAGATTGTTACACAAGATTAGGGCTCATGGGATTGGGGGTAATATATTAGCATAGATTGAGGATTGTTTAACAGACAGAAAACAGAGAGTAGGAATAAATGGGTCATTTTTGGGTTGGCAGGCTATAACTAGTGGGGTGCTGCAAGGTCTTATTGAGGTGCTTGGGCCTCAGCTATTTACAATCTATATTAATGAATTAGATGGAGGGACCAAGTGTAATGTATGCAAGTTTGCTGACGATACAAAGCTAAGTGGGAAAATAAGCTGTGAGGAGGACACAAAGGGGCTGCAAAGGGATATAGACAGATTAAGTCAGTGGGCAATAAGGGGGCACATGGAGTATAAAGTGGGGAAACGTGAGGTTATTCACTTTGGTAGGAAGAATAGAAAAACAGAATATTTTTTAAACGGTGGGAAACTATTAAATGTTGATGTTCAGAGGGATTTGGGTGTCCTCGTACACGAAACACAGAATGTTAATGTGGAGGTACAGCAGGCAATTAGGAAGGCAAATGGTATGTTGGCCTTTATTGCAAGGGGGTTGGAGTACAATAGTAAGGGAAGTCTTACTACAATTGTACAGAGCTTTGGTGAGACCACTCCTGGAGTACCGTGTACAGTTTTTGGTCTCCTTACCTAAGGAAGGATATACTTGCCTTAGAGGTGGTGCAACAAAGGTTCACTAGATTGATCCCTGGGATGAGAGAGTTGTCCTATGAATAAAGATTGAGTAGAATGGGCCTATACTCTCTGGAGTTTGAAGATGAGAGGTGATCTCATTGAAACATATAAGATTCTAAGAGGGCTTGACAGGGTAAATGCTGAGAGGATGTTTCCCCTGGTTGGAGAGTCTAGAACTAGGGGACATAGTCTCAGGATAAGAGGTTGGACATTTAGGACTGAGAATAGCAGGAATTTCTTTACTCAGAGGGTTGTGAATATTTGGAATTCTCTACCCCAGAGGGCTGTGGATGCTCAGTCGTTGAGTATATTCAAGACTGAGATCAATACACTTTTGGACTCTAGGGGAATCAAGGGATATGGGGATCGGGTAGGAAAGTGGAGTTGAGGTCGAGGATTAGCCATGATCTGATTGAATGGCGGAGCAGGCTCGAGGGGCCGTATGGCCTACTCCTGCTCCTATTTCTTATGTTCTTATGAACAGCACCTCATCTTTTGATTAGGCACTTTACAACCTTCTGGACTCAACATTGATTTCCATAACTTCAGATTATAATCACTTCTCCCATGTTTTCAGACAGCAAGTGCTGGCAATGGTTCTGATGTTGCCATTTACAGCTCCTCTAGACCTATCTTTTGTTTCTTTACTTGTCACATTACCACCCTCCTTGCCTTACACCATCATCCCTCTTGTCATTTAATCACGCCTGCCTTCCACCCTATCAGAGACCTTCTGTTTTGTTTTTTCTTCCCCACCGCCCCCCCACCCCAACCTTTCCCTGGCTCTGTATTTGCTTAAAAACTGTTTAACCTTCAACATCTTCCAGTTCTGATGAAGGGTCATCGCTCTGAAATGTTAACTCTGTTTAATTCTCCACAGATGCTGCCTGACCTGCTGAGTATTTCCAGCATTTTCTGTTTTTAATTTCAGATTTTCAGGATCCACAGTATTTTGCTTTTGATATAGTGTAATGAAGTTTTCTTAAGCGTGATAAAAAGGATTTTCACTAACATTAACTTTTTTGTTTTTTACTGTGTGCTCTGTGTTAATGTATTCAAATCCATGTTGTGCAATAGTTTGAGAAATTATTTGCACATGACCTAGAAATGCATCTACTGTAACAGGGTCTTATCTACTCAGCACTCAGAGTCCTTGTTGCTAAATGAATGAGGAAGTTCAGAGTTCCTCTTGACAAGACAGCTGAGAAGGAAGATTGCATCATGGACAAAATCTTCTCTGCAACCAGCATTTGTACATATCTGAGCTTGGAGTGAAAAGTTTGCGGCTATCAGTTGGCAAGGCTCCAAGGAAAGAGCTTTTGAAAGTGTATATCGCCAAGAGCCTACACAACACAAGAAAAGTTATTTTAGTTAACTTTTTAAAAGATTTTTGTTTAAAATGAATACATCTGATTGTTTTGGGAGAAATAGATCCGGATAGTTTTAGAATCTGACAATAAGATGAAGTTGAGTCGCAATAAATATAGTTGAGTTGACGCAGTCTTCATTTAATAACATTGCAATGAGTTTCTAAGTGTCTATTATGTTTCCCAAAACCACCAGAAACAACATGTGCATCAAATCTTGTAGACGGAGGTTACCAGTTTCTGATGAGGGTTTAAGATGTGGAAATAAGTTTGCGAGCTCTGCTGTAAAGGCACCAATTAAGCTTGTTAGGTGAGGTGCAGATCTCATTAAGCGGCCTAAATTGCAGCTTCTGATCACTAAGGGGGTTTGTGCATATGCGAGCTATATGTCCAGCTCATTAGCTGGTGCTAATGGGACCAACGCTGCCAAACCCACCAAGATGGAGGCCAGCATCTTTTCAAATGAAAAACAGGACAAATAGGCACAGGAGTCTTGGGAAAAGACTATATCAGACAAAAAGGATCTACATGGCTAGTATACCATAGCTGGGCTAACAGAACAGCAGTTTTTTTCCCCTCATACATGCTAACCTAGAAAACAACCAAAAGCAATCAAAACTTTCAAAAAGGCTGACACAACCACAAAAAGTTGATAGCTCAAACACAGTCCTGAATATAAACCTTATGGCTCATGAAAACAAGGAGTGAGACTGAAAGTCCAGAGCATAGCCTTGTGATAACTTACAATTTTGATCACTTTTATTGGTTACACAAAAGCAATACTTGCAGTAGTGGTGGCTTTAGAAATTACTGAACCAAATATGAATACTGGAGGCATGAGATTTATTTTCTGAAGAGTTCTAGGGCATGTGGATAATTTTAATTTTTGACACCTGATTTGGTACATTTTCTGACATGTTGGAGCCTACTGTAATACTGCATATGTATCTTGATGTAATATTTTTAATTAAGTGAAATACATTACCACTTCAACCTTATTCTCCATTTTGTTCCCAAACCCTGCCAATTCCACAAGTGCAGCAACAGGAATGCTCCAATAAAGCCAATTAATGCACTCACCAGGGACTAGCCTCCTTCTCTTAAAAAAATGGCTTCATCCTGTCTTGAAAATAAACCTTCACATAAATCAGGACATTCTTTTGAGGAAAGTGAAAAGAGTTTATAAGATTAATTTTAACAGCTTATTTGTTCTGTAAGCTCCTGGGGGAAACACACTAAATGGGGAAACTACCTGTAACTGTTTCAGAAATGAACAACTCATTTAAAATGTTCTGACTGGTTCTAGTAACCTTCAGTTCCCACCCTTCAAAGGGTGTGTTTGGCCCTGACAGCCTCCAGTCCCACCATCCACCTAATTGGGTTCGACACCCTTCATTCGCCGTCCACCTGATTTAAATAGTTCTGACAGCCTCCAGTCACCATATAAATGACCTTAATGGTTGATACAATTGGAGATTGGCTCCTTC
Source organism: Heptranchias perlo (assembly GCF_035084215.1). Classification (NCBI taxonomy): domain Eukaryota; kingdom Metazoa; phylum Chordata; class Chondrichthyes; order Hexanchiformes; family Hexanchidae; genus Heptranchias; species Heptranchias perlo. The sequence continues at coordinate 31,600,868 of NC_090339.1, read as the reverse complement.
AGGAAGATGTTGAATGCATTTTTGGAAAATCACAGCGAGAAGGAAGGTAAGATTTTGGGTAATAACCAATGTGTTGGAACCTTCTGGGGCTTGTCTAACCACCTTTAAGGGGTGGGAGAGGAATTTTTCACAGGAGTTTCTTGAATTGGCTGTGCTTCAGTTTTAATTTTTGCCTCTCCCAGGAGGTGGGGGCAGAAGGGAAAGGAATAGCAGGGATACAGAGATGAGTCATATAATCATAAAGAAATTACTGCACAGAAGGAGGCCATTCGGCCCATTGTGTCCGTGCCGGCTGAAAATGAGCCACCCAGCCTAATCCCACTTTCCAGCACTTGGTCTGTAGCTTTGTAGGTCACAGCACTTCAGGTGCACATCCAGGTACTTTTTAAATGAGCTGAGGGTTTCTGCCTCTACTACCCTTTCAGGCAGTGAGTTCCAGACCCCTATCACCCTCCAGGTAAAAAAAAAATTTCCTCAGCTCCCCTCTAATCCTTCTACCAATCACTTTAAATCTATGCCCCCTGGTTATCGACCTCCCTGCTAAAGGAAATAGGTCCTCCCTATCCACTCTTATCTAGGCCCCTCATAATTTATACCACTTATTGTAATATTAGGCCTGGTTTGATCTATATGGTGCTATCTTCATTGTTGACAAACTGCTTTTTGTGTTGTTGAGAATTTCTGACTTGCAAGTCAGTACAGCACAGGAGTTTCCTCAGTGAGCCACACCACCATTTTGAAGGGGGAAAGACTGTCAGAAGAACTGCATGTCATTTTTACCACGTTACATGCAACCAATACAATATCTCACAAAACAAATTATTGCCATTGAGCTAACATAACCAGTGCCAAAAGGTCATTGACCTGAAATATTAACCCTACTTTCCTCTCTCCACAGATGCTGCCTGACCTGATTCTAATTACAGAAATGATAATTTTAAAAAAGAAAGAAAATTATGAAGCTAAAGTATGGAGTACTGTGTCCAATTCTGGCCATCACACTTTAGGAAGGATGTCAAGGCCTTAGAGAGGGTGCAGAAGAGATTTACTAGAATGGTGCCAGGGATGAGGGACTTCAGTTATGTGAAGTGACTGGAGAAACTGGATGTATTCTCCTTTAGAACAGAGAAGATTAAGCGGAGATTTGATAGAGGTGTTCAAAATCATGAACGGTTTTGACAGAGTGAATAAGGACAAACTGTTTCCAGTGGCAGAAGGGTCGGTAACCAGAGGACAAAGATTTAAGGTGATCGGCAAAAGAGCCAGAGGAAACATTTTTTACACAGCGAGTTGTAATGATCTGGAATGCACTGCCTGAAAGGGTGGTGGAAGCAGATTCAATAATAACTTTCAAAAGGGAACGGGATAAATACTTGAAGGGGAAAAAAAATAGGGCTATGGGGAAAGAGCAGGGGATTGGGACTAATTGGATAGCTCTTTCAAAGAGCCAGCACAGGTACGATGGGCTGAATGGCCTCCTCCTGTGCTGTACGCACTATGATACTATGATAATTGTAAGGAATCTTACAACACCAGGTTATAGTCCAACAGTTTTATTTGAAAATCACAAGCTTTCAGAGGCTTTCTCCTTCGTCTGACGAAGGAGGAAGCCTCCGAAAGCTTGTGATTTTCAAATAAAACTGTTGGACTATAACCTGGTGTTGTAAGATTCCTTACATTTGTCAACCCCAGTCCATCACCGGCATCTCCACATCATGGATACTATGATAAATAAGCTCTTCAAATGGCTTAATATATGTATTGCCTGAAGTGACTATGTTTCCATGTCTTTCTCCTCCTTTAAGATCCTTCTTAAAACTCATCTCTTTGACCAAGCATTTGGTCACTCCTCTTAATTTCTCCTTCTTTGGCTTGGTGTACATTTTCCTCACATCTCTGGAGTGCCTTGAAGGTTTTTCTATGTTCAAGGTGCTATATAAGTTGTTGTTGATACTAAACCATACAGACCAGATATGATTCCAGATTTGGTTTGAGTGTTGATCTCAGCAAGGGCAGCATTAGTGATGCAACAAATGGCCTTGATGTCCTGAGCTATAAAAGGGGGAAAAAATCAATCAAGGTTTGCACTGCTGATTGATATCCTCTGACATCTGCTGGAAATGTGTGGAGATCAGGTAAGGACAGATCACCTATGATACTCTTATATTAGAATGGGGTACTAACACTCACTGTTCAGGCTCACACATTGAAAATTTCTATTTGGACAACCATAAGAGAATTTCCTTCCTGTGCGACTGCATCCCAGCACCAGTCATTGCTTTTGTTAGAAAACTAAAGGGAACAAATCAGTTAGGTTTAAAAATTTAGCAATTAAAAATATAATTTGCACTAAAGAGGGAAAAAAAATCAACTCATTTAGGATACTTTACATCTAGAGGGAGATTTTACATTTAATTAAATGAAGAGGCTGCAGTGAGTGAACAGCTAGCTTTAAAGTCCCCTGTAAGTGACGGATTCTCTAGGTCTATCTTGCGAGCTGTGCTTTGTCCTGATGCCAGCGCTCTGCCTCCTTCACTGCGTCAATTTCACCTGATCAATTACTGCGTGGCCCCATTAATCAGCATAAAAAAACCCCAACCAGCGGAGAGCGAGAGGAAAAAAAGGAGCAGCTTTTAAAATTATTCCCAGTTTTATCATCAATCCAATTCTTTCCAATCAAACTGAAAAAACAAGGCGCGCCCTACTCGTAACTATGCTGATTGAGACAATCTCAGCTCCGACCCGTATGTTTTATCTTTAATTTTTTTAATGTAAAAAAAATACTTTGACAGCTGATTCTGGTTTCATCGGTGGAAAAGGTCTCCTTGTCCCTTTAAGCGTGAATAGATCCTTTTGTGAAGATTTGTTTCACTTGCGTTAGTAACACAAAGAGGTTTCCAATATGGCAAATCAAGTGGCGGCGAATGGCGAGACCCGGAATTTCACATCTAAAAAGGTGTCCACGGATTATGAATCGTCTTTGGAACTCTCGGTGCAAGCGCGGATATTTAAAATTATTGTAATCGGGGACTCCAATGTTGGTAAGACATGTCTGACCTTCAGGTTCTGTGGAGGGACGTTTCCCGACAAGACCGAAGCCACCATAGGAGTAGATTTTCGAGAGAAACCGGTGAATATAGGAGGAGAAACGATCAAGGTAACCAGCATTATGATAGTCGTATTGTCATGTTTTGTCCAAGGTTGGGTGTAACATGATCAACTAACGTGTTTCTTGTGTGTATGTAGGGTGGGTGATAACTCAATTTCCCTCCTCCATTGGAGAAATATTGACTGGCCCAGTGTACTTGCTTTCATGACTATGCCAATCTTGCTGGGAGCACTTCAGTAGGAGGCACACCAGTGCTCCAGGGATGTCTTCATTTTAACCCTCCCCTAATATGTGGGCAGCTGCCTGGACCTACTTGGTGTCCCTACACTGGGATTGGAAACTCTGCTGTGTGGAGATTGAACCTTCATCCCATCAATGGTATGTCACTTGTGTTAATGCTCCAAAGTGCTGTGCACAGTAGGTGTGGCAGGCAGTTGAACTATGGAGGATATCACAGGTGTGTCAGTTCCCACATGTCCAGTTTTCCACAAGGGTTCATGAGATAATGATCTGCAGTGAGGACTCTGGCTGATTTCCCCTTCTCACTGCCCCCTTTTGTAATCCATGGGTATTGAGGCTGATGGCAGGAACCCAATTGCTGAGATCAGTTAACTAGCACACTGGGCTAGTCAATGTCTTGAGATCAGTTAACTCATTCAGACTGGTGATCAAGGTAAACAGCATTATCTTAGGCATGCTGTTGTGCATTTCCTAATATTTGTAACATGATCAGCTAATATGATTACTTGTGTAGGTGCCATTTTTAGGGGGCTATTTCCCTCTTTCTCTCCTGCACCTACCCTGAAAAGAATACTGGCTGCAGCCCATTGACGTGTTGGTCTATCTGGCTTAGTTCAATACCAGACCGTACCTTTGCCCATTAGTTCATCAGGGGAGTGAAACTTCAGTTTCTTTATTTAAAGGATTTCTTTTTTAACTCAGGGGAAATAGGTGAAATAATAGAACTTTGAAAAATACTTTACTTTTGAAGGTAGGTATTTAAAGTTTTAAAATAATAATAGACTGGGATTTGTGTTTTATTTGTCAGCTGGTTGATTGTATCTGTCCTGAATGACTGGTAGCCAGTGAGTAGTTTCAGAAGATAAGCATTTGGTGTTGAAGGAATACTCTAGGACATAGCCACCTCTAATCAGAGTTCTAAATATTTACTGGAACAAAGGTCAGTCTTTCCTTAACATGTTGACCAGAAGCAGCATGATTTAATCAGTGTGTAAAATGTGAACACACTCTAAGACTTTTTAATAAGGTTGATTCAGTTTCTGAACCCAAAGTGTATTTCTCACAAATTTTGATTAGCGTCATAACTAGAATGCTGAACTACACTGCTAAATCAAGTCGTAGAATGTCATACTGAAACTATCCAGTGCTCAGGTCAAACTGCACTTTGGATATTATGGCAAGTTTTGGTTATTAAGACGAATTAGAGATATCCAAACTATAGAAGCAGTGCAGATGAAGACTGATCCCTGATATCAGAGGACTGGGGTCTGAGGAAAGATTGGAGAAACTAGGGCTCTTCATTCTTGAAATGAGGAAACTAAGAAATCCCAAGATAGTAAACGGTATAGAAAAGAGTAAAACAGGAACACTACTTCAGATTAAACCATAATAATAGGACAAGGGATCCTGGTTCAAATTGACGAAAGGCAAATTTTGGTCTGATGTTAGAAATGTTTTTATGCAAAGTGATCAATATGTGAGATGGTCTTCTGGTTTCAGTAGTGGAGGCAAAAACCTTGGAATCATTTAAGAGATAGTTGGATGTTTTGAGAGGAGCGAAACTGTAGCTGTCACTGAATGGATCAGCTAAGATGAGCCAACTGGCCTTCCTCATCCATATTTATCTTCTGCTCAATATCCTGAGAATAAAACCATAATGGTGTGCAGTTGTTATGTTTTGTGAGGAGGATATGGTATTTATTTACTACTATCTGGGTGCAACAGCGTAGTTGTGCCTTGCAGTTCCTTCACATTCCATTTTGTAAAAATCATCAAATTTATCTATTCTCAATGGTGCAGTGGAAGATTGTGTACAAAATTTTGATTCCCTCTTTTTCCCTCTATGGCGAGTTTTTTTTTATTCGTTCACGGGATGTGGGCGTCACTGGCGAGGCCAGCATTTATTGCCCATCTCTAATTGCCCTTGAGTAGGTTGTGGTGAGCCTGTTAGGGTTCCATAAAATAAATAAATATTTCCACCACTGGAATCTTGCCAGTGCTCATTTATTGACAGCATTATTCTTGATTGGGACTAAAGCAGAACTCTCTGGGTGGACTATCAGGACCTATATAAGAAACTGAATAAATTTGATGTGTTTTTTTTAACAAAAACTGAATTTGCTATAAATAACTTGCACAGAAAATAAATGGAATTCTTAATGTGAACTGTTTTTAATGCTGTGTATTCGGTAAAAGGCCATCTGATAACCTAATGCAAAAGTAAAATTCTACACTGTAGACTTTGAATCCCCTATTGGCTTAACAAACTGTGGATGTTAGCCTTTTCACAAGTAATTCTTCCCACCATGTAACATTTGAATGTTTTGGTATTTTTATTTATATTTTATTTTATACCTCTTTTATTGCATCCCTCAAGGGCATAACTGTTGTAACCACAGGGCTGTTTTGTTCTTTTCTGTCATGATCCTGTTATCTTTTGCTCAAACTGCTCATCTAAATCTTCCATTGTTCCAACAGTGGTGTATGTGAAACATTAACATTGGCACAGATTTACCACAGCACTATCACCATTGGCTACTGTAGCATCTATTTGGCACTTCTCCATAGCAATTCTTTTCAATCGGTCAGGAATTTTCTCCCCTCCGCCTCTGTGGGGTATGATTCCATGAGCACCACTATCTTGCCCAAGTGGCTATTATTTGAGTATCAGACTTCATAGTGAGTGGTAAATTTTTAGACCACAGGAATGCCCAATCCTGTCCTCGCCTGATGTATGCCCACATATGTACTTCGATCAGAGGTCACTGGGTAGCGATCAGGAATGGGAACCCAGGCTGAATTTTCCATTCTTTAATTCTGGGAAATTGAGGCCAATTGTAGCTCCCTTAGTATTGCCCTGGCTGAGATCAGCTAACATCATAAATAAGGGATCAAACCCGGGACATTCCTGGTCTATGTGGCTCACTTGCTTACTGGGTAAACTCACTGAGCAACTGGGGAAGTCCCACTGTGATTTTTATATGAAATCAGTGGTGGATTGAACCTATTCGTCACCCATTCATGGCACTGCACATTGGTGCTCTGGCTACCTGTGGGCAATCAATGGTTATGATCTGCTCCAGTTGGGCTGCTGCATACAAGATGAATATCACAATGATGATTGGGGGGAAGATAGAGGGAGAAAATCATATTTCTAGCCCTAATTAAGAGGACACCTGATGAAGGTGACATTCAGTTTATTATTTGTATAAGTATCCTGTTGATTGTTGAGATAATCAATACATTGTATTGTCCCATGATGGGTGTAGTTTTTCTTTCTAACTTGTAATAAAATGATAGGTGCTCTGTAAAATGTTATATGCTGGACTCATGAGTGACCAATAGTGAGGAGATTTAAGAAGGAATTTGTGGAATTTCATTCATGCTTCCCCTCGTCTCTGCAGGACCCTGCTTATTGCAGAATCCAGGCTCACTTTGTGGTCCTTGCTCCTATTTTTTTCCAAACTTCTTGGTGTATGTACAAATAGCAAGAAATTGGCAGATGGAGTATAATGTGGGAAAATGTAAACTTGTCCACTTTGACAGGAGGAAAAGAAAAGCAGTATATTATTTAAATGGAGAGAGATTGCAGAACTCTGAGGTACAGAGAGATCTGGGTGTCCTAGTGCATGAATCACAAAAGGTTAGTATGCAGGTACAACAAGTGATTAGGAAGGCAAATGGAATTTGTCATTTATTGCAAGGGGAATGGAATATAAAAGTAGAGATGTTTTGCTACAGTTCTACAGTGCATTGGTGAGACCACATCTAGAATACTGTGTGCAGCTTTGCTCTCCATATTTAAGAAAGGACATAATCGCTTTCGAGGCAGTTCACAGAAGGTTCACTCGACTGATTCCTGGGATAAGGGGATTATCTTATGAGGAAAGGTTGGACAAGTTGGGCCTGTATACACTGGAGTTTAGAAGAATGAGAGATGATGTTACTGAAACATATAAGATCCTGAGGGAACTTGAAGGGGTAGATGCTAAGAGGATGTTTCCCCTTGTGGGAGAGACTAGAACTAGGGGTCACAAGTTTAAAAATAAGGGGTCTCCCATTTAAGACGGAGATGAGGAGAAATTTTTTCTCTGAGCGGGTTGTGAGTCTGTGGAATTCCCTTCCCCAGAGAATGGTGGAGGCAGGGTCATTGAATATTTTTAAGGCTGAGTTAGATAGATTCCTGATTAACAAGGGAGTCAAAGGTTATAGTAGGTAGATGGGAAAGTCACAATCAGATCAACCATGATCTTATCAAATGGCAGAGCAGGCTCGAGGGGCTGAATGGCCTACTCCTGCTCTTAATTCATATGTTCAGCTGGTACAGAAATGACTTCAATATATGTAGGTGGAGGTGAAGGTGACAACCTGATTTCTCTGTGAAGATGTGCCAAACTGCTTTTAATTGTAGACGAAACTTCAAACAGCCACACTTGTGACACATTACTGTTCCTAATACACAAAACCTGGGTTTGTAAGCAGCTCAATGGCAGATCATTTCCGTGAGGTCTTTTTGCGTGTGCTTGATTCCTTTAATATGTAGCTTAAAATTTTACGCACCTAGGTGTGTTGCAGAAAAATGTTTCCAGGTAGAACAGTGCATATTTAATTGAAATTTAAACTGTAGGTATTACAAAAGAACTTTTCAGTAAAAGGGTAATAGAATAAGCTACTTGTGGAAGGCCACTGAAATTATGCAAACCATAGGGCTCATCTAAATAGCGAGTGAATGTTGGTTGCAGAGCATTCATTTCTCTTCAGCTTTTATCCGCTACTTTTACCTAGGAACATGTAACCCAGAATCTGGGGTTGAGAAACATTCTCGAGAAATAAACGCCATATAAAAAATTCCAAATGGTTATGAAACCTGTTAAACTGAAATTTAATGATGTGCTATATAAATCTTGTAATTCTCTTTTTTTAAAAAAAAACCTTCTTTAGGTCGTGTAATATAATTCGCCATCTAAGGGCTGGGAGGCAGGCAGCCTATTCCAAACTCTGAGCAATCTCTGACATTTACTGGGAGACCAGCAAGAGGCCAACTTTCTTTCTCTATGAAAACATCTGACCTTGGTGCTGCCTCATGATGTTGTGGATGAGACTGAGAATTTGTGGGGAATTTCACCACGAGCTGTTTTCCAGTCACTTTGTGGTGTATTGACCTGTTACTGAAAGTTACAGTTGCAATATGTTATTATGAACAGTTCCCTTTGCATTCAGCTGCTCTAGGGTAACGTTAAATGGGTCTATTTCTGAGCAATTCTATTTCTGGTCGGCAGCAATAGGTCCATTCTGGCTAAAACTCAGCAAATTCTATTTTATTCTTTTCAATGCTAATTGGTTTTTAACAATGTAGCCAAGTGAGACAGTGACATAACACTTTGGTGTAGTTACATGCTGTATCATGCAGTGTAGGATGTGGGTTTGCAGTCTGCAAGCTCTGAACAGATGGGAGGTGCTTTCCTGGAGGGAGAACAATTTGGGGGTCTCTGTTGTGCGATCTGAGCTTTTGGCTTGAAAGGTGTTGATAGCAAACTTAGAACTTGCTAGGTACCTGTGTCTGCCAACCAACAGTGCCATGACTGCAGTGGACAGTGACTAGGGAGAGGTTGAACAGAAAAATATAACTTAATTTAAATCAATTCTGCTTTGCTAGCTTTAGAAAAAACAACCCTTACTAAAATATATGCTAGATTTTGTTTCAAGCTGTACCCCGTTAAGGAAAAGTGTGAAGAAAACCTGGATTTTATCCAGAATGAAAGGTGAACAGCAAAAAGATAGCAGTTTCTAAAAGCTCCCAACAATCCTGAAACAAGAGAAATGAAAGGCAACTACTACTGGATGTAGGGTTGCCAACTCTCGTCTGACATATTCCTGGAGGCTTGGTCACCTGATGAGTGATCACATGACACTTGCCTGCAGTTTATAAAGGTGGGTCCCCTGTAGCTGTGTGGTTTTGCGCCTGCAGTTGTCACAGGAGAAATTCTGAGACCTATAAGGCTGTGAGCAGCTAAAGGTGCAAACCTCAGGTACGAAGCTCTACTTTTCTCCAGGCTGCTAGCAACGGTGATGTAATGGCTTTAGGGGCATTTAGTTTGAAAGATATTACACTGATAATCAAGCTTTGGTAATAATTTTCCAAAATTCTCTGGACTCGGCAAAGGTCCCGGCAGATTGGAAAACTGCTAATGTAAAACCCTTATTTAAAAAGGGTAGTAGGCAGAAGGCTGGAAATTATAGACCAGTTAGCCTAATATCTGTGGTGGGTAAAATTTTGGAGTCTATTATTAAGGAGACAGTAACGGAACATTTAGATAAACATAATTTAATAGGACAAAGTCAGCATGGCTTTATGTCGGGGAAGTCATGTCTGACAAATTTGCTTGAGTTCTTTGAGGACATAACGTACAGGGTGGATAAAGGGGAACCAGTGGACGTAGTGTATTTAGACTTCCAGAAGGCATTTGACAAGGTGCCATGTAAAAGATTATTGCTCAAGATAAAGAATCACTGGATTGGGGGTAATATTCTGGCATGGGTGGAGGATTGGTTATCTAACAGGAAGCAGAGAGTTGGGATAAATGGTTCATTCTCGGACTGGCAACCAGTAGCCAGTGGTGTTCCGCAGGGGTCGGTGCTGGGTCCCCAACTCTTTACAATCTATATTAACGATTTGGAGGAGGGGACCGAGTGTGACATATCAAAGTTTGCAGATGATACAAAGATGGGAGGGAAAGTGGAGAGTGGGGAGGACATAAAAAACCTACAAGGGGATATAGACAGGCTGAGTGAGTGGGCGGAGATTTGGCAGATGCAATACAATATTGGAAAATGTGAGGTTATGCACTTAGGCAGGAAAAATCGGAGAGCAAGTTATTATCTTAATGGCGAGAAACTGGAAAGTACTGCAGTACAAAGGGATCTGGGGATCCTAGTGCAAGAAAATCAAAGTCAGTATGCAGGTGCAGCAGGTGATCAAGAAGGCCAACGGAATGTTGGCTTTTATTGCTAGGGGGATAGAATATAAAAACAGGGAGGTATTGCTGCAGTTATATAAAGGTATTGGTGAGACCGCACCTGGAACACTGCATACAGTTTTGGTGTCCATACTTAAGAAAAGACATACTTGCTCTCGAGGCAGTACAAAGAAGGTTCACTCGGTTAATCGGGGATGAGGGGGTGGATATATGAGGAGAGGTTGAGTAGATTGGGACTCTGCTCATTGGAGTTCAGAAGAATGAGAGGCGATCTTATTGAAACATATAAGATTGTGAAGGGGCTTGATCGGGTGGATGCGGTAAGGATGTTCCCAAGGATGGGTGAAACTAGAACTAGGGGGCATAATCTTAGAATAAGGGGCTGCTCTTTCAAAACTGAGATGAGGAGAAACTTCTTCACTCAGAGGGTAGTAGGTCTGAGGAATTTGCTGCCCCAGGAAGCTGTGGAAGCTACATCATTAAATAAATTTAAAACAGAAATAGACAGTTTCCTAGAAGTAAAGGGAATTAGGGGTTACGGGGAGCAGGCAGGAAATTGGACATTAATTTAGATTTGAGGTTAGGATCAGATCAGCCATGATCTTATTGAATGGCAGAGCAGGCTCGAGGGGCCGATTGGCCTACTCCTGCTCCTATTTCTTATGTTCTTTACTGATAGTTACGCCAGTGATCTAACATTGAACCAGTCATTTAAGGGTCAAATAAATTTGCTCAAACTGTAGTGTTACAATCTATTGAAAGAAAATGGTCTGATCAGACTTCATACTAATTAAAAAAAAAAGCACTAATCACTCATGCAGAGCAGAATTATATACATTATTCTTACATTTTAATTCCTCTTGTTCCCCTTGCGACTCATCCTGGTGCTGGGGCAGGAAAGATCGCCCATCTTGCTGTCTGCACTCACTTTCCTTGGTTCACGAGGCTGGTGATGTCAGAGCATGAAGGTCAGCACGAGTGGCAGCGGGTTTTGTGAAAGGAACAGCTTTTGTGGAATGGAGAGTTCTTTTCCCAGCATCCACAGTGGCAGGGAAACCGCTCTATCCCCGGGGTTGAATGCCGCACATGTGCATTTGGGTGCAATGCTGAAAGTGATGGGCCTGAGAGACAGTGCCGGGCCACTCACCCCATCCCACCCCCCCCCCCCCCCCCCACCCCACTCCTCCTGGAGGGGCAATAAAATTTGCTAGCCATTGTATTTAATTACAAACAGGAAACACCTATTATTTCAAATGTATTTCTCAGTTTTTGACTGGAGAGCTTTTTCCATTGGTACTGAGTGGGCTGGTTAACTGAACCCTAGAAGCTGCCTCAAAGTGCTGAAGATACCCGATATGCCTGGTCTGACTGATTTCTGCTGAGTCTCATAACTTTACAGAAAATATCACTGGCATAAAAATATTCTTTAGCTATGCATTGTTTTTTGGTTTAAAAGCATAACCTTGTGTTGTAACTTACCATTTTCTATACTGTGTTTCAAACAAAAATGTGTACAATTCAACGATTTCATTCCAAGATCATCCCAAAGTAAGCAAACATTGATTTTAGAATTCACCTTAGTGTCTAGTGGGGTGAGGAGAACGAGGAGGTTGTTGAGTTCACTTCACAAATCTGACTTAATTTCACTTCTGGACTTTGGTAATTCTGACACTCTAGTTAGTGCTGTCAGCAACAGCCCCTGCATTGTGGCAACAACAACATCATCAACTTTCATTTATATAGTACCTTTTTAATAGAGTAAAACATCCCAAGGTGCATCACAGGAGCATAATTAAAAATTGACACCGAGGGCAGTAAATGGAACAAGATGGTCTCCAGAGAGTCCAAGACTCACCAAAAGAAATGGTTTCTGTGGCACTTGTTGAGGCAGCACCAACACTGATGGTAATAGAACCACTGCTGTTTGAGGTGGATTGAGAGTATCGGGCACTGAGGTGCACGGGTGTGAACCCCACACACAATGTATTTTACTCCCAGGTTCCTGGGAGATCAATTATTAATTCTGGGAGACTCTAGGATAAGCTGGGAGGATTGGCAATCCTAACTGGTTGTTTGCTGGGAAGGAACTAGTGGATCTCCAATGGCATTGCTCACAGGTAGTCTGGGGTTTGGGCAGTGCAGCAGAGCATTCAGAGTTGCACATGTGTGGAAAGTTAGGGAGACACCGTTCCCATGCCTGCATGGAAATTGGGCAAATGTGAAACATGAGGCAAACTGCATGCTTTGTGCCATGTGCATTGCAGATATTTTGCCTGCGGACATTTTCGATATGTTCCCACACCTTATCAGACACTCATCAGACACAAAACTCTTCAATCTATAAATATAGTAGTAGCTCTTAGATCTCAAAAATTAGGACTGAATAAGCTGTCAGCAATAACTGGATTTCTAAGTTATTAAGGTCCCTTTTCTTTTAGGTGGGAGCCTCATTAATATTTGCCAATCAGGATCCCATGATGTCCATAAGACCCCGATGGCATTTTAACAGCCCACTGAGATAGTTATAGTGGATGTGTTGGTTATCATCTTCCAAAATTCTATAGATAATGGAACAGTTCCTGCAGATTGGAGGGTGGCAAATGTAACCCCACTATTTAAAAAACGAGGGAGAGAGAAAACAGGGAACTACAGACCGGTTAGCCTAACATCAGTAGTAGGGAAAATGCTAGAGTCTATTATAAAGCATGAGATAACAGGACACTTAGAAAATATCAATGGGATTAGACAAAGTCGACGTGGATTTATGAAAGAGAAATAGCGTTTGACAAACCTACTGGAGTTTTTTGAGGATGCAACAGGTAGAATAGATGAGGGAGAACCAGTGGATGTGGTTTCTTTGGATTTTCAGAAGGCCTTTGATAATGTCCCGCATAAGAGGTTAGTGTGCAAAAATAAAGCATATGGGATTGGTGGTAATATACTGGCATGGATGGAAAATTGGTTAACAGACAGGAAACAGAGTAGGAATAAATGAGTCTTTTTCGGGGTGGCAGGCAGTGACTAGTGGGGTACCGCAGGATCAGTGCTTGGGGCCCAGCTATTCACAATATAGATCAATGATTTGGATGAGGGAACCAAATGTAATATTTCCAAGTTTGCTGACGACACAAAACTAGGTGGGATCATGAGTTGTGAGGAGGATGCAAAGAGGCTTCAAGGCGATTTTAGACAAGTTGAGTGGGCAAATACATGGCAGATGCAGTACAATGTGGATAAATGTGAAGTTATCCACTTTGGAAGGAAAAACAGCAAGGCAGAGTATTATTTAAATGGTGATAGATTGGGAAATGTTGATGTACAAAGGGACCTGGCTGTCCTTGTAAACCAGTCACTGAAAGCAAATATGCAGGTGCAGCAAGCAGTTAGGAAGGCAAATGGCATGTTGGCCTTCATTGCAAGAGGATTTGAGCAGAGGAGCAAGGATGTCTTACTGCAGTTATACAGGGCCTTGGTGAGACCACACCTGGAATATTGTGTGCAGTTTTGCTCTCCTTTCCTAAGAAAGGATATACTTGCCATAGAAGGAGTGCAGCGCAGGTTTACCAGACTGATTCCTGGGATGGCAGGACATAAGAACATAAGAAATAGGAGCAGGAGTAGGCCAATCGGTCCCTCGAGCCTGCTCCGCCATTCAATAAGATCATGGCTGAACTGATCCTAACCTCAAATCTAAAGAACACAAGAAGTAGGAGCAGGACCCGGCCACTCAGCCCCTGGGCCCGCTCCGCCACCCACAGGGCCCTGACCGATCCGAACTCAGCTTCATGTCCAATTTCCTGCCCGCTCCCTGTAACCCCTAATTCCCTTTACTTCTAGGAAACTGTCTATTTCTGTTTTAAATTTATTTAATGATGTAGCTTCCACAGCTTCTTGGGGCAGCAAATTCCACAGACCCACTACCCTCTGAGTGAAGAAGTTTCTCCTCATCTCAGTTTTGAAAGAGCAGCCCCTTATTCTAAGATTATGCCCCCTAGTTCTAGTTTCACCCATCCTTGGGAACATCCTTACCGTATCCACCCGATCAAGCCCCTTCACAATCTTATGTTTCAATAAGATCGCCTCTCATTCTTCTGAACTCCAATGAGTAGAGTCCCAATCTACTCAACCTCTTCTCATATGTCCACCCCCTCGTCCCCAGCATTAGCCGAGTGAACCTTCTTCGTACTGCCTCGAGAGCAAGTATGTCTTTTCTTAAGTATGGACACCAAAACTGTATGCAGTATTCCAGGTGCGGTCTCATCAATACCTTTATATAACTGCAGCAATACCTCCCTGTTTTTATATTCTATCCCCCTAGCAATAAAAGCCAACATTCCGTTGGCCTTCTTGATCACCTGCTGCACCTGCATACTAACCTTTTGATTTTCTTGCACTAGGACCCCCAGATCCCTTTGTACTGCAGTACTTTCCAGTTTCTCGCCATTAAGATAATAACTTGCTCTCCGATTTTTCCTGCCAAAGTGCATAACCTCACATTTTCCAATATTGTATTGCATCTGCCAAATCTCCGCACACTCACCCAGCCTGTCTATATCCCCTTGTAGGTTTTTTATGTCCTCCTCACTCTCCACTTTCCCTCCCATCTTTGGATCATCTGCAAACTTTGATATGTTACACTCGGTCCCCTCCTCCAAATCGTTAATATAGATTGTAAAGAGTTGGGGACCCAGCACCAACCCCTGCGGAACACCACTGGCTACTGGTTGCCAGTGCGAGAATGAACCATTTATCCCAACTCTGCTTCCTGTTAGATAACCAATCCTCCACCCATGCCAGAATATTACCCCCAATCCAGTGATTCTTTATCTTGAGCAATAATCTTTTATGTGGCACCTTGTCGAATGCCTGCTGGAAGTCTAAATACACTACGTCCACCGGTTCCCCTTTATCCACCCTGTACGTTATGTCCTCAAAGAACTCAAGCAAATTTGTCAGACATGACTTCCCCTTCATAAAGCCATGCTGACTTTGTCCTATTAAATTATGTTTATCTAAATGTTCCATTACTGTCTCCTTAATAATAGACTCAAATTTTACCCACCATAGATGTTAGGCTAACTGGTCTATAATTTCTAGCCTTCTGCCTACTACCCTTTTTAAATAAGGGTGTTACATTAGCAGTTTTCCAATCTGCCGGGACCTTTGCTGAGTCCAGAGAATTTTGGAAAATTATTACCAAAGCATCCACAATCCCTACTGCCACTTCCCTCAAGACCCTAGGATGTAAGCCATCAGGTCCAGGGGATTTATCCGCCTTGACTCCCATTATTTTACTGAGTACCAATTCCTTAGTGATTTTAATTGTATTTAGCTCCTCCCCCCCCCCCCCCCCCCCCCAGAGCCCCCCGTTTGTCCAGTGTTGGGATATTCTTAGTGTCCTCTACCGTAAAGACTGAAACAAAATATTTGTTCAGCATTTTTGCCATCTCCGTGTTTCCCACCATTAATTTCCCGGTCTCATCCTCTAACGGACCTACGTTTGCCTTAGCCACCCTTTTTCTTTTTATATAACTGTCGAAACTCTTGCTATCTGTTTTTATATTTTTTGCTAATTTATTTTCATAATCTATCTTCCCTTTCTTAATCAATCCTTTCATTACTTTTTGCTGTCTTTTGAAGACTTCCCAATCTTCTGTCCTCCCACTAAGTTTGGCTACCTTATATGTCCTTGTTTTTAGTCGGATACTATCCTTAATTTCTTTACTTAGCCACGGATGGCTGTCATTTCTTTTACACCCTTTTTTCCTCAGTGGAATATTTTTTTTGAAAGTTGTAAAATAACTCCTTAAATGAACACCACTTCTCATGTACCGACTGACTTATGAGGGGAGATTGGGTCGACTAGGCCTATATTTACTGGAGTTTAGAAGAATGAGGTGATCTCATCAAAACATATAAAATTCTAACAGGACTAGACGGACTAGATGCAGGGAGGATGTTCCATTGGCTGGGGAGTCCCGAACGAGGGGTCACAGTCTCAGGATATGGGGTATGCCATTTAGAACCGAGATGAGGAGAAATTTCTTCACTTGGAGGGTGGTGAACCTGTGGAATTCTCTACCACAGAAGGCAGTGGAGGCCAAGTCATTAGTTGTATTCAAGGAGATAGATATATTTCTTAATGCTAAAGGGATCAAGGGATATGGGGAAAATGCGGGAACAGGGTACTGAGTTAGACGATCAGCCATGATCATTTTGAATGGTGGAGCAGGCCCGAAGGGCCGAATGGCCTACTCTTGCTTCTATTTTTCTATGTTTCTATGTTTCCCCTGGCTGGAGTTCCAGAATGAGGGTCACAGTCTCAGGATACAGGGTAGGACATTTAGGACTGAAATGAGGAGAAATTTCTTCACTCAAAGGGTGATGAACCTGTGGAATTCTCTACCACAGAAGGCTGTGGAGGCCAAGTCACTGAATATATTTAAGAAGGAGCTAGATAGATTTCAAAGCAAAAAAGGCATCAAGGGGTATGGGGAGAGAGCGGGAAAATAGTATTGACATAGAAGATCAGCCATGATCCTATTGAATAGCGGAGCAGGCTCGAATGGCCTACTCCTGCTCCTATTTTCCATGTTTCTATGTTCTATGTTTCTGAGAGGCGTGCCCATGGCGAGCGCCCTGCTCAGTAAAACCTGGCAGGGAAGAAGAGGAGGTCCTCCAAGGTAAGTCAAAAACTTTCAACAGTCGAGCCAGGAGGAGCAGGAGTGCTTTTCCGGGCCCCAGGGGCCTCTGCTGCCCCTGGCTCCTCCCGTTTCCACCCATGAAATGCCTCCGATCCACCCCTCGGATACTTACCTTGGTGCCAGCCTCAGGCCCCGTGACTTTGACCTGTCCGAAGCCGGCCAACTGCCACCTTCTGCCTATTTCGGGCAGGTAACTGGCCAGTGGGATGTAAATGAGGCCGGGCTGTTAAAATCTGCCGAAGTTTCTCAGACTCCCAGGTGAGGCAGCCGTTATTTTCTTCCACCTGGGCGTTAAAATCCACTTATTATTCTGGAAAATTACTTTTAAGTTAAATTGCAAGAGTAAGACCAGGGGTCACGGGTTTGAACTAATAATGTACTGAGATTGAAAACTCTGCAGGGAACAACAAATATGAAACTGCATCTAATCATTCAGTGGCACAGCTCTCTGCTCCATCCACTGTACCTCTGCACAGACCTTGTGACGTATGACTTTTATTGCCATTGATATTCTCAATACAAATGTGTGTTTTAGTAATTGAAAATACTGTAGAATCTCAGCCTTGGCTGAGTGGCTAAATCCACTTTCTACTCTGGTACGAACCATACAGACCTGAAAGGTCTAGTGTTTAATTCCACTTCTTCTGTGATGACTTGGTTAATCTCAGCCGAAGTGGTGGGACATACGATTGGTCTCAGCATCCGTAGGCTATGGAAAGATTATTACCTAGGATTCTGAGTCCTGATAGGGATGTACACAAAACTTTGAAGATGGCAGGACAAGTTGAGAAGGCTGTTTTAAAAAATCCTTGGCTTTATTAATAGAGGCATAGAGTGTAAAAGCAAGGAAGTTATGCTAAGCTTTTATAAAACACTGGTTAGGCCTCAGCTGAAGTATTGTGTTCAATTCTGGGCACCACACTTCAGGCAGGATGTCAAGGCCTTAGAGAGGGTGCAGAAGAGATTTACTAGGATGGTACCGGGGATGAGGGACTTCAGTTACGTGGAGAGTCTGGAGTTGTTCTCCTTAGAGCAGAGAAGGTTGAGAGGAGATTTGATAGAGGTGTTCAAAATCATGAAGTGTTTTGATAGAGTAAACAAGGAAAAACTGTTTCCAGTGGCAGAAGGAAACATTTTTTTACGCAGCGAGTTGTTGTGATCTGGAATGCACTGCCTGAAAGGGTGGTGGAAATGGGTTCGATAATAACTTTTGAAAGGGAATTGGGTATAAATATTTGAAGGGAAAAAATTTACAGGGTTATGGGGAAAGAGCAGGAGAATGGGACTAAATGGATAGCTCTTTCAAAGAGCCAGCACAGGCACAATGGGCCGGATGGCCTCCTTCTGTGCTGTACCTTTACTATCATACTAGTATGCCTTTGTGCATAGCTGCAGATAGCTTTGGACTTGGCTTTGATACCCACTTCTTCTAATAGTTAAATAGCCCAAGTATACTGAAGCGGGTTGTAGCAGCCCTTTCATTTCTACCTCAGCTGAGATCAGTCAACTCAGCACAGATCAAGAATTAACCTGGTACCTTTCTGATGTGCATGAATCATTGCTGCACCATTGAATGCATTTCAACACTGAGCCCGTGGATGAGGTCAATTTGCTAATCTCCTACTGAGTCATGATTACGTAATGTTTTAAGCAGAAATTTCAGGCCTATAAGCCAGTGATTCATTGTTGTAATGGAGAGGCTTTTAAAGATAATGCTGTTACTTAATGTCAATAGTCTAGTCACTAACACCCTCCTATGCCAAGTCTTCTGAACTGCATACTGCTGGTTTGTGAAGGAACACAGCTTTTGTCATACACATTTTGAGAAGGCTGTTAAAAGTTTAAAGTTCCCAGAACCGTGGCTTGTGTTAGGGTGTTGTGCTTTGGTACAGTAAGATTCCAATTTGTATCTGCAGTTCCCCAAGCAGAAAGCTCCTTGTCTTGATTGGCTGTCTGAGGGAGGGAAAATTGTCCAGCAGATCAGCTAGGTTGTCTTTTTAGATGCCTAGAAGCTTGCTTGTATTGTGTGGGGAGAATCCTGAAAGGGAGGAGGAAATGAAAGTGAGGAGAATAACTAACTGTTAAATACAAACCCTTCAACCCTGTGTGAAGCCAAGCAATGCACTCAGACCAAAGCACTATTTAACATTGAAATCTATCCACAGTTAAAACAGATTTTTCACTGCAGGATGGGGGCACATTGCTGCCCTTTTGGATGACAATTTACATTGTTGCAGGTTGGATATCTTCTCTCTCTTCACTCTATTACGAAGCTGCAGTCCAGGTTCCCTGCTGCACTATCTCTCAGACAGATGAGTTGATGCAGCCATTTATGGCAAGTGATCCAAAACTGCACTTAACAGGATTACTCCTGATGAGAGATTCGGTGTTGCACTTATAATGAGAGCTGTGCTTTACTCTGGACTCAGTATATAGGATCTGCATATATGGAACAGGCACACTTATTATAGGTATGGGTTTCTAGGTACTCTGCACAAGACTTTTGTTCCCCCCCCCCCACTCTCTGCACCTGGCATTTTCAAGAAGGAGGTGAGCTGTATGGAATGTGGAAGCACCAGGGGCAACAGGATGATTCAGTGCCTAGTCTACTGCCAGGTTATATTGTAGTCTGCATCAGTGCTGGTGTGACAGCAACCGCCTCCAGTGGCCCTGGTTTATCCAGCATCAATTTTAATTTGGATGTATTATAGTGCAGATCCTGAGGTTAGATTTGGCTGATTTCAGAGGCAACATGACCTCTGTATAGCCATGTAACCAGGCATTGGTTGGTCAGTAACTGATTACTTATCTTAGCCATGGCACTCCTGGTAGCTCTGTTCAGGATGTTGCTTTTCAGTTGGCCTGGATAGTGACCTGCAAACAGAAGCTGGTTCCTTAATGATCGTGTGTATGTTTGAGCTGCTAATGAGAGGCTGGGTCCTTGTTAGGTTTGAGCTGCTATGTGAACAGGCTCCTCTGATTCCACCTTGCATTTTGAAGATGCTGTTATATAAAGATTGGCTGGCATAATCAGAAAAGACTATAGTAGTGCAAGGATGAAAACAATTTTTTTTAAAACACTTGATTGTGTTCTGTTTGTCAGACAGATGTTCTGCTGATAGTTGTTCGTCTGAGTTGCTCTGTTAAATGTTTCTGGTTTATTCACCACATGCTCACCCTTTTGTGTGTAGAATGACAGCCTCTTGATAACTGGTAATTTCGAGTTTGCATTCTGTAGTAATGGTGTCATTTTTACCCTATGTATGGAATGTGAAAATCCAGAGGAGAGGAAGTTGAGCTTGAATTTTCCAAATCCACCTAAATTGGGCCAATTTGCATTTTGGCCCAGCTGAGATGATTGATTAATGGCCAATTTATGTTTGAAAATTGTTTCAAGAACAGTTCTGCAATGACCCAGGCTCTTGGAACTGTGGAATCTGCTATTTTTAAAATTTGCAGCCTAAAACAAAGGTGCATGCACAATTATTACAATACTGGCTTATAAGAACCAGCTCAGCCTGTCGTTGGCCAGATGAGGTGGTTCTATTCATATTGCATTTGAAGGGGGGAATGCTGCGTCTGGAGGTGTAATCAAAGCCCAGCTCTTTAGGGTTGCTCCAGGAGCCTCCAGAAATTTCTGTCATATTTACTGTACACTGCAGGCAGAGCTGCTGTTGGCAGTTGTGCTGTATATGGGTCACACACGTACAGCAGGATGTGGTACTCCAATGGTGTTCTTTTGTGGCTTCCATTTCCTTGGTAGCCCACCCCCCTCCCATGGGTCGATTTTCTGTGGCACATGGAAAATCGGACACGTGGGCAGTTAATATTCCAGGAAAACCATCTGCTTGTTAATATGCCTTGTGGCCTAATGGTCTAAACAAAATACTACAGATGCTGGAAATTCTGAGTCCTGAGGAAGGGCCTTAAGACTTGAACTGTTGACTGATCTGTTTCTCCACAGATGCTGCCTGACCGGTTGAATATTTCTGACTATTTCTGTTTTTTTTGTTTGGTTTGTCTCCTGGGACTTGTGATGCTCTGACTGCTCAATCATTGGCAAATTTAGTTTTCAATAATCGAATTTGGTAAGTAGGTGGACAGAGTCGCAGTGATGGCTCCAGCAGGCGCTGTGTAATGCAGTAAACAAAGAGTTAATTGCAGGGTTTAACTATAGAATGCACACTGCCTGTGTGATTAGTTAATTCAATATCTTAGAGCAAGCCTTTAGATAATCAGCAGGCTAAGCACAAGGAGTATTGTGATATTTTTGTGTAGTTTTATCAAGTCTTGTGAAGTAAACATAAGGGAGTGTGATTGTTCTTTTGAAGCAGTTATGAGATGTGTGTCTTTAAGATAAATTGCTCCTAATCAGTTTATAATTAAAGTAACTACATTGAAATGAATGCTGGCCGATAGATGTGCTGTGAGCCTCCCCACTCTCCACTTATGTCATTGGTGAGCTTGTCATCTGACTCCATGAATTGGGGTTTCTCTGAAAAGAAAGAAGCTGCTTGTGTCATAAGTACTTTATATTGAAAACATTCTACCCAACCTTATTTGAAAGAAGTGCTTTAAACTTGTTTAGATCTACACTGTCTTCTAAAGTCCGACCTCTCTAGAAAAGTAGAAGATTAATCTGCATGAAATGGGTGAGTGGGGCTTAGTTTGTATGTAATGTCCCTATTTCACTTGTATTAAGTGTGTCATTTTTCTTTATGATGGTGCTTTGTCCAATGTTGGTGACATAGCAGAGTGTTGTGCTAATTTCTAGGGTCACCATCTCATCGAAGGAGTTTATAAGCACAGAAGGAAGTCATTCAACCTGTTGCACCTGTGCCAGCTCTTTACAAGAGCAATCCAAAACTAATCCCACTGGCCTATTCTTTTCCCCACAACCCCGTATCTTACTCTGCATCAAATCTTTACCTAATTTCCTCTTAAAGGATGTGGTGGTCTCTGCCTCAACCGTGCCCTGTGACTAAGTATTCTATGCTCCAACAATTCTGTAAAGAAATTTCTCCTAACCTCTTTTAATATAGAAACATAGAAAATAGGAGCAAGAGTAAGCCATTCGGCCCTTCGGGCCTGCTACGCCGTTCAAAATGATCATGGCTGAACTCAGTACCCTGTTCCTGCTTTTTCCCCATATCCCTTGATTTCCTTACTTCTTTTAGTAATAATTTAAATTGATGATCACTGACTCCCCAAACAATGGTAATAGCCATTCTCTATTCACTATCAAAACTCTTCCTTTTTAAAAATCCTTTATTAAATCTCCTCTTGTCCTCCTTTGCTGCAGTGGAAACAGTCCTAGTGTGTCAAGTCTCTCCTCATAACTATAATTTCCCATCCCTGGCATCATTCTAGTGAATCTCTACGCTCTCAATGGCTTTAATATCCTTTCTATAATGGGCATCAGAAACTGCACACATTCTATAACTGTGGCCTAACCAATATTTTGTATAAATCCATCATTACTTCACTTTATTTATAAACCCAAAATCTTAATGGCTTTTTAATGGCTTTATCTACCTGCACTCCCATTTCAAGGGAATTATGCATTTGAACCCCATGGTCTCTCTGCTCATCTGTGCTATTCAGCATCTTTCCATTGAGTGTGTACTCCCATTCCTTGTTGTTCCTCCCAAAATGCATTACTTCACAGTCATCCACATTAGATTGGGCAAACATGTGGCATATGTATTCAGCTGATCAGCCTATGCCTCCCTGAAGACTTTTATAGTCCTCTTCACTGTTTGCCAAATCTCCCATTTTTGTGTAGTTAGCAAATTTCAAGATTGTGTTCTCTATAGTCAAGTCCAAATTATCTACATATACTTAGAACAATAATGGATTAAGCATTGACTTTTGGGGTATGCCACTTCCAATCCGAGCAACACCCATTTACCCTAACTATTTCCTATCCCTCAACCGACTTTCCATCCATGTTGTTACATTTGCTTTAGACATGAATCTTTCTACCAAGCCTCTTGTGAGACAACTTATAAAATAGTTTCTGAAAATTCATAATGGTCACTTCAAAAAAATTCCATTAAGTTAGAATTAACCCATGTACTACCAAATGTTTACTAATTGTATCTAGAATTATAAATGTTAAGAACTTGCCTCCAGCGAACTTTTGACTGACTGTCCTATGTGATTTATTCTTCCCTACCTCGTCTTGAACAAAGATGTTACATTGGCTACTTTCCAGGCCCATGGCACAATTTGCATATGTAAGGAGGATTGAAAAATTGTGGCTAGACTCTGTCATTTCCTCTCTCTAACTTCTTTCAATGACCTGCATGTTTGTGAGTGTGATGACCTGGATTTATTTAAAATGTGCCATTGTTGCCACAGAGAATGGTGAGACAGAAGTTCACATCTGTGCCCATCCAATGCTACATTCCTGATCCCAGTTAGTATCTCACCCAAGTGTCAATTCTTCATGTGTGAATCTACACTGAGTGCGGACTGGCTATTCAGTTGAATGCCAGGAATTTGAGTCCATGTTTACTGAAGTTGAGCAGCTGTGCCAGCCATCAGTTTGCTTGAAACCATTTACTTTTTTCTTGAATGTATGCAACAGTGTGGGCAAACTTTCTTGCACATAGAAACATAGAAAATAGGAGCAGGAGTAGGCCATTCGGCCCTTCGAGCCTGCTCCGCCATTCAATATGATCATGGCTGATCCTCTAACTCAGTACCATAGTCCTGCTCTCTCCCCATACCCCTTGATGTCTTTTGTGTCTAGAAATCTATCTATCTCTTTCTTAAATATATTCACTGACTTGGCCTCCACTGCCTTCTGTGGTAGAGAATTCCACAGGTTCATCACCCTCTGAGTGAAGAAATTTCTCTTCATCTCAGTCCTAAATGTCCTACACTGTATCCTGAGACTGTGACCCCACAATGCTGGTGAGATGACTTTTCTCACAGGAGTTCTGGCCATGGTTGTATTGCCCCAGCGCTTGGTTTTGAAGGTGTAAAGGTGGTAGTTTGGAAACAGGTTGCCTAACTTCTTGGCCAGGGATGTCACATGATGTAAGATGACCCATTTATGGGAGGATTTTTTTTTATAGCATCATAAAGGTACATTCCTTTGGTAGCTCTGTGGGTAAATGCAAGGGGTGGGGTGATGTTTAACTATATAGATCAAGAAGGTCACAGGTTTGATCATTACTCTGTGCTGAGTTATCTGTTCAGATGGATGTTAACAATCCCTTGGCACTATTCAAAGAGCAGAGAGTTGTCCCATTGTTTTGGTCAACATTTCTTTCTAAACCAGCACCATCAAAAAAACCCAGATTAACTGGGTGTTCATCTCATTCCCTGGCTCTGCATTTGCTTAAAAGCTGTTTAACTCTTACATCTTCCAGTTCTGAAGAAAGCTAACTCTGTTTCTCTCTCCACAGATGCTGCCTGACCTGCTGAGAGTTTCCAGCATTTTCTGTTTTTAGTTTGTCTCATTGCTGTTATGTGGGATCTTTGCTAAGTGTAAAATGCCTACCACATTTGCCTACATAACCGCCACTGCATTTCAAGGTCATTGATTTTATGTGAAGTACTTTGAGCTGTTTTGGAGAACTGATTAAATTGTCTGCTGTTGAGCAAGAAAATGAACAACTATGGAGAAATCTCTGGTGGAACAACAGCACAGTTGATCCAACTACAGTTGGTCTCTCTTCCCCTGGGCTAGGCAGGGGAAAATCAGGGAAAGTGCTCGTGCATTTAGAAGGATCCACCTCCGTACCCCAACCCTATCACCAAGAAAAATTTCTCATTATCTCAGCTCATACATAAAAAGCAGTCACTTGATTCAGCATTGAGGGTTGCTGGTATCTGTAGAACTGTATTCCATCATGAGTCACTTCTTTCAAAAGAGATGAAGAGAAAATTACAAGAGGGGGAAAAAATATAATTATTTCCATCACCATTTTCCATAATTTTTTTTTCTTTTTAGATTCAAGTCTGGGATACGGCTGGACAAGAACGATTCAGAAAAAGTATGGTACAGCACTACTACAGAAACGTACATGCTGTAGTGTTTGTGTATGATGTAACGAAACTGGCCTCCTTTGAAAATCTCAAAGCATGGATTCAAGAATGCAACAGCCACTCTGTTTCACCTACTGTGCCACGGGTCCTGGTCGGTAACAAATGTGATCTGACCAACGAGATACAGGTGTCTTCCAACATAGCACTCCGGTTTGCAGATGCCAACAACATGCTTTTGTTTGAGACATCGGCAAAGGATCCAAAAGAAAGCGACCATGTGGAATCCATTTTCATGTCTCTGGCGTGCAAGCTGAAGGCGCAAAAAGCGTTGACATTCCGAGAGATGGAAAAGAGAGATGGGAAAGTTCAAGTTTCACAGTCAAATGCCAGGAATACATGTCCATGTTGAGTGGCTTAGATAGAGGAGCTGAGAATGAAGCTGTTAGACTGTGCTTGCGTCAGTTTGCTAAGACTGTTTGCTTGTTCTTTAATGTATATGACATTTGAAACAAATCGGTGACCTTTTGGAGTTCCTATGACCATAAAGCTCAATTTAATCAAAGTTTTTTTGTAATAAATCTATAATCCTTTCAGTGATTTAAGCTAACAAAATAAACATTGCCATTTGGAAAAGTATCTTGTGAAACACTGCCAAGTTTGTAAATATGCAGTGATGTGCAAGGTGATCAGATGACGAGATCACATTGCCAGCTGTGTTGTTGGAGTTCAGGATGCATGAAATATAAGGGCTATTCCCACAATCCCATGCATTCTGTGGAAAACCACATAGAAAGGGAAAGCAGGTCGGCGATAAAGCAACAACATCGTGGCCCTGATTATTCAATCTGTGCTCCCTGCTGGGTGCACAGCATTGTGGAATTACCCCAACAGCACCTACTTCAACCCAATATTTCCATCATAGCCAATGAATTGAGTTTTGGAGCATGCTGTTCTAGGAACTGCAGTTCTTGAAAACTACCACTTCTCTGAATAAGCCAAACCTCCGTATGTTATGGGGCAGTTTTTCTGAATGGGTAAATGTTACAATATACCTGATTGTTTTTAGCTAAATATAAAAATGGTTTTATGGGAGGGAGAGACAAGTGAGAATATTCTACATGGAAGTCTTTTATGGGATCTTCATTGAGATTTCAGACTCCGGGCCCTTCTTTTCAAACCCTCAGTTTAAGCCTCTTCTGTTGAATTGGTAGAGGCCTGATCGAGCTGCTTGTAGGTTTTTGACAAACTGAGTGAGGCAGAAGCTGCTGAAGGTAAACACGATGAATTGTGTGAATGATCAAATTGCTTCAAATGCCTCATGTTTTGAGTTTGTGGAGAAAATAATTTTTTTTTTAACCAGACCAATCAACTGTAATCTGGAGAGACAGCAACAACCAGTTTTAGTTATTCACAATATTTGGCCCAGAGGTAAGGTGATCAGATTACAGTTGTTGATACCAGGTCATGTCACCTTGAATAAGGAGTGGCTGAAGAATGGTCCACTTTTTAGCTTTGTTGTCAGTTCTTTAAATGTCAAGCCTGGGAAAGTTCTCCCATTTGCTTTGAGAAATGAAAGTTTGTAGAGTCACAAAACTGCAGATGGAGTGCAGGGAAGGGAAAAAAACTTTCACTCGAGTACAATTTTGTTCCACCTTTTTTGACATTGAAGAAGTAAATTAAAACCATGACATTGGGCTTTCTTAACAGAAAAATGTTAAAATACTGGGACTTCGTTCAATAGCTGGACTAACCATGATAAATCTTATTATCTTGTTAGCTTTCCTGCTACATTTATTTCAGCTCTGCCATAATTACCAACGTTGGTCTGTGTAGATAACCATGGCCAATGTCTGTCTCTGTTCATTTGATCTGTTCCAATAAGTTTGCTGACAGTTCCATAAAGAATCTTTTTTTTGGGATTTGGATTATTTTCCTCATACAACCATGAGCTGTCTGCAGTGCAATGTTAGCTATGGCATTCTGTGAACTGAGTGACACAACGCAGGAGCCAATGCTCCCCTGAATAGACATGTTACGGACACTAACCTAGGACCGCCCCAATTTCTCTTAACATTGTAAGAACACTATTTTAGGAGCCCTGTTATACATCAATCTCACAAGATGTCTAATCCAGGAGACCCTTGCCACAAGCATGACAAGGGCACTAAGCCAGGGGTCACCACTTCTCTCTGCACCATAGGCACCCACCCCCTCCCATTTGCTAACTAATGTAATTACTACAAAGGGTACTTGGTTTAGTTAAGAGATTACATTTCTCTCAGAATTAAAAGCTAAATCTTGGAAAACAGATAAACATTGACATCTATTCTGGAGAATAAGATATTAGTGGATTTAAATGAGATGGACAGAGGTTGTAATTATTTCCTTCTTTAGCCCCCACATGCTTGCAGACTGCTTCTACTGATAGTACATAAAATATATCTTCACATTTCAGCACTAATTAACCCACATTTGGAAACGTGTTGAGCAGATGTATTGGGTTGTACAGTCAAACAGGAGTGTTGGTCACTGAACTGTAGAGCTTGATGATGATACTGGAATTGAATCTGAAGTACATGTTAGGGATGTCGTGGTGATGGAAGTATTGTACTGTAGTTTGTTTAAATTCTTTATAACTGACATGCACTCTGAGAGCAGTGCGTGAATCTACTTGTAACTTAATTCGATGTAACTTGTTTCTAATTTAAAAGAGAATGAAGAGTTAAAATATAATAAACACAGTTTGAAAATGGTTCTTTTTGAGTTTTTGGGGGAGGTGGGGGGGAGCCATAGTTGGACTTGTAATGGAAAGCCGCCTCAAAACTGAAGTATCCACCATCCTAGGTCTCCCTGACATGCCGATATTACAACAAAAAACGATCTCGTGTTGGAATATCTGTAGTCCTAGTTGTGTGGCTTAATTTTAAAACTGCTAAGTTTACTGTTGTCTTCTATATTTGATGCCCCATGTTTTACACTAGCCCATCTTTGTAAAGTCCATAAATTGGACCATTGATATTCATAATATGGACTGTGGCTCTCCGTGCTATTGCTGCATCATGGGCCTCTGGTTTTCCATTCATGGCCTGCCTACTTACGTAGAATTATGTAGAGATTGTAACACAGCAACTGTCTGTTCAGCCCAACCAGTCCATGTTGGTGTTTCTCCTCCGCATAAGCAGTAGTCCTAATCCCATGTGCCTGCTATTCCCATATCTCTTTATCCTTCTTTCCTGTGTGCTCCTATCTAATCTATTCTTGAATACTGATGTGATTTCCACTTCAATTACTAACTGTGTTCCACGCCCTCACAATCTTTTTTTAAAAGAAAAGTTTCTCTTGCTTTCTGTTCTAAATCTCTTACATTTAATCGTCTATCTATGTCACCTTGTTCTAGACTCCTTCAACCACTGGAAACAGTCTGTTTCTATCTACCCTGGCCCATCCTATAATTTTAAATACTTCTATCAAATCACCCTGTAATCTCTATTTTAACAAAAATAGGCCTGGTTTTTCAAATCTTTCTTCATATCTGTATTTCCTCATACCAGGCATTATTCTAGTAAATCTGCGTTGTAACCTCTCTATTGCCTCACATCCTTCCTACCGCGTGGAGCTGAAAACTGCACACGATACTCCAACTGTGGTCTTTATTAAGATTTTACATAGATTGTGAGATGTTGACTGAACTAAGAATCAGTGCTGTGCTCTCTCCTTTTTCTTGCTGTTTGGGAAAGATGACAAAAGGTTGCTACGAGAAGGCAGTTTTCATACAGCAAATGAAAGGGCACTATTAAAATAGAACTATTTTTCCTAATTATTTCAATGTCTTTATTTCTCTTGGTGTGGAAAAGAGTCTGGCTTTCACTTGGGAACTGCCCATAGTAGCACGATTGAAATCGGAAATTCCTTATGTGGGGCAATCCTGTTTGATCACTTGCTGATGCAGTAAGTTGCAGCATTCTGGGAGTGGATCTCAAGCAAGACAATGGTTAGGATTGTGGCCCTCAATTGAAAGTTAGTAACACTGAGTTAGACTGTGAATTTATGGCACTTAGTGCCTGTCGATGGTGAGATTGGCGAGCACCTAAGCCCTGCTATAAGTGATCATGATGGGGCTAGCAAAAGAAAGTATGTAGTTTGGAAAATGGGATTCTTCATCCCTCTTCAAACTGGGAGCGCAAAAAAAGTAAGGCAAGATAAAGGATCCCTCCACCACTCCAGTAGAGCAAAGGATATAGGGGGAAATATCTAGTTTAAACTTAATGATCTTTTTAAAATTAATTAAATGATTGCCATGGAATGGCCAGTTCCTTGCTGATTTATATGGATCATATATCTACACAGCAATTTTTGTGACTCCTCACAATTCCACTGGGTAAAAGGATTATTTGATTCAAGTACCATACACCTTCCTTATTGTTATCCAGTTTAATAAAAGAATGTTGTTAGCCACCAAAGAATGCCTGGTCAGCATAAAAGTGTGTAGACAACTCCTCTCAGGAAACTGTCTGCAGCATATCCCAAAATTTATTGGGGTAGAAATCGCTTGGAGTGGTAAACCAACAGTGCTCGCCACTCCATAGATTTATACTAACCCATTAACTTACCGCAGTCTTTTTGACAGCCACTTCCTCTAATTGGAAGCGGAGAAGAGCCCAGCATCAGTTCAGGTGAAGCTAGGACCCTGGGAGAAGCAAGAAGATCGATCTCTCCCCTCAAACAATCAGATCACAGCATTTTTGACAGTTGCCTCTGTGGGCTTGGAACGTTAAACCAGGAAGTGAAAGGTACAATATTTTAAATCAATGTAAAATCAGTTATAGACAGCGAAAGAAAAGAGAGGGTAAGAAATAATTGAATTGAATAAAAGAGACAGAAGGGAAAAGTAAAAGAAAAATGTAACTTTTTAATTTTAAAATTTTTTAATGACCAAAACTATTAAAATAAGGAGTAATGAGACTCCACATTTTTAAAAGTTAATTTTTAGTTGTTTGGCAGTCATTAAGACTTGCACTTTTAAAACTTAGTTTAGGCCTGTATTATTAAATGTACCTGTTTGGTGGCGTAATTAGTTACTTTCCAACTGGGCAGATAAGCAACTTTGGGCTTTTTCAATGATTTCTCTTATTGCAGCATGTGATGTCCCTTTAATTCAAAGCTGTCATCTCACGGCGAACCACTAGGAGCAAGTTCCGGATTTCCGCGTTTCAATGCGCATGTGCGAGCGCTGGAACTTGCTCTTCCATTTCGCCACTAACAACGGAGAGGGCTGTTGAGCTCTCTCTTATTTCCCAAGTGATTTCTGCCCCAATATTAATGACCGCTTCCTTCTCTGAGCACATGGTATTTAAAAATCAATCCCACCTCTGACCACTAGATGGCTCTATACAACTTTTAACATTGGTGCAGAAATTACTCACCTGATAACGCCGTTCCTCAATGGCGTCCTCTGTCTCCGACAGCGAATCGAAGGAGCAAGTTCACGCATTTGCACATCTGAACTTGCTCCTATTGGTTCGCCGGTGATTTGACATCTGTGAAATAAAGGGGCGTCGCACGCTGCAATCATTGAAACCAGTGAAAAATCACAGATTTGCCATCTGCCCGGCTGGAACATAACCAATTAGGACACCTAAAGATAAGCTGATAAATACCAGGTCTACACTACTTTTTAAAACCGTGATGACTCTTAATGACTGCCAAAGAACTAAAAATTAAACTTTAAAGATGTGGAATGTCAAATTACTGTTATTTTTTGATCATTTAAAAAAAATATTTTAAAATTAAAAAGTTTAAAAACAAATTAATTTTCACTTCTGTCTATTTAATTTAATTATTTGCTTGGCTTTTTATTCAAAAAATGTTACTTTTTTATTTACAATGAAATACAGAATAGTAACTATCAATGAATGAGTTTTTCTTGCCTGCTTGTGGGCTTGACTTCTCTTCCTGACAGATTCTGTGGGCGTGTCTTCCATTCCCACAGACTGTCCCATGCGAATCAGCTTACATTGAAGTGACAGCGCACAACTTCACAAAACTTCATGAACAAGCAAGTGGACGTCGCGGAGCCCGCAGTAAGTACATTGGTTCTTTTTATTCACAGGAGCTGTGGAGAGCCTTGCCACGCCGACATTGCTGCAGGAGTTCCTCAGGGCAGTGTCCTAGGCCCAACCATCTTCAGCTGCTTCATCAATGACCTTCCCTCCATCATAAGGTCAGAAATGGGGATGTTCGCTGATGATTACACAGTGTTCAGTTCCATTCGCAACCCCTCAATAATGAAGCAGTCCGAGCCTGCATGCAGCAAGACCTGGACAACATCCAGGCTTGGGCTCATAAGTGGCAAGTAACATTCGCGCCAGATAAGTGCCAGGCAATGACCATCTCCAACAAGAGAGATTCTAACCACCTCCCCTTGACATTCAACGGCATTACCATCGCCGAATCCCCCACCATCAACATCCTGGGGGTCACCATTGACCAGAAACTTAACTGGACCAGCCATATAAATACTGTGGCTACGAGAGCAGGTCAGAGGCTGGGTATTCTGCGGCGAGTGACTCACCTCCTGACTCCCCAAAGCCTTTCCACCATCTACAAGGCACAAGTCAGGAGTGTGATGGAATATCCTCCACTTGCTTGGATGAGTGCAGCTCCAACAACACTCAAGAAGCTCGACACCATCCAAGATAAAGCAGCCCGCTTGATTGGCACCCCATCCACCACCCTAAACATTCACTCCCTTCACCACCGGCGCACAGTGGCTGCAGTGTGTACCATCCACAGGATGCACTGCAGCAACTCGCCAAGGCTTCTTTGACAGCACCTCCCAAACCCGCGACCTCTACCACCTAGAAGGACAAGAGCAGCAGGCACATGGGAACAACACCACCTGCACGTTCCCCTCCAAGTCACACACCATCCCGACTTGGAAATATATCGCCGTTCCTTCATTGTCGCTGGGTCAAAATCCTGGAACTCCCTTCCTAACAGCACTGTGGGAGAACCGTCACCACACGGACTGCAGCGGTTCAAGAAGGCGGCTCACCACCACCTTCTCAAAGGCAATTAGGGATGGGCAATAAATGCTGGCCTCGCCAGGGACGCCCACATCCTGTGAACGAATAAAAAAAAAGGTCTGTGCGATTTCTGGCTCATTATTACATCTTTCTTTCATGAAACTATTTTTTGAACCAAACTCAACATTCAACTAACTTTAAACTGTACATGGGCATTATTATGATATCATACTATGAATCTAATCTAGCAAATAGTTTTCCAGTTCAACAAAGTACATTTAAATAGCCCCTTTAACATAGAAAATCATTTCAAGGTATTTCACAATGGCTTAATGAAAAATAGTTGTTGAGTTGAGCCAATGAAGGAGAGAATAAGAAGGGCTTGGTCAATGAGGTGGGCTTTAAGGTGGAAACAGAGCTGGAGAGATGCAGGGGCTTAGGGAGGGATTCCAGAGAGTGGAACTTAGGCAGCTGAAGGCATAGCTGTCAATGGTGGGGCAAAGGGAGAGGTAAATGCACAAGAGGTCATAGTCAGAGGAATGAAGACTTTGGAGGGGGGTGGGAGTTTAGGGCTCGAGGAAATTTCAGAGAGAGGGATGGGAGGTCATGGATGAATTTAATCACAAGGATGAGAATTTTAAAATTGAGGCATTTGAACAGCAGGAACCACTGTCTCAAAACTAATGTGACCAGTGAGAAGTACAAAATGTGTTGGTTTTTCCATCTGGTATTTTACCTAAACATCCTAATCAATATTCTAAATGGCTTATGTATTTCTGGGTCAACTCTTTGTAAATTGAAACTGACTTTCTATCAATAGCATAATATAAATTAAATCACAATCCTTCCAGGCCAAATAGGTAAAAATCCAACACGTAGGTCAGTGAGGACAGGTGTGATGGGTGCGCTGGACTTGGTGTGGGATGATATGGGCAGCAGAGTTGGAGCACTGTTAAATAATCTATTTAATGTTCAATAAATTCATCTATTGGTTTCTAATCTGAACTAGTCTCATATAGCACGACTACATGTGGCCGCTAAGTCCTGGCAATCTGTCCCTTAAAGCCCAAGAAACCAGCATTGCTCCCAGCTCAAGCACAGTCATAGCCAAGTGTATCAATGTATTTCTCCTGCAAGCACCGTGAAATCAAAATCTACAATGACTTCATAAAATATATATGTGAATGGATATTTTCAGAATTCAGTAAGAAAAGTTTAATGTTAATATAGTTTAGGATTTTGTGCTCAATATACAGCGTTTGTTATCAGTTGTTTCTACCCCCCTCCACGTTCTCCAGTTTCACCCAAAAGCATTGTGGACATCACAGTTTTCTTGGGCGGCTGTTATCCTCAGTGGATTCTTTATAAGCATCTTAGCACTGCTTGGTGGCATATTGAACCATACAGACCAGAAAGTCCCAGGTTAAATTCTTGATCTGTGCTGTTAACTGATGGGGCAGCTGTCAGGCACTACAATTGCCATTCCTTGGACAAGGTCAAGGATGTCACTGAGCGGCTGCAGAACATTCTTGGTGGGGGGGGGGGGATTAGGGAGAACAGCCTGAGGTCGTGGTCCATATCGATACCAATGACATAGGTAGAAAGAGGGATGAGGTCCTGCAGGCAGATTTTAAGGAGCTAGGAAAGAAATTAATAAGCAGGACCTCAAAGATGATAATCTCCAGATTAATCCTGGTGCCACGTGCTAGTGAGTTTAGAAATAGGAGGATAGGGCAGATGAATGCATGGCTGGAGAGATGGTGCAGGAGAAAGGGCTTTAGATTCCTGAGGCATTGGGACCGGTTCTGGGGGAGGTGGGACCTGTACAAGCCAGACAGGTTGCACCTCAACAGGGCCGGGACCAATGTCCTCGCAAGCAGTTGCTAGTGCTGTTGGGGAGGGTTTAAATTAGCTTGGCAGGGGGATGGGAACCTGAGCATAGATTCAGAAGGGAGAGAAGCAGAGCTGGAAATGGAAGGCAGAAAATTAGTAAGCGAGTTTGGAAGGCAGAGGAAACAAAGGTTAGAAACTAGACAATAAAGGAGTTTGGCAGTGCTTAATGGTATATACTTCAATGCAAGGAGTCTAGTGAATAAGGCAGATGAGCTGAGGGTACAGGTAGACATGTGGAAGTATGAAACCTTAGCTATTACTGAAACGTGGCTTAAACTGGGGCAGGAATGGCAGCTCAACGTTCCTGGTTAGAGTTTTCAGACGAGATAGAGAGGGGGATAAAAAAAGGAGCAGGGATGGCAGTATTAGTTAAAGAAACAATTATGGTTGTGAGGAGAGATGATATGTTAGAAGGACCATTAAATGAGGCCATATAGGTTGAGCTAAAGAATAAAAAAGGGGCAGTCACATTGCTGGGAGTGTACTATGGACCCCCAAACAGTCAGAGGGAGATAGAAGAGCAAATATGTAGGCAAATTTCTGAGAAGTGCAAAAACAATAGGGCAGTAATAACTACCCTAATATTAATTGGAATACAATCAGTGTAAAAGGTATAGAGGGCACAGAATTCTTAAATTGTATTCTGGAGAACTTTTTTTGTCAGTACGTTGTGAGCCCAATAGAGGCCGGGGGGTGGGGGGGGCGGCAGTTCTGAATTTAGTTTTAGGGAATGAAGCTGGGCAGGTGGAAGGAGTATCAGTGGGAGAGCATTTTGATGGTAGTGATCATAATTCAGTTAGATTTAGCGTAGTTATGGAAAAGGACAAAGATAGAACAGGAGTAAAAGTTCTTAATTGGGGAAAGGCCAATTTTATTAAGCTGAGAAGTGATTTAGCAAAAATGGATGGGAAACAGTTACTTGCATGTAAATCAGTGTTAGAGCAGTGGGAGGTATTCAATGGGTTTAGAGTAAACATGTTCCCACAAAGAAAAAGGGTGGGACTGCCAAATCTAGAGTCCCCTGGATGATAAGGAGCATACAGGGTAAGATAAGGCAAAAAAGTGAAGCTTATCTCAGACACCAAGAGCTCAATACTGCAGAAAGCTTAGAGGAGCATAGAAAGTTCAGGGGTGAAATGAAAAAGGAAATTAGGAAAGGAAAGCAAAGAAAAAGCATGAAAAAATACTGGCAAGTAAAATTAAAGAAAACCCAAAAATCTTCTATAAATATATAAAGAGCAAAAGGATAACAAAGGAAAGAGTAGGGCCTATTAGAGACCAAAAAGGTAACCTACGTGTGGGGGCAGAAGATTTGGGTACGGTTCTTAATGAATACTTTGCGTCTGTCTTCACATAAGAAGGGGATGATGCAGAGGTTGTAGTTAAGGAGGAGGAGTGTGAACTATTAGATGGGATAAACATAGTGAGAGAGGAAGTATTAAGGGGTTTAGCATCCTTGAAAATAGATAAATCGGCAGGCGCGGATGAAATGTATCCCTGGCTGTTAAAAGAAGCAAGGGAGGAAATAGTGGAAGCTCTGACCATCATTTTCCGATCCTCCCTGGCTACAGGCGTGGTGCTGTAGGATTGGAGGCCTGCTAACGGTGTACCTTTGTTTAAAAAGGGAGAAAAGGATAGACCTAGTAATTACAGGCCAGTCAGTCTAACCTCGGTGGTGGGAAAATTATCGGAATCAATTCTGAGGGACGGTATAAGCCATCATTTAGAAAGACATGGATTAATCAAGGACAGTCAGCATGAATTTGTTAAGGGAAGGTCGTGTCTGACTAACTTGATTGAATTTTTTGAGGAGGTAACAAGGAGGGTCGATAAGGGTAATGAGTTTGATGTTGTCCACGTGGATTTTAGCAAGGCTTTTGATGAGGTCCCACATGGCAGACTGGTCAAAAAAGTAAAAGGAAAGTAGGAAATTGGATCCAAAATTGGCTCAGTGGCAGGAAGCAAAGGGTAATGGCCGACGGGTGTTTTTGTGACTGGAAGGTTGTTTCCAGTGGGGTTCCACAGGGCTCAGTATTAGGTTCCTTGCTTTTTGTGGTATATATTAATGATTTAGATTTAAATGTAGGGGACATTATAAGAAGTTTGCAGGTGATATAAAAATTGGTCGTGTGGTTTATAGTGAAGAGGAAAGCTGTAGACTGCAGGAAGATATCAATGGACTGGTCAGGTGGGCAGAAAAGTGGCAAATGGAATTCAATCCGGAGAAGTGTGAGGTAATGCATTTGGAGAGGGCAAACAAGGCAAGGGAATACACAATAAATGGGAGGATATTGAGAGGTGTAGAGGAAGAGAGGGATCTTGGAATGCATGTCCACAGATCCCTGAAGGTAGCAGGACAGGTAGATAAGGTGGTTAAGAAGGCATACGGGATACTTTCCTTTATTAGCCGAGGTACAGAATATGCTAGAATTGTATAAAACACTAGTTAGGCCACAGCTAGAGTACTGCGTATAGTTCTGGTCACCACATTACAGGAAAGATGCGATTGCACTAGAGAGGGTGCAGAGGAGATTTACGAGGATGTTGCCAGGACCAGAGAATTTTAGCCATGAGGAAAGATTGGATAGGCTGGGATTGTTTTTTTTGGAACAGAGGAGGCTGAGGAGTAATTTCATGGAGGTGTTTAAATTATGAGGGGCCTAGATAGAGTGAGCAGGAAGGATCTGTTTCCCTTAGCAGAGAGGTCAATAAGCAGGGAGCATAGATTTAAAGTAATTGGTAGAAGGATTAGAGGGGAGCTGGGGAAATTTTTTTCACCCTGAGGGTGGTGGGGGTCTGGAACTCGCTGCCTGAAAGGCTGGTGGAGGCAGAAACCCTCATCGCATTTAAAAAGTACTTGGTTATGTACTTGACGTGTTGTAACCTACAGGGCTATGGACCAAGTGCTGGAAAGTGGGATTAGGCAGGGTAGCTCTTCTTCGACCGGCACAGACATGATGGACCGAGTGGCCTCCTTCTGTGCCGTAAATTTTCTATGTTTCTGTAAAAAAAAAGGTAGGGAAGAATTCAGTCAAGGTGCCTGCTCCTAATCGCTACCCAGTGACCACTGTTAGAAATTGTGGACATGTGGATATTCGGTGTGAACAAGATCAGCTGTCATGTCCTTACTGTCTAGAGAAAGAAAACTTGTATTTATATAACACCTTTCATGAGAGGGTCAAACACCTCATGGCAAATTAGATTTTATCATTACAT
The DNA here is from genome assembly GCF_035084215.1 of Heptranchias perlo. Taxonomy (NCBI): domain Eukaryota; kingdom Metazoa; phylum Chordata; class Chondrichthyes; order Hexanchiformes; family Hexanchidae; genus Heptranchias; species Heptranchias perlo. Next base: position 31,563,703 of record NC_090339.1, on the reverse strand, counting down.
TATACACTCTGATATAATCAGAATATACGTATGATGAATTATCAGGACCTAAGTGAAGATGCACAGCTTCATTCTTTAAATTTGCATTATCCTCCTTCTCCTGCTTTTTGTCTTCGACTTGGTTGTTTGGGTGTTTCATTTTTAACCAGTTTTATCCTTCATTTTGTAGTCATAGCCTGCAGTATAGGCTGGCTCTATTGAAGGGAAGTGAAGAATAGGTCAGAGCTGCCATTCCTGTGGAATGTGAGGTGGGAACAAATTGGATCGTGCAAAACTGCAGTGAGCAGTGGAATCCTGTGTTTTCTGTCCATTGTATGCTGCGTCAATCCTGTTGTTTGTAGAGGATGAACTATATTCACCAAATGAGGATCACTGCACTGAAGGTAGGTCATCTGATATTTGCTCTGTTGTGTCTTCAGCATAGGTGGGGAGAAAATTAGGGACAAAACACAAGTCGGTGACATTCCTGGATTTCAAAAGTATATGCACTGTGAAGACCAACATATTCAGTGGACAACAGGGTCTTCAACTTTCTCCAAACAAAACTCTAAACACGGTTATGTGTACAGACCAGAGTGTATTTAATAATAACCAGTAACAATGATGCGACAGTAACAGCATGTTGTCTTCTGCCTGGCTTCATGGAAATTTCAGAATTTTGTCTTTTATTCCCATCTTCCCTCTTCCCTCTTCCCCAGGGGTGGGAAGAGTCACAACTCTACTTTCCCACAGGCCAGTCCCTCTGGATAATTACAGCAAGTTTTGATTTTGGGAATTTCATCTGGATTTGTCACCTGTGTCAAAGTCAAAGCTTGAAAAATATGGGAATTAGAGAAGACCAGAGTCAGTCCCAGGAATAAAAAAAAAGCCAGAAAATGCAACAAAAAAAAGGGAAAAAGAAAAATCACAAACAAAGATAAATGGAAGCAATTCCCATCAAAAGGATAATACCTCACTTGTATCACAGCTGCCTTGTAGTATCCGCCCTTTGTGACATCCAACTTTTTACATCCCTGCTCCATCCATGAAGAACCAGCCAGGGTTCCTGTGTTTTATCACTGCATAGTGACTCCTGCTAGAAAATGTATGTGTGGACATTTGTGAGGAGACGATGGGGCTCAGCTGCTATGTTCTTTATGGTTGAATAGCCTGCCAACGTTCACTATAACATATGCAGAATAGCCACGCGGTCAAGCTACATGAAGACTGCCTTTGTCCATTGAACAATATCCTAGTGAGAATGAGTGCCTTCAGGAAAGGGTTGCATTGAATTTGTTAGCACTATCGCCTTGTGATTGTGTTTATCAACAGCTGCCATTATCTAATATATGACAAAAAGTAGGTGTCTCGTCCTGTGTACCAGCCCACAGTCAGCCCTTGCCATAGGAAGCTGCCACTCATCAGTTTACCAATAAAAGCAACACAGCTGCCGGGAGCCTGACACCAAATGTGATAGAAAAACTGAAATGATTATTCACCCATTAGAATGAAAATATACACGCTTTCAGAAGTCTTATCAAGTCTTCAATATGATTAGATTGAAACAGTTTCGATATCAAGTGAGATTCTCATTTGTCACACTGTTTTGCTTTTATCTATGGGCTCAGTTTGAAGCTGCTCCGGATTTCTCGGGTAAGTGCTTGCTTGTAAATATGAAACAAAAATTATGTTTAGTTGTGCAGAATCTTTTTTAGTTTTTGCAATCGATTAAGTTTGCGATCTTCACCCTTGAAAATAGATGGCTCAGAGGGGCCTTGTAGAGGTAAATAAGATAGTTAACAGAATAGTTAACAGAAAAGTAAACCAAATACTTCCAGATATGTCAGAGCAGTTCAGGGTTTGGAAATGAAAGTTTAGGATCGATGTCCGGATTCCTAAACTTGATATAAAAAGGTGAACAGCAGTTAGAAAAAGCTGTCAGGAAGTGTGGTTGATGCCAGGACACTGGGGTCATTTAATAAACAGCTAGATGCTGTAATGGGAAGATGGTGAGATCACTTGAGCTGAAAGGCCTTCTTCACCCAAACCTATCTTATGCTTTTTGCGGTTTGTTGTAATATTTTGAGTACAGCAAGATTTACACTGTAGACTAATAAGGAAAAGTCAATATTGTCCTGGTGACATTGCAGAATAAGAATTCTTTCACAAGTTCAAAAATCCTTGGGAATATCTCAAGGATGTGATTTTTTAATATTGGGTGCTTGCATTCAGAGATACATCCCATCATGTAGGTTATTAAGCACCAATTAACTAAAGTTATCACCTTCTAGGCTAGGGCACTCAAATTAGCCCAAAGAGGCCATTTATGCTCACATTTTGTGTTAATGCAGTGCATCACTCGGGTGTGAACCGAGAACATCACATTTTAGCAAATGTGTGTAGACACCACAATTGATTCTGATCCTGTCCATTTCCTGTGTCCTCACATGCGCACTTTCAAGTGGGGGGGGGGGTCTCTGGATAAAGAAATGCATCAGGACTTTCCACTTGTGCACTCGCCAGCCCACAGTTTTCCATCAATTCATATAAATGAGAGGAAAATGACTGGCTGCTGAGTGGAAAATCCCAGCCATGGAGTGAGTACCCTGACTGATTTTCTTCTCTTTAGCCCTGGGACACTAAGGCCAATTGTAACACTACCATTGTTACCCAAGCTGAGATCAGCTAACCGAGTTATTGGGAAGTCTATCCTTATGTTCTTCAGATTAGAGCTCCCCCCCACCTCCATACAATTCCTTGATTTTACATTGTATTATTTAACATTAGAAACTCATTACTCAGGGATCAATTCAGACATGTTTCTTCCCACCCAAAGTGCTAAACAAAAGCCTCCTTTCACAGCCCTCCCTAGACTGAAAAACAAAGCAGTACAGCGATAACTTGAGAATCTGACCACAAATACTGTAAGCAATCTGCTGCATTATTCACTTCAACGTGAAATCTCTACACACTGAATCAATGTAAAGATAAAGTGAAAGTGGGGGAAGGGAAATTTAGTGGAAAAATTTATAGCTGGGAAATTCCTCGGAGCTGCTCCCACTCCGCCGGCATTACTTTACCGGAGATACGACGGGTAAATGGGGTTTCCGCAGCATTCCTGGCAAAGTAACACCAGCGCAGCGAGAGCAGTTCTGAGGAATTTCCTGGCCAGTATCTTGGGGCAGATTTTGGTGTGTGTTGCAAATCGGGTGGGTACGGCGATTGGACCGTCTACCCAACGTAATCAGTGAGAGGCCCAAATCATTTTGATGGTCAGGCCTCTATTGAGCCTCTATATGGTCACTGATGAGCTGCCCGTGCTGTTTCTCGTGCCAATTGGCAGCTCGATTGCTTGGAGGGCGGGATTTCCAGAGAGTCCAATGCCAATTTAAAGCATGCGTGTACCTCTTAAAGTGAGGTGTCCTTTAACTCTTTTCAATTTTTTGGCAGAGTGGTGCAATTTGGAGTGAGAGATGTCTCATGTCACAGGGAAGGGAACTTCTGCCAGGATTTCAGCTTTTTGGAAAGTGCACATATATGGATATCAAGTGAGGTCAAAATTGGCCTTAACTGTAATGTGGTTAATGATTGAATAGTCTGCTAACACTCACTGCCAGGGGTTACCCTTTAAGAATGGTCATTTGAGCCAGTTATTGGAGGGCTGCCAGTGGCTAGGGAACTCCACCTTAGCTTTCAAAAACTGTTCGATAAAGTGCCAATTAAGAGGCAAATTGCTGAGAGTAAGAGTCATGGAACTAAAGATAAAGTGATAGCATTAATGGAGAAATAATGAACCACAGAAAGCAGATAGTAGGAATAAATGTGCATTTCTTGAATAGACAAGATATAGTTAGTGAAGTGTCCAAGGATGTGAATCTCTTGTTGTTCATTTACACAAATGATCTGGATAGAGACATAAAGGGAATGATGTCAAAAATAGCTTAAAATACCAACTCATGCAGCATAGGGAACGTTGTGGAAGAATACAGGAGACTGACAGAAGGACATAGACAGGTTAGGGAATGGGCAGACATATAGCAAATTCAATTCAATTTACAGAAATGTAAAGAAATACATTTTGGAAAAATAGAATAGTGAATGGAAATATACCAAACATTAATATTCTCAATAAAGTGGAGGAACAGAGAAATCCAGGATGCAGATAATCAGATCTTTAAAAGAAGAATTACTAATGGAAAAAATAACATCAATAAGACAAAATAAGATTCTAGGCCTAATGTATAGGGGCGTTAAAATAAAAACAGAGGTGATGATGAATCTGTCAAAGATGTTGGTTAAGCTATAGTTGGGATACTGGGGGTAATTTTGAGCATCGCAGTATAGAAAGGATAGTGGAGCCATGGAAAATATTCAACATAGATTCACCAGGCTGAAACCAGGAATAAGAGCATGTAGTTATGATGACACACTTAAAAACTAGGGCTGTATTCATTGGAGCAGTGTACCTAATAGAAGTGTTCAAAAATTTGAATAGGTTGAAGAGAGAAAATAGTATAAGATTATTTCCACTGGTCAATGAATCAGAACAAAGAGGCATAAATTTAAGATTAGTACTAGAAGCATAAAGGGGAAGGTTAGAAGGAATTTCCAATGCAAGAAATTATTACAATATAGAATACATTACCATTAGTGGCAGCTGAATCAATCATAACATTTAAGAAAAAATATTAAAGAGTATGGGGAAAGAGCAGGGAAATGGGCTTAAAGTAGATAGCTCTGGCACAGGCACAGGCTGGATGTTCCTCCTAAAGTAACATTTCTATAATTATATGAGACTCAATATTTTCAGGAGAGGGGGACAAAAGGTAAAAATCAAAAAGAATGTAACTGCCCTGAGCAAGTATCAGACTGATATTACCTGGCCATCAATAGCACATACAAGAGACAGATCAGGGTACAACTGTCCATTGTATCCAGGTGGCTGGCACGGCAGTGTGCGTTTGCCTGGGAACAACACACGTCAGCTGCAGCTGCTGGGGGAATGATAAATAAACATTGTGCGGAGGACGATGAGAGCTTTCTCCAGTAGAATGTTGGTTTCCACGGAAACACTATAAATGTGTCCTGCACTTATCTGATGATACTTCCATATCCTGTTGATACAGAAAATGTTCTTTATTTCTATTCTACATGTCACAAAAAATTATCCAGGTCCAAGGGAGTGGAAAATTTGAGATGCAATTCAAGTGTACACTAGTTAAATACACATTCTGTTTAAATTCATAGGGTGCTAAATTGGGCCGTGTAGTGCCCGTTGTTTCGGTGCTACATGGCCTCTCCAAGTTCCAAGATGGCGTCTTGGCTGTGCACGCACGTTTCTAGCGTGATGTGTGCCGGACGCCATCTTGGTATAGGAGTTAGCGCATGCCCAAATACCAAACGCCAGAAGCATATGATGTAAGGAGAAAATGGATACAATCAGTGTGGAATGCTGATTTAAAGTGATAGACACCATTTTGGGACTTAACGCTCAACTCAACACACAGTCTTAACCCCGACCATCTGAACGTGTCTTAGAGTGCCTGGAGGATGCCCACCAGCACTATTTAAATGGACCGTGCAGGATTTACAGGTTAGTGACTGGATTATTGCTTCTGGCTGCCAAGACATTTGTAACTGTTTTTTGAGGTCTCCTATACTTGAATACTAGGACTAGGGGACATAGCCTAACATTTAGAACCAGGACGTGCAGGAGTGAAGATAGGAAATGCTTCTACACGCAAAGGGTGGGAGAAGTTTGGAACGCTCTTCTGCAAACGACAGTTGATGCAAGCTCAATTGTGAATTCTTAATCTGAGATTGATAAATTTCTGTGAACCAAGGGTATTAAGGGATGTGGGGCTAAGGTAGCTATATGGAGTTAGGTAACAGGTCCGCCATGATCTCATTGAATGGCGGAACAGGCTCAAGGGGCTAAATGCCGCTACCACTTGCTGCCTCCTGATATGCACCACCACCTCTTGCAAGAAAGCGGGACGTGTGTCTTTGTGATGTGCCTGTCATAGAAACATAGAAAAATAGGAGCAGGGATAGGCCATTCGGCCCTTCGAGCCTGCTCAGCCATTCAATATGATCATGGCTGATCCTCTATCTCAATACCATATTCCCACTCTATCCCCATACCCCTTGATGCCTTTTGTGTCTAGAAATCTATCCAGCTCCTTCTTAAATATATTCAGTTACTTGGCCTCCACAGCCTTCTGTGGTAGAGAATTCCACAGGTTCACCACCCTCTGAGTGAAGGAATTTCTCCTCATCTCAGTCCTAAATGTCCTACCCTGTATCCTGAGACTGTGACCCCCTCGTTCTGGACCCCCCAGCCAGGGGAAACATCCTCCCTGCATCCAGTCTGTCTAGCCCTGTCAGAATTTTATGTTTCAATGAGATCCCCTCTCATTCTTCTAAACTCAAGTGAATACAGGCCTAGTCGACACAATCTCTCCTCATATGACAGTCCTGCCATCCCAGGAATCAGTCTGGTGAACCTTCGCTGCACTCCCTCTATGGGAAGTATATCCTTTCTTAGGTAAGGAGAACAAAACTGCACACAATACTCCAGGTGTGGTCTCACCAATGCCCTGTATAATTGCAGTAAGACACCCTTGCTCCTGTACTCAAATCCTCTTGCAATGAAGGCCAACGTACCATTTGCCTTCCTAACTGCTTGCTGCACCTGCATGTTTGCTTTCAGTGACTGGTGTACAAGGATACCCAGGTCCCTTTGTACATCCACATTTCCCAATCTATCACCATTTAAATAATACTCTGCCTTTCTGTTTTTCCTTCCGAAGTGGATAAATTTACATTTATCCATATTATACTGTATCTGCCATGTATTTGCCCACTCACTCAACTTGTCTAAATCACCTTGAAGCCTCTTTGCATCCTCCTCACAGCTCATGATCCCACCAAGTTTTGTGTCGTCAGCAAACTTGGAAATATTATATTTGGTTCCCTCATCCAAATCATTGATATATATTGTGAATAGCTGGGGCCCAAGCACTGATCTCTGCGGTACCCCACTAGTCACTGCCTGCCACACCAAAAAAGACCCATTTATTCCTACTCTCTGTTTCCTGTCTGTCAACCAATTTTCAATCCATGCCAGTATATTACCACCAGTACCATGTGCTTTAATTTTGCACAGTAACCTCTTATGTGGGACTTTATCAAAGGCCTTCTGAAAATCCAAATAAACCACATCCATTGGTTCTCCCTTATCTATTCTACCAGTTACATCCTCAAAAAACTCTAGTAGGTTTGTCAAACATGATTTCCCTTTCATAAATCTATGCTGACTTTGTCTAATCCCGTTGATATTTTCTAAGTGTCCTGTCATGGTTGAATAGCTGCCAGTGTGTGTGGCCTGTGAGTTGCGGGTGGGTGGCTTGCAACGGTGGTAATGTGTAAGGGTGAGCGGAACCATCTGATTGGAAGAGTTGAGTACTGATGGAAAGAGTTTGTTGGTATGTGGGGGATGGGGACTGTAGTGCAGCTAGTGATGCGGCTAGTGGTGTAGTTGGTAGGAAACGCCACTTGATAGTTGACATGTTCATGATGCTGTGTGCCTGGCATTGACTTCGTCCCCCGCTGCCTCCCACTGCATTGTGGGTATATGTCTGGAGGGCCTCTTGCCCCTCTGTGGATATAGGATGTCCCTCCTTCGGTCAACCTCTTGCATCAAGGCCTCCAGTGCATCAGCAGAGAACCTTGGTGCACACACTCTCACAGACCTGGTAAAACTCAGATCGGCAGATTGGTGAGGTCTGTCATGCAGATTGAAGGATGTGGAATTTAGTAGTGCGCAATCTTTATTCAATGTTTTAACATAACTCATCAGTTTGTAAACATAGGGACGGGAGCTGCATCTGTGTTTTGCATGTGCGATGTCTGATCTCTGTTCAGACTCTGTGCAGACAGCAGACTGTTAGTTTCAGTAAATAACAGGTACCAGCTACCTTTAAGAGATTTCTAAGAGACTGCCTGCCTTTAAGAGATTGGGGCACCCTCTGCTGGTGGAAAGTGCAAATTGCATTGAATCCTCGTATCAATGCTGATTTGGAACGCTGCTTGAAGGTAAGTCCTCAGGCCTCATAAAAGTCTCGTCCTGCCTGAGCAGGGGCCATTGGGCGTGGGATAATAGCAGATCGCGCTACCCACACCCAATAATAGTCCCTCTCCAATTTTTCCATCATAGTTTTGTATTTTAAAGGTCATAATTTATCATTCTTGTTGTGTTAAGTAAAAGTAGTTTCAATACTGGAAAAACAGGTCCATCAGTAGCTAAAAGGAAAAGATTGATTGTTTTGGGTGGAGACCTTTAATTAGAACTGATGATATTCTACTGAGGAATCACATTTGAAACATTAAACTGTTGTTTCTCTTTCATATGTCATCTCACCTGCCGTCCATTTCCAACATTTTCTGCTTTTATTTCAGATTTGCTGAATTCATGGTCTTATGTTTTGGGTTGGCCTGTTCAGTGTTTAAGTAAAAGTAATATAATGTACAAGAATGTTGTAAATCAGTAAGAGTATTTTTTTAAGGAAAAATCTCTCTACTTGCAGTTAACTTTATTATAACTATAGGCGACAACAACTTGCATTTAAATAACACTGCTTAGGTAAAAGAACGTCTCAGAGCACTTTATAAGGGGAGAGTTGAACACAGAGAAGGAATGGAATTTGTGAAGAAGGCAAGGCTGAAAAGGCAGGTTTTATGATCGAGGGATGGAGAGAATTTCAGATGGAAGAGGCACAGTGGTTGACATGTGAGTCTCTGATGGGAATCAAGCAGTAATCTGGATTCAGAGGAGCAGAGGGAGTGAGCTGCGATGCATGGTTAGAGAAGATCCTCAAGTAGGGTGGGGAAAGACCAAGGAGCAAATTGAAAACCTGGAAGGGGATCCTTTGTTGGGGACAGGGAGTCTGTGGACCTTGGTGAGGATGGGGTTGGTGGGTGTGTGGGACTTTGTGACGGAGACAATTCAGGTTGCAAAGTTCTAGTCTAGCTGAAGTTTTTGAAGGGTGGAGGCAGGAAAAATGGCAAGTAGAACATTTGAGAAATTGATCCTCAAGGCAATGAAGGTAGGGATTTTTGTTTCAACAGTTGGGGAGGGGGGAAGTGGGGAACGGGTAAGTTAAGTGGGCTATGCTCTGGAGGTGAAAAGAAGCATTTTTTGGTGATGGGCTGGATGGAATTAAAAGCTTGCTCAGCTCAGGCTCAGCTCAGTTTGTCACCAATAGGTTCAACCTGTGTGGGCATTCATAAAGGTTGATGGAGTCGAAGCCAGAGACATGTAGGTGCTGGAGAGAACTGGCACAATGGCTTCATCTTTGCCAATAATGAGCTGTAAGAAATCTCAACTTGTTCAGGACTTAATGGCAGTTGGAGATGGAGCCCAAGAGTTAATGGTGGTGGCAGACAGTAGGATGTCACCAATGTACATTTGGAAAGTAAATAAGAGGGACCAAGGATGGAGCTTTGTGGCACAATGAAGGTGGCCATGTGGGCGTGGGAGTAGAAATCATTTGATGAGATGCTTTGACTGCACTGGGTGCAGTCAACACAAGGTACACTTGGGTGAAGTTCGGGTAAGCAAAGCTTAAACTGGGTTACTGACAGGAATGAGTTATATTATGATGCGGACTGATTGTGTTAAATAAAGGTGTTTTACGACATGCTTATTTCACAGATTCAAGGATTGGACATTCTCCCGGTCCTTCAGTAATCTGTTTTCATTATCTAGGCTACCTTCTGAAGATTCTGCGGAACCACACGGTACATGCTTGCGATGGGGAGCGGCTCTCAGTAAGCTGTCCACCTCAGACATCCATTAGCATTCTGTCTGCCTTCTATGGACGTCGCGTTCCCAGTGAACATCTCTGTCCCAGTACAAGAAACATTTCAGCTGAAAGCACCAACTGTGCCGCCCTCACTGCTATACCGGTGGGTGATGTAACTTTCATCCAGGTTGAAAATGCAAGTTAATTATTTAAAAACAAATCACATGAAGCTGAGAAGATCGGCCCTGGGCTGGCTGTATTTTTGGGGAGCACTCTTGTTCCTTCTGGCTCCACAAAAACATGTAGAGTATCCTTTAACCTTTTCTTTAGTAAAGCCCTTGGCCTTTAGTGCCATTTCTCATCAAGGCAACGAGATCACATATATATGGACCAGTTGGTACCTGGGCAAAAACTCATAATATCAGGCAGCAAGGTGCCCATTTAGTAATGTCAATACGTGTTTATTAAATAATGTCTTATATGAACTGATATTGTTTCAGCAATGTTTAGCCAGTACTATGCACAGAAACCTCTGGTGCATAAGTTTTGCTATAAGGGGTATTACATTAAAAAAGATTTTGTTATGCATTGGCTCAACTGTATCAACTTGCTGAGAAATCACAATATATGCAGAATACCACAAGGGGTTCCAGGCATATACTGTACCAGGGAAATGCGTAGAAAGAAATGTTTCAGTAACGTGGCCTGCTTCAGGTGGGACCTTTCTGGGAAAAAGAGAAATTAAGAAAATGCTATTTACAGCACTCTTATTGGCAGCTTAGTGCATCGTGATCAGATTTGTTTCCCCATGTCCCTTGGATAGTAAATACTATTTGTCCTTTTACAGAAAGTATATGATGAATGTCAAGACCAGCGCTCCTGCCAGCTTTCAGTCAACAGTCGGGTTTTTGGACTTGATCCCTGTCCTGAGACCAACAAATATCTGATTGTTTCATTTAAATGCAAACCTGGTAAGTACAAAACCAATCCATGGGTTTTAAAAAGGAGCACAAATCTCTCTGATTTCACACAACTCCATTCCAACTCCTGGTGCCATATTTACAATGTGTACGTGAGAGGCAGAGAAGTTAGTTTACAAAAATTACTGCTGTCATAAATTAAAATAATAGCAAGCACATGGATTGAGATTGCACATTAGAGAAAGTCTAGATATCAGAAATCTAGATATCTCTGAATATCAGAGTCCTAATTTCAAGTGCTATTATCCCTATTCCTATTCTAAGAATGTCCCTAGTCAGTTTCCCACTCTAAGAATGTCCCTAGTCAGTTTAATTTACTATACTTACACACCTGGAATTTCTGCAGGGGTTCTCCCAATCACCCAACGTAACTTTGGTGGAGGATCATTGGAAACCCTGGAGAAATGGCATAAATGGAAATTCTACCCCATTATGTTTTCATCCAGTAAAAAAGCCTCCAGAGCTCCCCACAAATCTATCCTTGGCCTCCTCCTCTTCCTTATCTACATGCTGCTCCTTAGCAACAGCATCCGGAGGCGAGGATTAGTTTTTCCATGTGCATCGATGACACCCAGGTCTACCTCTCCACCACCTCTCTTGACCCTTCGACTGCCTCTGTCCAGTCAGACTGCTTGTTTAATATCAAGTCTTGGGTGAGCCATAACTTTCTTCATCTCAACATTGGGAAAAACAAAGCCATCGCTTTCGGGCCCTGCCACAAACTTTGGTCCTTTGCCTCTGACTCCATTCCCCTCCCCACTGCTGACTCAGGTTGACCCAGATTGTTTACAACTTTGGTACCCTGTTCAAACCTGAGCTGAACTTTAAATCCCACATCTTATCAATCACCAAGACCACTTCCTTCCACCTGTATAACATTGTCTGCCTCTGCCCCTACCTCCGCCATCTGCTGCTGTGAAAACCTTTTATATATGACATTGTCTCCTCAATTCTTGACTACTCTAACGCTGTCCTTTCTGGCCTCCCATCCTCCACCAATCATGTCAATGGAATTGAAGATCCACTCTACCAGATTACTGCCCAGGCAGTGCAGAAAATGTACCCCATCCTGTCCTCACTGATTTATATTGGTTCCTGTCTCCATCCTCTCTCCGTGGCCCCGCTCTACCCTAATTCTGTGATCTCCTTCAGCTCTATATCCTTCCCAAACACTTCATTTCTCCGATTCTGGCCTTCTGCACATCCTCCCCTCCATTCACCCAGCCATTGATGACAGAATCTTTAGTCATCTCAGCTCTACTCTTTGGAACTCCCTCCATAAATCCATTCAACATTTTTCCACCTTTTCAAAACCCCCCTCTTTATCCAAGCATTTAGTCACACTTCCTAGCCTCTCCCTTCCTGGATCAATATCCGTTTTAATATCCTAATTATTGGCAGCTCTCAAAAAATTAGATCATTTTCCCAGTTGACCTCAATTTATCTTCCATGTCAATTTACATGTTGGAAGATACTACTGTCTGCTTCAACTAAGGTCAGCCGGTTTTCTTAGGGTTGTAATTATTCTAATTTAAATTTTAATGTTTGGATAACATTGTTTATATTTCATTTGTTTCTTTCGCTCTCTCTGAAGTGTCTCACCACAGTCATACCTAGTCATATCTAGCGCAAAGTAAGATGGTAGTGGTTGTTGGAGGCCAATCATCTCAGCCCCAGGACATTGCTGCAGGAGTTCCTCAAGGCAGTGTCCTAGGCCCAACCATCTTCAGCTGCTTCATCAATGACCTTCCCTCCAACATAAAGTCAGAAATGGGGATGTTCGCTGATGATTGCACAGTGTTCAGTTCCATTCGCAACCCCTCAAATAATGAAGCAGTCCGAGCCCGCATGCAGCAAGACCTGGACAACATCCAGGCTTGGGCTCATAAGTGGCAAGTAACATTCGCGCCAGATAAGTGCCAGGCAATGACCATCTCCAACAAGAGAGAGTCTAACCACCTCCCCTTGACATTCAACGGCATTACCATCGCCGAATCCCCCACCATCAACATCCTGGGGGTCACCGTTGACCAGAAACTTAACTGGACCAGCCATATAAATACTGTGGCTACGAGAGCAGGTCAGAGGCTGGGTATTCTGCACCGAGTGACTCACCTCCTGACTCCCCAAAGCCTTTCCACCATCTACAAGGCACAAGTCAGGAGTGTGATGGAATACTCTCCACTTGCCTGGATGAGTGCAGCTCCAACACACTCAAGAAGCTCGACACCATCCAAGATAAAGCAGCCCGCTTGATTGGCACCCCATGCACCACCCTAAACATTCACTCCCTTCACCACCGGCGCACTGTGGCTGCAGTGTGTACCATCCACAGGATGCACTGCAGCAACTCGCCAAGGCTTCTTCGACAGCACCTCCCAAACCCGCGACCTCTACCACCTAGAAGGACAAGAGCAGCAGGCACATGGGAACAACACCACCTGCACGTTCCCCTCCAAGTCACACACCATCCCGACTTGGAAATATATCGCCGTTCCTTCATCGTCGCTGGGTCAAAATCCTGGAACTCCCTTCCTAACAGCACAGTGGGAGAACCATCACCACACGGAGTGCAGCGGTTCAAGAAGGCGGCTCACCACCACCTTCTCAAGGGCAATTAGGGATGGGCAATAAATGCCAGCCTCGCCAGCGACGCCCACATCCCATGAACGAATAAAAAAAAACAATCACTCAGGTAGTGAGAGATGAAATTCAATAGCTCCCTCATCACCTCTTCCAGTTCCAAGCTTTCTATAACATAAGGATATATGAAGAAACTATGGAATAAGAAAAAGCAATTTGGTGGTCAAACCCACTTCTTTCACAGACTATCCAAAATCTACCCTCTCCTGGAATCTACTTAACCCATTTAATCTCTTGAGGAACTGTTCTGTGTAGACATTCCTTGATTTCTGAACATATCAAGCAAAATTAGAATATTCCTTCACATACACTTCTCATTATTCAATGCTGGCTTGCTACCCTTAACAGACAATATTCCTTCCCCAGCCTTAGCAACAGAAGAATAATTCTGTCCCTTGGAGAATTTGTTCATTTCGGTCTATAGCCTCCAATGCTGTTCCGAGCCCAGATGTGCAATGCCCTTTGGAAAGAATTACTCAACTCAGCATCAATTACTTTGACTAAGAGTCCATTCCACATATTCCCATTTATTTGTGGAAAATAGTTTCTTGAAGAGAATTTGAAACTGCATCTGTTAAATTATTATTCAGTTGACAGTGCAGATCTTTTAAGATTCACAAAATTATTTCAGTGCACCTATCAGTCAGATTCCCACCACCTCTGCCACTCTGATAAGAATTAACTTACATTGCTTACAGAATATTTTAGGATCTATAATGTTATTGTGCTCATTTTAAAGTGTCTATGTTACAGATGGACACAAAAACAAAGTTGTGTGTGAGAATGAGAAACTACAACTCCAGTGTAAAAACCAAACTATCCTTGTCATTTACGCTGCAAGTTTTGGACGATCGCTCCATGGGAATATGGAATGCCCCTCACTGAACAGCACTACTCCAGATATCGGTGAGTCTATAGCCAGGGGTTTCAAATTTGTTGAGTGTTTCCAGCAATTTCTGTTTTTGTTTCAGATTTCCTGCATCTGCAGTATTTTGGTTTTTATTTCATTCCTGTTGTCGCACAAGCAAACATTAGTGAGAATAATCATCAGGAGCAAGAATCCCTGTGTTTTTTTCCCCCTCTCCTTAGCCTTACTGCCACCATTGCTGAGATCAGCTATCTCAGCACAAACTGGGTATCAACCCTTCTGGTCCATGTACCTTAGTGGTACACCAGGTGATGTATTTACTCACTGAGTCATTGGAGAGCTCACTATTTTTCATTTAGATTTAGTCATAAATCATAGTTGTTATTAACTGGCAATTGTTTTTAAACCCATAACAGTAATTATGCAGGGTTTTTTTACTCAGTCTACAATTTTTTTTATTATCCCATATCACAGCTGTTGTCAGGAGACAAATGTCAGGAGGACTACAGCACAGAAACAGGCCATTCGGCCCAATTGGTCTATGCCAGCATTTATATTCCACATGAGCCTAATCAGGCTAGAACAAAACAAATGTTAAATTAAATGGAGGGTTTCATTGATAAATGGTGAAATATTGCGATAATTTCAAAAATGTTAAAGGCTCGGCATGTGTGAATTAGGACAGTATTTTGTGAAACTGAGAGAGCTGTTTAGAACTCATCATTGCCAGTGAGATAGTCTGCTTATTCTGTATCACAAGATCGATCCGGATAAAGGAAACCATTCAGTCCATCACATATGTCCCCCTTCAATCATAGCAGCTAGCTATTTCTCAAATGATTACCTCCATTACCGTACCTAGTCTATTCAAAGTGTTCATCACTCTTTGTGTGAAGAAGGGCATCCTGAAATCAGCCCTAAGTTTGCCTTTTGTTAGTCTGAACCTGTGTCCCTTTGTCCTGCTGTCATGGTTTAATTTGAAGGAGTGTTCTGGATTTACCTTTTTTATACTGTTTTATATTTTATAAATGTTTATTAGGTCCCTCGAAAATGACTCTTTTAAAGGCTGAAACGTCCAAGTCCATGCTGAATCAATTAATCTGAGGCAGGATGGCAGTATTGGTACAATAATAGCCTCAATATCCCAGGCTAGGGAATGGCAAAAAAATCCTTGCTTGTTCCTGATTATTATCCATTGTCCGATGCTGCAAAGTGTTCGTGTGTGGATGTTGGTTGAGGATGGTGTGACAAAAGTGAAGCATTTTTGTCTTTCTTTTAGCTTGGCATTGATTCCGTTAATTCAGTCACAGTACATAAGGAATTAAAAAGTAGCTTCACTCACAGAAATCATGGTCCAACTTAAATCAATACAATGTTTCAATGATGAGGCAGCTGTCTCCAGGCAGTTTGCTTGAGGAAGAAGCCAAGCCATATAATTCAAACACAAACCGTGCTGTTCAATTTGTTCAGATATGTGTATGATTAACAGCCCCTTCTCAATTCAGCAGAGTTGTGTAAATTTACAGAGCCCTGATAACTGTTTCAGTGGTGCTTTTCAGATCAATGAATGTTATCTGAAGCTTTCAAAGGCATCTTGGACTTCTGAATAGCTCTAGTTATGGCACTGGATAGAACCAGTAACTAACGCAATCTAGAGAATGGTTTTCTTATTGTTATCCTATACAAGCAATCAAACTTACCTAGATAGCAGGGCAAGCATAAACACTCTTAAGAACACAGGAAATGAGGGTTCATTTATGAGAGTAGTTTGAAACACTAAAGACAAAAATATCTAGAGTAAATAATCCCAAAATGTCACAGATGCGTTCAGAATTGGATCTCCCCATACCCCACAGTGAAATAACCTGCCAATTGCTATACAAAATTGTGTACAAAATTATGAGGGGCACAGATAGGATGGATACTAAGGAGCTTTTTCCCTTCGTTGAGGGTTCTATAACAAGGGGACATAGATTCAAGGTAAAAGGCGGGAGGTTTAGAGGGGATTTGAGAAAGAACTTTTTCACCCAGAGGGTGGTTGGAGTCTGGAACTCACTGTCTGAAAGGGTTGTGGAGGAAGGAACCCTCACAACATTCAAGAAGCATTTGGATGAGCACTTGAAATGCCATAGCATACAAGGCTACGGACCAAATGCTGGAATATGGGATTAGAGTAGACAGGGCTGATGGCCGGCGTGGACACGATGGGCCGAAGGGCCTCTATCCGTGCTGTATAACTCTATGACTCTATGACTCTATGACTCTAAAACCCTGGTTAGACCGCACCTGGAGTACTATGAGCAGTTCTGGGCACCACACCTTCGGAAGGACATATTGGCCTTGGAGGGAGTGCAGCGTAGGTTTACTAGAATGATACCCGGACTTCAAGGATTAAGTTATGAGGAGAGATTACACAAATTGGGGTTGTATTCTGTAGAGTTTAGAAGGTTAAGGGTGATCTGATCGAAGTTTATAAGATATTAAGGGGAACAGATAGGGTGGATGGAGAGAAACTATTTCCGCTGGTTGGGGATTCTAGGAGTAGGGGGCACAGTCTAAAAATTAGAGCCAGACCTTTCAGGAGCGAGATTAGAAAACATTTCTACACACAAAGGGTTGTAGAAGTTTGGAACTCTCTTCCGCAAACGGCAATTGATACTAGCTCAATTGCTAAATTTAAATCTGAGATAGATAGCTTTTTGGCAACCAAAGGTATTAAGGGATATGGGCCAAAGGCAGGTATATGGAGTTAGATCACAGATCAGCCATGATCTTATCAAATGGCAGAGCAGGCACGAGGGTCTGAATGGCCTACTCCTGTTCCTATGTTCCTATGTTCAATGCTCAGAGTCTAAGATTCACACATGAAGAATAGTTTTGGGTAAGTAGTGGAGTATGGTTAGCCCTGTGGAATGTCATGGGAGGAGAACAGGAGAGGAGGGGAGATGAGAAATTGTTAAAAAGAATAGATGACGCAATGCTTTGATTAACTTCTGTTCCTCTCAGAGTGCTTATCACCTACGGCTTTAAGACAAATGTCATCGAGGTGCCATGGCAAACCTAATTGTTCGATCATTGCCAGTGTTCTGAGTTTTGGTGATCCCTGTTTCCCTGGAGTCCGCAAACAACTCAAAGTATCATACACATGTGGTAAGAAAATCACAGACTGATAAATAATATTGGTAATACAGAAAAAAATATTACCAATTAGCATAATTATTTGTATTTTAAAATTTCAGTTCCAAAAAAACTGTTTGAAGAGGCTGGTCAAGGAGCAGTAAAGCCCTTCTTAATATCGGATTATACTCACGGTGAGAATTCTAACATTTGTCTTTGTTTATGCAATTGAATAAAATAAATCCTTTGTAAGTTATTTGGTTAGTGAAAAAACATTGGTTCTACATTATAGTATCTATTTTTCAATAGTTTTGTTACACTTTGAAGAGTTCATCTAACAACAAATAGTTCTTGTCACAAGTCATTGGTCACATCTCCAAAAAAGAGGAAACATTTAAAATTTGCATCAAATACCATTGATAGTGCTGAAAGCCACTTGTAATTGAGCCATACAGGGAGTCATTTAAATCTTTTGTGGGGTGAGAAACCGATGATAGTGAATCGGCAGCCCATTTTAAACCTTACCCCATTTTCTTTTCCAAATGGAAAACCCATTTTTCGCCCACCAATAAAAGTTAAAATTCATCCCACTGATCCAAAGGTCCCAGGTTCGACTTCCCAGACTAACTGATCTTACACTAGACAACAGAAAAGATGCTACAATTGACCTCTGTGTCCCTGGAATTCGGAGGGGAAAATTTGGCCAGGGTTCTCAAACCAGATTGCAGTCCAATTGCTACAAAGTGCGAATGTGTAGATATTGGGTGAGGACAGGATTGAGCTCAACTGTGATGCCTTTCCTTTAAGGTTGAATAGCCTGCAATACTCACTGTCTAGGATCACATGAAGACTGGCCAATTGAGCAAAGAACTGGAGGGATGTTGGTGCTTTTATAACATACCCCAGTAAGGAGCCAATGTCCTCAGAAGGGGAGTGGGGAAAATTGGAAAAATTAAACAAATTATACCAAGAAACTTGTGTACAGATAATTTCTGCAGGTGGCATTTTCACAGCCCTTCAACATCCACTGCAGAATAAGCACTGGATGAGATACTAGAGGGCAGATAGTGCCCATAGAACTGTACCCCGGCAAGAAGCAGCACCTTCACGAGACGAGGGGATAAAAAAAGAAAATAAAGACCAAAATAGGCAATCTTTAAGTTAGGCAAGAATACATAGAATGTACAACACAGAAACAGGCCATTCGGCCCAACAGGTTCATGCCGGTGTTTATGCTTCACATGAGCCTCCTCCCACCCTTCTTTAACTAACCCCATCAAGAATAACCACAAGAAACAAATGTAATAGTTGATTAGGAATATAACCTTCAAACATACTGTGTTGGGAAATTTTAAAATGAGTTTGTTTTAGAAGAACACAACAAATATTTGCTGATGAGATCTGCAGGAATTGGAAATGATGTTCCAATTCTATAAAACCATTGCCTTCAAAATTACCCTGTGTGAACATTAGGGCACAAATACTTACAATGTCCATACACAATTCATTTGTCTGCTACATTAAAGGACGAATTAACCCATTTATTTTAAACCACTTGACACTGTATACAAACATGCTAATCTAACGTTTGCAGAGCATAATACCAAGTCCATGCATATTATTTTCTGTATTTTCAGCCTAAAATTGGTTGAGACTCACTCTCTATAGAACCCATTGTACAGTATAATACTGAACAGTAGAGATAGTCAGTTTTGAAAGCACTCTCAGTTAGTTTGTACTTATTTGCTGCAGGTGGCTGGTATAATGGCCCAAGAATCTCCATGCTTTACGCCAAAGATGTCACGATTGTTAGCAGTTCTCTGGCCACTCTTGCCCACATTAGGGGTATGTTTCTCTGCGCTGAAAATATGCCTCTAATAATGCTTTAAAATGAAAAAGACTAAACACATTCTGTAAGTGGTATCATTTGTCAGCAATTTGAGAATGACCCATTTTCCACTAACTTGCTAACATTCCTCTTATTTTCACCTATACTTTGTTCTATTGTCTCCCAGTCATTGATAATAATCCCAATTGTTTTAACACAGCCTCATTAAAGGTGAATATAGATTTGTCTCTGTATAAAAGGTAATGTTTGAAGAAACTAACTTGATTGTAATTTGAATAGGTCAGTTTTTTTGGGATAATTTCAGGATTTACTGTATCATTTGAATTCCCACTTTCAAGATCTCAGTAACAGATCAGGGCTATGGTAATAATGACTGAAAATGACAGTTTTATGCTTCACCCTTTCCAAGTAATGTCGCCACCTTTGGCCAAATCTAAAACTGGACAAAGAGCAGGATAGAGGTGGAGCAGTGGTTCGAATCCTGGCTTGATTTTTAATATTTTCTTTGTTCTTGAGGCAAATTCATTGAAAACCTTAATATCTAACATCTCTACATTGTATGTGAGAAAATGAACAGATTTTTGGTCTCTGATTTACATTTCAGAAATTTTCAGTAAGGCCATTCAAAAACTAGATGGGTGGCAACTTTGTTTCCAGATTGTATAAAAAGGTTTGATTATTACCTACTCTGTTTCACCTCAGGTCTCCCAGAGAAAGTAGCCCTGTTCTTCGTGTCTGGCGTGTGTTCTGGCTTAGTATTCATCCTCTGTGCTTTTGGATTTCATGTGCTGGTGAAACAAGACATTAGGAAACTCCGTAGCGAGGCAGAAGACAACCAAGAAAGTGAAAATGGGCTTACCAAGATTTCAGACGATGAGGATGATGCCTCCTCTGATGCCTCATTTCGACGGTTGACCAGACAGTACAGGACCTCAGACAATATCTTCAGCCCAGAGGTGGCAGCTGTGATGGTCGACAGAGTAGAGCAAAAAGAACAAGGGGACAAGGAAATGTGGCTGAATAAGGAGTCCAGCCCCTATGCAATCCAGAACCTGAATCAGCATCCATGATGAAGGGTCAGAGTAACAAATGTTAATAGAGAGCTGCGAGGTACAGAGTTGAGGGATAAAGATGACATCAGCTTGATGAGTAATGCTTGAGTGTTTTATATAGAGGATATGGCTTGTGTAATGACAGTATATGGAAAATACAACACTGAGTCAAACCCAAACAATGGTCCCACTTCCTGCAGGTCCAGTGTGAATGCACCAAAAAAAAGCATATAGAAACAATGAAATGATTTACACAATGAAGAGCTGCCGACCAATGTGTTGCCTTTTCTAATAAAACTATAAGGAGACACTGGGTTGCCCCAGTGTCATCAAACAAAACAAACAAAAGTGCCCCCTTTTTAGAGGGGCACAACTAATAAAGAACTAAACCATAAAATAAAGGAAACTTATAAAATTAAATAATATCATCACCCACGTCCAGTACACACTCGTGTTGCCCAGCGGATGTGGAAGGCCTCAAGCGTACCAGCGAACTGCGCCTGCTCCTTCTCCAAGGCCACCCAGGCATGGTGTTGCCCTTTTCTGCTATGTCAGTATTTTTGCTTTCTTCACTTATCCATGCAGCAATTTTTTCTATCACTTCTTACTCTTCTTTGTACTGTTCCATTTATTCTTTTGGTATTTGTCCTGTCTTCCTCTCCAATATCTATTTCTCTCACTTTCTACTCCCACAGTTCCCATAGTTGAAGTAATTATACTTTACAAAAGTTTATTCCAAATATAAAACTCCCATTACTCGCCCATAACCCACCAGATTTTTCCAAATGTTCCACTTCACTCGTAAATCCCTACTGGCTCTCGCTCTCACTTTCACGGACTGGGAAACAGTGCAATCCAATCTGTAAGGAACTTTCAGCTAGGAGGAAGCTGTGATATCCCTACCTGCCAATGGTGTTGTCTAACACTTGTTAGAACAAAAGCTGCAACCAGCTAAGATTTAGAGAGGTTGAAACGGGGCAGGAGGGAGATTGAGTTGGTGCAAAATGTAGAGGTGAATTGGGCCATATTCCCACAGAAATTAAGTTTTCCTTTTCTTCCTTATGTTTGGGCATCCAATTCCCATAAAACGAGAATTTCCACAGAAACTAAACATTTTCCATGTAGCATTATGTGAGACAGCATGCAAGAAGCTAACATTTTTCACATTAGTCTTTAAATATAACAAGTTTTGCACAGTGCGCAGACCTGTAAACTACTGAAGAATTAAAAATACTACAGATCCTGTTGTGTGTTGCTGTGCAGCTTTACTACCCATGTTTGCATCAGAAAATGTCCGACATCAAACTAGGAAACTCCTGCTAGAATGTATAAATGTCAGGTTTCAGTTATACGGTAGGTTATGCAAAGTTGAAATCACTTTTAGCAATGCAAAATATGTAGTATAACACAGGAAATAGTACAGCATCATGTGATCTTTGATGTTGCTGTTCATCGCGTCATTTTAAACTGTTCAGATTACTGGCATAATTCTGTTTGAGGGAACTATTTTATATATGGCCTGAATGAATGTCATGGGATATTAATGCACAAATGCTTAATGGATTCTTCTGAGATTTTTCTCTCTGCTATTTTAATTGCGGTGTTAACTTTGTTAAAATAGCGGAAAAGAATTTAGACGAATGTCTATCACCTGTACGTTAATAGTCTCCAGATAAGGAAATAAAATGAGCACAATTACCCCACCTGGTGGTTATTGTGAATGGAGCAGTTTCACTTTTCTGTATTATGATTGGGGAAATCACTTAAGTTTCAAGAACAGGCTCCATTAAAGGGATACTTGACTAAATCTGGTGTATAGAGATGCCTGGATCCTGAGATTTCTATGTCTGTAAAGAATTTACTTCAACGGAATGGCTTCTGTAATGGACCTAGAACATTACACCATTGACAGTTAAAAATGGTCTGGTTTGGTTGGCAAAATCCTCGTTCTAGCACTTGTGATGCAAACAAGTGTCAGTTACCACCTTTTAAAAGTAATTGTGACGTCTGGTTCATGTAATTAGTGAAAGTGTATTGCTCAAAATGCACCTTCAAATTACATAGTCATCAGTGTATTCTAAAGATTATATTATAGTTCAATCACACACTTCCTTCTTGATAATAGTTTCATTAATATTCACAATTTGTTATTTATGCAGATGCATTCAGAAAACTCACAAATTTTTTAATACTGATTTTAATAGTTGTATTTTCGTGTCATCTTTCTCCTTTCAATTTTCTCCCATCCTCTCCTGAAGAAATTTTTAATATACATACACAAATCATTACATAGTTTGCTAGTCTATTTTATATCGAACAGAAATGATGAGTTTGAGATAACCCACAGCTTCTCGGGGCTGAATCAGCCCCATAATCTCTAGAAGATGTGGGTTATCTCAAACTCATCATAATGGAGTGTCAAAACTTGCACTCCATTATGAGGCATTTGAGATAACCCACCTATCTCAAAGATTTCCTGAGGTTTGAAAGCTGGCTACATTTCTCACTGCAACAGGCATGTATGTGTCCAATAGCCATGCTGCTTTATGTTGGGCTTAGTGTACTCTATGCTTGGATTGGAATCAGTATTTAAAAACACAAACCTTTTTTTTTAAGACTGAAACTGAATATTTTCCAAGTTTCGCTAACATATGGTTAGAAATACTTTAGAGGATTACAGTCTCTGCATTGTTAGTATCTTACAAGACTTCCATGATGCAGAAAATCCTCAACCAAGAGAGTCAAGCGATAATGCAACACAGACCTAAAATATCAAACTTGAGTTTTATCAAAGCACTAATACACACAAGATGTCTGATGCAGAAATACTTGCAGCCTGTACATTGCAATGGAATTTCCGTTCATGAACACTACAATATAGTGCCACATGTAACACACTGCATGCCATTTCCTTTATTAAATAGTCACCATCCTGAGGGTGAAGTAGTTTCATATTACAAGCTTGGCTTAATTGGTAGCACTTTTGTCTGAGTTAGAAAATTGTGGGTTCAATTCTGACTACAGAACTTGTGCACATAAAACTCAGCTGATATTTCAGTGCAGTATTTAGGGAGTGCTGCATTACCTGCCCTTTGGATGAAGTATTGAAACCAAAGCCTTGCCTACCCATTCTGGTGGACCTCACAGAGCCCTTGGCAATATAGAAATGTCCAACATTCATCTCTCAACCAAAACAAATTAACTGGTCATTCACCTTACTGCTGTTTGTAGTATCTTGCTGTGTATTTGTCTACATACCAACAGTGAGTGTAATTTGTGCGATGTGCTTAGAGATGTTTCTCAGAAATGTTATAAGCTGCGATTTAAATGCACCTCTTTCTTTTAAATGATGCAAATCTGTGTGAGTTATTGCTTAGTCTACTTGTTTGGTCAGTGTTGAACAAGGTCTGGCTTCTCAAACCTAGAATGCAAGCTTCATCCCAAAAATAATTTTGATGGTGCTTCACCATATGTCACTTGTGGTGCTTCAGTTTGAAGGAGAGTTTGGCATGCTCTAGAGCCAAACCGGATCCTGGATTTACCTGTGGTAGGTCCATCAGCTGAGGAAGTGCAATTCTTCCCTGTTTGGTGGGTGTCATGGGTCTTGGCTGAAGTCCTGGAGAGATGGGGCTGGATGATTGAGTTGGTTCATCACGCTATTGCAATTCAGATCACATTTGAAGTCCTGCAGTCTTTTCTTGGGGTCGTTGTCATAGAGATTTCTTGCTTCAGTGGATTACATGGACTCCTTCAAAGATCGACAATCATAAATGAATAATAAGGATGATGGACACTCATTCTATGGTTCTCTATTATGCAGCTTCTTTGCATACTTCCATTTCTAAAGTAACAAAGTGTAATGGCAGTTGCATATCCTTGTCGTTTTTATCATTGAGAAACTACTGTACAATGACAGGCCAAGACCCATAATGCACAGCATTATCAAGGTTGAGCAGAGGAGAAGGAAGCAAGTTGTTTTAAGCGATTACCTGATGCAAAATTTGGGTTTTAAAAGCTTGTACATTGTAAAACCAACACTGATGCAGGTAAAGAGTTCCACAGCTTTGAGACGACAGTATGAAGTCTGGATTATGGCATTTATGGTCAGAACCAATCATTCTCAGTTGGTGAAAGATCCATTTGATGCCTTCAGATTTTTTAAAAATTAAAAAAACAGATGGTCCAAATGTAGATTTAATGATTCATTCTTAATCAAAAATTCAGACTAAGCATAAAAACTTTATATAAATTAGTTCTAGGTTATCTAAATTCAATTGTATAGGCATATTTTTGAGAGAATTATATACAACAGATTTAATTTCCATCAGGAGTGAAAAAAATAAAAAGCAATTTTTTTCAAAACACAAAAAGGTCAACTAACTGCTTTAGGTATCAGTTCAAGTGATTTGTTGCATCAATTACTTTCTTCCAGTCAGAAACCAACATTTTCACTGCCTCCACAATGTTTCATTACAGAATTCAAGTACTTGAGCAGCAAATACTTCACACAGTAAATGTAGACATTGTCAGGATTTGTGTGTAGGACATTGTGGCATCACTTATCCTACACATCATGAAGTTTTGACTCAGCTGTGTTCCAATATTTTTCATTTGCCACCATCTTTGAAATTCCATTAGTAATTCTAACATCCTATTTTGATTCTGTATGGCAAAACCGCAATAGAAGGAACTGAATTATACATAGAATGAATGGGCTTTAATCCAAAAATGAAGAAAAATCATATTCACTGTTTGGTAAAATTTAATTGTATTGTAATTTTTCCTCTCCCAACAGAAACTGGATAAATGCTATAAATATGACAAAAGATTTTACTTCTAGTATATTATGAAGGATAATCATTGCTATGAATACTCCATAGTACAATTAACATTTATGTATCTTAATTGTGTGTCATTAGTTACAGGCTTTACAGAGTAGAATTTAATTTGCAAGGAAAACCATAAATTTGAACTGCCCCAGATTTCAGCAGCACAGGTAATTATTCTAAGATAATATATTCTGTATGAAGCATCACTGGGATGAGGTCTGTCCTAGTAGGAGTTATTTCACTCAGCATAGCCATCTAGGAGCTCTGTTTTATTAAATTCTGATTATTTGTCTTTAAAAAATTGCTTTTCACACTTAATTTTGCTATTGCTTTTGAATTGCATCCTCATGTGTAATAAGAGCTTGGACCATAAACCCCCATCCTACCAAAGATCTTACCACACCTTGTTCCTTCTCTCTCCTTAGATGAGAGTCTTGTGGAGCAGAGAAAATTAAAAGGCTCTTCTGCATAATGCCAGTTTGCTGTCATCTAAACAAGGAAACTCATGCTGATTACGACTCTCTTCAAATTTAGGTTTCCTTAAGCTGACGTAAGGGGCACGATTTTCAATTGGAGCCGGGAACCCAGCCCATCTTTAGAGATTGACAGGCTGGTTTCCTGTACGCACTGAAAGGAGCTACAAATCAGAGACGGGGTGGGAGGGAGAGAGAGATCATTGGCCCTGGAAAAAAATCGGAGGTGGGGGGACAGGGATGACATTGGGGGGTCCAGCCGGCATCGGAGAGCGGGGGGGGTGGAGTTTAGCCAGCATTGGAGATTGAGGGGTGGGGGGCGGGCGGAGGGTCAGCCAGCATCAGAGATTGGGGGTGACCCAGCATCGGGGCAGGAGAGGGTCATCTGACTGTGGGGGTCCTGTCGGCCAGGTGAGCTTTATGAGCCTGGATGAAGCACTCCTGATCCTCTGGGCCCACAAGCAGTGCAATAAAGGCACTCACCTCATGGATCCGGCCATTCCTGCCTGCTTTCACCTGACATGAATCAGAAGCGATATAAATTAAAATTTTCCAATACACAAAATATTAATTACCTCAAGTATTTTAATGAGGTACATTGCCCTTTTAAGTATCAGCCTGCCGGCTTTAAGTGGAAGCAGGACTTCCTGGTGTCTGTTGTGCACACACATACAAACCTGCCTGGGTTAAACCCAAAAGTGGGCAAGTTTGAGCCGGGATGCGGTCCCGCTCCAAAAACTTATTATTTTAACCTCCCACCCGCCCCCAACCCACCTGTTCTTGGAGGTTAAAATTACTCCCTATATGTCTGTGTGTATGTGGACATTCTTGTCTATTTACATAGAATTTACAGCAGAAGAAACAGGCCATTCAGCCCAACTGGTCTATGCAGGAGTTTGTGCTCCACACGAGCCTCCTCCCATCCTACTTCGTCTAACCCTATCAGCATATCCTTCTATTCCTTTTTTCCTCATGTGTTTATCTAGCTTCCCCTTAAATGCATCTATGCTAGTCACCTCACCACTCTCTGGATTAAAAAGTTGCTCCTGAATTCCCTATTGGATTTATTAGTGACTATCTTATATTTATGGCCCCTAGTTCTGGTCTCCTCCACAAGTGGAAACATCTTCTCTTTGTCTACCCTATTGAACCCCTTCACAATTTTAAAGAATTTTATTAGGTCACCTCTCAGCCTTCTCTTTTCGAGAGAAAACAGCCCCTTCCTACATTGATAAATGTTGCAGCTAACACCAGAACCATTACAGAGTGCGTCATTTCTGTTTTGCAGTATTAATTAGGAAGGTGGCAGGTTTATCCCAGATTTGTTAATTTTGATGTGATGAGTTTTAATGAATTTTGGAATGTTAATGTAAGAAGCGACTGAAATTAGCCCAAATAAGGAGTGAAATAAATGAAAATCCAGAACTGACTGGAATAAATGAACCGGAATTTCTTTGGGGTGGAAAAAAAGAGCAGCTACCTACACATAACATCCCAGATGGGTACATTGGCCTAGTATTTCTGGGGCTGGGTGGCATCTCAAGAAGTTGTCATTTGTGAAAGTAAATTCAATCAATTGTGGGCTAGCACCAGATATTACCCATGAAGCTGTGGGCATTAAAAACCCAACTGGTTCACTAATGTCCATCAGAGCATTGGGACCTTGCCATCCCGATCAGGTGGCCTATACCTGACTCCGGTCCCATACCATGTGATTGACTCTTAATGCCCCTCAGGTCAACCAAGGAGGGGCAGTAAATTCGGCCTTACCAGTGTCGCCCATATCCCCAGAACAAGAATAAAGAAAAGATTGAATCCTCATTATTGATTTGTCATTAATGTTAATAATGGTTCCTTTGTTCTAGAAGCTTCTTAATTGTGTGTTAGCCATCAATTTGTTCTGAATTTCCTTAGAACTGCACTCGAGATGGAGAATATTTCATGGATCATTTGTGTATCTGGGGACGATGGAAACCGAACACAGAGAAAGGAGAAAGCTGCTCCAACTGTGAGCAGCAACGTGACTAACGTCCTGACCTGTGCTGTGTCTACTTGCATTTATATAGTGCCTTTAACTTGGTAAAATGCCCCAAAGTGCTTCACAAGAGCGTTATGAAACAAAAATTTGGCACCGAGCCACATAAGGAGATATTAGGACAGGTGACCAAAAGCTTGGTCAAAGAGGTAGGTTTTAAGCAACGTCTTAAAAGAGGTGAGAAAGGTAGAGAGGTTTAGAGAGGGAATGCCAGAACTTAGGGGCTAGGCAGTTGAAGGCACAGCTTCCAAAGGTGGAGCGATGAAAATCGGGGATGTGCAAGAGGCCAGAATTGGAGCAGCGCAGAGATCTCGGAGGGTTGTAGGGCTGGAGGAGATTACAGAGATAGGGAGGGGCGAGGCCATGGAAGGATTTGAAAACAAGGATGAGAATTTTAAAATCGAGGCCTTGCCGGACTGGGAGCCAATGTAGGTCAGCGAACATAGGGGATGATGAATGAGCAAGACTTAGTGCGAGTTAGGATATAGGCAGCAAAGCGCAGATACAAAACAAGGTGAATCTGTTAAACTCTGCTATACAGAAACTCTTACTACATGACTTTCAAAATGTGAAGGTACTGGGAACATAATAGTCAGTTGTAGCAAGTATCAATTAAAAAAATAGTAAAATGTCCAACGTACAGGTTTGGCTCAGATAATGATTCTGAGGTTCCCAGGTATGCCTCACTGATGGGTCTGTAATTCCCAGGTATAACCCTAATGGGTCTGTAGTTTCAGATGTGATTCTCTAATGGGTCTGTAGTTTCAGGTGTGACTGTCTAATGGGTCTGTAGTTTCAGGTGCGACTCTCTAATGGGTCTGTAGTTTCAGGTGTGACTGTCTAATGGGTCTTAGTTTCAGGTGTGACTCTCTAATGGGTCTGTAGTTTCAGGTGTGACTGTCTAATGGGTCTGTAGTTTCAGGTGTGATTCTAATGGGTCTGTAGTTTCAGGTGTGACTCTCTAATGGGTCTGTAGTTTCAGGTGTGACTGTCTAATGGGTCTGTAGTTTCAGGTGTGACTCTCTAATGGGTCTGTAGTTTCAGGTGTGATTGTCTAATGGGTCTTAGTTTCAGGTGTGACTCTCTAATGGGTCTTAGTTTCAGGTGTGATTGTCTAATGGGTCTGTAGTTTCAGGTGTGACTGTCTAATGGGTCTGTAGTTTCAGGCATGACTCTCTATTGGGTCTGTAATTTCAGGTGTGATTCTCTACTGGGTCTGTAGTTTCAGGTGTGATTCTCTAATGGGTCTGTAGTTTCAGGTGTGACTCTCTAATGGGTCTGTAGTTTCAGGTGTGATTCTCTAATGGGTCTGTAGTTTCAGGTGTGACCGTCTAATGGGTCTTAGTTTCAGGTGTGATTGTCCAAAGGGTCTTAGTTTCAGGTGTGATTGTCTAATGGATCTTAGTTTCAGGTGTGATTGTCTAATGGGTCTTAGTTTCAGGTGTGATTGTCTAATGGGTCTGTAGTTTCAGGTGTGAACGTCTAATGGGTCTTAGTTTCAGGTGTGATTGTCTAATGGGTCTTAGTTTCAGGTGTGAACGTCTAATGGGTCTGTAGTTTCAGGTGTGATTGTCTAATGGGTCTTAGTTTCAGGTGTGATTGTCTAATGGGTCTGTAGTTTCAGTTGTGACTGTCGAATGGGGCTGTAGTTTCAGTTGTGACCGTCTAATGGGTCTGTAATTCCCAGGTGTGACTCTAATGGGTCTGTGGTTTCAGGTGTAACTTTAATGGATCTGTACTTCAGGTTGGACTCTCCAACGGGTCTGTGGTTTCAGGTGTAATTCTAATGGGTCTGTAGTTTCAGGTGTGAATCTCTAATGGGTCTGTAGTTTCAGGTGTGGCTCTCTAATGGGTCTGTAGTTTCAGGTGTGACTCTCTAATGGGTCTGTAGTTTCAGATTGGACTCTCTAATGGGTCTGTGGTTTCAGGTGTGACTCTCTAATGGGTCTGTAATTTCAGATTGGACTCTCTAATGGGTCTGTAGTTTCAGGTGTGATTCTCTAATGGGTCTGTAGTTTCAGGTGTGACTCTCTAATGGGTCTGTAGTTTCAGGTGTGACTCTCTAATAGGTCTGTAGTTTCAGGTGTGACTCTCTCATGGGTCTGTAGTTTCAGGTTGGACTCTCTAATGGGTCTGTAGTTTCAGGTGTGACTCTACTTTCCCAGGTTCCCAAAATGGCAATTAAACTCTGAGCTCAGGGCGTATTAATTTACAGCAATTAAACTTAATGGCCTTAAAAGGACTGGACAGCCCCAAATAATACATTGTATGTTGTATGGTATACTGCTTTTGTCCTCACAAATCAGCTCAATATCTAACTTAGCAACAAATGGGAAATCTGCTTGTATATATGTATTTTTTTTAACAATAAATTGTAAAAAGTTAATTTTGCCTGTTTATTGGTTCTGTTGTCCAGAAACATGACTGACTTTCCTTTCACCGTAATGCTGTCACAAAGTCTTTCTTGGTTTTGCTCAAATGCCTTGTTTCCTGTGTGCACCCCATTGTCCAACAAGGGCCAACCTTGCCATGATCCTGCCCACCGATTCCTGGATCTCATCACTTGGGAGATCATAGAAAGGTTACAGCACGGAAGGAGGCCATTTGGCCCATCGAGTCCACGCAGGCTTTATGCAAGAGCAATCCAGCTAGTCCCACTCCCCTGCCCCATCCCCGTAGGCCTGCAAATTTTTTTCTTTCAAGTACTTATCCAGTTCCCTTTTGAAGGCCATGATTGAATCTGCCTCCACCACCCCCTCGGGCAGTGCATTCCAGGTCCTAACCACTCACTGCGTAAAAAAGTTTTTCCTCATGTCACCTTTGGCTCTGATGGAGCCAAAAGGAGCTTTAGACCGTTGTCCATGTTCCAAGGGACTGATCTGTGAACCCAAAGGGTAGGTGATTCTACATCTGGGATTTGTTTGGACTGTGTATGGAGAGAATATGTCGGCTGTGACTCAGTGGGTAGCACTCTTGCCTCTGAGTCAGTAGGTCATGGGTTCAAGTTCCACCCCAGAGACTTGAGCACATAATCCAGGCTGACACTCCCAGTGCAGCACGAAGGGAGTGCTACACTGTTGGAGATGCTGTCTTTCGGATGAGACATTAAACCGAGGCTCCATCTGCCCTCTCAGGTGGACGTAAAAGATCCCATGGCACTATTTTGAAAAAGAGCGCGGGGGGTGGGGGGGGCTCACCTCAGTGTCCTGGCCAATATTTATCCCTCAACTAACATCACAAAAACAGATTATCTAGTCATTTATCACATTGCTGTTTATGGGATCTTGCTGTGCACAAATTCATGGTTGTGTTTCCTACATTACAACAGTGATGACACGTGCTTCATTGGCTGTAAAGCGCTTTGGGGCGTCCTGAGGTTATAAAAGGTGCTATATAAATGCAAGTTCTTTCCTTCTCTTACATTCTGCAGATTCGACTTAGCACTCTTTTGGAGCGCAGATTAAAATAAATAATTGCAAATACACAACTGGCCAATCAACATCTGTAAAGAGAAATGGCAGGTGTTGGATGTGGTCCAGGGGTTCCATAAAAAATCTACACCCAGAACTTTCAGATACTGATGGGCCTGTGTATTTCCAGCACTTTCTGTTATTACTGTTTTAGTGTAGCCTTTGTCTTTTGGGGGGGAAGAAACAGTTCCACCACAGCTAAAATGAAAGCTCATTGATATCTGAAGTTTGTAGGTGAATGGAGGAAACATCAGCCTCTAGCTCCCCATGAAGGGAATTCCGCAGGTTTTGTTATCATCATCTGTCTGACCCAAGGCTATTGAAACGTTGTTTGGTTTCAGATGGGGAGCTTGTTGTCAGTTGGGGAAAGGGGCTGCTAAGGTTTCTCAAACACTGCTACAAGCCCATTTGTCACTCTGCAACTCATTTTGTTGAAATTACAAAAAAGTGCATTTTAAAAAAAGAATTGCTTAAAGGTCACCATCACATTCCGCAGACTGAGCTTATAGCATCTCCTACCTTGTAAGTATATCCTCCGACTTACCCTAAACAGCACTATGGGGAAGGTGTGATATACTTAAAAGTCTTGTGTCTAAAGAAAGAAAGAACCTGAGAGCAATGAGATAAATGATCAGATAATCTGGGGTTTTTTTCTTGATGGTTGAGGGATAAATATTAGCCAGGACATCTTCTTCAAATAGTGCTGTGGGATTTTTTACATCCACCTGAGAGGGCAGACGGGGTCTCGGTTTTAATCTTACCTGAAAATCGGCACCTCTGACAGTGCAGCACTCCCTCAGTCAGCCTGGATTATGTGCTCAAGTCTAGAATGGGACTTGAATCCACAACTTTCTAACTCGAAGGCA
The DNA here is from genome assembly GCF_035084215.1 of Heptranchias perlo. Lineage (NCBI taxonomy): Eukaryota > Metazoa > Chordata > Chondrichthyes > Hexanchiformes > Hexanchidae > Heptranchias > Heptranchias perlo. The sequence continues at coordinate 31,531,736 of NC_090339.1, read as the reverse complement.
AGAATGGTGCCCACTGAGCCACGGCTGACACTTTGCTTAGCCGTCACACCCCAGATATCCCACTTGGTTGCTGATACAATTTTAAGGTGATTATTTTATTTATACATTAGGTCATATTCCTGCTTATATTGTTTACAAAATGGCTTTCACCATGAATGAAAATTCATAAGCAATATAATTACAAATGCCATTTTTATTTAATTAATTTGATTAACCAGCTCTTAACCAGTTACTAATAAAATCTCAGTCTCATTAATCACTTGGAGAAACAGTAAAACTATGGTCCAGTTGGCAGAAGTTGCTTGTTTAGCTTAAGTAGATCTAACAACTTTTTATTATTTTTTACCTGGGTCGGATTATAACTTTTACACCCTTAATGTGTTGAGTTATCCGTCAGTAATCAGAATACTTGAGACAAGAAATTAACGCTACAGCATTTTCATGAACCCAACTCCAAACCATGGCTTTTCACAGAGCCATATGCTGGGTTCAGGATAGCAGTGCCATCGAAGTGTATTGTAGTGACAATTTCAAAAGGGGAGCCCACAGATGTGCCTTTCGTTTGCATCTGTTCAAAGTCCACTAATAAACTTAAAACCTTTTGTTTGCCTCATCCATCATCAGCTTCCCTGTTATGTAACCTATCCAAGAATTTAACACTAATCAAAGGCTTCAGCTTGGTTCTGATTTGTACATTATCCAGCAATAAAACCGTCCTGTCTCCAAGTATAAGATGTGCTTCTGACAACTGCATTGAGCTGCCAACATATCACGTTGCTTTTCCTAATGAAAGTATTATTTTGTGTGTGTGTAACGGTTGCATTAATCAATAAAAGGGAAACCTTCAGTTGTGACTTTAAGCGATACCCTGGTGTTTTATTCATAGAATTACATAGAATGCACAGCACAGAAACAAGCCATTCGGCCCAACAGGTCTATGCTGGTGTTTATGCTCCACATGAGCCTCCTCCTTCCCTATTTCATTTCATCCGGTCAACATATCCTTCTATTCCTTTCTCACTCATGTACTTATCTAGCTTCCCTTTAAATGCATCTATACTATTCACCTCAACCACACGATGTGGTAGCGAGTTCCACATTCTCACCACTCTCTGGGTAAACAAGTTTCTCCCAGAGGTTTCAATGACGTATTACATAGGGACATTAGGAACAGGAGTAGGCCCTTGATACCCTTATCTAACAAAAATCTATCTATTTCAGCTTTAGTTGTCCTAGCATCCACAGCCTTTTGGGGGCGACAGTTTCCAGATTTCTACTACTACTCAATAGCCTAGCTCTAATTTTAAGATTTTTCAAACACTGTTTCATCAAGGTGAGGCCCCTTTAACTGGATGGGTCAAACTGTGACATCACAGGGCAAGCCTCACCCTCACACTGCATCACAGTGAGATCAGACATCACAATCAGTTTGTAAACTGGGTCAATTTGAGTCAGAAGGCTGCACAACCAGTTTAAGTGAAGGAAAGGGAGCTGCATTGACTGATGTATCTGGAGTGAATGGGGTCGGGTTGAAGACCTGAACAGATTCACTTTGTGAAGCAAATACAAACAATGAAAACATCATCATGCAGCTGATTAGACAGAAGGCTGTGGACATTGAAAGGTTTGTCTCAACGTGTTTATCTTGTAACATAATTTGTGAAAGTCGTAACAAGCAATATGAACAGTTCAACAGACCCAGTAATATTGATGTGCAGTCAGGTGGAATAGCTGAATTTGTTGTCACAAAAAATCTTCCATGGCTTTGCTCATAGGTAGTCTGGGGCCTGGAGCCTGGTTACTGTTGGTTACTGAGCCCCACTCTCAGGTCCCTCGCTGTTATTCCTCACTGACCGGCTGCTGCCAGTCCTTGAGTTGTTGCTCACTCCCTGTTCTGTAGACAACTCATCATCATTGGGGAAAGCAGACTAGCAACTGTCAGAAAGGTAGTGAATTTCTTGAGTGTGTCCAGGATAGTTTTCTACAGCAGTATGTCCGAGAGGCAACAAGGGGACAAGCCATACTAGATTTAGGAATGAGTAATGAACCAGATTTAGTTAACAGCTTAACTGTGCGTGAACATCTATCCAATAGCGATCATAACATGATCGAGTTCAATGTAGTGTTTGAAAGGGAAAAAAGTGAATCAGCTGCTAAGATTCTAGACTTGGGTAAGGTCAACTTCAATGGGATGAGACAGAGACTGTCCACAGTAAACTGGGCAAATCTGTTAATGGGCAAAACGACTGATGATCAGTGGGAAATGTTTAAAGAAACATTTAACGAGATACAGAACTGGTTTATACCCCCTGAGGGGCAAGAACTCTACTTGCCAAAAAAGCAGTCATGGACAACTAAAGAGGTAAGGGACAGTATAGGACATAAGGAAAGGGCATACAAAAAGGCAAAAAATGGCACAGATCCTGGTGAATGGGAAAGATACAAAGATCAACAAAGGGTCACAAAACAGATAGTAGGAGCTACAAAAAGAGAGTATGAAAAGAAACTCGCAAGGGATATCAAAACCAATACGAAGAACTTTTGTAGTTATATTAGGAAAAAGAGGGTGGTCAGGAGCAGTGTTGGTCCCTTAAAAACTGAAAGTGGGGATATTATCATTGACAATGGGGAAATGGCGGACATGTTGAATAATTACTTTGCGTCAGTATTTACAGTAGGAAATCCTAAGAAAACTAATATTTAACGGGGACAGGGACTCGATAAAATTAACATAAGTAAAGCAACAGTAATGAAGAAAATAATAGCACTAAAGAGTGACAAATCCCCAGGACCAGATGGTTTCCATCCCAGGATTTTAAAGGAAGTAGGTGAGCAGATTGCAGATGCTCCAACTATAATCTTTCAAAGTTCTCTAGATTCAGGAACTGTCCCTCTAGATTGGAAAATTGCACATGTCACTCCGCTTTTTAAGAAAGGAGAGAGAGGAAAACCAGGGAATTATAGACCAGTTAGCCTAACATCTGTTGTGGGGAAATTGCTGGAGTCTATAATTAAGGATCGGGTGACTGAACAGCTCGAGAATTTTCAGTTAATCAGAGAGAGCCAGCATGGATCTGTGAAAGGTAGGTCGTGCCTGACAAGCCTGATTGAATTTTTTGAAGAGGTGACTAAAGTAGTGGACAGGGGAATGTCAATGGATGTTATTTATATGGACTTCCAGAAGGCATTTGATAAGGTCCCACATAAGAAACTGTTGGCTATGTTAGAAGCCCATGGAACCGAGGGAAAAGTACGGACTTGGTTAGGAAATTGGCTGAGCGAAAGGCGACAGAGAGTAGGGATAATGGGTAAGTATTCACATTGGCAGGATGTGACTAGTGGAATCCCGCAGGGATCTGTCTTGGGGCCTCAATTATTCACAATATTTATTAACAACTTAGATAAAGGCATAGAAAGTCTCATATCTAAGTTTGCAGATGACACAAAGGTTGGTGGCATTGTAAGCAGTGGAGATGAAAACATAGCATTACAAAGCGATATTGATAGATTAGATGAATAGGCAAAACTGTGGCAAATGGAATTCAATGTAGACAAATGTGAGGTCATCCACTTTGGATCAAAAAAGGATAGAACAGGGTACTTTCTAAATGGTAAGAAGTTAAAAACAGTGGATGTCCAAAGGGACTTAGGGGTTCAGGTACATAGATCATTGAAGTGTCATGAACAGGTGCAGAAAATAATCAATAAGGCTAATGGAATGCTGGCCTTTATATCTAGAGGACTGGAGTACAAGGGAGCAGAGGTTATGCTGCAGCTATACAAAACACTGGTTGGACCGCACCTGGAATACTGTGAGCAGTTCTGGGCACCGCACCTTCGGAAGGACATATTGGCCTTGGAGGGAGTGCAGCGTAGGTTTACTAGAATGATACCCGGACTTCAAGGATTAAGTTACGAGGAGAGATTACACAAAATAGGGTTGTATTCTGTAGAGTTTAGAAGGTTAAGGGGTGATCTGATCGAAGTTTATAAGATATTAAGGGGAACGGATAGTGTGGATGGAGAGAAACTATTTCCGCTGGTTGGGGATTCTAGGAGTAGGGGGCACAGTCTAAAAATTAGAGCCAGACCTTTCAGGAGTGAGGTTAGAAAACATTTCTATACACAAAGGGTGGTAGAAGTTTAGAACTCTCTTCCGCAAACGGCAATTGATACTAGCTCAATTGCTAAATTTAAATGTGAGATAGATAGCTTTATGGCAACGAAAGCTACTAAGGGATATGGGCCAAAGGCAGGTATATGGAGTTAGATCATAGATCAGCCATGATCTTGTCAAATGGCAGAGCAGGCATGAGGGGCTGAATGGCTTACTCCTGTTCCTATGTTCCTATGTAGATCTCGTATGGCGTTGCTCATAGGTAGTCAAAAAGAGTCAGCATAGACTTGTGAAGGGTAGGCCATGTCTGACTAATCTCATAATTTTTTTTCAAGGAGATCACTAACATGGTGGACAGGGAATGCTTGTGGCTGTTGTCTATGTGGACTTCCAGAAGGCATTTGATAAGGATCCGCACAGGAGATTATTAACAAAAATGAGAGTGCATGGAATTGAACATAACCTTGTGACATGGGTTAGTAATTGGTTAGGAGATGGGGACAGAGAGTGGGGATAAAGAGAATGTTCTTTGATTGACGGGATGTGAAAAGTAGTGTTCCCCAGGGGTCTGTACTGGGGCCTCAGCTTTCCACTAGATTTATCAATGACTTAGATAAAAGAACAGAGAGCCGCACATCCATGTTTACTGATGACACTAAGTTAGGTGGGACAGTAAGTAGTGTAGGTGAGAGCAAAGTTGCAAAGGGACATTGATAGATTAAGTGATTGGGCAAAACTGGCAGATGGAGTTCAAAGTGGGGAAATGTGAGGTCATCCACTTTGGACCTAAGAAAGATAGATCAGTGTATTTTCTAAATGGTGAGAAGCTAGGAACTGTGGAGAAGCAGAGAGATTTATGGATCCGTGTATAGAAATCACTAAAAACTAGTGGACAGGTACAAAAAATACAATTTAAAAAGCTAATGGAATGTTGGCCTTCATCTCAAGGGGGCTGGAATACAAAAGGTAGAAAGTTATGCTACAGCTGCATAGATCTCTGGTCAGATCCCATCTGGAGTACTCTGTTCAGTTCTGGGCACTGCACCTCAGGAAGGATATATTGGCCTTGGAAGGGGAGCAGTGTAGATTCACCAGAATGATACTGGAGCTAAAATTCCTTTGTGTATAAATAATTTAGAGGCAATCTAATTGAGGTGTTTAAGATTAAAGCAGTTGATAGGGTAGATAAGGAGAAATGGTGGGAAAGACCAGAACAAGGGGGCATAACCTTAAAATTAGAGCTAGGCCGTTCAGGGCAGATGTCGGGAAACATTTCTTCACACAAAGTAGAAGGTTATCTGCTGAAGCACAGAGTGGGCATCATAAAGAGAGTGGATCGTGAACCGAGTGGGAACTTGAGAATTGGGTGAGAGTGGGAATTAGGTGTGGAGGGGGAAGGAGGTGCTAAATTTAAAAGAAAAAAGTGAAAAAAAACAGACTGAAAAGTAATTATCTATAAATAAATGTAGACTAAGATATGGCACAGCAGGTTGTGTGTCTGGACTGCAGTATGTGGGAGCTTGTGGATATCGAGAATGTCCTGAGCGAACACATCTGCAGGAGATGTCTCCACCTTGAATCTCTCCAGCTTAGAGTCATTGAGCTAGAGTGCGAGTTGGAGACACTCCGACACATAAGGGAATGGGGAGGAGTATCTGGACAGTTTTCTCCAGACCTCGATCAGACCTCCTAGAGAGGTACAGGATCAGAATGGGGTTGGTGTGACCGATAGTGTAAAGAGTAAGGGGAACCCAGGTGAGACAGAGAATGAGGATCCGCAGAAACTGATGTTAGCCAACAGGTCCAATATACTTGCTACCTGTGAGGATAAGGATAAAGACTGTCGGAAGGACAGCCAGAATGCTGACCATGGCACCCTGGAGCAGGAGGCTGTCCAAAGTGGGGCGGAGGGGAAGCATGATGTGATAGTTGTAGGGGATTCAATAATTAGGGGGACAGATAGCATCCTTTATAAGCAGGATCGAGAGTCCCACATGGTTTGTTGCCCGCCTGTGCCAGGGTGAGGGACATCGCAAACCGGCTTGAAAGGATTTTGGAGAGGGAGGGTAAGGATCCAATTGTTGTGGTCCATGATGGGACCAACAACTTAGGAAAGAGTAGGCAAGAGGTATTGTTCAGAGAATACCAGGAGCTAGGAGCTAAATTAAAAAAAAAGGCCTCAGGGTTATAATCTCTGGATTATTACCTGAGCCATTGCAAATTGGTGTGGGGATAAGCAGGTTAGGGAGGTGAACACGTGGCTGAAGGAGTGGTGTGGGAAAGAGGAGTTCCATTTCATGGGACACTAGCACCAGTACTGGGACAGGAAGGAGCTGTACTGGTGGAACGGGCTCCACCTGAACCGGACTGGGACCAGGGCCCTAGCGAAAAGGATAAATAGGATGGTCACAGGGACTTTAAACCAGTAAGTGGGGGGAGGGCTCAGGTGGGAAAGGTAGTACAAATAATAATTTTAAAGCAAACGAAAAGGAAGAGAGTAGAGTGATAGTCAGAAATTATGCTTTAGGCACTACAGATAAAAGGAACACTAAAAGATGTAAAGTAATTAAAGTAGAAGAGAGAAATAAGAAATGTGTGAAAAAAACATTAGAGCAGAAGGACAAGTTAGGGTGTGTGGCGCAAATAAGCGTTCTTTATACAAACGCACGGAGTATAAGGAACAAACTGAATGAATTTTAGGCTCAAATTCAACTTAAAGGATACGACATGGTAGCCATTACTGAGACATGGCTGCAAGACGGTCAGGACTGGGAGCTGAATATACCAGATTATAAGATCTATAGGAAGGATAGGGAAACTGGTGGAGAGGATGGAGTAGTCTTAGTAATTAAGGATGAAATTACTTCAATGATAAGGGAGGATATAACGAGAGGTAAGCATGCAGTGGAGATTTTATGGGTAGAATTAAGAAATAGAAAAGGATTTAACACTGTAATCAGAGTTTTGTATAGGCCCCCTGGTAGCAGCTGTGAAGTGGCAGAATGTATAAATGCAGAGGTTAGACAAGCATGTAGCAAAGGCAGAGTGGTTTTAATGGGGGATTTTAACTTTCATATTCATTGGGATAAGCAGACGAGTTCATGTCAGAAAGATAGCGAATTTCTTGAGTTTGTCCAAGACAGCTTTCTGCAACAGTGGGCTATAAATTGGGCTGTGTAGCGCCCATTTTGTAGGCACCACGTGGTCTCCTAATGACCTAAAATGGCATCCAGAATGCGTGCTCACACTTCTAGCGTGACGTGCACCATCTTGGTAAAGGCATTTGTGCACGTGCAGATAACGAACGCCGGCAGCATGTAAAGTAAGGAGAATATGCGGTAGATCAGTGTGCAACGCTGATTTAAAGGGACAGATGCAATTTTGGAACTCAACTCTCCAGCCAACGCACTGTCTTAAGCTCACACGGGTCATAAACAACATGGAGGACCCCCCCCCCACCAGTGCTAGGAGTTATAGGTTAGTTGCTGGATTATTGCTTCTGGCTGCTGATGCATTTGTACCTGTTTTTGGAGGTCTCCTATACTTGAATACTAAGACTAGAGAACATAGCCTAAAAATTAGAGCCAGGGCTTTCAGGAGTGAAGTTAGAAAATGCTTCTACACGCAAAGGGTGGTAGAAGTTTGGAATACTCTTCTGCAAATGGCAGTTGATGCTAGCTCAATTGTTAAATCTGAGATTGACAGATTTTTGTTAACCAAAGGTGTTAAGGGATATGGAGCTAAGGTGGGTATATGGAGTTAGGTCACAGGTTAATCAGGATCTCATTGAATGGCAGAACAGGCTCGAGGGGCTAAATGGCCTACTCCTGTTCCTATCTTCCTATGTTCCTATGATAAAATTTCAATATTCTATACGGAGTGGGCTGGCTAGCTGACAGGCAACAGCAAGTGCATTGGCACAGTGGTAGGGGTGGGACAGGAATGCTGTCATCCTGAGAAAGGACAGCAGGTTCATGTTCCATGGAGCAGCTGCCACTTGCTGCCTCCTGTTATGCACCACCTTCTCCTGCAAGAAAGCGGGATGTGTGTCGGTGAGTGTCCTGCAAGATGTTTGGGTGATGTGCATGTCATGGTTGAATAGCTGCCAGTGTGTGTGACCTGTGAGTTGTGGGTGTGCGGCTTGCAACAGTGGTAATGTGTGAGGGTGAGAGGAAGCATCTGATTGGAAGAGTTGAATACTGATTGAAAGAGTTTGTTGGTATGGGCGATGGGGGGTGTAGTGTGTGGAGCAGTGGATGCGGCTAGTGCTGCAGTTGGTAGGAGATGCCACTTGACAGTTGACCTCACTCACCTTGACCACTCGTGTCAAAGCATTGAACTTCTTCCTGCATTGCATCCATGTTCGTGGTGCTATGCGCCTGGCATTGACTTCATCCCCCACTGCCTACCACTGCTTCGGGAGCATATTTCTGGAGGGTTACTTGCCCCCTCCTGTGGATATAAGATGCCCCTCCTTCTGTCCACCTCTTGCATCAAGGCCTCAGTGCTTCAGCAGAGAACCTTGGTGTATGCTCTCTCGCAGGCCCGGTACAAACTCAGATCGGCAGATTGGTGAGGTCTGACATGCAGATTGGAGGATGTGGGATTTAGAGGTGTGCAATCTTTGTTCAATGTTTCAACATAACTCAACAGTTTGTAAACATAGGGACCTGCATCTGTGTTTTACGTGTGCAATGTCTGATCTCCGTTCAGACTCCCTGCAGACCCGTATCTTATATTTTGCAAATAAAAGGTGCATGCTGCCTTTAGGAGGTGCAGGCTGTCTTTAAGAGGTGCTAGCCACTTGCGATATTGGATCACCCCTGCTAGTGAGCAGCCACTCAACAGCGCAGCTAGGCCTGGCTGCTCGCAGCTATCAGGTAAATCACCAGGCAGTATGAATGAAACTTGCTGCCTGCATCTCAATGACCGGGCACGGGTTAATTGCACATCACGACTCCCGAGCCCGGTTTCGGGGGTTATTCATTATACCCCCCCAATCCCAATATGTCCTAGAATGAACAAGGGGCCCACCATATTAGATTTAATAATGAGTAATGAGCCAGATTTAGTTAACAGCCTAACGGTGCGTGAACATTTATCTAATAGCGATCATAATATGACCGAGTTCAACGCTATGTTTGAAAGGGAGAAACCCATATCAGCTACTAAGATTCTAAATTTAGGTAAGGTCAATTTCAATGGGATGAGACAGAGACTGTCCACAGTAAACTGGGCAAATCTGTTAATGACAGAAGATCAGTGGGAGGTGTTCAAAAAAGAATTTAACGTGATATGGAACCCCTAACGGGCAAGAGCTCTACTTACCAAAAAAAAACAGCCATGGACAACAAAAGAGGTAAAGGACAACATAAAACGAAAAGAAAAAACATACAAAAATGCAAAAAATGATTGGGAGAGATACAAAGGAACAGCAAAGGGTGACAAAACAGATAGTAAGAGCTACAAAAAGAGAGTATGAAAAGAAACTTGCAAGGGATATCAAAACCAACACAAAAATATTTTACAATTATATTAGGAAAGAAAGGGTGGTCAAGAGCAATATGGGCCACTTAAAAACTGATAATGGTGATATTGGAAATGAAAAGGAAATGATGGACATGTTAAATAATTACTTTGCATCAGTATTTACAGTAGAGGAAGAGGATAGCATGCCGGACATCCCAAGGAAACAAATTTTGAATCAGGGACAGGGACTTACCATAATTAATGTAAGCAAATTAGCAGTAAGGAAGAAAATAATGGCACTAAAGAGTGACAGATCCCCAGGACCAGATGGTTCCATCCCAGGGCTTTAAAGGAAGTAGGTGAGAACACTGCAGAAGCCCTAACTATAATCTTCCAAAGTTCTCTCGATTCAGGAACTGTTCCTTTAGATTGGAAAATTGCACATGTCACTCCGCTATTTAAGAAAGGAGAGAGAGGGAAACCAGGGAATTATAGACCAGTTAGCCTAACATCTGTTGTCGGGAAATTACTAGTCTATAATTGAGGATAGAGCGACTGAACACCTTGAAAATGTTCAGCTGATCAGAGAGCCAGCATTGATTTGTAAAGAGGTAGGTCATGTCTGACGAACCTGAATGAATTTTTTGAAGAGGTGACTAAAGTAGTGGACAGAGGAATGTCTATGGTTGTTGTTCATGTGGACTTCCAGAAGGTATTCAATAAAGTCCCTCATAAGAGATTGTAAGCTAAAGTTGAAGCTCATGGAATTGAGGGCAAATTATTGACCTGGTTAGGAAATTGACTGAGCAGCAGGGGACAGAGAGTAGAGATAATGGGCAGGTACTCAAATTGGCAGGGTATGACTAGTGGTGTCCCACAGGGATCTGTGTTGGGGCCTCAATTATTCACTGTATTTATTAACGACTTAGATGACGGGATATGGAGCCACATGTTCAAGTTTGACGAAGGTACAAAGATAGGCAGCATTGTAAGCAGTGTAGATGGAAATATAAAATTACGGAGAGATCTTAATAAATTAAGTGAATGGGCAAAACTGTGACAAATGGATTTCAATGTAGGTAAGTGTGAGGGCATCCACTTTGGACCTAAAAAGGCAGTTGATGCTAGTTCAATTGTTAATTTTAAATCTGAGATTGATAGATATTTGTTAACCAAAGGTATTAAGGGATATGGGGCTAAGGTGGGTATTTGGAGTTAAAGGTCACAGATCAGCCATGATCTCATTGACTGGTGGAACAGGCTCGAGGGGCTAAATGGCCCTTTCCAATGTTCTTATGTTCAAAGGCTAGTGGAAAATCTGGAACTCTCTCCCCCAAAAAGCTGTTGAGGCTGGGGGTCAATTGAAAATTTCAAAACTGAGATTGATAGAGTTTTGTTAGGTAATGTTATTAAGGGATCTCGAACCAAGGCGGTTAAATAGAGTTAAGATACAGATCAGCCATAATCTTATTAAATGGTGGAGCAGGCTCGAGGGACTGAATGGCCTACTCCTGTTGCTGTAAATATGTACAACTACTTAACATCATTGGTAGAAGGCAAACAATCCCATCGCTGTCCATCGCCCGTGCACCCTGTTCTCTGGGTCGTAACCATGGAAACTTTTTATTGCATTCTAGCGCATCAAGTCATTGTAACCTAAATGAAGCCTAAGGGTTTTGCCAAACTCTGTTTCATCAAGTTGAGGCCCCTTTAACTGGATGGGGCACATTGTGACATCACAGGGCAAGCCTCACCCTCACATTGCACATCACAGTGAGATCAGACATCACAATTGGTTTGTAAACTGGATCAGTTTAAGGTAGGAGGCTGCACAATCAGTTTATGTGAAGGAAAGGGAGCTGCACTGACTGATTAACTGGCTGATCTAACTAGGAGTCAATGTGGTTGGCTAGAAGATCTGAACAGGTTTACTTTGTGAAGACAGTATGAACAATGGAAACACCATCATGCAGGAGATTAGATAGAAGGTTGTGGACATTGAAAGGTTTGTCTCAGCGTGTTTATCTTGTGAAAGTCATAACGAGCAAAATGAACATTTTAACAGACCCAGGAATATTGATGTACAGTCAGGTGGAATAATTCATTTTATTGTTATTGGTAGATCTCCCATTGCTCAGGATAGTCTGGAGGGAGGGGAACAGTTACCAATGTTTACTGGAACCCATTCTAAAGTCCCAGGCAGGCATTTACCCCCTGCTACCTGCGGATACATATTAGAGCTTAATGGAAATGGTTCATCTCGCGTGGCTTTTCTCTGGGGCAAGGACTACGTGTTGTTGAGCTCAGTAAAGGGAGTTTCTTCAGCAGGATTTTGATTCATCTCCATCTAAACCCTCCCCACCAGCATTGACCATCTCCTCCGCTGCACTGGCGCCAACCCAGCATCAGTCGGTCCTGATCAATGGTATCCGGCACCACCGATGAAATGGAGCGCCCAGCTTTACAGCGTTCCAAACCCAAGAAACCCAAGCGCTGTTGCAGAAGGACATTGGAGCATTGGAATCATCCTCCACCAAGAGAAGGAGGCACAGAGAAGGCAAACAACCCCACCACTGCCCAATGCCCGCGCACCCCGTTCTCTGGGTCATAATCACGTGGAAACCTGTTATTGCATTCTAGCGCCTCGAATCATTGTAACTTAAATAAACCCCAAGTGTTTTTGCCAAACTCTGTTTCATCCAGGTGAGGCCCCTTTAACTGGACAGTTCACACTGTGACATCACAGGGCAAGCCTCACCTTCACATTGCACATCACAGTGAGATCAGACATCACAATCGGTTTGTAAACTGGGTCAATTTGAGGCAGAAAGCTGCACAATCAGTTTATGTGAAGGAAAGGGAGCTGCTCTGACTGTGACTAACTGGCTGATCTATCTAGGAGTGAATGGGGTCGGCGACAAGACCTGAACAGGATTACTTTGTGAAGGGAGTGTGAACAATGGAAATATCACTAGCCAGCTGATAGTCAGAAGGTTGTTACGGTAGAAGGCTTGTTTAGACCTGTAGTTCCAGCTCGTATCATTCCCTGCGGAAGTCAGAGAGAATCACGGTAAAGAAATAAGGGCAAAATTGAAACTAAAGAAAAAGGCATTCACTAAGTACGTAGACAACAAAGGAGAGGATGACAAAAGGGAATACAAAAAGGTTAGGAAAGAAGTCAAAAAACAATTAGGAAGCCACAAAAAACCACAAAATTAAATTATCAAGCAATATCAAAAAAATAGTATTCTACTGACACATAAATAACAAAAGAAAAATCAGGATAGGGATAGGGCCACTAAGGGATACACATGATAAACTCACAGGCAATGACAGCAAAATGGCAGAAATATTAAATTATTGCTTCAGTATTTACCTGGGAGACTAATACGGTGGGCATGACATTCGAAGAAGAGATAAAAAAAGATGTAAAGACATTTGGGATAGAAAGAGGGGGGACATAATTGATAAACTAATCAAACTTAAGAGAGGATAAAACCTCAGGTGTCCAGATGAATTGCATCTGCGTATACTAAAAGAAGTTAGCGAAGAGATAGAACAAGTTCAGGGACCAATTAGCTTAATGTCGGTGATAGGAAAGATAATGGAGTCCATACTCTCAGATGTAATAGAAAAACATCTAGAAACTGAAAATATAATAAAGAATAGTCAGCACGGATTTTAAAAGGGAAAGTCATGCTTGACCAACCTTATTGAATTCTTTGAAGAAGTAACAGAAAATGTAGACAATGGCAATGCAGTAGATGTAATACACTTGGATTTTCAAAAGGCCTTCGATAAGGTACCGCATTGTAGACTCATGACTAAGGTCAGAGCATGTGGAGTCAGGGGCGACAAGTAGCAGAATGGATAGCAAGCTTGCTACAAAAAAGAGAGTAAGGGTTAAAGGTCGTTACTCAAACTGGCAAAAAGTGGGAAGTGGTGTACCACTAGGATTGGTGCTGGGACCACTGTTGTTCACCGTTTACATAAACGATTTGGACTTGGGACTCGGAGGGCCAATTTCAAAATTTGCGGACGACATCAAATTGGGGGGTAAAGTTAATACTGAGGAGGACTGCGACAAAATACAGGAAGACATTAATAAACTTGCAGAATGGGCGTGTAATTGACAAATGAATTTCCATATAGATAAGTGTGAGGTGGTACATTTTGGTGGGAGTAATAAGGAGGCCACATACTCCTTGGAAAAACAGGGTTGAGGAGCAGAGGGATTTGGGGGTACAGATACACAAATCACTAAAAGTAGTGACACAGGTTAATAAGACCATTAAAAGAAGCAAACGGAGCACTGGGGTTCGAGAGGGATAGAATTAAAAAGCAGAGAAGTTATGCTAAACTTGTACAAAACCTTGGTTAGACCACAGTACTGCGACCAGTTCTGGTCTCCACGTTATAAAAAGGATATAGAGGCACTGGAGAAGGTGCAAAAAAGATTTACTAGGATTATACCAGAAATGAAAGGTTATAACTATCAAAGATTGAATAGGCTGGGACTTTTTTCTCCAGAAAAGAGAAAACTGAGGGGTGACCTGATCGAGATCTTTAAGATGATGAAAGGGTTTGATAAGGTAGATGTAGAGAAGATATTTCTACTCGCGGGGAGACCAGAACTAGGGGCCATAAATATAAGGTAGTCACTAACAAATCCAATAGGGAATTCAAGAGAAACTTCTTCACCCAGAGAATGGTAAGAATGTGGAACTCGCTACCACAGAGAGTAGTTGAGGCAACTAACATAGATTAATTTAAGGGAAAGCTAGATAAACACGGGCGGGAGAAGGGAATAGAAGTACATGCTGATAGAATTAGTTGAAGAATGGTGGGAGAAAGCTCACATGGAGCATAGAAACTGGCATGGACCTGTTGGGCTGAATGGCCTTTTGCTGTGTTGTACCTTCTTTGTAATTCTTTGTAACCCTTTGTAGAATATGAAGAAAGATCAGAGTGGGAGTTGGGAAAACCTTCACAAGATGGAGAGACTCTTACAGAGCCAAGCATTGCAGCAAATGGGTACTGTACAATTCCTTCCATTCTTTTGAGCTGTAGGGTATTATTTGAAACACTGAAAATATTGTATTCTTTCCCATCTTCACTCATTGTCCTCTCCCCATTGTTAAGTGGTTTACTGTAAAGGGAGCTATAAAATGCCTGTAGTTGTCCCTGTTGCAATCCAGTGATTTTTATGTGTAATTTCTTCTTCTGCCACAGGTACACGGTTGGTATCAGGATGAGCGAGAGGAAATGGGCGTTTTTATCAAACTGCCTACAGACTAAAGTTGTGAGTAACAAAACCACGAAGAACAAGTGGATCTATTACAAATGAGAGCGCATCCCGACCGAAGTTTAATCAATGCCAGCAGAGATATCACAAAGGAGGGAGCAGTGCAACTGAAATTCTCCATGTGCTATCCTTTTGTGTTCCATCCATTTCTCCGTGCCAACACTACATCTTTAAGTTTGATTTTTAATTGACGGCCAGCTTCCAACCCCCCATTGATCCATCTAAACACGCAGCCTCCATCCCAGACACACAGTTTTAGCAAAATCTAAGGGTCAATCCTCCCCCCCTCCCCCACCTTTGTGTAGTTTGTGGTCCTTCCAGGGTAAATAGATCCCATAGATTCCAAAAAATGAGTAGAATCAAATAAGACCAGAATTATCAATACAAATTGAAAGTTAGAAGTTGGTTCATTGATTCTGATGATTTAAGCAAAGAATGTGCCCAGAAAGAACCCTATCCTCTTCCTCGATTGGTTGTGCCTCATCTTCAGGCCCATCTGAGGAGTCATTGAAGGGGGGGCCAATAATTTAAAACTTTCACTGAGAGTGAGAAGAGAGGTTAGGAGAAATTTCTTTTGAGTCGTCTGGAGCATGGAATGCTTTGTCACAGGGAATGATTGAGGCAAAGATCATTGTATCTTTTAAGGGAAAGTTGGATAAATATTTGAAACAGAGGAAGACACTTGTTGGACTTGTTATCCCTATCAGCTCCACCGTGACTTATTCTGGCATCTATTTGTATTGTTAATTCACCCTCCTCCTTCCCCCTTCCCCTGGGCTGAACCTTCACGTCCAGCCATCTTCTTGACCCTGCATTGGCATCAAGCACCGACCCTGCTCCAACTCTAGGCTCAGTTCGGCATTGCTTGGAGTTAACTGCACTGGTACTGGTGTGGGCCCAGTCCATACAGTCGGCTGGAGATCCACCTTGGGACTGAACAGGAAAGTCAAAAGGGGGGGATGCTCCAGTTGTTGCCTCGATGATGTAGAGTGGGACAGGCTGGCTAAGGCCACTCGCCAAACAATCCCTGCCATCCCAGGCAACACCATCGGGTGAAGCCCCGGTACCAACTTGTACCGAGGCCTCCCAGGATAAAGAGGAAGAGTCTTCCTCTGGCACCAGCTGGCTCTGAGGTGTCCATGCCTACTGCTGTCAGATCAGGCTGGTTCCGCCAAGCGTCCTTCACCAGACATCTGTCGTGCCCTTGGGTGATATTAACCCAATCCCGGGAAATTGGTCTCCAGTCCGTGCCAGCTCATTTGAGGGCACCATCCTCGAAGGACTCGAGCCCTCTCAGGCTCACCTATGCTGCGGGTGAGTTCCAATTTGGTGAGGGCAGTCACAGGTCTCCATTCACTGTTTGTAGATCTGTGTCTCTCACCCCACCACTGTGCAGACACCTTCAGGTACTCCCTACAACTCCTGAGGGGCAACCAGTTCCAAGGGCTCTCACTCCCAGGGAGGTGTTATGTGTGCCTCAGTGGCACCTTCCCCAAGTGGTAGGGGCTCATGTCTTGAGGGTTTAACTCGATCAGTGCTTGTATTCATGAGCTCATAGCTGATACAACCACCCTTGCCTTGTTCCCAGGGGCTAACAATCTCCTGTCCCTGTCGGTTCAGCCCGAGGAAGCAGCCCAGAGGCTTCCCACCTTTGGAAGCCCGGATGGGAACCTGCGATGGATCATGTCCTCCAGTCGCTGAGGCTTATTTATCTATTCAACACAAGGGTGACCTCGAGTCTGAAACTGTCGGTTCCAGAGGTCCCTGCACCTGGAGTGTTGAGTCTTTACTTGGGATCTTGCAAAGGCCTCAGGCATCAACAGTTGCTGCTCTCGTCCAACCAAACTCCAGGGCAATTTAGGTGGACTTGATAAGCACCCTCTTGTTATGGCCAAGGTAGACAGTGTCCATAGTGCCTCCACCACCCTGGTTCAAGATCCAACTGGCGAGCTTCAGTCGTGAAAGCATCAGAAAGAAGGTTACCGCCCAGGAAACTAGTCCTGTTCCACCCACCACAATCCAAATGGTGGGACATGTGGGTCTGGTGGACCTTCCTGGAGGGTTTGGGGCATATCCCGTATTCACTGCCACCAAATCCACTGGGGCCGGCTTTACTTATTGCTAGACAAATGCCTCACAAGTGAATTGAGGGAGCAATCCATGCCACAGAGTGAGGACCACCTTCAGAGAGCATCCACTGCAGCAGCAGGCTGTATGGGTGCCCTCAATGTAGGAGCAGAGTCTATCATCCACTGGTTCTTGCATAGCCATTTAGCTTGGCTGCGCACCTTGGGGGTTCCTTCAGGAACTGCAGCAGCAACTGTTTTAGCTGCCGTTTGATACTGAGGGCTTCTTTGGTGAGCAAGTGGAGCAGCTGCTGCAGGGCTACAAGTATCTCCAGCAGAACCTTCAAGCATTCCCAGATTGGTACCCAAGTTGACACTGTGTCACTTTGTAGCTTAGCCCACAACCCATCTACAGGCTCCTTCAGGGACAGCAGCTATTTCAAAGCTTTAGCCGAACCGCAATGTCCTTTGTACCGTGCCAGCCCATCATTCCAGATTAGGACCTGGAATGTATGGAGCTGGCAACAAGTAACCTTTGAGAGCCTGTCCAGCTGCACCTCCCCAAGCAGTGGCTACAAGATGCACTGTAGCAACTCGCTAAGGCTTCTTCGCCAGCACCTCCCAAACCTGTGACCTCTACCACCTAGAAGTACAAGGGTATACACTGTAGCCACGGTGCGCCGGTGGCGAAGGGAGTGAATGTTTAAGTGGTGGAGGGGTGCCAATCAAGCGGGCTGCTTCGTCCTGGATGGTGTTGAACTTCTTGAGTGCTGTTGGAGCTGCACTCATCCAGGCAAGTGGAGAGTATTCCATCACACTCCTGACTTGTGCCTTGTAGATGGTGGAAAGGCTTTGGGGAGTCATGAGGTGAGTCACTCGCCACAGAATACCCTGCCTCTGACTTGCTGTTGTAGCCACAGTATAGCCACTGGCTTGATAGCGCACCACAGATCTGGATGGGTGGGCCGTTTCCAGTACTTACATGTGGAAGTGGATCACTCTGGACGCTTGGGTCCAGGAGACCAGAAGTAGTGAGTATCCTCTGCAGTTACAGCTTGAGCCTCCATGTTTTTCATGTGGTTTGGTTTGATCATCAGAGGAACCATCTACTAATGGGCATACTGGCAGGTGACATCATGGTCCTCTACCATCCACACTGAGAGCGAGTGAGTGATAGTCAAGCAGAAGGCTCAACTGTTCAGGATATTTCTCCATTGAGCCTTGCTCTGCCAGTAATGTTTCCACAGGTCTCCTTTGTCACAGCTTCTGAACTATAGCTGGTGGTGCTGGAAGCACAGTGTTCTCCAGGGTTTGGCGCTACAGCCATTAGGCTCTTCAGCAAATGCTTCGACATATGGGTGGGAGGTCGCATTCAGGATGAATGGGCTTCTAGGCCAGTGGATATGGATGGGTTCACTTGGCATTTCAACAGGTTCGAGGTGTGAACAATACAATAGGACATTATCCACTTTCAGACTCGGTGCAGGGTAAGTCAGTATGTCTCCAGATAGACAATATGACAGTAGACCGGGATGTCTTCAAACATGGTGAGACTCCTTCCTGGGTCCTTCTGTCAAGATGACACATTGCTTCCTAATGGTGCTTGAAGGATGGGGTGACACTCTTGGTGCCTCATTTGGTCGGGGTGGACAACACTACAGTCGGCACACTCAGCCAGGATGCTGTGTGACTTGGAGGGGAACGTGCAGGTGGTAGTGTTGCTATGTGCCTGCTGCCCTTGTCCTTCTAGGTGGTAGAGGTCACAGGTTTGGGAGGTGCTGGCGAAGAAGCCTTGGCGAGTTGCTGCAGTGCATCTTGTAGATGGTACACACTGCAACCACAGTGCACCAGTGGTGAAGGGAGTGAATGTTTAAGGTGGTGGATGGGGTGCCAATCAAGTGGGCTGCTTTGTCCTGGATGGTGTCGAACTTCTTGAGAGTTGTTGGAGCTGCACTCATCCAGGCAAGTGGAGAGTATTCTATCACACTCCTGACTTGTGCCTTGTAGATGGTGGAAACTGTCGAAAACTTAATTACCTATTATACACAATGCATTAACTCTAAACACTTATTTTCAGACAAGTAAGAATTTTAATTAAAAGAAACTTGAGCTCAAGGGTAGAGTGCTGTAATACAATGGTTAGAACAACCCCTTCACTGTACATAGGAAGACAGTTCATATTTATACAGTTTAATTAGTAATGTCTGTCTATCATAGAATATGGGGGTTCATGTACATTCTTTATTGGTTCAAGTGGTTAGTCAATCAAAATAGGGACCCCGCCCTCTGGCTCCTCATGACTGCCTCGTGATTTTTGAACACAGTCTGGGAAAGCACGTTTCCTTAGTAACAGTTTTTCTTATCAGTGGGTCAGTACCTAGTCTCAAGGCTATATGGTCATTCATTTCTGTTAGTCAGACAGTTATCTCATAAGCAGACAATAGCTCTTCTGTGTGTCTTTGGTGAGAACTAGAACATAAGCTTTCTATTATATTCAGCTGGTCAGCTAACATGGTCAACTTATCCATCATGCTTTTCAGCTTTATGGTTTAGGTGTATTAGAAAGTTAATTTGGTCAGGCATTTCTTTATGGTTTTCCACAAAAGGCTTTCGGGAGTCAGGAGGTGAGTCACTTGCCACAGAATACCCAGCTTCTGACTTGCTCTTGTAGCCGCAGTATATATATGTGGCTGGTCCAGTTAAGTTTGATGGTGGGGGATTCGGCGATGGTAATGCCATTGAATGTGAAGGGGAGGTGGTTAGACTCTCTCTTTTTGGAGATGGTCATTGCCTGGCACTTGTCTGGTACGAATGTTACTTGCCACTTATGAGCCCAAGCCTGGATGTTGTCCAGGTCTTGCTGCAAGCGGGCACGGACTGCTTCATTATCTGAGGGATTGTGGAGCTGAACACTGTGCAATCATCAGCGACCATCCCCGCTTCTGATGAAGCAGCTGAAAATGGTTGGGCCTAGGACACTGCCCTGAGGAACTTCTGCAGCAATGTCCTGGAGCTGAGATGTTCGGCCTCCAACAACTACTACCATCTTCCTTTGTGCTAGGTATGACTCCAGACACTGGGAGAGCTTTCCCCCTAATTCCTATTGACTTCAATTTTATTAGGGCTGCTTGATGCCACACTCAGTCAAATGCTGCCTTGATGGCAAGGGCAGTCAATCTCACCTCACCTCTGGAATTCAGCTCTTTCGTCCATGTTTGGACCAAGGGTGCAATGAGGTCTGGAGCCGAGTGGTCTTGTATTGGTGAGCAGGTTTTTGGTGAGTATGTGCCGCTTGATTGCACTGTCGATGACACCTTCTATCACTTTGCTGGTGATTGGGAGTAGACTGATGGGGCGGTTATTGGCAGGTTTGGATTTGTCCTAGTTTTTGTGGACAGAACATACCTGGGCAATTTTCCACATTGTCAGGCAGATGCCAGTGTTGTAGCTGTACTAGAACAGCTTGGCTAGAGGCGTGGCCTATTCTGGAGCACAAGCCTTCAGCACTACAGCTGGGATGTTGTCAGGGCGTATTGCCTTTGCTGTATCCAGTACACTCAGCCATTGCTTGATATCATGTGGTACAAATCGAATTGGCTGAAGATTGGTTTCTGTGATGGTGGGGATCTCGGGAGGAGGCCGAGATGGATCAACCACTCAGTACTTCTGGCTGAAGATGGTTGCAAACACTTCAGCCTTGTCTGTTGCACTCACCTGCTGGGCTCTGCCATCATTGAGGATAGGGATGTTCACGGAGCCTCTTCCTCCCGTTAGTTGTTTAAGTGCCCACCACCATTCTTGACTGGATGTGGCAGGACTGCAGAGCTTTGATTTGAGCTGTTGGTTGTGGGATTGCTTAGCTCTGTCTATAGCATGCTGCTTCTGCTGTTTAGCATGCATGTAGTCCTGTGTTATAGCTTCACCAGGTTGGCACCTCATTTTTAGGTACGCCTGCTGCTGCTCCTGGCATGCTCTTCTACACTCCTCATTGAACTAGGGTTGATCCTCTGGCATGGTGGAGTGAGGGTTATGCCGGCCATGAGGTGACAGATTGTAGTGGAATACAATTCTGCAGCTGCTGATGGGCCACAGCGCCTCGAGGATGTCCAGTTTTGAGCTGCTAGATCTGATCTGAATCTATCCCATTTAGCACAGTGGTAGTGCCACACAACACGATGGATGAGTCCTCAGTGCGAAGACGGGACTTTGGTGTGTTGGTTTCTCACCACCTACCGCAGGCCCAGCTATGTCCTTCAGGACTTGAGCCACTCTTGGTGATGGACATTGAAGTCCCCCACCCAGAAAACATTCTGTGCCCTTGCTACCCTCAGTGCATCCTCCAAGTGGTGCTCAACATGGTGGAGTGCTGATTTGTCAGCTGAGGAAGGGTGGTAGGTGGTAATCAGCAGAAAGTTTCCTTGCCCAGGAAACTTCATGGGGTCCAGCGTCAATGTTGAGGACTCCCAGGGCCACTCCCTCCTGACTGTATACCACTGTGCTGCCACCTCCACCTGGTGATGGAGGAGTCTGGGACGTTGGCTGAAAGGTATGATTCTGTCAGGCTGTTGCTTGACTTGTCTCTGGGACAGCTCTCCCAATTTTGGCACAAGTCCCCAGATGTTAGTGAGGGGGATTTTGCAGGGTTGACTGGGCTTGGTTTGCTTTTGTTGTGTCCAGTGCCGCGTGGTCCATCTGATTTTATTCTTATGTCTTTTTATTGCGGGATTGTACAACTGAGTGGCTTGCTATTTCAGAGGGCAGTTAAGAATCAACCACATTGCTGTGAATCTGGAGTCACGTATAGGCCAGGCCGGGTAAGGACACCAGGTTTCCTTCCTTAAAGAACATTAGTGAACAAGATGAGTTTTTACGACAAGCTCGTAGTTTCATCGTCACCATTACTGATGCTAGTTTTTTTATTCCAGATTTTATTTAATTAACTGAATTTAAATTCCCCAGCCACCGTAGCAGGATTTGAACTCATATCCGGATTATTAGTCTAGGCCTCTGGATTACTAATTCAGCAACATAACCACTATTCTACAGTACCCAGTCATAGCATGGCCTAAAGGAATGGGATCAACTCCCAATTATTTAAAGGAATGGAATCAGTTCCCAATGAATTAAAAGGATGTTACAGTTGGCACTTAGAAAAAAATATACCGCGGACAATTTTTGTTCAAGCTGCAACGAGGCAGAAGTGGCAACTCTAGACAAGCCACCGACTGGTTTCAATTCATCGTCGCATGTTTGGGGAGTGGCTGCTTGTTCAGAGCTGGATTGGTGATCGTTGGAGACCAGGCTCCGAGGCCCTATGTTCGGATGGTTTTCGGATGATTAGCAAAGTCGAAGAGGAAAAGCAATCGCCTTGTAATGCATGTCCTTATCAGGGCCAGAGTGATCTCCTGGCCTACTTTCACCTGAGGGAGCTGGGGGGGGGGGGGGGGGAGGGGAGGGAAAATCGGAGAGGAATTTCCCAGATTCCACCCCCCCCCCCCAAAAAATGGCCTGGGTTTCTAATCTGGTTTTTCGCCTCTCCCAGGACATTATATGGTCTCAGGTGGGGTGGGGAGTGTATAATATTTGGGACAGGTTGAATGGACTACTGGATCTTTTCCTGTCCTGCATTTTTTGTATGTTTTAAGAGTGACGTTATTTCAACAACTTAAATGTGATAAATTTAACATCTGGAAATAAACGTGGAAGGAAAACTAACCAACTTACTGTGTGTTTTCTGATTTGTGCACTGGTCACAGCAAGGAACAGAAAGGGGAAGAAATGAGTTCTCCGATGGGGATTGCAGAATGGGAATTGACCCTGGGCTTAGCTACTAACTGGGTGAACTCTCTGATCCTCACACCAGGCAGGGCCCAGAGACAATCCCCAGTCTGCACATACAAACACACAAAAAGGGCAAGTAAAGACTATCAGGCCCATCAAGCTTGCCCCATCCAGTAGACAGTATAACCTCGCATGTTGCCGTCCGACCTCTTGGTAATGCTGTCTCTTGGAACAGACAAAGAAAATGGACAATCCAGGAAAAACTCTGGGCAATTGCTCTCCTACTCCCTGAGGCTCCAGGAGAGACACATCACAATCTAAACCACTAACTCCCTGTAACTGGACATACATCACAATCCAAACTAACCGCCAACTCTCTGTAACTGGCAATGTTTTCTCAGGAACTTGTCACATTCCTTTTAAAAGGAGTGTAGTGACCCTACACTCACCACATGTGTAACATCTGAAATTCTCTAGTCCTCTGGCACCATCCCCATATCTAAGGATGTTTGGAAGATTATGGTCAGCACCTCTGCAATTTCCACCCTTACTTCCCTCAGCAACCTAGAATGTATCCCATCCGGACCGGGTGACTTACCTACTTTAAGCACAGCCAGCCTTTCTAGTACCTTTATCAATTTTTAGCCCATCCAGTACCTCAACTACCTCCTATTATACTATGACTTTGGCAGCATCTTCTTCCTTGGTAAAGACACATGCAGAGCCCTCGTTTATGTAGATCTCCTTTTTGGTCCCTAATCAGCCCAACCCCTCCTCTTACTACCCGTTTACTATTTATATACTTAAAAGGAAATCCAAAAGTTGTCTTTATGTTAGTTGCCAGTCTATTCTCATACTCTCTCTTTGTCCCTCATTTCCTTTTCCTCATCTCGTCTGTACTTTCTATATTCAGCCTGGTTGTCACTTGTATTATCAACCTGACATGTCATATGCCCCCTTTTTCTGCTTCATCTTACTCTATCGCTTTCATCATTCAGGGAGCTCTACTTTAGATGCCCTACCTTTCCCCCTCGTGGGAATGTACCTAGACTGTACCTGAACCATCTCCTCTTTAAAAGCTGACCATTGTTCAATTACGGATTTGCCTGCCAATCTTTGGTTCCAATTTACCTGGGTCTGATCCGTTCTCAACCCACTGAAATTGGCCCTCCTCCAATTAAAAAAAAAAATCGGGGTGGGGGGGGGGGGGGTGGGTGGGGTTGGCGAGCTGGGAGGACATGGACGACATTGGGGGGGGGGTTCAGCCAGCATTGAGGATCTGGGGGGTGGGAGGGAGGAGAGGGGTCAGCTGATTGCCGGGGTCCTGTCAGCCAGGTGAGTTTGTTGGGCCTGGATGAAGCACTCCTGCTCCTCCCGGCCCATGAGCAGTGCAATAAAGGCACTCACCTCATAGATCCGGCCCTTCCCGCCTGCTTTCACCTGACGTGAATAGGAAGCGATGGGAAACCCGAACAGGCAAGGTTAAATTCATTTAAATTTTCCAATACACAAAATATTAAGTACCTCAAATATTTCAATGAGGTAAATTGCCCCTTTAAGTATCGGCCCGCCGGCTTTAAGTAGGGGCGGGACTTCCAGGTGTCTGCTGTCCACACGCAGACAAACCTGCCTGGGTTAAACACAGAAGTGGGCGAGTTGGTGCCGGGATGCGGTCCCGCTCCGAAAAGTTATTATTTTAACCTCCTACCCACCCACAACCCACCTGTTCTTGAGGGTTAAAATTACCCCCAAGGTGTTTAGTGAAAATATTAGCCTGAAAGCTGAATTTTATTATTTGTGTATGATTTTGGATGGCTTGATAGAAGTGTGAGAAAACTTTTAATATCAACTCTTTCCCTCCCTCCCTCCACAATTAAATGGAAAGGTTTTTTGCTATTTAGATGGATGGTGTAACTGTGATTTTATTTGTAGATTTAGCTGAGGTTCTATGGGAGGGTGTTTGCATAGCCTCAGGTGAACCAAAGTGACCTCCACCTCATTCCCGATCCCAGCAACCTGATTGATAAATCTACTCTTCACCCCTAGAGTGAACTTACTGAAAGATCATTTGGTACTATGAAACCATACAGCTATACAATGCTGTAGGGAAACTACCACCTCATGCATAAGTGACTAAAACCTGGTTCAGTAAGACACAGTGGAACTGCATATAACATATTTCAGTAAACTTCTTAAAGCAAATTTGAAACAGTAGAATTTATTAAATATCATGCAGTTCACTAATGACCAGGACTTATTACACTTACAATAAAAGACAGACTGAACAGAGCCCTACATAACAATTTCTAAAAGTACTGAAGCCTGCCTGCACAGTGATGTTCAGCATTAGAGCTATAAAGTTCAGTGCCAAGAAGTATGCAGATTTGGTCCTTCACTCTGCTCAGTTCTAAGCTGGGCAGAGGCTGCAATGTGTCTCTACAATGGGGAAGGGAAAATGGAAAAAGATGATCTGGCGGGGTGGTACAATACATCTTAGTGCCAAAGAGGATATTTGGCATTGGTCTGCGATCTGGCCACCCAGCTTGCTCTTTCAATGGCACAGGCACGGTTTTAGATGAACTGAAAGAAGATGCAGGTTAACTTAGTGAGAAAAAAACATAACAAAAGCAGCCTGCTCCAGCAATCAGATGTTAAGTGTCAAGCTGACCAAATGTGACTCCAAAGCATAGCCGGTGTGACCATTTTAGTCTCAACTAATTGCTGTGCTGTGGGTTGAGGGAAACCCTCTGCATTCACCATGCCAGATACTATGAACAATACGTAGTACAAATCTTAAAAACAAAATAAAATTTTGACTGTTGCTGTTAGACCTTCGGACAATTAATTAAAATGTCAAGTTCAAAACACACTGCCAACTTCCAATCACACAGAAAATTCAGCTTTTGTCCTGAGCAGACAGGCAGCAATTGCTTTTCGATAGCCTAGGATGCCTTAAGAATGAGTCAATAGAGATCTCTTTAAAAGGAAGGCTGTTTTTTGAACTGAAAGCACAAAATTATCTAAATTTTTATAAAACATCAATTAAAAATTGAGCTTTAGTACCTCCTAGGGATTCATTTCTAGGATGTCCTAGTCTCTCTGGAGAGTAATTAATGCTGTCTGCTTTGATCAACAGCTGAGATTACCTTATCATGTGAAAGAAGTTACCAAATTATTTAAACTTGACATTGTAACGTGCATTTAACAGATTGCAGGACTTGCTCGTTTCACTTTTAACTAAAATTTTTTTTTTAAAGCAGCGGCATATTTATAGCCTGTATAAATGAAAACAAATATATCTACACATACAGCTCAACAAATAAACAGTACTATGATACATGTAAGACAATGGAGTGATGACCCACTGGTACTGCAAGTACTCGGTACAGTATTAGGGAAAATATACAGTTAAAGTTCTGCATCAAAACACTACTTCCGGATGGGCCATTAATATGAATAAATTTAAACTTTCTAACATGTAGTATTAAAACATCTGATCTTAAATACACAGCAATAAAAAAAATTGGCACAGTTTCAATGATCCTGGCTGTATTGAATATCAGAATTGAACACAAGCCCCTTTTTTCTTGCTCAAAGTACAAAGAATGGGTCAGGACTGTGTTTGGCAATACAAGAAACACTTGGAGCAGCTGTAGTATCATAGAATACAGTAGCAGTTTAACAATCCAATTCTCCCCAAAAAAGACTTAACAGTATCTATTTTAGATGCACCAGAGTGTCACATAATTACTGCACATTACTTTTGACCCATTTAAGAAATGACATTGTTGGAATTGGCTGCACCTGATGGCCATTTGCTAAATGAACTGGTTATAAGTACACAAGACAGGCTGACCTGAACTATACTACTGCAGAAATCACACAAACACATCAATGGGATGAACACTATTCTAAACAGTGAATACTCTCAATAATTGCAGTGCAATACAGGAATATACCTCCTGAATCACAATTTCTGATATCTTAGGAGCTTGAAGATGATAATTAACAAAAGGAACTTATCCAATAACTTAAAAGGCCCAAATAACAGAAACCAGATTTGTGTATTTTTAAATAAATGACAAATGATGCTATTTGGATAGATATGAATTGATTTTAATTGGAAAATTTAACTGTAAGATAATGAAATAACCTAGAGACTGAAATATACATTGTAGTGTATTACAGCAATTGTGAATCATAGTTTGGTATCTATGATCTTGATTTCTCCCCTCTACACCAATGTCATTGAACACTTCCTGTACCTGGTCTTTTGATTTAGGCCTATCTTTAGTTATCAAGTCTGTTGAATTACAACCGACACTACAGTGATAAAAGCACAGTTAAGATAAATCCGTTACACAACAGATGACGACATTTCAATAGTTCAATACACTCAAGGACAGGAATTTAAAGGATTTTAATTTTGTTTCTGGTTGCAATGGATATCAATTGTCTCAATTTTCCATTACCAGTACTGGCTGGCAAAAACATCAGCCCAAAGTTTCACCCAACTACTGCTTCTGTTTTTCTTGGTATCAGTGCATTTGGAAATTGAGTTGCTTGATTATCTCTCATTTCAACTGGTGTGTAATCTGGTCTAATTAACTGACTTGTATCTTTCAACTGTTAAATTAAAGCCAAATAGTATTAAAAAATAAGGTAAATGTACAAAAGTACTACTCTATTCATCTCATTTAGGTAATTTATTTAGAGGAGAAACAAAATCAAATAACCAAAACCCAACTCGAAGGTTTGTAGTGTTTTTTTTCTCAGCTGAGTGGTTCCTTGCTGAATGTGAGATCCAATACAACACGTCTCTACAGACATTTACAAGCATCTCGTATGAAAGGGGAGGTGATTGTTGTTTTTGTAAAAATGATTTCTGAATCTTATCTGGACCATTATACATTATATTGAAAGTACTCTGTTCTACACACAAATTCTTCATTAAGGACACTGCCATAGTTTCTTTTAAATATATATACACACATATCTCCCCATGGCTGGGATCTGGCAACAATACATCAGCCTAAGCTGATCACATGGCTTTTAACTAGTGATCGAATGATACATGGATTCAACCTAAACTAACCCCACAGTTGAATAAAACATTAAGTAGCATAGTTTCCTCCTCTATTCCCCGTCATATAATTCATACAACATTCTTTCTCTGATTGAAGGACAGGATTTATCGATGGCACTGCAATGTTACTCTGATTGGCAAAAAGGAAGCGTGTTTCGGGAAGGTGAAGTGGAGCATTGCAGTCCACTCCACATGGAGCCCAGTGGTTGACAACTGGATTTGGAATCTAATATAGCATTGGCACTACTGCTCCTTTCCTTTGACATAACAGAGTGGGCTTATAATTCATCATATAGAAGTTAGAACACACAGCTGGGGTATTACCTTACAGACGAACAAAAGCTATTTGTAGAACACAAATCGAATCTTCAATAAATATGCAAAAGCAAATAAACCTTGTTGCATCACTTTTTTGAATAGAATTTTGCAACAAAGTTTGTATTTTTCATGTACAGCATCATTTTCATGAACTCTGGAGCTTGACTGCATATACGGAAGTCTAATTATGTTTAGGTACATCTAGGATTTTTACAATTTTATAAACATTTATGCATCAACCATAATCTTTCAGACAACCATTCATTTTGTGATTTATATTATTAAATTGGTATCTCTAAAAGTCAACTCATTCTTTTCCCCTTCCCCCAATGGAATCCATTGTTTCCATGTCATCGTCTTTACTTGGAATTCAAGCCAATAGCTTTCCAAAGTGGAACACTCTTTTATACCCCTCTGTCCAGCCGGGAAGTAGGGAAACTCAATTGTATCAGGTAAGCACAAGTCCGACCACGGTCATGAGACTTGAAGCATTACTACTCAGAGAATAAGTTACTGTTCATGCTCACTTACTATTGTTTTAACTTTTTTTATTCATTTGCTACAATTATGATTTAGTGTTACGTTTCAATGGTGAGGGGTTGAAAGAGGCATATCATGGGTTTTATATACTGTGATATATTGGTATATTCCCTGTTTAATCCGATGCAGCTTCCCTTGCTCAGTGTTGCCTTCCAGTCACCTTCAAATACAATAAAGATTCCCACTCTAACCTGCATTAACCTGGCAGCAAAAACAGACTTTAGTTGCAATGCTGGAAAAATTTCATACAATAATTGGTAATAAAAATTTAGATTGGTAAGAACTTGTGCAATTGCTGGAAACGTGTATGGTTTTGCTGGGTCACTATGTGACGAGCATTCTCAGCTACTTGGTGAGAATAGGTTAAGGAGCTGCCTTCATTCACCCAGATCAACACTGAACCGTACTGAAAAACCAGAGATCTGAGCATCTGTATCATTCGATCACCACTCTAACATAACATTTTCAGCTATGGTCACAGTGCAGTGAAGATGTTATCTGAAGAATGGCCAACATTTAGTCATCCTCTCCACCTAACAGGAAGCCAAAGATGAAATTCACAGCACGTTGTCGATCATTCTGGGTTTGCCTCCCAACTAAGTTTGGTGGTGGCCTCAAAAGGAGACTTGCAAAGAGGGTAGCTGTGGATGACAGGAAAAATACAATTATACAATATACCTGAAGTGAAATGCCAATTCCTTCAACCATATGTGTTTGCTTCACATACCTAAAAAACTTGGTCTTTAAACACATCCGTAATAACTACCTTATAGAAGTACAATTAATATTTAGGCTCGCACCTCAGAACATTTGCCTCTCTGTAGAAAAGTGATTCCATTTCATAAATATATTTGGGCAAATCAGACATAATTCAAACTTAATCTCAATTTCTCATTTGGCTTAGACTATCCACAACCCGAGAGACATGAATTAATTTGGAGCTCTGAGGATAAAACATGCAGGGGAAGTCAACCCATAAATTCTGTGTACCAGAACAAATGGCCGCTATTGTCCCTGGAATGCTCCCAACTTACACAATCAACTCCTACCCATGTAGCAGTTCCCTGTCCTCCAGTTAGTACCAATTGGCTGAAGAAACAGCAAGAGTCAAAACAGCAAAAAACACTGCCTGTATATGGTTTTCTTTCTTTGGCCCGAATTTTCTCCCCTCCTTGCCTGAAAGTAATGACTCTGTTGGAGTTTGGTTCCACTGCTACTAACAATGTTCTAAGTGGTCATTCTTCACGTGTGAACCTAGGTACTGAGTGTCTATGAGGAAGGAGGACGGAGATGGAGATATGCCCTAACACTCGTTCTCTGAACACAATATAAAAATTAACATTTGAAAAATATTAAGTGAAACCAAATGCCAAAGAATGAACAAACTTGCATTTACAAAGCACCTTTCACATCCTCAGAATATCCCAAGGTGCTTCACAGCCCACAAATTACTCAAAGTGCACACACTGTTGTTTTGTAGGCGAATGTGGCAACCAATTTGTGCACAGCTAGGTCACACCAACAACAATGACATGACTGACCAGTTTTGTTTCTTTGAAATTTTACTATTTGCACTAGATGGGAATTTTGGTTTAAGCTACAATATAATTTTGATATAAAGTCAGACTCAAGATTCTGAGGTTTAAATCCCAAAGGTACAGCATCTTTTTTTTCTTTTTTCACTTGACAGAGAAAAAAAGCTAGAGCCACTGAAACAATAAGGGGGCTGGGTCTCTTAATGAGTTCTCCCAAAAGTAATAATCCATAACAGTCTGGGACAATACATGAATTATTACCACATTCTGACACTTCTAGTAAGCAATTATGTTATGTTAGAAGGGGCTGCTTTTATATGCACTCAGTATGGACTTGTCTGGCTGGAACCCACTCTGATTGGCAACTCAACTGGTCAATCCTTAGACATGGAAAGCTGTGGGAGGATCAGAGGTCAAGCCTCGGCCTGCCTGCCCAGCGAGAAAAGGAGGACACTGTCTGGGACAATCTGTGAGATCTGGTAAGGAAGCCAGACTTAAAGAGAGAAAGTTCTCTCAAGCACAGAGCCGACTAGATTCAGAAAGAACACTGATCAGAAAAACTGTATTCAGCCCGCTAACAGAGATAGTATGGTGTGGGCTATTTTCTGTGTTACAAGGAATGTTGTGAAATAAGTTATAATTGACTGTAATCGTTATTCTGTTCATTCACATATCATATGAAAATAAATCAGCTTGTTGATTTATATTTAGTTTTGTCTCACTAAAGTGTTCATCAGACCACCTTTTGGAAAACTGGGGAAATGCATGTGGCAACACCCAGTTCACATAATGAGGGATTTTCATCGTTGCGATCCCAGGTCATGCTATTGTATCACTAGATATTGGGCAATAATGGTAAATACCTGATCGTAAGGAATGCAAGGCCCGCTAATGGGAGAGCTGCTGAACCAGAGAAAATATCTATATCCAGACCCAAAATCTGTAACACCAGTTAATCTGTTTTGGTGGTGTTGGTTGAACAACGAACGCTGGCCAGGACAGTGGGAGAATTCCCTGATCTTCTTTGAAAAAGTGCCATAGGATATTTTTTGCATCCACCTGAACAGGCAGATGAGATCTCTGTTTACTGTCTCATCTGACAATTCAGCACTCCCTCAGTATTGCACTGAAGTGTCGGCCTACATCATGTGGTCAATTCCTTGAGTGGGGCTTGAACCCTCGGCCTTCTGATTCAGAGGTAAGAGTGCTACCACAGTAGCAACTGGTTTACCTATAGCCCTAATATTGAGTGCAACAGCTCCTCCAGTCCAAGACATTGTTCTGGAGACCAAAGAGTTGATTTTAACTTCTGGAAAACGGGTGGTAACGGATTGGCCATCCATTATAGTCCCCGTCCGATTTTCTTTTCCGTAATGGAATAGAGAATTGGGCCGAGCACATCACAGGCGGCCGATCCGCTACCATCGGTTTTCCAGCACCGCCGAAAGTTAAAATTAGCCCTCAAGTTTCCATATTTTGATATTACATAGGTTAGGGAAGCATTTAAAAAAAATAAACAAATCAACACTAGTTACAGAACTGGCATAATGGAGGCCTTCCAAGTTCTGTATCTCAAATTGGCACAATAAATGTTTTGAATTATTATTTTACATTTAAAATATATATACTGTAGTCAAAGGGAGAAAGCATAAATCTTCTCTTGCAATATGATCGCTTTCAATCTTGTTAAAACATTGGTAACAAGCTCAGAGTAAGCAACTCAATTCAACACGTCAGCAATCTTACTCAGAGATGTACATACATTGTCATACTGATGCTGTGAGAGATGCTCTTAGGATCTGAAGGTAAATGTGCTTTATTAAGGCATCCAGGAAAAGCTGCCACGTCACTTGACCTATGTTTCAAAACTTTCTACTTATTAATGGCAAAGTGTTACATCTTTTCTTACCTAACATCTTGGCATCAAGCTTGTTGTCTTCTGTGTACTTCAACAATTCCCGTAGAAATGCCATCAAATACCTAAACACGTTTCTGTGACTGCGAGGCAGCTGGGATATCAACTGGAGAAAAAGAAACAAATGTATATGGCAATGTAAAGATTGTTTTAAAAAAAGTCATTGTGATCACTTGATATAGTACACCCAATGTAGTGTAGCACCGTGTAAAACACTCTACAACAATGAATAATTGGATATTAGTGTTTAATAACCTTAGAATACCCATTACATTCCATGATGGCTACAATGCTGTTTACAACAACTGTATTCTATAATTGTTATAAGATAAATCCTACCTAAAGGGATCCGGACTTGATAATTTTTGTACTAAAAATATAGATGTTCAGGATTAATATAACACTGCACTGTGTACAGACATTCAACAACAACTTATTTATATGGTGCCTTTAATGTGGCAAGAAGTCCCAAAGCACTCAACAATTTGAGCAGGAAAAGGAAGGAAATTAGGGGAGGGGGCCAAATGTGTGGTTGAAGAAGTAGGTTTTTTAGCAGCATTTTGAAGATGAGGAGGGTGCAGCAAGGTGAGGGTATTTAGGAAGAGAGCTCCAGAGAGTGGGGATGAGGTGACTAAAGGCTCTGTCATCAATGGTGGGGCAAAGAGAGTGGAGTATGCTTAGCAGATTAAAATTTGAAATGCAGAAGATGCAGGATGGAACATAGGGTTGGAGGGGTAGGGTGGAGCAAGACCATGTAGGGTTTTGGAGACAAATATGAGGATTTTGAAGTTGTTGAGATGACTGATGGGGAGTCAATGGAGGTTGGCAAGGACAGGGGATGATAGGTGAGTGGGACTGTGTGTGAGATAGGATGTGAGAAATGTGGTATTAGTGTACATGTGTTTGCAGAGATTCTGCTGCAGAACCAAGACTGTCTTTTGTTGTAAAAGGTTCCTGTGAAGTCTCTGGGTAACTTATCTATTTAAGACCATCTCAAATATCTCAAGGTTCAGAGTCCATTTGTGTGGACCACGTCCCCGTTTGAGATATCCACCGTTCATTCTGCACTTTTGAGTTGCTGAAGCGTGTGATGGGGCTACTGGTTTGCACTGACTGAATAAAAAAAAATACTGTTTTTGTTACATGGGAATCTGGGGTTTTTGGATGTTTTGGCGATTGCATTCCATAAGATCATCCATTTTTCTTCAAAAACTACAAACCAGTAGTGTTCATGATGTTCTTATCAATGCAAACTTCATGTCTGCATGGCATCCAGACACAAGGTTCAGAAATAAGTCCTTCCTGCTTTATGTACCTCAAAATGTGGTTACATTACCTGGCCATACTTACTGATTTCTCCTGAATTTGCTCTTTGAACAACAGAGTTTGCTACACTGCTTAAACATCATCTTGCACGTGATGAAATGCGACCACGCCCACACTACTTGGAGCCACCCTCCCTGAAGGTGAGTGCCCCATCCTGTAAGAGGACCGTCTGCCATCACCTGTGGTGCAGCTTACAACTGAAATTTCCTCAACATATTTGTCTTGTCATTATCTTAAAGAGTTAATCTCAACATCCAGGGACAACAGAGTATATATAAAGGACCATGGCCTGTGAAGGTGCACTTGTAAATTTATGAAATATGTTTGATCATGTAAGGCCAAGATTCCATGAATAATAGTGTCTGAATTTTACATTGCATGATCTTGAAGCAAGCACTTTAATGACAGCAGGACTATGTCCCAGTCTAAACCCACCTAATAGACATTCAGCTTTAGGTCTAACTGGGATTGCTCATTATTGACTGGGAATCCCAATCTTCCTGATAAAATCAAGCCCTGGAGGACTTAGCATCTAAGCCGCATCTTAAGGAGTTCAGATGAGTCAGCTATCTGGATATACAAAAACATGTAGCCAGGAAAAGGCTGCCACTACCGCCAGGCACTTTTTGAACTGGGTGCTGTTAGGGCAAAAGACAGAGCTTCATACTGATAGTTTACTATTGAACTGCCTAGCAAAATGTTACTTTTCTTAACTTCATTCTA
Organism: Heptranchias perlo; assembly: GCF_035084215.1. Lineage (NCBI taxonomy): Eukaryota > Metazoa > Chordata > Chondrichthyes > Hexanchiformes > Hexanchidae > Heptranchias > Heptranchias perlo. Next base: position 31,497,555 of record NC_090339.1, on the reverse strand, counting down.
TTTTTCTTTTCCATACAAAAAGTCTGTTAGATGCATGTTTCAATCAAACCTCACAGTTGCCAGTTGTGCTTCTATGAATAATCTAGTCACACTGGTCCAATCTAATAAAGGGTCATTTTACTAAGGTAAAGGCCCTAGGTAAATGCAAGTTGTTGTTGTAATAAGGCAGCTAAATTGGCGAGATGTGTGCCTGCTACAGACAATAAAATGTATCTGCACAAACCATGAACCAAGCTAAGCAACAGTGATTCCTTTTATACGTGGCATCCTGATAGTCACGCAAAACAATCATGGAGCTGTAACTCTTACTTGTCTGCAGCTGCGGCCATCGTATGAAAATTCTAGGCATCGCAGATGCAGCTCATAACATATCACAGGCTCTGGGAGGGCTTCAAGGAAGATGAGCAGAGCTTCAGCCACCGAATGATTACTGCCAGCTAGTACACAAAATCAGGAAATGTCAACAGCATAGATGGTCTGGAGTATCTAAAATCAGATACGCATTTGGCTTTGCACAGAACACCTATGTGGTTTCTGTTATATGTTGAAATGTATAGGATTGCAATAAATCTAGACTGTTTGGCACTCGCAGCGGAGCTACAGGTGGGAGTGGACCTAGGAGAGAGCGCAGGACTTGGAGACTACTAAAGGCCCAGGCTCGAGGGCCTATCTGCACTCGCAGCGGCAGAGAGGCAATCGGTGAAAAAAACAAGGAGCGACGTCACAGGACAACAGGTAGGTGATTGGCTGGTGAGTATTAGTTTTTTTCGCTGAGTTAGGGAATTGGGTAAAATTGAATTAAAAACTAGAAGCGTAAAACTACTGGTATCTTATTAAAATTACAGCTTAAACTACTTAACTAGAGTAATATATCCAAAATAACTGTATTTGAGGCTTAATTTGTTTTTTTGCTTGGTTTAAGTTAATCTAATATATTTTGTGGTTACTACGGTCTCTGTGTAGCGGGGACGACTGTTAAGCAGGGCCCTTGAGTATATCACTTAATTCCAGTGTGATTGGTGGGATCCATTTAATTTAAATTTAATTTAAATCAATTAAAGGGTAAGTCATGGGAGGACAGCTCGGCCCCGTGGCATGCTCCTCCTGCTCTATGTGGGAAATCAGGGACACTTTGTGTCTCCGACGACCATGTGTGCGGGAAGTGTATCCAGCTGCAGCTACTGAACGACCGCATTGCGACACTGGAGCTGCGGATGGATACATACTGGTGCATTCGTGATGCTGAGAACCACGTGGATAGCACGTTTAGCGAGTTGGTCACACCGCAGGTAAAGGGTGTACAGGCAGGAAGTGAATGGGTGACCACCAGGCAGAGTAAGAGGTGCAGGCAGGTAGTGCAGGGGTCCACTGTGGCCATCCCCCTCTCAAACAGATATACCACTTTGGATAATGTTGGGGGGGATGACTTATCAGGGGAAGGCAGCAGCAGCCAACTTCTTGGCACCATGGGTGGCTCTGCTGCACAGGCTGGGAGGAAAAAGAGTGGAAGAACTATAGTGATAGGGGATTCAATTGTAAGGGGGATAGGCGTTTCTGCGGCCGCAACCGAGACTCCAGGATGGTGTGTTGCCTCCCTGGTGCAAGGGTCAAGGACGTCTCGGAGCAGCTACAGAACATTTTGGAGGGGGAGGGCGAACAGCCATCTGTCGTGGTGCACATAGGCACCAACGATATAGGTAAAAAAGAGGATGAGGTCATAAAAGCAGAATATAGGGAGTTAGGAGGTAAATTAAAAAATAGGACCTCAAAAGTAGCAATCTCAGGATTGCTACCAGTGCCACGTGCTAGTCAGAGTAGAAATAGGAGGATATTTCAAATGAATACGTGGCTAGAGGAGTAGTGCAAGGAGGAGGGATTCAAATTCCTGGGGCATTGGAACCGGTTCTGGGGGAGGTGGGACTAGTACAAACCGGACGGTCTGCACCCGGGCAGGGCTGGGACCGCTGTCCTAGGGGGAGTGTTTGCTAGTGCTGTTGGGGAGGGTTTAAACTGGCAGGGGGTTGGGAACCTGAGCAGGGAGACAGAGGAAAGCGTGTCAGGAAGGGACAGAAGGTATAGAGTAAAAGGTAAAGTGTTAAAAAAGGAAAAAGCAGGAACTAAGTGTCACAAAACATATTTGAAAGTTCTTTATAATGCACGTGCATTCGTAACAAAATGGACGAGTTAGCGGCACAAATAACTACGTATGGGTATGATCTTGTGGCCATTACAGAAACACGGCTGCAGGGTGACAACGACTGGGAATTAAATATGCCAGGGTATTTAACAATCAGGAAGGACAGGCAGGATGGAAGGGGAGGTGGGGTGGCTATGTTAATAAAGGAAGGAATCACTAATACAGAGAAATGATATTGGGACAAAGGATCAGGATAATGAAACAGTTTGGGTAGAGATAAGGAATAATAAGGGGAACCAGTGGACGTAGTGTATTTAGACTTCCAGAAGGCATTCGACAAGGTGCCACATAAAAGATTATTGCTCAAGATAAAGAATCACTGGATTGGGGGTAATATTCTGGCATGGGTGGAGGATTGGTTATCTAACAGGAAGCAGAGAATTGGGATAAATGGTTCATTCTCGGACTGGCAACCAGTAGCCAGTTGTGTTCCGCAGGGGTCGGTGCTGGGTCCCCAACTCTTTACAATCTATATTAACGATTTGGAGGAGGGGACCGAGTGTGACATATCAAAGTGTGCAGATGATACAAAGATGGGAGGGAAAGTAGAGTGAGGAGGACATAAAAAACCGACAAGGGGATATAGACAGGCTGGGTGAGTGGGCGGAGATTTGGCAGATGCAATACAATATTGGAAAATGTGAGGTTATGCACTTTGGCAGGAAAAATCAGAGAGCAAGTTGTTATCTTAATGGCGAGAAACTGGAAAGTACTGCAGTACAAAGGGATCTGGGGGTCCTAGTGCAAGAAGATCAAAAAGTTAGTATGCAGGTGCAGCAGGTGATCAAGAAGGCCAATGGAATGTTGGCTTTTATTGCTTGGGGGATAGAATATAAAAACAGGGAGGTATTGCTGCAGTTATATAAGGTATTGGTGAGACCGCACCTGGAATACTGCATACAGTTTTGGTGTCCATACTTAAGAAAAGACATACTTGCTCTTGAGGCAGTACAAAGAAGGTTCACTCGGTTAGTCCCGGGGATGAGGGGGTGGATATATGAGGAGAGGTTGAGTAGATTGGGACTCAACTCATTGGAGTTCAGAAGAATGAGAGGCGATCTTATTGAAACATATAAGATTGTGAAGGGGCTTGATCGGGTGGATGCGGTAAGGATGTTCCCAAGGATGGGTGAAACTAGAACGAGGGGGCATAATCTTAGAATAAGGGGCTGCTCTTTCAAAACTGAGATGAGGAGAAACTTCTTCACTCAGAGGGTAGTAGGTCTGTGGAATTTGCTGCCCCAGGAAGCTGTGGAAGCTACATCATTAAATAAATTTAAAACAGAAATAGACAGTTTCCTAGAAGTAAAGGGAATCAGGGGTTACGGGGAGCGGGCAGGAAATTGGACATGAAGCTGAGTTCGGATCGGTCAGGGCCCTGTGGGTGGCGGAGCGGGCCCAGGGGCTGAGTGGCCGGGTCCTGCTCCTACTTCTTGTGTTCTTTAGATTTGAGGTTAGGATCAGATCAGCCATGATCTTATTGAATGGCGGAGCAGGCGCGAGGGGCCGATTGGCCTACTCCTGCTCCTATTTCTTATGTTCTTATAGGCCGATACTGAATTACAGGCAAATGATGGCAGTTTGACCAGTGAAGAAATAACCTCCCAAAACTCTCAATCGCTGAACACAATACCTTTCATCAAAAATCGGACAGCTGTCTGAAAATGCTATAAATTTCACTGAAACCATCAGAGACAAAAGATTTGTAGAAAAACTAATTATGTAGCCTCCTTTTGAGCTTTTTTCCCCCTCCTGCCTGCTCTGGTTTCCAAAACCAAATACCAACTGCAGCCAAGAAGTAGGCAGGCTCCCAATCCTTTACAATGCTGCTCTTAAATTACCACTGCAGGTGCACGAGAGCAGTTTAGTGTTTTTCCATAAAACACAACTGAGATGGGCAACTCTGTGGCAATGGGGTTACAGCAGTGAAGTTATGTCCTCCAATGCATGATGCCATGCATTTCTGCTTTAATAAGCTGCAAAAAATGAAGCAGCTTTTTAATGCACAATTTCTATTTTTTTTCATTTTAAATACAAACTTAAAAGGTTCACATCCCAAATTAGAATTTGCAAAAAAAAACTTAAAATTAATCACAATACCAAATTCACATAGCCTCAAAAACCATGTAGAACCTAATATCAAAAGATAGTTAGAAATTTACATCCATCTTTGTAATCTGACTCCACCTTTTTAGTTCTTCTATAACCAGCTGCAAGGCTGCAACATAGACTAATGCAACGTTTTCCTCACAGTGCAAAATTGAAATACAATTTTTAAAAGTATGCATATTTTTGGAAAACAATAATGTAAGATTAGCCCTGATCCTTAAATTCATAAGTCTGGTCAAACAGCAATCATAAGGTTAATTATTTTCCACTACACAAGGTTTCTCTAATAAGAGTCATCTCCCATTCTTGCCCTCCAGCCTAATTTCTCTTGTGCAAGAAGGCCACTCTCTAAAAAGCATGGTAAAAATCATTAGAGTCATTTGAAACAAATCAGACTACCTCAGGGGCAAAAGGGTTTTTGGCTACTATTTTTTGAGGGGGGGGTGGGGGGGGGGGGAAGACAGGAGAGAAAGATAGAAGGATGCAAAATATTTCCAGCAGTTTTAGTAACTCTCCACATTTCAGCAAAGAAGCCACAAAATTATTGCAGTCATTAGTACTACTGATTCTTCAACTTCTAATAAGCACTCACAATGTGCATAAAAATGAACATAAGCATTTGATATTACATTTAAAAAGTATCTACTCTTGGATATAAAAACCCCCCCATAGTTCTAAGCACATTGATCTATAATGATCTAATAGCTGTGCATCTCATGTTAGAGGCTCTCAAACATTTGAGTTCTTATAGTGACCGTGCAGCTGCCTGTGCAACTAAAGCTTGACTTGGCTCTAGCTCCCTGTTATAGCATAAAGGATACAAATGGTTTGTGGAATGCTCGTGTCCAAGCAGTCAAAAATCCGCTGAAGTTCTTCCTGTGTACCAGGTGTCTGGAACAGGTCCTCCTGTCAAAACAGCAACAGGATTAGATGAAACCTCCTCCAGCTTTTAAATTCTGTGCACTAGTGACAACTCACATTTCAAACTCTCCAGTTTAGTTTTAGATACAATGGTCTAGAAATTTGAGCGCGGTCATTTTTGGAAATGCAAAAAAACGGGTGCTGCATGGTCGAATTTCTAGGCCCAAGACTTCATGCCTCATCTCTTCAGGCTTCCTACAGCTAGATTATCAGCAGGGAAATTGAACAGTGGTTATTAGTCAGATACAAGTACACTTTAAAAAAAACTTTTAACAACATGTCCCTAGTGTAGCACCAAGCCATATAAATTAGAACAACCAGGTTCAACACCTGGCCTATGCTGAGTTAGCAATTGTCAGGGGAGCAGAAGGGAAAAAAAATAGGAGGAATTAGTCTGGGTTTCTATTCCTGATTGCCATTCTGTAACCCCTTCCAGATGTGTGCAAACGGGGACAAGATCAGGTTTGACTGTGAAGCTCTTATAGCCAGGCAACACTGTGTGGGCCCTTGCATTAAGGACAGCCAGCACACGGAATCATATACCAGCATGGGTCAGCTCCTTCAGGCAAAGGGTAAAACTGGAAATAAAGAAGAAAATGACAATGGGATTATGAAAACTCTGTGATAAGGCCACAGTAAGAGCATTCCTTTAAACAGGCAAAGCTGATTCCCAATGCATCTAAAATGTAGCAGTATTATAGCTATTTTTGCAAAAACACAATAGCTCAGATAACATTCCTCAGCCAGAATGATTATTTCATTCACCATTATCTTTGTATATCACAATATGCAAACTACAAGATCACAAGTCTTTACACCTATGGTCATACCTCTCATTAGCAGAGCACTATTTTTTGAGATATGGAGGAATCATTTTGAGTGATAGTTTTACAGATGGAACAGAAGGAAATAAAAATTATTACACCTACCTGTCGAATTGCATTTTTAAAGAGATGATCCACCAACAACCAAATTTCCTTTGGAATCTGCAGAGGTTTATTGTCAGTTCCTATATTATCCACTGAGACGAGCTCTAACCGAGATTTCTCCTATTAAACACAGTAAGAAATTTAGATAATTCAGGGTCAGTTTTTGGAATGGGGCAAGTCCTTTGCTGTGCCATTTCTGATTTATACAGCTCATTCAAATCCAGACCAGAAACTATGCTGTTTATAAAAATATAGGAAAGTAGTACTACTTTAATCAAGTGTTTTATAGCTATAACACTGATCAGCTTCATGAACTCCAAATATTTTACAAAAAAAGTTTTGAAATAATTATCAGCTGCTCATTTTTAAAAACAAAAAGCAACTAGTCTATTTTTTAAAAAAACTACAGAACGTCTCATTTCTGGCACGAGGTGATAATGGCGCTCTTTGGCAGAATGCTGTACTTGGAAATTATGCTAGTCATCTAGTGTCAGTAAAAGGCTATGGCATGAACTCTGGCAACATTTCACCGTTGTTTTTTTTAAATTGCTGGAGGTAACAGAAGACTATATATTTCATTACATTGTGCTACAGGGGAACATGGTGAAGATTACTTTTCGTCCTGACCAATAACACGTTCATCTGTTAACAATGCAAGGAGGCATCGACTCTCTTGCGTGCATATGGATACATGGGCACCAATTACTCAAGGAGCCATATTTTAAACTGGGGCGTGGGAAAGAAAGAAATGCAGGAATGTTAAGGACAGGGAGAGTGTGACAAAAGCCATCTCAGGAACTGAAGACTGGGAGAGGTAGCAGGAAGAAGCATTGGGGTTAGACTGAACTCAGTCAAAATGTCTATTTGAGACCCATTTTCCTTTGATATCTCAATATACAAACTGCAAAATCGTGAGAGGCTATACAAGATTGACATTATTCCAAGATATAAAATCTACATTGTACTGTATAACCATGCAACGTATCAGCTAAAGCATTAAAGAGCTGAAACTCTAATACCTTTTTAACAGTTTTCAGTTTTACATTTTTGAAAAAAATTCCAGAAATATTTTGGATTTAATTTTATTTAAACACAACTAAAATTAGAGATAATAATATTCAAAGTTTTGGTGGAAATTGGAGAAAAAATTATTTTACAGGGTTGAAAAGGTATGGGCATTTTTTTTTATTCGTTCATGGGATGTGGGTGTCGCTGGCGAGGCCAGCATTTATTGCCCATCTCTAATTGCCCTTGAGAAGGTGGTGGTGAGCCGCCTTCTTGAACCGCTGCAGCCTGTGTGGTGAAGGTTCTCCCACAGTGCTGTTAGGAAGGGAGTTCCAGGATTTTGACCCAGCGACAATGAAGGAACGGCGATATATTTCCAAGTCGGATGGTGTTGTTCCCACGTGCCTGCTGCTCTTGTCCTTCTAGGTGGTAGAGGTCGCGGGTTTGGGAGGTGCTATCGAAGAAGCCTTGGCGAGTTGCTGCAGTGCTGCTGGTGGTGAAGGGAGTGAATGTTTAGGGTGGTGGATGGGGTGCCAATCAAGCGGGCTGCTTTGTCCTGGATGGTGTCGAGCTTCTTGAGTGTTGTTGGAGATGCACTCATCCAGGCAAGTGGAGAGTATTCCATCACACTTCTGACTTGTGCCTTGTAGATGGTGGAAAGGCTTTGGGGAGTCAGGAGGTGAGTCACTCGCCGAAGAATACCTAGCCTCTGACCTGCTCTTGTAGCCACAGTATTTATATGGCTGGTCCAGTTAAGTTTCTGGTCAACGGTGACCCCCAAGATGTTGATGGTGGGGGATTCGGCGATGGTAATGCCGTTTAATGTCAAGGGGAGGTGGTTAGACTCTCTCTTGTTGGAGATGGTGATTGCCTGGCACGAATGTAACTTGCCACTTATGAGCCCAAGCCTGGATGTTGTCCAGGTCTTGTTGCATGCGGGCTCGGACTGCTTCATAATTTGAGGGGTTGAACACTCTGCAATCATCAGCAAACATCCCCAGTTCTGACCTTATGATGGAGGGAAGGTCATTGATGAAGCAGCTGAAGATGGTTGGGCCTAGGACACTGCCCTGAGTATTCATTCTCGGTGTATTCTCTGTATGTGTGAATGTGTTAAAGGTATTGTATTAGCACTTAACAATTGAAATGCAGTGCAGGAAAAGAAAGCAAGGTTTTTGGGGAACCAGTAGTAGCATTTCAGTTAAAATAAATGGAAAAATTGGATTTTTAAAAACCAGAGAAAGTGTAACAGCAAAAAAAGGGCAAATATCAGAGAGAAAAACATGATTGGTATGGGTAGAGGAGAAGGTAGCACTTTTTTGGCTGAATAAAATCAGGAAGGCCTGAAAACATAGAACACTACTTATTAACAAACAATGCAAAAATACAGCTCTCTTAACCAAGAACAACAGGTCTCATTTCCCTGTACCTTGAAAGATGTTGATTTTAGCCCATTATTTTCAAGAATGTTAAAGCCACAGTTGCAATTCATCCATCACAGTTCAAAATTCTGTACAATGTATACAATTTTTATTACTTCACACAAAATTCCTGGTGTTGCCTTTAGTACAGAGAAGAAAATTCCCATCGGCATTGAGAGCAATTGGAAAACAAGAGCAAAATTAGAGCAGCATATTCCACAGACCAGATGTTCAAGCATACAAATAGAGTTTTAATATTTTGGGGAAGATTTATGAACTGTGTGTATTATAATCTTTTCATACTCTGCCTACTTACATAAATTGGAACCTGTAGCCCAGCAATTAATGATTTTCAATTGTACATTTTTCATTGACCCACTGTAAAGTTTGCTATTTTTACTTGCACTTTCTTTTGCCCCAGAAAAATAGGAGCCAAAGCACAGCTGCCATTTAGGGCACCTTACCAGCAGTCCATGTCATTGTAGTTGTAAGCAAGAGCGTTTAAATAGATTGTTGTGGAAGTAGATTTGTACCATTATTAAAGCAAATGTTTTAGTGCAACATGCCATGCCAAATCCTGCAAATTTCTACACTTAACAGCATGTAGCATGATTTGCTGACTGAGTATTGTAATTCTGCACAAAGAATGCCAGAAGGAGTAAAAATGCTTCCATATGAATGATAACAGATCACTTGGCCCAACCAGCCTAAGGACATTTCAGACTATAAATCAGTTCTTCTAGTTTGTGAAAGTAGCAAAATAAATCCATAAATACATACATGTTAGTTGATAACAAGGTCAGATTCAAAAACTAGAAGTTAGTCAGTCTCCAATGGAATTTTTAAAATGCGAGTACTGTATTTTAAAAATTCACAGAGAAAAAAAACTGTAGCAGTACCATTTGTGCCATTAAGTATCTGTGGGCCATTTTGTAACTACTGCAGATTTTTATTGTGTATGAAGGTGATGCCTATGATGCTCCTCCAGTGGTCTAGTAGGTCAAAGTGCTTCCTGATGTAATACTAAGCCATGGCCCCAGATCTGCTCAGAGTTAGCTGATCTCAGCCAGGAGAGCAGCTGGGGCACTGCAATTAGTTTCGCCTCCCTGGGCTATGGAGGAGTGGGGGAAAAAAAAAAAATCAGCCAGGGTACTCAATCTTCCTTGTTGTTCAGTGATTCCTGTGTGCATGCATGAACATCAGGTAAGAATAGAATTGAACTCAGCTGGGATGCCCTCCATGGTCAAATAGCCTACACAGTGTAAGTTCACACATGATTGTCATTTCATTATAGAATCATGGAGGTATCAACACCCAAAGAACCACTATCTAGGCAAGGAGGAGAAAACGTCCAGCCTCTTTGCAACATCTTATCATCCACTAGTTACTTATGTATGAAGCCAATAATAATAAAAATGTAGTTCCTTTACAGGCATTTCTGACCCAACGATGCTATCTCATTGAAAAATGGCACTGTAGAGCAGTTAGCCTGGTAATCTGACACTTAACAGTGCTGGCTTCCCAACCAGGTGTTTTCAGGTTTGAGTGATAGAACTACTTGCTACTCTAATTTTTATTTGAGGTAAAGAAATAAAAGTGTCAGTTCTTTGCTGATTACTTGGTGGTGGAAAATTTGACAATGTCCTTCTTGTCGTAGAACAGGGTCAGTAGACCAATAAGTGCGCAGTATGGACAATATTTGCCCTTTCAGCTCTAGTATGTGCAGGAAAATGAAGTCTAGTCTTTGTGGGAAAATGGGGTTGGGGGGAGAATAGTAATTTCCCACCACCCCACAGCAATAAAAACAAGTATATGCTGGGAAAGCAATTATTGTTCATGTGTGAGGCTTGACAGGGAGTGTCAGCAGGCTACTTGACTAGTGGGGTGGGAACACAATGGAGTTCAATCTTCAATCAACTGACATGTGCACTTTCTAGCAGGGATCACTGGGTAGTGATCAGGAGCAAGAATCCTGGTTGTATTTAAACCTTGCTAGCCAGGGGTGTAGAGACCAATAGTAGCACACCAAGCTAACTCAATAGAGTTGGAAATCAAACTTTTATATGGTTTAGGACTACACCAGTGACTTCATACACAAGGCCACTGGGGAAAACTCAGAACATTTCTAACCTTCAAAATCCGTGATCTATTTAGAAAGGATTAGATGAAGTCAGCCAGTATTAGTCTAACACTTGCCAAATGTACTATTACCTTCTGTAACATGCGATCATCATCCTGAACAGGGCACAAGAAGAGACAGGAAGAAAAAAAAGCATCAGCAAAAGAAGGTTTTCTGAAAAAAACAAATCACATGCAGAAACAACAGAATTGAGGTAAGTGAAAAATAATTACTTCTATCCCCTAGAGTGCTGTTCATAACCTTCAAAATATGCACTTTTTAAAAACCTAGTTTTAAAGATGAGCCTGAGGAAGTGCAATTGGGCAACTGGGAAATATGAGCATTTAAAAAAAAAAATTGTGTGTGTGTGTTCGGGAATGAAATAATTTCAAGCATTCTCAAGTCAAGTATAGCACAGCAAGATTCAGGATAAAGCTCTCCTTACTCGGTTCCAAAAATGTAATTTAGCTTCAACCTCAGAAGAGTACTCCCCATTGCACCAGTGTGGCATTTTTCATTATTTCCCACCAACCATCTTTAGGCCCGAGTGACTCCAAATTAGTGCAATAATAATAAGCTTCATAATATCTTTTACTTTCTTGTACTAATCAAGGTGAGGGATGTTAATGCTGGAGAATGGAACATTTTCCATTTTGGGCATTGGGTGTCAACAGCTGGTAATTCCAGGTCAGGTGGAGAACATTAGACTCAGTAAAAATCCTTCTACAATGTACCCTAGCCCCAATCTCAGAAGTGCGTCTCCTGCTGTAACAGTGTAACATGTTCCCATTTCCCACATCAGCCACCTTGTGGCCAATCGGAGTGGGATTACCAACTAATGTTACATTCTTGGTAGTTTTATGCTGTGGGTCCATACTTCGCAAACTGATTTCATGTCAGGTCTTTACAGCCAGCAGACTGAAAAGACATTCTAGTCCATCATTCTGGCTAGATTTGAACTCAGAGATGAAAAGCCAGTGTTTAAACCAATGCACTATACAGGTCTGGGTTGTAACGTCAACGTTGCCTTTATTTTAGTGAATTTATAGAAAGATATAAGAAACTATAACTTTCAGCAGTTTATAATGGACAAGTTGAGACTACTATTACTATAGTGGTTGCAGGTGAAGATGTGGCAGAAAGAATCCTGAGGCAAACATACCCAGGATAGAAAGTAACAGTGGCACATGCATAGCACACATGTGAGATGTATGTCTTTTTACACACAAGATTATGCCAGATAAACAGCAACTCATCCACCAAAACAATATATTCTTGCTCTCAATCAGCTCCTCCATCAACAGTACTCTCCACTATTGATCGTTCTGCTGATAGGCACACTATATACCTAGTAAAAAGCACAAAGAAAAGAGGGATGCAGAATAATTTTGCAGAAATGGACTTGCAGGAATCAAATCTTTTAGCTAGTGCAGCTACTTACCATCTTCAGATCATCAAACAACATATTAGGGGCTTAAAACCACCTATGGCATTCTTTGAGTACATTTCCATTGTGTGTCTCTATGCTCCACAACTAAACTATACATTAACATGTCATTATTTGGAGGCAACTAAATGGCCAGAGAATCACATCAATGATTCTATAGGAACAAAAGTTCAACATTAGTATGTTAATGACAACCAAAGGGCAGCCTGGTTGGTGCTTCTAACTTTAGCTATACCGACACAAGCAGGGTGCAAAGTAGTCAAATGTCTCATTGCCTAGCAGAACCATCCCTTTACAGCAAATACCACTTGCAAAGATCTAAAATTCAGAACAAAATAGGACTGTAAAGAAGCAATGGGGAGAACGTACTAGTAATATCAACAACACTTCTCCAGGGTGACAAAGATTTCTTGCTTTTCATTTAACAAAAGCTCATAGATGTGATCAAACTGAAAGCAATTTTATAAGGGAATGTAATTTTGATCACTCAGTTTAAATCTGGGAGGGTGGGGGAAGAAGGGCTTGCAAGGGGCAGTGTCCAAAATGTTGCAAGACATTAATAATGTAGATTTTCTTATATTAATCCAAATTCTTACCAGGTCTATAAGTTTGGTGATGGGCACTTCCCTGATTGGCTTCTTCATTCGACACAGTGTTTCTAGTGACGTACCAAAGCAGCTTGGCAAGTAGTTTCCACCAATTGTAAGGAAATAATCCTTCCCTCGGTCCAGATGCAAAACCAAGATGTCCTCAATCTTATCCTCACCCGAGTTCAATAATGTCACAGAGTCCTTGCTAACATAAATTTCAAGTGATATATCCACAGACTCATCTGAAAGAGAACAAATACGAAGTATTCAGAAACCTTTTTTTAAAATGGAGACATTTGGATTAAAAACTACAGCTACTTGCATTTATGTTGTGCCTTTAAAAGATTAAAAAGGTCCCAAGGGGCTTCATAATGGAAATAAGTAGGGCAGCGGATACAGAGCCATAGAGGGAGAAATTAGAAAGGATGACTGAGTTTTAATTAGGTTTTTACAGATGAAGAAAAGTGGAAAGCTGGAGGGACATAAAGAGGGTAGCTCCAAAGAATAGGGCTACTGCCAATGGTAGGACAAGGGAGGGGGAGATGCACAGAAGGCTAGAATCAGAGAACCTAAGGGTGTGATTGCGGATACGAGAGTGCGAGAGAAAGAACATGCATTTATATGGCACCTTTTACGACCTCAAGACATTCCAAAGTGTTTCACAGCCAATGAAGTACTTTTGAAGTATAGTCAGTGTGTAATGTAGGGAAACGTGGCAGCCAATTTGGATACAGCAAGGTCCCACAAACAGCAAAGGGATAAATGTTGGCCAGGACACTGGAGAACTCCTCTGCTCTTAGAATAGTGCTATTGGATCTTCTACGTCTACCAGAGAGGATAGACGGGGCCTTGGTTTAACGTCTCATCTAAAAGACAGCACCTCTGACAGTGCAGCATTCCCTCAGTACAGAAAAGAAGCCTTGATTACGTGCTTAAGTCTCTGAAGTGGGCTTAAACCCACAACCTTCAGACTCAAGAAGTGATAGCCATGGCTGAGATGGAATACAAGGGTGTGTGGGGGGATACAGGTGTGCTGTTTTGATTTAATTTTGCTATTTATTACTTTTTGTTTTGATAAGTCACTCTTCCTTGAACCTTTGGTGGTGCTCTCTCTTTAATGGGAGGCACGTGATGTATGCCTGTAGTGTTAGGCTTTACCTAACCCATAATTCCATTGATCTGCTGCAAATTAGGATCCTTTCATATTACAAAGTTTCGGTTAAGTATCCCACCCGCTCCCCCCTACACTTTGGGCAGGATTTTAATATGCCAGCAGAAAGAATCAGCCGTGGGACTTGGGGGGGGGGGGGGGGGGTGATATGCGGGTACAAAGAGAGGGAGAGAGAGACCTCATCGGCAGTTAGGATAGGGGTGCAGAAACAAAGATCAGAGGGGAGACATTGGACATCGGGGGTGGGGTCCAGGCAACATCGTTTTTAAGGTATGTTTATTTACTTTTTTTTAACAATGGGAAATGTAATTTTATTTAATTTATTTAGATATTTTTCATTGATCTGGCACTTCCCGTCTGGTTTCACCAGGCGTGAATTGGAAGCTGTGGGAAAGCCGCTCAGGTAATGTTGAAATCTTTTGAAGTGTCCAATACACAAAAAATAAACTAGCTTAAGTACTTCAATGAGGTAAATTTGCCCCTTTAATTATCAGTCCACCAGATTTAAGTGGGGATGGCACTTCCTGGTGATTGATGTGCACACGCACACAGGTTTGCCTGAGTCTCATTCAAAAATGTGTGGGTTCCAGCTGGGATGTCTGCCCGCTCCCAAAAACACCGATTTAGATTGCCCCCCTGCCCCCAACCCATCTGATTTTCCCTTTTAAAATCCTGCCCTTTATCTTCAATCAACCTACACTTAGGGCAAGGAAATTGGAGGACCTCCTGGTGGGTCTGTAAGTCTGCCAACCACCGGTATGGGATACGATAGATCATCAGGCACAGTTGATCCTGCAGCTTTAGTTCATGCCTGGGTGACCCTTCAGCAGCAACATGCACGTGGCAGTTCACTGGGTACCTTCCATAACCAGTGGGAATGCATGGATTGTTTTGTTTGCTTTCCCCAGACTTCACAGTTTTAATTTTAGTTGTGTATAAACGTAAGTTTGGATTAAATGTCAATTTGGGTAAGTAAACTCCTCCCTGAATTTTTGGTGGTGTCTTCCTTGCATAGAGAGGTGACCTGATGATGTACCCTACAATCCACTTGCCCATAGCAAAATAAGTTCCGTTTATACTTTATATGTTTATTAATATTTATTCCTATATGCACTACTCTGTTTCTTCACATTAATATCAATTTACTATATCTTACCCAACTACATAAATGATCCTAAGTCTTCCAAAAGACAATAAATCTTTCTCATTTTTGTTCTAAAACTATGTTTTCTTCTCTATGATTCCTGTGCTCTTTAAATGTTCATTAATAGCACCCTCACACATTTTTACCATCATGAATGTTAAGTTTGGCAGCCTTTAATTTCCATGTTTGTGCCTGATTCTTTTGACAACTGATACATTTGCTAACCTGAATCCTCATATTCAGATCCAGTATTTATGGATATTTTTTCGTAACTTCTTTGTGTGTTGTAGATTGCTTAGTCCCATTCACTATGATGGGAATTTGCTTAGTCAGTCTCCCTTTGCGAAAATTAATGCAAAGAATGCATCTTGTATACTTGACACATTCTGATAATCTCAATAATTTTATCCAATTTATTCTTTAATGGACCCATCTTTCTTCTACTATTAACAGAGCTACAAAACTTTTTAGCCTGTCTTGCTGCTGTGCAATGTCATTATTTTCTCTTATTTTTTCTAATATTTTCTTTAGCTATCCTTAGTTGCATTTTGTATCAATCCCAAACTTTTTGTTTTTGTTTCCTTGCATCTTTGAAGTATTTCTTTTTGTTTAAGGTTTCTTCTACTCTAATCTCTTTATTAAACTACTGTGACCAGCAAAGACAGGGATTTTGGGGGATCAAGACTTAGGGGTCAATTTTCGGATGGCCGAGCTGGTGCGTTCGTGGCGGGGGCCTCCTAAAATTGGGTATTCCCGGAGCCCGACTCCAACCCCCCACTTCCGGGTTCCTCAATGACGCATGCGGGATCCCAATTAAGATAATTATCTGGGTACTTGAGGTCGTTTACAGACCTCATTAGTTGGAGATTTTTTGAGGATTCGGATTTTGGACTACCCAGAGCGTGTTTCCCATGCTGGGGGAAACACTCCCTGTTTAAACAGACGTATTGCAGCCTGCAGCCAGTGGCAACTGTAAAGGTCCATTTGAAAGGTGCAGGGTATACCCTCATACATTGCAACAGGGCACTCGGTCACCTCAGACAAAGTTTTGCCTGCCACACCGTTGTCTCCACAATCCAAATTAATAAATCACACCCTAAACTCTGCTGTCCAAACGCATTTACTTTCTTTGTGGACCCCCTCACACCATCAGGATTTGGGGGGGGGTCCATTGCTGCATTCATCACACCATTGGAGGACGAGCAACATCACCAGGAGTGCCGTCCACCTCCGCCACATGGAGCTACACAACACAGTGCTGCACAAAAGGCACCTGCACAAAGCAGTCGTGCAACTACACATACACCCACTGTAGGGTGAACCAATGGGTGGCATCAAGGGTGTTCATGGAGAACCTCATGAAAGGGCATTATTGCACAAGCCAGTCCAGAATGGCCAAGACGTGGCAGTAATGGTGACAATGTGATAAGTAATGTGAGTAGATCAGAAATCAAATAAGTAAAAACCATGACAAACCCTCAAACACCCTTGTGCATCCCCTTCATGCTCACGACACGTTTGCCTTATGCTTCCTACTACACATACGTGATGCATGCCCTGTGGCTGCAGCACAGGTAGTGGCAGGTGGGGTGAGGCTGACCGTGAAAGAGATGTATGAGAGGGTGAGTATGAGATAGAGCCATGAGATTGTATGAGTATTGGGTTGAGTGGTAGTGGTGGGATGAGTACTGGGAAGGTGAGGAAGTGCAGGTAAGATGAGGATGAGGGTTCACTGGGTGTGAGGAGTGATGTGACAGAGTAGTGTTGGCAGTGCAGAAGGAAATGTGGGGTGGGGGCGGTGATGTGGCAGATGGAGTGTAGGGGAATGTGTAAGAGTACACACATTGGCTGACCTGGTTAGGTTATTGAAGCGCCTCCTGCACTGTATGCAGGTGCGTGATATGTTGGTGGTGCTGGTGACCTGCCTTTGTGGTGGCAGAGGCAGGCCACTTCCTCCCGTCCGCTGGGTGGAAGATCTCCCTCCTCCTCGCCCCATCCATTAAGACCTGGAGTAAGGCATCATTAAACCTGGGAGCAGCCTTCCCCCTGGACTGCTCCATGCTGTAATTTTGCCTAATTTCTGCAGCATCAGTCATTGGAGGACTGTCCCTTTAAATAGGGCTCCTCCAGCTGACAGCCTATGATGCGGGTGCGCAGTCCGCCCGCTGCGCAGCTTTCCAGCGCGAAACCCGGAAGCCAAAGTAAGTGGCTTCAATTTACTTACGATCGCGTGCCAAACCCACCGATTTTACTGGGCACGTTACTCACGCGCCCAGTCGACCCCCCGCTACCAACCCGCCTCCCTCCTAATATCGGGCCCTTAGTGTTGGGCAGGATATGGACAGTGCAGCTTTGGGCGAATTGGAGTTTGCTTAGGAGGCCAGTGAGAAGGACATTAGAGAAATTGAGATTAAAAAGTCTGTATTACCGTTTTGGTAGTGGTGCAATTGAGGTAGGGACAGAGATGATGGTGAGAGAGACAATGATGAAAATAAGCAGTCTTGGTGAGATAGGATATGGGGTAGCACAGGATGAACTAGCAGCCGGGTCAGGGGAATGGAGTTGGAGGCAAGGGTAGAGTTTTTGCCAGGAACTGATAAGATGGTTTGTTTCCCCAGTGTCCCATTGAAGAAAGTTCCAGACTTTCTTTACTCGTATTTTATACCATTTAATACATGCCATTTTTCTTCTCTTCTATTTTTAAATATGATTTCTAAATCTTGGGCCATCATATTATTTTTGGCCTGAGCTTTGACAACAATTGTGATGGCACAAAGATTGCTCGGTCCCAGGTGGTCAATCTCCAATTTACTAACCAGCTCTCGTGACTTGCTAAACACAAAATACCACATAGGTTCTCCTCCAGGAGCCTAGCGTGCTAGAATCATAGAATGGTTACAGCACGGAAGGAGGCCATTCAGTCGAGTTTGTGCCAGCTCTCTGCAAGAGCAATCCAGCTAGTCCCACTTCCCTGCCCTATCCCTGTAGCCCTGCAAATTTTTCCTTTCAAGTGCTTATCCAATTCCTTTTTTGAAAGCCACAATTGAATCTGCCTCCAACACCCCCTCAAGCAGTGCATTCCTGATCACAACCACTTGTTGTGTAAAAAAGTTTCTCATGTCTCCTTTGGTTCTATTGCCAATCACCTTAAATCTACGTCCTCTGGTTCTTGATCCCTCCGCCAGTGAGAACGGTTTCTCTCTATCTAGTCTGTCCAGACCCTTCATGATTTTGAATACCTCTATCAAATCTCCTCTCAACCTTCTCTGCTCAAACGAGAACAGCCCCAGATTCTCCAGTGTAACTGAAGTCCCTCATCCCTGGAATCATTCTAGTAAATTTCTTCTGCACCCTCTCTAAGGCCTTCACATCCTTCCTAAACTGCGGTGCCCAGAACTAGACACAATACTCTAGTTGTGGTCGAACCAGTGTTTTATAAAGTTTCATCATAACCTCCTTGCTTTTGTACTCTATGCCTCTATTTATAAAGCCGAGGATCCCATGTGCTTTCTTAACTGCTTTTTCAACCTGCCCTGACACCTTCAACGATTTGTGCACATATACCCCCAGATCTCTCTGTTCCTGCACCCACTTTTAGAATTGTACCCTTTAGTTTATACTGCCTCTGCTCATTCTTCCTACCGAAATGTATCACGTCACACTTTTCTGCGTTGAATTTCATCTGCCACGTGTCTGCCCATTCCAATAGCCTGTCTATGTCCTCTTGAAGTCTATCACTAGCCTCCTCACTGTTCACTACCCTTCCAAGTTTTGTGTCATCTGCAAATTTTGAAATTGTGCCCTGTGCACCCAAGTCCAAGTCATTAAAATAAGAAAAGAAATGGTCCTAGTACCAACCCCTAGGGAACACCACTCTATACCTCCCTCCAGTCTGAAAAACAAACGTTCACCACTACTCTCTGTTTCCAACTACTTAACCAATTTCGTATCCATGCTGCCAATGTCCCCTTTATTCTATGGGCTTCAATTTTGATGACAAGCCTATTACGCGGCACTTTATCAAACGCCTTTTGGATGTCCATATACATCACATCAACTGTATTGCCCTCATCGACCCTCTCTGTTAGCTCATTAAAAAAACTCAATCAAGTTGGTTAAACACGATTTGCCTGCATGCGGAAACTATCCTTTACTGTATAAGTGAATTTGTATTTTAATATCTCCCTTCTGCTGGTCTCTGATCTAACCATTGTTAATTATGGGGAATTTCAATTTCAGAGATGTTGAAATTCCCCATAATTAACAAAGTACAATGTTCCACGGCTGTCCTTGTCTGCTTACTCACCTTTCACTAGTGGTCTATAGTTAATAATTTATAGTGGTTTGGTTCTATTCATATTAAGGCGGATTCCCCAGTCAGGTGCTTACCAGAAGCGATGGTTGGGAGATTGTGGGTCTGCAGTTCTTGATCTTTCATCCATTAATTTAAATGGGAAGGAGCGCCACTCCTGATTGGGAGTGCCCGAGTGAGGAAACTGGCCCTATTGTCTCATCTTTATCTCCTTCTACTGTTGTGTCCACTTTTTCTGTCTCTACTAAAATCAGTCCTGATCAATAATGCAATTCCTCCACCTCTCTGTGTACATCTACAGTTTAAATATTTTATACCATCTTAGTTCCAGCTCTTGGTCATCCTCTGCCATTAGTCATATTTCTGAGATGCCAATATTCTCACTACCATTAACTCCAGTACTTTATTCCTGCTACTCTTTGAGTAAATATAAAAATGATTAAGCACGTCCTTCAAAACACTTCTTTTCTTATTTGATTGTTGTTATTTACACCATTCATATTCCTTCTCTCTCTTTCTCTAATCCCAGATTCTGAGGCTATCATCTTTTCCCCTTACATCACAGCAGCAGTCTCCAGAGGGATGCAGTGTAACATGGGAGGCGCTCAAGATGATAGCGGGCGCTAAATTGGGCCGTATGGCGGCCATTGTTTCGGCGCAACATGGCCTCTCCGACATCCAAGATGGTGTCTTGGATGCGCACGCACGTTTCCAGCGGGACGTGCACCAGACGCCATCTTGGTATAGGAATTAGTGCAGGCACAGATAACAAACGCTGGAATCTCGTAAAGTAGGGAGAAAATGGCTTAAAATAGTGTGCAACGCTGATTTAAAATGATAGACACCATTTTGGGACTTAACGCTCAACTCAACGCACAGTCTTAACCTCGACCATCTGAACGTATCTTAGAGTGACTGGAGAACCCCCCACCAGTGCAATTGAAAGGGACCATGCAGGATTTGCAGGTTAGTGACTGGATTATTGCTTCTGGCTGGCAAGACATATTATAACTGTTTTTGGAGGTCTCCTCAACTTCAATACTAGGACACGGGGACATAACCTAACATTTAGAGCCAGGACATGCAGGAGTGAAGTTAGGAAATGCTTCTACATGCAACGGGTGTGAGACATTTGGAACGCTCTTCTGCAGACGGCAGTTGATGCTAGCTCACTTGTGAATGTTAAATCTGAGATTGATATATTTCTGTGAACCAAGGGATATGGGGCTAAGACAGGTATATGGAGTTAGGTCACAGGTCCACCATGATCTCAATGAATGGCGGAACAGGTTCGATGAGCTTAATGCCACTGCCACTTGCTGCCTCTTGGTATGCACCACCTTCTCCTGAAAGAAAGCGGGACGTGTGTCTGGGTGATGTGCCTGTCGTGGTTGAATAACTGCCAGTGTGTGTGGTCTGTGAGATGTGGGTGGGCGGCTTGATAAAGTGGTAATGTGTAAGGATGAGAGGAAGCATCTGATTGGAAGAGTTGAGTACTGATGGAAAAAGTTTATTGGTATGTGGGGGATGGGGGGTATAGTGAGTGGTGCAGTTAGTAGGAGAAGCCACTTGACAGTTGACCTCACTCATCTTGACCACTCATGTCAAAGCATTGAACTTCTCCCTGCACTGCATCCATGTTCATGATGCTGTGCACCTGGCATTGACTGCTGCCTTTCGAGTATATGTGTGGAGGGCCTCTTGCCCGCCCACCCCCGCGGAGATAGGATGTCTCTCCTTCTGTCCACCTCTTGCACCCAAGGTCTCTAGTGCATTAGCACAGAACCTTGGTGCACGCACTCTTGCAGGCCTGGTACCAACTCAGATCGGCAGTTTGGCGAGGTCTGGCGTGCAGATTGGAGGATGTGGAATTTAGTAGTGCACAACCTTTGTTCAATGCTTTAACATAACTCAGTGTGTAAACATAGGGATGGGACCTGCATCTGTGTTTTATGTGTGTGATGTCTGATCTCAGTTCAGACAGTAGACTGTTATTTTCATCAAATAACAGGCACCAGCTACCTTTAAGAGATTTTTAAGAAACATTCTCCCTTTAAGAGATTGAGCTCCCTCTGGTGGTGGGAAGGGCGAATTGCATTGATTCCACGTGCAAGGCCTGGAAAGGAAGGCCAATTGCAGGCAAGACCTCAGGTAGGTCGAAACGTGTGTCCTGCCTGCGTGGGGTCCATCGGGTGCGGGGTACTAGCGCATCGCACTACCCCCAGCCGAAACGAACCCTTATCCAATTTCTCCCCCATCCTCTCAATCAGGGATTAGAGAGAAAAAGTACCTCTGTAATGGGGGTGATGAGAGAAAGAGTCTCTCTGTAAAGATGAAAGTGACTGCTCTGCTAGCTTTCAAGGAAGTGATTTGTTGGGATTGCTTTTCTGAATATGGATAAAGCCATGTGTCATTTATTTTTCTTATAATCTTTTTAAACGATTAAAAATTCAAAATGTTCAGTGGGCATCTGGGAGTTGGGATGGCAGCATTTGGAAACTGTGCATACAATTTTAACCCAGCAGCTTGGAAACATTTTTCAGAATCGTAAGTATTTTGCAGCATTGTCTTGGATTTTTGGGGAATACAAAGGGAAAAATTTCCTCCTAAAGACAAAGAAAATCAGTTCTTAATTTGCCATTTTCAATGAATATAACAACTTATACTTCTGCAGTACTGCTCAAGTACAGAAAAATGTAATAGCATTGACCAAATGTGTCAAAGTTCAACCGAAATTCCAACAGCTAAATTGTGTTACAGGTTTTGCTCGCACTCATGCGGCATAATTTTTGTCTGGAGCCGGGAAGGGGGTGGGAGGGGTCGAATTGCGGACGGGAAACCCGGAGGAACGGGTTTCCCGGACGTCCTTACGATTTTGACGCAAGGACGTCTTTTTTTTTAACGGTTTCCCGCCCAACAGGCCAGCCTGGTTGACAGGCTGGTCTCAGTCAGACGGGGGTGGGGGGGGAGGAAATCGGGGGTTGGAAATCATGGAGGGGGAACGGCACTTGTCTTGGGGGGAGGGGGGGGGGGGTGGGGGAGAGAAGAGGGGCACTCCAGGTAGGCTTGTTGGGCCTGTGGGAATAACTCCTGCTCCTTTGGGCCCACAAGCTGCGCTATAAAGGCACTTACCTGCAGTTTCAGGCTTTCTTGCCTCCTCTCACCTGAGACCTGCAGTCTCCTTAAAAGCTTTTAATGCCTGACCTGCCTCCTGAAAGCGGGTTGGTTGCCCACACCTCATCCCGCCCCTGTGAAAACCGGAAATGGGCAGGATGGAGGCAGTTTTTAGATTTTTGCAATTTTTAATGCCCCTCCCAGCCCCCAACCCACCCGTTTTTCCAGACTAAAATCATGTCCGTGGAGTCTGAGTAGTGCTGTTTAATCAAGGAGGAAAACAGTCATTGATTAAAAATTGTTTCTCTCATCAATTAAATTAAAATTAGAACTAAATTTTTTATTAAGACTAAAACTAAAGTTCAAGAGACAAGAGTAAAATTAAAATGATTTCTAGGATTAAAAGAATAGGAAGTAGTCCACAACTTGTGGAACAGATGCTGGAAATTCAAGCAGATGAATAAAGTCTGAGTTATCATTCAAGCTCTCGTTTATTTCTCAACAGTACTTGTGGCCACATGAGCTGTACGAGAAGTGAAACAAATGTCATTTGTCAAAACATAAATTTTGAAAAAAAGACAAATCTGGAAAGCAAACACAAAATGACAATTTTTTTTCAAAGATTAATACTAAAAATATGGCTAAAATTTGGGAACAAAAGACTAAATTCCTTCTGAACTCTAAACAAAATACTTAAGTTTTAGGTCTAGAGACCAAAGCTAAAATTAAAATTATTTCTAGGTATAAGTCCAACGCTGATAGAAGTCAATGATCTGTGACAGCACCATTATATTAGAGGACAACTAAATGGTGGCTGTTATTCTCAGTTTACTTACTAGGTTCGAGATATCCTTCACGGGGTTCTGCCCGTAGCCACAATTTACTGTAATGGCTGTCATTCAGTTTGGGAATGAAGGAGAAATGACATGGCACCTGCCCATCATTAGTAATCTGAAACTTTTCCTTCTGCAGTTGTCGGAACTTAACGTCCCCAAAAGTAAACTGAAATTAAGAGAACAAAACAAAACATATCATGAGTCTTTTGTTGACTCTCCGTTTTGGTTCAATTATTCCGGTACATGTTTAAAAGAATACTTAAGAAATTACTGGTGGTAATATTTTTTATTTAACCTCATATATCTCAAAGATCCTGGAATAATTGACCTGTTGTCTCTTAACATCACATAAATGTCCTCCTATTGCTTTCACTTTGCCACTTCCACAAAGCTTAGAAAGGATGGATGCCTAACTATTAATGTCCTGTACTGGCTAACACAAGATGTGCTTGCTTTGTGGGCTAGGTGGAATATGAGCATTTGCCTGTTGCAGGATACTCTATCCAATTCATGGTCGAAGAGTTCCTCTGGCTAATGCTAATGACTGACAAGTCAAGCTCCAAGATGGAGCATTACGCTGCTGCATCCAGCAGGGTAGCTGCAAACCGATTTTAAGTTCCTCGAATGAAACTCTTAAGTGATTTGCTGCTAAGCTGGTTAGAGCTATTTTCTTTAATGTGTTCTCCTTTGACAGTCACTTAACTTTTTAATAGAAGAACTTTACATTAGGGACAAAAATGATTAATTATTACCTTGATGCAGAATATCACAGACAAATATGGTTTTAAACCACATTTTCTCCTCATTACTTAATCATAAATATATCTTTCCCAATACAGTACTACTTGTATGATGTACTCCCCATTACTCTCATTAAAGATAATTACACCAACTTGCAAATCAGGCCGCTAGAATTCCACTGAACCTTATATTATAGGACATTCTCTATAGCACACATCCAGTTCAAAAAGCTAAACAGCATTATGAATGGAGTACATGGCTAAGGTTAATTTTGTATCCCATAAGCAGTGACCAGAACAGAAGCTTCATTCCAATTATGGCAGTACTACTTGAGTGGGTAAATATTATTTAATATTCCAGACACAGTTCGCTAAAAGTGGTAAAACTATAGTTGCCATGCAGCTTCTTCTATTTGCATGGACCTGCATATGTAGATATTGTGCAGCAATTTAAGTGACAGTCTGGTAACCAGTATATAAAGGTGTCCACCTGGCTGGTATCCGGTACTTATGGAGGTGGAGCAATCTGATAAAAATCGAAGTATTAATTTTGAATGTTGCCTGACAAAATAGCCTTGGATTCTGTTTTGTCCAGAGTGACATTCAGTGGGTCCTAGGCTACAATCCTGATCTATTCAGGCACCAACACACGCAAAGTTAATTCATATACAGTACATCTGAAATAAAAAGGAGATTTTCACATAGCTCACATCCATTTAGAACCCAATTGTACAACAAACGCTAGCAATATTGTAGGTGACCAAAGGGTTGATAATGTTCAATCAAGAATAGTAGCTATGCACTTACATCCCTTCTGCTAAGGCATAAAGAAGGTAAGAACTCATTCTCCATTCGGTCCATCACTCGAACAATATCTTCAAACACCTTCTTGTACCTGCGCTCATCTACAATTTTCACCTATGGCAGAATGGAATAAGGTAATTATCTGATATTTCTCTTGGTTACACAAAATCTACATATATTAATTTCTACATAGAATCATAGCATCGTTACAGCACAGGTCATTCGGTCCATTGAGCTCGTGCCGGCTCTTAGTAAGAGCAATCCAGTTAGTCCCATTCCTTCTCTTCTTCCCCATAGCCCTACAAATTTTTTCTCTTCAACTATTTATCCAATTCCTTTTTGAAAGCCACGATTGAATCTGCTTCCACTTCCTTTCCAGGCAGCGAATTCCAGGTCATAACTACTTGCTGCATAAAAAAGCTTTTGTCAATCACCTTAAATCTGTGTCCTCTGGTTCTCGACCCTTCCACCAATGGGAACAGTTTCTCTATTTATTTTATCTAAATCCTTCATGATTTTGAACACTTCTATCAACCTTCTCTGCTCTAAGGAGAACAACCCCAGCTTCTCCAGTCTATCCACATAACTGCAGGCCCTCATCCTTGGAACCATACCAGTAAATCTCTTCTGCACCTTCTCTAAGACCTTCACATCCTTCCTAAAGTGCGGTGCCCAAATTTGGACAATACTCCAGTTATGGCCGAACCAGTGTTTTATAAAGGTTCAACATAACTTCCTTGCTTTTGTACTCTATGCCTCTATTTATAAAGTCCAGGATCTCGTATGCTTTTTTAACCGCTTTCTCAACCTGTCCTGCCACCTTCAAAGATTTATGCACATATACCACCTGGTCTCTCTATTCCTGCACCCCCTTTAGAATTGTACCATTTAGTTTATACTGCCTCTCCTCATTCTTCTTGCCAAAATGTATCACTTCACACTTCTCTGAATTAAATTTCATCTGCCATGTGTCCGTCCATTTCACCAGCCTGTCTGTCCTCTTGAAGTCTATTACTGTCCTCCTCACTGTTTACTACACTACCAAGTTTTGTGTCATCTGCAAATTTTGAAATTGTGCCCTGTACACCCAAGGCCAAGTCATTAATATATATTAAAAAAGCAGTGGTCCTTGTACCAACCCATGGAGAACACCACTGTAAAACTTCCTCCAGTCCAAAACATAACCGTTCACCAGTACTCTCTGTTTCTTGTCACTTAGCCAATTTCATATCCATGTTGCCACTGCCCCTTTTATTCCATGGGCTTCAATTTTGCAGACAATCCTATTATGTGGCACTTTATCAAACGCCTTTTGGAAGTCCATATACACATCAACCGCATTGCTCTCACCAAGCCTCTCTGTTACCTCATCAAAAAACTCAACAAGTTAGTTAAACACAATTTGCGGTTAACAAATCCATGCTGGCTTTCCTTTATCCACACTTGTCCAAATGACTATTAATTTTGTCCCGGATTATAGTTTCTAAAAGCTTCCCCACCACCGAGATTAAATTGACTGGCCTACAGTTGCCAGGTTTATCCTTACAACCTTTTTTGAACAAGGGTGCATCATTTGCAGTTCTCCAGTCCTCTGGCACCACCCCTGTATCTAAGGATGTTTGGAAGATTACAGCCAGCACCTCTGCAATTTCCACCCTTACTTCCCTCAGCAACCTAGGATGCATCCCATCCGGACCGGGTGACTTATCTACTTTAAGCACAGCCAGCCTTTCTACTATCTCCTCTATCAATTTTTAGCCCATCCAGTATCTTAACTACCTCCTCTTTTACTATGACTTTGGCAGCATCTTCTTCTTTGGTAAAGAAAGACGCAAAGTACACATTTAGTACCTCAGCCATGCCATCTGCCTCCATGCGCAGATCTCCTTTTTGTTCCCTAACCTGCCCTACCCCTCCTCTTACTACCAGTTTACTATTTATATGTCTATAGAAGACTTTTGGATTCCCTTTTATGTTAGCCGCCAGTCTATTAATTCCGCTGGACCTGATGGCCTACATCTGAGGGCTTATAAGAGGTGGCTGAAGTGGATGCACTGGTTACGATCTTCCAAAATTCCCTAGATTCTAGAACGGTCCCAGCTGATTGGAAGGTAGAAAATGTAACTCTGCTATGCAAGAAAGGAAGGAGAGAGAAAACAGGGAACTACAGGCCAGTTAGCCTGACATCAGTTGTCGGGAAAATGCTGGAATCCATTATTAAGGAAGTGGTAACAGGGCACTTAGAATATCATAATATGATTAGGCAGAATCAACATGGATTTATGAAAGGGAAATCGTGTTTGACAAATTTATTAGAGTTTTTTGAGGATATAACTAGCAGGTTAGATAAAGGGGAACCAGTGGATGTTGTATATTTGGATTTTCAAAAGGCATTCGATAAGGTGCCACATAAAAGGTTGTTAGACAAGATAAGGGCTCATGGGATTGAGGTAACATATTAGCATGGATAGAGGATTGGTTAATGGACAGAAGACAAAGATTAGGGATAAATGGGTCATTTCAGGTTGGCAGGCTGTAACTAGTGGGGTACTGCAAGGATCAGTGCTTGGGCCTCAGCATTTTACAATCTATATTAATGACTTGGATGAAGGGACAGAGTGTAATGTATCCAAGTTTGCTGACAATACAAAGCTAGGTGGAAAAGTAAGCTGTCAGGAGGACACAAACAGTCTGCAAGGGGATATGGACAGGTTAAGTGAGTGGGCAAGAAGGTGGCAGATGGAGTATAATGTGGGGAAATGTGAGGTTATTCACTTTGGTAGAAAGAATAGAAAAACAGAATGTTTTTTAAATGGTGAGAAACTATTAAATGTTGGAGTCCAGAGAGACTTGGGTGTCTTGGTACAAGAAACACAGAAAGTTAGCATGTAGCTATGGCAGGCAATTAGGAAAGCAAATGGCATGTTGGCCTTTATTGCAAGGGGGTTGGAGTACAAAACTAAGGAAATCTTACTACAATTGTACAGGGCTTTAGTGAGACCTCACCTGGAGTACTGAGTACAGTTTTGGTCTCCTTATCTAAGAAACGATATGCTTGCCTTAGAGACAGTACAATGAAGGTTCACTAGATTAATTCCTGGGATGAGAGGGTTGTCCTATGAGAGGTTGAGTAGAATGGGCCTATACTCTCTGGAGTTTAGAAGAATGAGAGGTGATCTCACTGAAACATATAAGATTCTGAGGGGGCTTGACAGGGTAGATGCTGAGAGGTTGTTTCCTCTGGCTGGAGAGTCTGGAACGAGAGGGCATAGTCACAAGATAAAGGGTCGGCCATTTAAGACTGAGATGAGGAGGAATTTCTTCACTCGGAGGATTGTGAATCTTTGGAATTCTCTACCCCAGAGAGCTGTGGATACTGAGTTGTTGAGTATATTTAAGGCTGAGATAGATAGATTTTGGGGAAATCAAGGGATATGGGAATCAGGCAGGAAAGTGGAGTTGCGGTTGAAGATCACCACGATCTGATTGAATGGCGCAACAGGCTCGAGGGGCCATATGGCCTACTCCTGCTCCTATTTCTTATGTTATTATTCTTATACTCTCTCTTTGCTCCTCTTATTTCCTTTTTCACTTCTTCTCTGTACTTCCTATAATCAGCCTGGTTCTCATTTGTATTATCAACCTAACATCTGTCATACGCCCCCTTTTTTTGCTTCATCTTACTCTATCTCTTTCATCATCCAGGGAGCTCTGGCTTTGGTTGCCCTACCTTTCATCCTCGTGGGAATATACCTAGACTGCACCCGAACCATCTCCTCTTTAAATGCCGCCCATTGTTTGATTACAGTTTTGCCTGCCAATCTTTGATTCCAATTTACCCAGGCCAGATCCGTTCTCAACCCACTGAAATTGGCCCTCCTCCAAATAAGTATTTTTACTCTAGATTACTCTTTGTCCTTTTCCATAACTAATCTAAACCTTATGATACTACAATCACTGTTCCTTAAATGTTCCCCCACTGACACTTGCTCTACTTGACCCACCTCATTCCCCAGAACCAGATCCAGCAATGTCTCCTTCCTTATTGGGCTGGAAACATACTGATCAGGAAAGTTCTCCTGAACACACTTCAGAAATTCCTCCCCCTCTTTGCCCTTTACTGTATTACTATCCCAGTTTATATTAGGATAGTTGAAGTCCCCCATTATCACTATATAGTTCTTGCACCTCTAATTTCCCTGCAAATTTGCTCCTTCCCACTAATTGGTGGCCTATAGAATACACCCAGTAGTGTAATGGCACCTCTATTGTTTCTTAATTCTAACCAAATAGATTCGGTCCTTGACCCCTCAAGTACATCCTCTCTCTCCAGCACTGCAATATTCTGCTTAATCAATACTGCTCCTCCCCCACCATTTTTTCCTTCCCTCTCTTTCCTGAACTAAATTTGTGAAACAAACAGAATTCTGCAGAGGGTGACATGAGTTATTGTTCTAGGGTACTTTTTAATTCATTTATTAGATTAATTTAATCGTGCTGAAAGGCGGAAGCCTCTGCACCTGGGGCATTTTTCTGTACTCAACGTTATCTGGTAAATCCCCCATCTAGCATGATTTACATATTGTCTTTCTTCCTCTGGCAATGGCAGTTTTATTTAAAAATTCTGAACAGTAAGAACGCCAGCCGTTAAAAAATAGTATTAATTGAATCACATTTAGTGCTGAGTAAACATTACCCTGACAAAAATGTTAACTGTAACCAATTTAACTTTCTTTTTCCAGAAGAAACATACCTGGTACAATGCTAACTTCTACTTATAAAAGAAAATATTTAAAGATTAGTTGTAGAATTGATGCATGCTAAACTTACTGTAAAGCAATTAAATTGAGGTTTTCGTAAAAGTATAATTTACTTTCGGGGAAAGAGCAGGGAAATGGGACCAACTGGATTGGTCTTACAAAGAGCCGGCACAGGCTTAATGGGCCAAATGGCTGCCTCCTGTGCTGTAACCATTCTGAACACCTTGTATCCAGGAATATTTCGTATCTAATCCTGCCATTTTTTGAGCCAGGACTCTTATTGCCACTACATCATATTCCCATGTGGCTATATGTGCCTGCAGCTCACCAACCTTATTTACCATGCTTTGTGCATTTACACACATGCACTCTAAACTATCTTAGGCCTTCTCATATTCTCTCTTAGTCTGATCCCACCTAATACTGTACTACTTTTTACTCTAGTGCTACTTATCTCTCCCAATCCTTGAGCACCTTGTTTCTCCTTTCGAATGCTACATTTTGGTGCTCATCCCCCTTCCAGATAGTTTAAACCCTCCTCCACAGCACGAGTGAACCTCCCCACGAGTACATTGGTCCCAGTTCTGTTGAGGTGCAACCCATTCATCTTGAACAGGTCCCTCCTGCCCCAGAACTGGTCCCAATGTCCAAAGAATCTGAAGATCTCCCTCCTGCACCAAGTCTCTAGCCACACATTAACCTGCCTTATCTTCCTCTTTTTGTACTCACTAGCGTGTGGCACTGGGAGTAATCCTGAGATTACTACCTTTGAGGTCCTGCTTTTTAACTTCTTCCCTAGCTCCTGAAACTCTAGCCACAGGACCTCATCCCTTTTCTTATGTTGTTGGTACCCACATGGACCACGACTTTTGGCTGTTCCCTTCCCCCCCGCAGAATGTTCTGCACCCTCTCTGTGATGTCCTTTACCCTGGCACCAGGGAGGCAACACACCATGCGGGACTCACATAGATGGTCACAGAAATGCCTGTCTGTCCCCCTAACTATCGAAACCCCTATGACTACTGCATTTCTACATTTTACTGTGCCCCCGTGAAGTCTTTTGCCCCGCGGTACCATGCTCAGGTCCGCACTCCTTTTAAGTGTCATCACCGTCACTAGTATTCCGTGCTGAATATCAGTTTAAGAGTGGCGCACACCCAGAAGATTCCCGCACTGCCTGCCTCTTCCTACCCTTTCGGATGGCCACCCAGTTGCCATCCTGAACTCTTTGGCTACAGGGTGATCACCTCTTGGAACATACGATCCAGGACACCTTCAACTTCACTTATGCTCTGTAGTGACTCCAGCTGCCCATCAAGCTCAGAAACCCTCAGCTTGAGCTCGAGCAACTGGAAGCATTTCCTGCACACGTGGCCCTCCAGGACACGTGAAGCATCCTGAAGTTCCCAAATGGCGCAGGAATTGCAGGCAATGGGTCTCAGCTGCTCGTCCATTATATTTAGAAACCTTTTTTTTCTAAACTCCCTTTAGATACTCGATAATTATTAATTTACTTACTGTTTATTTACCCCAATTAACCTACCCTTTTATTCCGGGTCTGTCAGAGCTCTTCCTCTCTGTTCATAGTACTTCCCCCTCTACACCTAATTCCTCCCCTCACCAAATTCTCAAGTTCCCACTCGGTTCGCAATCCACTCCGTGTTTCAGCAGATAACGGTCCACTTTATACACCTTTGAAGAACACCAGTTACAACTGCGCATAAAATAACCATTTTAAGAAAGAAAAAGAATTGTTCCTCAGGATTAGTTCTTAGATTTACTAAGCCTCTGTGGTGGAAAATAAAAGTAGTACCTATATTTGATCCAGCATGTACTTAATGAAGACAAAATTGTTTTTTTGTGATAATCAGTTTAAGGGATTATAATTTTTAAAGCATTTCATATATTTATTTTAATATTGATTCAATCTTAATTTAAATTCAGATTTAGTATCTAATGTACTGTATTAAACCTTCCTAATGATCAGATTAACTGTTTATTCAGGAAACATATTTAATATTTTGTTTTTTGGGTTGTATGTGCAAAGTATCTTTCACAGATCTAACTGTACTAGGTTACCAAAGCTATTTTTGTTTAACTGATTTATTTCTAGAATTCTGGAAATCATTTTGTGACAGTAGAGACATTCTATTACATTATAGAGCTAGTCATATGCTAGTCTTCATTCTTGAGCTTAGACAATCAGAAGTCTTGCATCTTAAAGCTTTGTGAATGTAAAGAGTTAAGATATTTATAGGACTATTAGCATGAAAAAACCCAGAATTTTTGACCTCCCATATTACACTACTTATATTATTGTCAATTTAATGCTTTTAACAAAATTTACCATGTGATATTGTTGGAATCTTGTTTTGAAAAATGGTATTATAAACCAGGTAGTATTCATAGTTGTTTGTAAAAAGAATGTAAAAAGTACAAAGAAAAAGATTAGTGAAGACAAATGTAGGTCCCTTACAGTCAGAAACAGGAGAATTTATAATGGGGAATTGGGAAATGGCAGAGCAATTAAACAAATACTTTGGTTCTGTCTTCACGGAAGAGGACACAAATAACTTCCCAGAAATGCTAGGGAACCAAGGAACAAGTGAGAAGGAGGAATTAAAGGAAATTAGTATTAGTAAAAAAAAGTGCTGGAGAAATTAATGGGACTGAAAGCCGATAAATCCCCAGGGTCTGATAATCTGCATCCCAGAGTACTAAAAGAGGTAGCCATGGAAATAGTGGATGCATTAGTTGTCATCTTCCAAAATTCTATAGATTATGGGACAGTTCCTGCAGATTGAAGGGTGGCAAATGTGACCCCATTATTTAAAAAAGGAGTGAGAGAAAACAGGGAACTACAGACCGGTTAGCCGAAGGAAAATGCTGGAGTCTATTATTAAGGATGTGATAACAGGACACTTAGAAAATATCAATGGGATGAGACAAAGTCAAAATGGATTTATGAAAGGGAAATCATGTTTGACAAACCTACTGGAGTTTTTTTGAGGATGTAACTGGTAGAATAGATAAGGGAGAACCAGTGGATGTGGTTTATTTGGATTTTCAGAAGGTCCTTTTGATAAAGTCACACATAAGAGTTTGGTGTGCAAAATTAAAGCACATGGGATTGGGGGTAATATACTGGCATGGATTGAAAATTGGTTAACAGACAGGAAACAGAGAATAGGAATAAATGGGTCTTTTTCTGGGTGGCAGGCAGTGACTAGTGGGGTATCGCAGGGATCAGTGCTTGGTCCCCAGCTATTCACAATATATATCAATGATTTGGATGAGGGAATCAAATGTAATATTTCCAAGTTTGCTGATGACACAAAACTAGGTGGGATCGTGAGTTGTGAGGAGGATGCAAAGAGGCTTCAAGGCGATTTAGACAAGTTGAGTGAGTGGGCAAATACATGGCAGATGCAGTATAATGTGGATGATTTTGAAGTTATCCACTTCAGAAGGAAAAACAGAAAGGCAGAGTATTATTTAAATGGTGATAGATTAGGGAATGTTGATGTACAAAGGGACCCGGGTGTCCTTGTACACCAGTCACTGAAAGCAAACATGCAGCAAGCAGTTAGGAAGGCAAATGGTATGTTGGCCTTCATTGCAAGAAGATTTGAGCACAGGAGCAAGGATGTCTTACTGCAGTTATACAGGGCCTTGGTGAGACCACACCTGGAGTATTGTGTGCAGTTTTGGTCTCCTTATCTAAGAAAGGATATACTCGCCATGGAGGGAGTGCAGCGAAGGTTCACCAGACTGATCCCTGGGATGGCAGGACTGTCGTAAGAGGAGAGATTGGGTCGACTCGGCCTGTATTCACTCGAGTTTAGAAGAATGAGAGGGGATCTCATTGAAACATATAAAATTCTGACAGGGCTAGACAGACTGGATGCAGGGAGGATGTTTCCCCTGGCTGGGGGGTCCAAAACGAGGGGGGCCACAGTCTCAGGATACGGGGTTGGACATTTAGGACTGAGATAAGGAGAAATTTCTTCACTGAGGGTGGTGAACCTGTGGAATTCTCTACCACAGAAGGCTGTGGAGGCCAAGTAACTGAATATATTTAAGGAGCTAGATAGATTTCTAGACACAAAAGGCATCAAGGGGTATGGGGAGAGAGAGGAAATATGGTATTGAGATAGAGGATCAGCCATGATCATACTGAACGACGGAGCAGGCTCGAAGGGCCGAATGGCCTACTCCTGCTTCTATTTTCTATGTTTCTACGTTTGTATTTAGGAAGATTGGCACAGGGAGGAATATCTTTGGGAATATGCTAACTATGAGAAATTATATTTGATGGCAAAATAGCAGCGCCTATGGAAATTATATTAGTCCTGCATAAACATAAAATTATTAAAAAGGCAGCATTGACAGTCTTTGGGTTTAATTGTATTGAGGTCTACAGTTACAAGCAACCAACAACCAACTGAAATGTGCAAGAAACAATAGTCTGAATGGCTTCTCAAATGCGACTTTGTATTACATATTCACTTTACAAATTTTTAAAAGGCTCTTGTATGGAATGATAGGGTTAGATGAAGTAGCAAGGAGGCTCATGTGGGGCATAAACACCGGCATGGTCCTGTTGGGCCGAATGGTCTGTTTCTGAGCTGTACATTCTATGTAATTCCATGTTCAATCAGCTTCCAGCTCACAGAGATAACCCTCTAATCAAAAAATCACTTACAGCTGATTAACTGTTAACTGCCACTGACTTGCCGTTTCTGTTAACTGTTACTTAACTTGCAGTTTCTTCTGAAGTTTTAAAGTTCTATGTTAAATTTAAAACTAAATTTTAATTTCAATTCACGTACTACTTTAACAGAGTCTCCCTCTCACCAAATTCTCAAGTTCCCACTCTGTTCGCATTCCACGTATAGTGTACGCTTCCTGACTTACAGAAAGGTCACATTATACTACTTCTGTCATGCCTGAAAGAAAGAACTTGCATTTATATAGCGCCTTTTACGACCTCAGGATGTCCCAAACTTTTGAACTGTAGTCACTGTTGTAATGTAGGAAACGCGGCAGCCAATTTTGTGCACAGCAAGGTCCTATAAACAGCAATGAGATAACAACCACATAATCTGCTTTGAATGGTGTTGGTTGAGAGATAAATTCAAAAAGTGGCATGGGATCTCTTACATGTAGCCTCTATTACAGACCTTCCCTTTTGTTCTTTCCTCCCCCCCCACACTTTTCCTGGCTCTGTACTTGCTTATACACTGTTGAATCTCTAACTTCTTCCAGTTCTGATCAAAGGTCGTGCACAGATGCTGCCCGACCAGAGTGTTTCCAGCATTTTCTGTTTGAGCTTGAATTTATAGTCAGAGTACAGTCAAAAGGTAGTTTGTTCTTCTAATTTAAAAGAAACAGGGTTTTGTGGATTCTGACATCCATTGAAAAGAAACCACTTCAAATTGCTTCTTGGTAATCCTGAATGTGCTTAGGAAATTCTCCCTCACTCTTCCAAATTGGTTTCAACGTCTCTTTTATACTTAGCCCATCTCCTGTTCACTGTCCCAATTTGGGAAATTTCTTCACTAACTTTATTTCTACTCTACCCACTATATCTGTTTTTATCACTGAGGAATCCACTATTTCTGTTTTTATCACTGAGGAGTCCAGGAGAACACCAAAGCTAAAAAGAGGAGAGAAGAGATGGTAAATCAGGAAATAGAGATTAGGTAACACCAAGATTGGAAGAAGAAGGTCGTAAGAAATTAAACAGAATTGGTTTGGAAGAACAGTTTGTACAACTGCAGCTGGAGGGGACAGGGCAGATTTGACCAACTTAGCTGTGTGCAGTTGGCATTGTTGGAGGGAAAGATTTTTTTCATGTACAGTAGGAAAGTTTCAAGTCTACACAGAGACAATACGTACCCCAATATCCAAGAGTGAGCTGACAGGCTTGTGATCGCTGGTTCGAAGCTCCATGTGACTTCGATAACTTTTTTGCTGTACACTTTCACCTCTCCAGAGCACACGATCACACCATGCTGGGACACGACACTTCCCACTGCCAAGGAGAAACAGTCAGCATGATATAGCAGCACAATAATCTTGGAATGAAATATACAGTGTAATGACAGGAAATATTCACCATAAGCTAAACATCAAAACCTATATAAAGTGTCCATCTATCCCTGACACAAACCCAATTCATGGTTTATATGAGTTGTCAGTATCAAACAGAGGTTTATCATTTCCTTGCTTGGGAGGGTGGGTGGGAGGCTAGGTAAGAGGAATAAACAGAGTGCCAATTTTTCTGTGATGCCCAGCAAGCACATTTTGGTGGAGTACAGGCCAATATTAGGCCGAAATTAGGTAGACCTCCAGCCGGTATTCTCAGCCAAGGAAGTTGGCTGGTTTGCTCCATACTCCAGGAGGTGAGAAAAATTAAATACCTAAACAGTAGAACAGTTATAGTTAGGAATAATTAGTCAGGACTGTATTTCTTTTTAACGTAGAGCAGCGACAAAGACGGACTCAAAACAGTGAGTTAAATTGGAACACAACTTAAAATTTTTTAAAAAGATATCTCTATCATTAATAAAACATGCTCCAAAGTACATGTTCTTTGCTAAATATATTTATCAGGATGAGTTTTATACTTAAGACAAAAAACTTACATCGATGACCTTGACACCCAATGTCAGCATCAACCACTTCTATGTTTTGGATAGCACAAAACAGCAGAACGTGGAGGAGCAGGCCATTCAGCCCTCGAGCCTGTTCCGCCATTCAATTAGATCATGGCTGACCTGTATCTTAGCACCATCTACCCTGCCTTGGTACCGTAAACCTTAATACCCTTGCCTAAAAAAAAATCAATCTCAGTTTTGAAATTTTCAATTGACCTAGCCTCAACAGCTTTTTGGGGGAGATTATCATAGAATCATAGAAGTTACAACATGGAAACAGGCCCTTCGGCCCAACATGTCCATGTCGCCCAGTTTATACCACTAAGCTAGTTCCAATTGCCTGCACTTGGCCCATATCCCTCTATACCCATCTTACCCATGTAACTGTCCAAATGCTTTTTAAAAGACAAAATTGTACCTGCCTCTACTACTGCCTCTGGCAGCTCATTCCAGACACTCACCACCCTTTGAGTGAAAAAATTGCCCCTCTGGACCCTTTTGTATCTCTCCCCTCTCACCTTAAATCTATGCCCCCTCGTTATAGACTCCCCTACCTTTGGGAAAAGTAGAGTTCCACATTTCCACTACCCTTTGTGTGAAGAAATGCCTTCTGACATCACCCCTGAACAGCCTAGCTCTAATTTTAAGGTTACATCTCCTTGTTCTGGACTCTCCCACCAGAGGAAATAGTTTCTCTCTATCTACCCTATCAAATCCTTTAATCATTTTAAACACTTCAATTAGATCACCCCTTAATCTTCTATATTCAAGCCTAGTCTATAAAATCTGTCCTCATAATTTAAGCCTTTTAGCTCCCGTATCATTCCGATGAATCTGTGCTGTATCCCCAAAGCCAATGCATCCTTCGAGATGCAGTGCCCAGAACTGAATGCAGTTTGCCAGATAGGATCTAACCAGAGCTCTGTACAGCTGTAACATAACTTCCACCCCATTGTATTCCAGCCCTGTTGAGACAAAAGCCAACATTCCATTAGCCTTTTAACTTATTTTTTGTACCTGTCCATTAGCTTTCAGTGATTTCTGTACTTGGACTCCTAAATCTCTCTGCTCATTGACAGTTCCTAGCTTTGCCATTTAGAAAATACTCTGATCTATCTTTCTTAGGTCCAAAGTGGATGACTTCACACTTTTCCACATTAAACTCCATCTGCCACAGTTTTGCCCACCCACTTAATTTATCAATTTTCCTTTGCAACTTTCTGCTCCCATCTACACCATTTACTGTGCCACCTAACTTAGTGTTGTCAGCAAACTTAGATATTCGTTCCTTTAGTCCTTCATCCAAGTCATTTATAAAAATAGTGAAAAGCTGTGGCCCCAATACAGATCCCTAGGGAATTTGAGTACATACCCATTATCCCTACTCTTTGAGGCCAAAGATCAGCCGTGATCTTATTGAATGACGGAGCAGGCTTGAGGGGCCATATGCCCTAGTTCTGCTCCTATTTCTTGTATTCTCTATCTCCAACCTCCTACCCAATTCCCTATCCAAACCAATAGGTTGCCACCAATGCCACATGCTCTCATTTTTGTTAACAGTCTCTTATTTGGAACTGTATCAAATGCCTTCAGGAAGTCCATATTAGTTACCGCCTCAAAAAATTCAACTAGGTTCATTAGACACGACTTACCGTCCATAAGTCCATGCTGGCTTTCTCTGATCAGTCGCTCTGTCCTTAATAACAGATACTAGTAATTTCCCTACAACTGATGTTAGACTAATAGGCCTATAATTTCCTTGTTTATCTCTCTTATGCTTCTTAAATAGTGGAATGATATTGGCAATTTTCCAATGCATAAGTAAAGCTTAACATACATTGCCTCAACACTGGTTCAACTTCTAAGAGAAGGAGTTATACCCTTGAGAATTTTGTTTCCATCTCTGACTTTATGCCCTCTCAAAGTGAGAGCTGATATAGGTTACTATAATTAATAACTGATTTTCCAGTGACCTGTACATGTTAGGAGCTGGGTCAAAACTGGCATATCATTTCAATTCTCAATTAATTTTTTTAAAATTGAGAACGATAAAGGGCCAATTTTCAGAGTGCAAGATACCACCAAGGTTGAAAAATGCAAGGGAGAAGTCAAAGTGAGTCAGGTAGTAGTGATTACGTGACACTAAGCTAGGATTATAAAAAGAAAGACTATGTTTAACCAATTCCATCACAAAATCTGTGTACGAGGATAGGCAACTTAAGAAACATCTTTGTGAATAGGGTGATTCTAGATACCACTGTACACAACTCCATAAACAAATCTATCCATCAAGATTGTTTACCTTGAGTCCCATCGGTCTGATTTGGTGTCATATTTGTAAGTTGGTCTGAAATGAATTTCCCCCTCCTTGAAGTCTACAAAAGCTTTCTTAGTACTGCGCTGAATATTCAGCTAAAAAATATAGGATAGAAACTAATTAAATTGTGTCATAATCAAATATTAGACATGTTTTAAAGTTATGCTCCTGGTTTAAGCCAAAAAAAAGTGAGGAATGCTTACAACACCCTCCCCAAAACAGATATAATGAGAAGGATGTGGAAATCAAACTGCCGCTGAATTATGTGTGAAGGAAGAGTACAGACTCACATCAACATTTCTCTGAATTGAAAAGTAGTGAGGACTTACTGAGAGTCTTATTTTGTTATCAGGATATACTTTCTTCCCTCAAATATCTAAAAGGTATATAAATTCTTTAAGCAAAAATAAGCAATTAGTCAATAATCCAAAGGAATAAAAAACATTGTGCTATTGCACAAAGTTCCCTCTCCAGAAAGTTTTGACAGCACACTGGGCAATTTTAGTTCTCCCTTCACATCCTTAAAGTTTTTCCTCTTTTCTCTAGTTCTTTAATTCGACCTAAAGCAGGCCTTGAATTTAAGGACGTTAATTGTTCCAGTTCATATTATGGTTCTCAAAACTAACAAATATAAAACAAATATTACTTGAAACAAATATACTGGACGCAAAAAGTACAGCAGTGAGAGATATTCAGTGTTAAGTTGTTCTATATGAAATATACCGCATAGGCTATTGGGAAACTGAACAAATTCTCCCCACGCTGATCACATGCAAAGATCTGAAATTCTGCATTTAACTGCTTATCTTTCAACATTCTGCTTATATTCCAAATGTTCCCATTAGTGGGGTTTAAATATAGAAATGGATTGCAGGTATGGTCCCAAAACCTGTATATTTTAATAACCAATCATAAAGCTCAGATAATTTTTTAGCTCTCTTAATATTTGGCATTCTTAATTATAATATAAGCAAGGTAGCAGTGCCAAGCAAAATCAGCCAATTTTAAAATATATTACTTATAATTACAGTTCGAGTGATTGCACTGAAATTATTAGAGGTACTATTTTCAGAACTCTAAGGAAATCAGCAAATATAAAATAAAAACACAAAGACTTAACTTTCCCTACCTGGTCATATTCCAATAGCTTCTTTAAATCTTGCCTCTCTATCAATGCCTTCACTTCACTGGCATCTGGGAGGCAGAGTCTGTAATTCAGGTCTCCAAGCCAAATAACAACACTGTGACATGAAATATGAATAACATGAGAAAGGTCAGAAAACTGCCACTGCTTTGGAAAGGTGTAGAAACTACATTACATGCAAAAATTGCACATGGTAGTCTTATGCTCTCCATTCACAAAGGAGTGTTGGTTTCAAATAGGAACTTGCCTTGCATACTTTGTAGTGAATATTTGAGACATTGTAGTTTTCACAACTTTTCCAGATATTCAGTAAGTGGAATCTGCTTTTTAACTCCACTTGTGAAAGTCCTGGGTTAATTGATTTGCAGTTGCAACTCACATTAGTCACACTATCTATTGCCCATTACACCTAATTGTGCTTCATTTCTAACGTATGGGCTTTTTACATTTTCCCTGTGCTAAGTACTCAGATGGCAGAGGGCCTATCCTTTTTCATCGACTAGATGTTAGGAAATGTACAAAAGTACTTTGGATTGTTTCATCCTCTCATTTTCCTTTTCTCAGAGAAGATTCTTACACAGCCAATCCTAGAATGCCTCATGTTTCAATTCATATGCAATTCCATATTTATGTTTTTACATAAATTTCTAGATCAGCCTAGGTATTGGGATGCTTAAAGTGGAAGACACGTTTGATATGATTGTTAAGAATTCCTAAGATTTTTCTTGAGAGCCGACAGGCAAAGCATTTTTGCCTGGGAGTATAGTACATTCATCACAAATTTAAATTGTATTGTTAACAAGCGACGTATTTCTCAGTCATAAGAGGCAAATGTACAAACACTTTGAGGCCTGAAACTAACTGAGTCTGGTTGAAGTGAACACCTGTAGATTCCCTTTGTCTTTGGTCTTCTATGCAGGAAGTAATTCAAAGTGGGTCTGTTTTGGCTAATTGGGAAGGATAACATTTTTATATTCCTATGTGCATCTTAGACGTCCAAGCAATGCTTAGACATAACCAGATTGGTGCCCCATGTTTTTTCAGTTTCCAGTTTTATTGCATTGCTATACAAGTCAGGGCTTATAGGGGTTCTGAGGGGTTAATTTCTTGCATAAAGCTTTTCATCATGGACTCATGTTTAAAAGCTTCTGATGAGAATTGCTCAGACTTCAGAATCTTTTATTGTTTCAGAACAGAAATAGAGTGTTTATTAGGTCTATCTGCAGATTTATCTTTTATCATTATATAATTTCACTTCTTGCAATAAATTTGATTAGTAGTTTTTAGCTGAGCTAAATGGTCTATCAGAATAGTGTTTTCCGCTGATTTAGAAGGATTTGAAGGGCACAGTGGATAGGCTGTACGATTTCCAGTGCAAACCCGAATACTAAGTGTTCACTTCTTGCTTGTTGGCTTGCTTTCTTAGATACTTCAAACATAAAATAAGTTCATAGGAAGTGCAGGTTTGTTTATGAAGCTGACTTGTTGCATTAAGTTTAAAAAGTATACTGGGAAGAAGCCTGAATTGCAACACCTTGCTTTTTTAAAATAAAAGTGCCTGCCCAATTGTCCATTCTGAAATTAAGAACAGGGGATTGGATGATGCAGTACCTTTCACCTCTGCAGTCTGGGTTCAAATCTGAAGGGACAAAAACCCCCTTGTATTCTCTTTGCAAGGGTTCTAAATAGAATTAGTTTAGACAGTCTGATTCCAGTTTCCAGTGGACATGGACCTATAGCAGAGAATTTGGTACTAATTGGTAACCCGAGTCAGAGAAACTGGTGTGAGAAATGTCACAGTGATGTAAGAGAGGTTATTCTTCTGAGATTGGGAATGACACATTGTTGGGGCATTAAAAAGGGAGCATTTTACTACATCTAAAACATGCCCTAGAGTGCTATATTCAGGCTCTGGGTGCTTGAATTGGAACAGTATATAATGACCCAATGCAAACATTTCTCACCTTGATGAGTACAACATTCCTCACCTTAATTAGCACAAAATTCAAACACACACACATACACACTTGTTTTTACACCCACACACAAACACTGAGCTGAACATCAATTCTTTAAGAGATACTTAGTCCCCACTAGCATATGTTCCTCAAGCCCATTTTCATACTCACTCATGTTTAATAATGTTTACTGAAGGTTGATTCTGCTCAGACACTTGGAAACTCATGCGAGCGCAGATATCTTTGTAATCCTGATTCCGTCTCTCAAAGTCCTCCACGTGAGCAGCTAGGTGGGAGTTCACTATGCAGAAGCTTGTATTATGAAAGACAAACCGTACTGCTACTCCACCTTTATTACCCTGAGAACGGGGACACCCACATGTTAATTAGTCTTTCCCAATTCCTGCCCAGTTTGGCAGAAACTTGTATGTTTTATACAGAAAGTGCACCTTGTGATACTATTTCAATATAGGGATAATGGCTATTAGATCATTTTTATGGCCATGTGGCACAAAAACTTATAAACAAGTTGCATAGTATGCTACACAACTTTCTTTTTGAATCAGTTATGCAGACCAGTCTTGCAATTACACATCCAATGGTATCACCAGGCATTTAAAGTGTATCTGTTCCAACACGGTACAGTGAAGATACCGGATGGCCTGATACGCTTTAAACTCATTCCAGATTTTAGCAAAGCACTAACAATAGGACCCACTTACTTAGCTCAGTCTAACTTCTCTCCTTGGAGTGATGAGGCAAAAATAATAAATGACACACCCTGTCCCTTGCATGGGCTGCTTTACTTGTTTTTGGCATTATCTTTCTTTTAGATTACTTCCAACTGCAAAAAATGACCCCCTGCATTTTTAGCTTCCAGTTCTAAGCCAAGGGCCGTTTCTTCACAGCTCTTTGTTTAAAACCTGACTGCCTACATCTCTTTTCTGTTATTTCTGGCTCCAGGAAGCCGAGGGGTGGTGCTTCTGACGTCGTCCTGCACAGGGATTCGTCATCAGGCCCGTCAAGCAAACCAACTTGCATTTATATGGCACCTTTCAAGACCACGGGATGTCCCAAAGCGCTTTACAACCAATGAAGTACTTTTGAAGTGTAGTCACTGTTGTAGGAAACGCGGCAGCCAATTTTCACACAGCAAGCTCCCACAAACAGCAATGAGATACATGACTAGATCACCTATTTTAGTTGTTAGTTGAGGGATAAATGTTGGCCAGGACATAGAAGAGTGGGGATCCATCTACCTTGAATAATATCATGGAATATTTTAAGTTCATCTGAGAGGGCAGATGGGGCCTCATTTTAATGTCTCATCCGAAAGACAGCAGCTCCTCAGTACTGCACTGAATTGCAAGCCGAGATTATGTGCTCAAGTCTCTGGAGTGTGACTTGAACCCACAACCTTTTGACTCAGAGGCAAGAGTGCTACCAGTGACCAAAGGCTGACACATAAATCCTCGCTGTGAGCAGTGACATCTCCCAAACTGGCTCATGTCCTTTAATATATATTCTCCAATGCCAGCAGCATGTGCTCTTTGCACTTTTAAACCTGTGCAAATTCCCTTGTTTTAAAACACAACCTTTTAATGGATTTTGGGTTTGAATTACTTTCTGTGAAGATAGAGAAAATGATCAAACATTCAAAAAAGTGACAATCCTCATTATAAATATAGAAATATGAACAGGAAGAAACATGCACTGTGTACAAATTTTTCATGTCCATGAACTATCATGCAATGATGTGCAATGTTTGGTGATGCCCACCAATGTGCACTTCAAATCTGCTGTCGTCACCCTCCCTGCTCCAAAAACCCACCCTTGACCTCGCTGTCCTTGCAATCTACCGCCCCATCTCCAACCTCCCTTTCCTCGCCAAAGTGAGCATGTTGTTGCCTCCCAAATCCACACTCATCTTTCCCACAACTCCATGTTTGAACCTCTCAAATCATGTTTCCGCCTCGCCACAGCACTGAAACGACCCTAATTAAAGTCACAAATGACATTCTTTGTGACTGACTGTGGTGCACTATCCCAGCTCACACTTCTTGATTTGTCTGCAGCCTTTGACAGTGAGGAGGAAAGCTGTAGACTGCAGGAAGATATCAATGGGCAGAAAAGTGGCAAATGGAATTCAATCTGGAGAAGTGTGAGCTAATGCATTTGGGGAGGGCAAACAAGACAAGGAAGTACACAATAAATGGGAGGATACTGAAAGGTGTAGAGGAGGTGAGGGACCTTGGAGTGCATGTCCACAGATCCCTGAAGATAGCGGGACAGGTAGATAAGGTGGTTAAGAAGGCGTATGGAATATTTTCCTTTATTAGCCGAGGCACAGAATATAAGAGCAGGGAGGTAATAAAACACTGGTTAGGCCACAGCTTGAGTACTGTATGCAGCTCTGGTCATCACATTATAGGAAGGACGTAATTGCACTAGAGAGGGTCAAGAGGAGATTTACGAGGATGTTGCCAGGACTGGAGAATTTTAGCTATAAGGAAAGATTGGATAGGCTGGGGTTGTTCTCTTTGGAACAGAGGAAGCTGAGAGGAGATTTAATTGAGATGTACAAAATTATGAGGGGCTTAAATAGATTGGATAGGAAGGATCTATTTCTCTTAGCAGAGGTCAATAACTAGGGGGCATAGATTTAAAGTGATTGGTAGAAGGATTAGAAGGGAGCTGAGGAAAGTGTTTTTTAAACCCAGAGGGTGGTAGGGGTCTGGAACTCACTGCCTGAAAGGGTGGTAGAGGCAGAAACCCTCAACTCATTTAAAAAGTACCTGGATGTGCACCTGAAGTACTGTGACCTATAAGGCTACAGACCAAGTGCTGGAAAGTGGGATTAGGCTGGGTGGCTCATTTCGGCCAGTGCAGACACGATGGGCTGAATGGCCTCCTTCTGTGCCGTAAATTTTCTATGATTCTAATGCCTTTCAACCGATGCCCAGCTGAGTGAGTCCAGCCTCATCCGTTTCCACTCTTACCTATCCAGTTGCAGCCAGAGAATCTCCTGCAATGGCTTCTCTTCTCGCCCACTTACCTCTCTGCCTCTCCACCTCTCTCTCTCCTCCTTTAAAAC
The DNA here is from genome assembly GCF_035084215.1 of Heptranchias perlo. NCBI lineage: Eukaryota > Metazoa > Chordata > Chondrichthyes > Hexanchiformes > Hexanchidae > Heptranchias > Heptranchias perlo. Next base: position 31,452,761 of record NC_090339.1, on the reverse strand, counting down.
ATTCCTGAAAACCTACCCCTTTGACCAAGCTTTTGGTCCCCTGTTCTAATGTCTCCTTTGGCTCGGTGTCATTTTTTTTTTCAGATTACGCTCTTGTGAAGCACCTTGGGACATTTTTTTTTGCTATGTTAAAAGCATTATATAAATGCAAGTTATGAAAATTTTTGCAAAATCCCTGCAAGTCTATAGAAATATTCATCAGTGCTAGAAAAATGGTATTGAAACATATTGTATATTAAAAATAGTTCCTCAATGTTTCAACTCTTCTGTGCACTATTACGGAGCATCTTATATAAGGAAAGTTTCTAAAGGAAGGTGTGTTGCAATAATCTCCTTACTGAGTTTAATATTTCTATCTAGAAGCGACCAAATTAATGATGGTAAATTACACAGAACAGAAAGCATACCAGTAATGAACCATAAATGTGATAGTCAATTCCAAGGGATGCACTTTACTTGAGATGAAGTGTATCTCAGATCTACTGAATCAGAGCATTGAAAGAGTCAATCATTTAAAAAAATTATTGCAATAAGTCACCATACTGCTAAACAACAACATAATTAGGACAAGTAAAAATTTTTGATTGGGAGTTACTGTCAGATGAAATTTATGTTCAGTCTTTTATTGCACTCCTAGCCATGTTCAAGAACATTTCATAACAGAAAATTCAACATTAACAAATATGGGTAATAAAATCAACACAAATCATGGTTCTTGCCCTTCAACAGAACTCCAAAATCGATTTTATTAGGTCACAGTTTTAGGGTAGGCTTCCAAAATGGATTTTATTAGGACATAGTTTTAGGTGTTTTAGGGTAGGCGTAACAAAATAATAACTTTCCATCAGTTTCCTTTCTATCTAAGGCTACAAGAAAAATATATAGGTTTGAACTAATTTTATTTGCTGAGGAAAACGGAAAGTGAATCCTGACTTGGTCAAGTTTCCACAAGGTCAAAGAAGTAAGAGTTAAGCCAGCTAGTTCAAATACAGCGAACAGAGTAGAAGGTGAATTTACCCAGGAGCAGAGGCTCCAAGAGAGAACAGATTTTATCTTTACGGATAGAGGTTCATCACTTTGACGTCTCAGGAAGCTAACGCCATTACTGTTATGGATTCCGAGTCAATCAGTTCCACCATGGCAACTCATAAGGATGAGGTTGTATAAGTTCTGGAAACATTGCTAATTAACAACATATAGACTTTAATCCATTCAACAGACCAGCTGTCCAAGGAGTATAATCATAAATTAGTCTCACCAATTTGTATCAATCTCAGACACTGATCTTAACTGTCAAATTATACTCAACAAGCCAATTAATGCTGAATTACCATGACATACCTGAACTGCCTTTGTAACCTCCATTATTTATTGTCAGTTAAACTATCTACTAAACAATTTGCATACTCAAATGTCTAAATTTTAAATGCTAATTATGATCATGTAGTTAATAAAGAAATATTAGTTCATGACTTTATGATCTGGCTTCTTCTTCGATGATTCATTCACTTGGTAGCTTGTGCATATCCTAATGGGAGCTTGGTAGTGGATCATGTAAATACTAAATCAATCCTAATTGGTTGATGCAAGGTGGTTTGGCAAGCCAAATTTAGGCACTGCTCTGTTAGGCATAGGCTTGGCAGTAAACCCCAGATGGCAACTTGACAAGCAGTTATGGTGAGGGGTTAAGGATTCATTGGATACCTTTGGATTAACAGTTTATTGATCCCTGTGTCCCAACAATGTTAAACATGTTCCTTTGATTTTTTTAATATATAATTAGACTTTTTATCCCTTAAAATCAGGATGTGAATTGTTTTCGGTCACATTTTAATACTAGAGATCTCAATATGGCAGGTGGTAAATACTTCCAGCAACAAATAAAAATAAAAGATGCTGGAAACGTACACATTAGTCAGCATCTGTAAAGAGAAAACATAGGTTATGACATTTCGGGTGCGTATCCTTCAGTGATATAGTTAACTTGGTTCTTACCATCTTTCCCATGATTCCTGTTCCTACTGTCTCTGCTTCCACATCTCTTATGTGCTTTTCATGTTCTTTTTTAACAAACACGATCATCATCATTCCAACTAATCGAATCAGCTTCACCTAAAACATGGTAAGTAGAAAGGAAAAATCAAGGTACAATTTTCATTCGTGAGCTCCTATGAGTAACAACAGATCTTGCAGTAATATTTTTGTAAGGGGAAGGGGGGAAAAGAGAATGCAAATTAATTTTTATTTTTCACTCCTCTTTTCTTATGTCTACTATTGCCACACAATTCCCCAGCTGTGAGGATAGGCACGTGATTGGCTCTCAGGCCTCTGCCAGCTAGGGTCTGGTGGTGTGTAAGTTTGGGGAAACTTGTTCTTCACTTTTACCTCATTCCACTCAGTAGCTCTCTGATGCAGACAGGACCTTCGCTTACCATCTCACCCGAAAGATAGCACCTCTGACAATGCAACACTCCCTTAATATGGCACTGAAGTGTAACTATTCTGCTCATCTAAATATATTTAATTTTAAACTTTATTTTCCTAGTTTTAGCCTTCTGTGGATTCTTGCTTTCAGACAGTCTCCTTCAGCTGGAAAGACTTAACTGACTGTTCATGCTACTGACTTCTCCCCACAATGCCCACCAATGTTGCAAGAAATTCAATTCATTCTGGCATGCCAAGAGATATGCCAGTAACAAATCTCCTTATCCAAAATGGGTGCCTGAAAGAGAAATTCTGCTGATGCTGCCCAATTGTAAAAGACATCAAAGATATCTCTTCTCCTTTGGAACTTCAACCTGAACTCTGGCTGTTCAAAAGTAATTCATTTGCTGCAAAGGATTTTAGGACTTTGAGGACACGAAAGGTGCTGTATAAATGCCGACCCTTTAGTGCTATTTTCAATTTCCCCTCTCTTTTATAATGCTGAGTAATTTGCAGAGTGACTCCCCACACCTATGCAAAAATTGAAACCTTTTGGGAAAAACTCATTGCTGTACAATGGGTGAAAAGAACAAGAGACTAGCACCTGTTTCTTGCTTAGAGATTTATTTCTCTGATAGCTTTAAATTGATAATAGCTATTAGCTTCACTACCGATTGAAGGCCAAGGCTTTACTTTACAGCTGCTTAGGCCTTCATAATTGGACCACAGAAAATGAAGGCCATTTTTCCTCCCCAAAAAATCAGTCCTTCAAAAGAAACAGAGGTTCTGTTTGAATCCTTGTAGATTAATTTATTAGTTATCTAGTATACTTATTTTTAAATCTCTTAATATTTAGGCACTTATCAAATTTTGTCCAATTTGGTGGAGGTAGTATAACATACTTTGTAATATTTGGCTTTATGATGTAAACTTCTTTCTGCAGCAGTCAACCATTCTTGCTCCTTGGAAGAATCAAAGTAAAAAAAGGCTTCGGTACTCAGATCCAACTCCTGAAAACTGAAAATCAATTAAAAGAACCAGTGATTAAAGTGAACACCTCAAGCAAAATCCATCAAAAAGAGAAACAAATCCTGTTAGTAAAAAAATCTTACTGTTCAAAAGATTCTCATTAGATACAAGTAACACAAAGAACTGTAATAAATCAAATCATATATTGGTACAAATACATTTGTTTTATTCCATGACAATTTAATTACATGTCTCTTACCCCAGGCAGTACACATCAGGTGGCTGTGGGTCAGCACGAAGCCAGGGATCCAGACTAGTATCTGGAGACTGTCCATTCACATTCCAGGTGCCAACGAAAAACCTGGAGCCACAGAGCCATACATGAAATTATCATCCAGTCACTTAATGTATGATTTAATACTGAACTTTTAAGATTATTTTCCAAAGGGGAATTCAACATCTGATTTAAAAAAAAATTACACCAGTTCTATTTTCACACAAATATGATGTAAAATGCACAAATGTGAAATTGGCTTAGGCACTCCAACCTCTAATTTATATTAAAGCTGGAGCCTTAAATCAGTCTTGTGCATAGTTGATTCACAACACAGATTCAATGCACTCAAAATGCTTCACTGCTGCATTTATAGGCGCTGTGTGCATCAACTACTGAGGTGGATTTGGTAAGATGGGGCTCTTGCACCTGAAGTGCTGTGGCAGCTTTATCTACCTCACAGATCTTTGCGGTGAGAGGGTAGATAGAAAGGGCCATAAAAAGGCAAATAGAATACTTGGTTTTATGCATAAGGTCATTGAATATAAAAACAAGGTAACAATGTTGAATTTGTACAAGGCTTAGTTCATAGTTGGAGTACTGTATCATGGAGTTCAGAGCATCCCATTATACGCGAGGTACAGCAAAGATTTATTAGAATGATACTGGGAATGAGAGATTGTACATGGTTAAAATGTGGAATTTTGTCACAAACCTATATTGAAGCAGAATCTATAAATTCTGTTGAAAGGGAATTAGTTGCTTGAAAAGAGGAATAAAAAAGACTGTTAACCAGCCTGCGAATCCTTTCACTACTGCACATTACTCTCCAAGGAAGAAGTGTGAAAATATGAAAACAACAATGCTTTTATTCAATGGCTTTGTCAACAGGAACATGGTATCATAGAGATGGATGAACATCAGCTAGACCCACAAGTCCTTCTGAGTAGCCACTTGTCTGGACGAGGATGCTCCATCAAATACGTGCCAGGCAACAGGAACTTCAGACTCCCTTGGTTGTGATTTCTCACTTCTCAAGATAATAAACAAGGAACTTATATAGTGTGGTTTTAAGCTCTGGAAATAAAACAAGCCTTGACCAATGGGACAAAAGTCTACTCTCTATGACAAATGTTAGGAAGATTAAATGAAATGAGTTAATCAGTCCTAAACCCTTGCCCTAACATTAGGCTCAATTCCAAAACAATGAAATGGTAGAACATACCTAAAATCCTGAATGTTAACAAATTCTTTTTCACGTCGTGCAAGGTAGTGTTTGATCAGACCTTCTCGGGCCACGGATTGGTTATTTGGCTCAAACAGCTTCCGCATTGTGTTGGATACTCTTGGCTGTCCGTTCCATGACCCATCCTTCTCAGTATATGGTCTAGAACATCACAAATACGTAAAAGATAATTAAGTCACTAGTGCTGCTTTAAAGTGTGATGAAAGCAACCAGAAGAGAGAAGGGAATAGAAGCTATTAACAGCATTTGATAATGTGACCGAAGCTAAGAACTTGCTATGTGGGGAACTGCTAGTATGAACCTGTAATCTACAGGACAATGGTACACGTGATAATGGAACAGCAATTTATCTGGTCACACTACGTAAGTTTTTTAAAATCAATGTCAGACTAGTTTTTCAGTGGTAGGTATCTTTAGTTTATACCTATACATGAAAAAAAGTTTGATTATAGTATTAAATTCGGGATATCATGCTTTAATATTAGATATATAAATTAAAGGAATCCATGAAGACAGCAGCTAATTGCTTTTACAAATTAATTTTATTTGACACTGTCCAGGAAACAGTCAAAAATGGCCTACTGGGGCTCCCTCAGTGGCTCAGCTGGCTAAGAACATAAGTAGCTGAGCATTACAGAGCAGAACAATCCCAGGTTTGACTACCTGTTGCTGGAGAGTTACCTAATTTCAGCTGGATGGCAGAGAATATGCTACAATTGGCCATGGTGTCCTTCTGATAGGGAGTAGAAAAACTGGCCGGTTATTTTAGGTAGCAGAAAAATCAACCAGGATTTCTAACCCTGATTGTTATCTAGTAACCCTTCCTGGAAAGTTTGCATACTGAGTGAGGACATGATTAGACTCTGTTATATCCCTGCTGTCAGATAGCTAACTGACATTCACAGTCTCAGCTCACACATGAATAATCGCCACTGGGACAAGGCATCAGAGGACAATCAGTGCCCGTGGAACTGTACCTCACCAAGGAGTTAGCAGTTTCAGGAGGAAAGGATAAAATCCTGGTTGATTTTTCTACTTCCTAACCGTGAAAGATATTGCAATTGAGCCCGATCCTGTTCTCTGACGATGTCCAGGGCCACTGGATAGTGATCAGGAGTTTGAAATTCTAGCCACTTCCACTTCTATACCCTAGTATAAGGATGTTGAGGCCAATTTTAGTAGCCCAACTGCGGTCCCAGCTAATTCAGCACAGTGGTGTATGATAGCTAAATTTGTTACTCACTCTGTACGAGAAGACATTGCCACAGGTGCAACACTGCTTCCAATTTGATTCTGTTGGTTCTTCTTCTCCAGATTTAGAACATCAGTGAAATCATCATCAAACCTAAACTCTAATAGAGAAGCAAACTGCTAAGTAAGCAACTTTAAAGATTTTCTTAAACCGCACAATCCACCCAGAATCAAGGAAGCCTGACAGTTAAATACAATGGGCTCGATTTTCAAATGACGGCGGGATGGCAGCAGGGCTGGGGGGTGTCAATGGGCGTGCGGCAAACCCGGATACTAAAATCTTATCGTTCCCCATGCGATTGCGAGTTAATTGGTGGCCCTTGACGTGACTTCCGGGTTTGCTGTCCGAAAGCTGCACATTGGGCAGACTGCGCACCTGCATGACAGGCTTCAAATAGAGACGCTCCAGCAAAAGCTATTGGACCGTCTCTATTTGAAGGGCCATTGCTCCAATAGCTTTTGCTGGAGCAAAGACCAACAACACAGAATATGAAGCAGCACAGGGGCAAGGCTGCTCCAAGATTCAGCGATGCCTCACTTCAGCTGCTACTGGATGGGGTGAGGAGGAGGAGGGAACTGTTTTAGCCAGCCGATAGGAGGAAGTGCCCTGCTTCTGCCACCAAGAAGGCCTGGCTCAAGGCGACAGAGAAGGTCACCAGCCACATATCCCGCACTTGGGTCCAGTGGAGGAAGCGTTTCAATGACCTAACTAGGTCAGCAAAAGTGAGTACACTTACTGATTCTCCTGCATTCCGTGGTGCACATCAACACCTGCTCCCCCCAACTCATTCTGCACTGCCAAGACTATTCCATCACATCACTCCTCACACCCATCTAAGGCTCATCCTCAGCTTACCTGCTCTTCCTGAGCACTTGCTCACCTCCCCATTTGTCACTCCACCACTACCACTCACCCCAATCCTGATCCAATGTGATATCTCTGTCTCATACTCACCCTGTGATGCACCTCCTTCACGGTCAGCCTCACCCAAAGCAATGCATTCATCGGCTGACCACTTCACTCTCACACGTCTGTACTTTCTCCCCTCAGAAGAGTGTGCAAAATACAGGGGAGAGGGCGAGAACTGGAGGGAGGGCCACAACAAATAGTGGTTCTCACAGAGGCGGAGGAGGAGGCCCTGCAGATCAGTCACACCCTCGAGCGTCTGTCCATCGGGGACAACGACACAGTCCTGGCTCATGTGAAGGTGCTCAGATTGCCAAATGGGTGCAATCGATTACACCCTGTACCCATGGGAAGCCAGCCACAGAATGGAATCCCACTGCCCTCTCCGTCTGGCTGAGGTTGTCCATGGGGAAGTTGACATACTGCGAGCCCCCGCAAAACAAGCTGTCGGTGACCTGCCTTATGCACTTGTGTGCAGACGACAGAGACCCTGGCGATGTCACCGGTGCACCCTGGAGCGATCTGGAGGTGAAGAAGTTGAGGGCAGTGGTGACTAACAGTGACGAGTAATGAGATGCCGCTCGGCCCAGCCGGGAGCAGCTTGCCATGAAGCAGGCTGTAAAGCCCCGATATTGCCAGGAAGGCGGGTTGGCAGCACGGGGGGAGGGGGGTCGACTGGGCCCATGGGTAACCTGCCCAGTAAAATCGGTGGGTTCCCCACGCGATTGTGAGTAAATTGAAGCCACTTACCTGGACTTACAGGTTTCCTGTTGGAAACCTGCGCTGTGGGTGGACTGCGCATCCGCATCATAGGCTGGCAGCTGGATGAGCCCTATTTAAAGGGGCAGTCCTCCAATGCTGCTTCTGCAGCAAACAGCCAAAATTACAGCATGGAGCAGCCCAGGGGGAAGGCTGCTCCCAGGTTTAATAATGCCTCACGCCAGGTCTTACTGGATGGGGTGAGGAGGAGGAGAGAGATCTTCTACCCGGCGGACGGGAGGAAGTGGCCTGCCTCTGCCACCAAGGCGGCCTGGCTCGAGGTGGCAGAGGAGGTCAGCAGCACCCGCAACATATCCCGCATCTGGATACAGTGCAGGAAGCGCTTCAATGACCTAACTGGTCAGCCAAAGTGAGCACACTCACTCATTCTCCGACACTCCGTCTTTCACATCACCATCCCCATCTCACAACTCCTGCACTGCCAACACTACTCTATCACATCACTCCTCACACCCACTCAAAGCTCATCTTCAACTTACATGTACTTACTCACCTCCCCAATACTCATCACACCACTACCACTCAATCCAATCCTCATACAATCTCATGTCTCTGTCTCATACTCACCCTCTGATGCATCTCTTTCACGGGCACCCTCTCCCAACCTGCCTCGACCTCTGCTGCAGCCACAGGGAATGCATCACGTATGTATAGTAGGAAGCATAAGGCAAAGGCTTCGTGAGCACAAAGGGGATGCACAAGGATGTTTGATGGTTTGTCATTTTTAAAAATTTATATTTGATTTTGGTTCAACTCACATTAAATATTATATTGTCACCACTACTGCCATGTCTTGGCCATTCTTGACTGGCTTATGCAATAAGTCCCTTTCGTGAGGTTCTCCATGAACACCCACACTTGATGCCACCCATTGGGTCACCCTACAGTGGGTGTATGTGTAGTTGCATGACTATTTTGTGCAGGTGCCTGTGGCGCAGCACTGCATTGTGGAGCTCCACGTGGCAGAGGTGGACGGTGTGCCTGGCGAGGCTGGTGATGTTGCTCGTCCTCGGATGAAGTGATGAATGCAGCCATGGCGCCCCCCCGTCCACAAAGTAGGTAAATATGTTTGCACAGCAGAGTTTAGGGTATCAATTAATAATTTTGAATGGAATGACAAAGGTGTTGCAGCCAAAACTTTGTCTGAAATGACAGAGTGCCCTGCTGCAATAAATGAGGTATTCCCCCCAACTGTCAAAAAATGATATAGAATCATAGAAGTTTACAACATGGAAACAGGCCCTTCGGCCCAACATGTCCATGTCGCCCAGTTTATACCACTAAGCTAGTCCCAATTGCCTGCACTTGGCCCATATCCCTCTATAGCCATCTTACCCATGTAACTGTCCAAATGCTTTTTAAAAGACAAAATTGTACCCGCCTCTACTACTGCCTCTGGCAGCTTGTTCCAGACACTCACCACCCTTTGAGTGAAAAAATTGCCCCTCTGGACCCTTTTGTATCTCTCCCCTCTCACTTAAATCTATGCCCCCTCGTTATAGACTCCCCTACCTTTGGGAAAAGATTTTGACTATCGACCTTATCTATGCCCCTCATTATTTTATAGACTTCTATAAGATCACCCCGAAACCTCCTACTCTCCAGGGAAAAAAGTCTCAGCCTATCCAACCTCTCCCTATAAGTCAAACCATCAAGTCCCGGTAGCATCCTAGTAAATCATTTCTGCACTCTTTCTAGTTTAATAATATCCTTTCTATAATAGGGTGACCAGAACTGGACACAGTATTCCAAGTGTGGCCTTACTAATGTCTTGTACAACTTCAACAAGACATCCCAACTCCTGTATTCAATGTTCTGACCAATGAAACCAAGCATGCCGAATGCCTTCTTCACCACCCTATCCACCTGTGACTCCACTTTCAAGGAGCTATGAACCTGTACTCCTAGATCTCTTTGTTCTATAACTCTCCCCGACGCCCTACCATTAACGGAGTAGGTCCTGGCCCGATTTGATCTACCAAAATGCATCACCTCACATTTATCTAAATTAAACTCCATCTGCCATTCATCGGCCCACTGGCCCAATTTATCAAGATCCCGTTGCAATCCTAGAAAACCTTCTTCACTGTCCACAATGCCACCAATCTTGGTGTCATCTGCAAACTTACTAACCATGCCTCCTAAATTCTCATCCAAATCATTAATATAAATAACAAATAACAGCGGACCCAGCACCGATCCCTGAGGCACACCGCTGGTCACAGGCCTCCAGTTTGAAAAACAACCCTCTACAACCACCCTCTGTCTTCTGCCATCAATCCAATTTTGTATCCAATTGGCTACCTCACCTTGGATCCCGTGAGATTTAACCTTATGTAACAACCTACCATGCGGTACCTTGTCAAAGGCTTTGCTAAAGTCCATGTAGACCACATCGACTGCACAGCCCTCATCTATCTTCTTGGTTACCCCTTCAAAAAATTCAATCAAATTTGTGAGACATGATTTTCCTCTCACAAAACCATGCTGACTGTTCCTAATCAGTCCCTGCCTCTCCAAATGCCCGTAGATCCTGTCTATCAGAATACCCTCTAACAACTTACCCACTACAGATGTCAGGCTCACCGGTCTGTCGTTCCCAGGCTTTTCCCTGCCGCCCTTCTTAAACAAAGGCACAACATTTGCTACCCTCCAATCTTCAGGCACCTCACCTGTGCATCTATGCATCTCCCACTGGCTGCTGACTGAAACACGTCTGCTCCAACAGGGAGTGTTTCCCACAGCACGGGAAACACGCTGAGGATCCATGAAAATTACACCCCTGACAAAATCTCCTGTCAATGAGGTCCGTCAAGTACCTCAACTAGGTAAGTATTTAAATTGTCATCCCGCCAGTTTTAATTGACGGTGGGAGTCCCGAATGCGGGAGCTGCGCGCGCACCCTAACGGGTCATTGGGGAACCCGGAAGTGGCGGTTTGGAGCTGGGCTCCGGATCCGCTCCGGGATTCCCCAATTTTACGAGCCCCACCGCCCCCAATACACCCAAAAATCGACCCCTAGATGTTTGTGACCACCTGGCAGCTCACTCTCAGCCTCCATATGCACTGCTCCTCAGAGAGGTCCAGGAAACTAAGCAACGGTCTATAGACCTTCTGACTAGAATAGTGCCTCTCTGTTGTTGCCCTCTGTGCTCTTGTGCAGGTCCCTGTGGTGCAGCACTGTGTTGTGGAGCTCCAAGTGGTGGAAGTTCAGGGTTATTTAACATTTCGGAAGGATAGGAAAAAAGGTAAAGGTGGTGGGGTAGCTCTGTTAATAATTTGGAGTGCACTGCCTGAGGGGGTGGTGGAGGCAGATTCAATCATGGCTTTCAAAAGGGAATTGGGCAAGTGCTTGAAGGGAAAGGATTTGCAGGGCTACGGGGAAAGGGTGTGGGAGTGGGACTGGCTGGATTGCTCTTGCAGAGAGCCAGCACGGACTCAATGGGCCAAATGGCCTCCTTCCATGCTGTAACCATTCAATGATTCAATGAAAGGATGAAATTGATATAATAGTGAGAAATGATCTTGGCTCAGATGATCAAGATGTCGAATCAATTTGGGGAAGTAAGAAATAGCAAGGGAAAGAAATCACTGGTGGGAGTAGTATATAGGCCCCCTAACAGTAGCTACACTGTAGGGCAAAATATTAATCAGGAAATAAGGGGGGCTTGTAAAAAAGATAATGAAATAATCATGGGCCATTTTAATTTTTACATAGATTGGACAAATCAAATTGGCAAAAAAATAGTCCTGAGGAGGAGTTCATAGAGCGTGTAAGGGACTGGATCTGGTAATGGGTAACGAAGCAGGATTAACGAATGATCTCAAAGTAAAGGAGCAGTTGGGAAGCAGTAATCATAACATGACAGAATTTCACATCCAGTTTGAGAGCGAGGATCTTGGGTCTGAAACTACGGCATTAAACTTAAATAAGGGCAATTATAAAGGAATGAGGACGGAATTGGCTAAAGTGGACTGGGTAAACAGATTAGATGGTATGATGGTAGATAAGTGGCAAACATTCAAAAAGATATTTTATGACTCGCAACAAAAATATATCCCTGTGAGGAGGAAAGATTCCACAAAAAGGGTGAACCAACCATGGCTAACTAAGGAAGTCAAGGAATGTATCCGGTTAAAAGAAAAAGCATACAACATGGCAAAGATTTCTGGTAAGCCCGAAGATTGGGAAAACTTTAAAAACCAAAGGATGACTAAAAGAATAATAAAGAGGGAGAAAATAAATTATGAGAGTAAACGAGCAAGAAATATAAAAACTGACAGTAAAAGCTTCTACAAGTATACAAAAAGGAAGAGGGTAGCTAAAGTAAACATTGGTCCCTTAGAGGATGAGACTGGGGAAATAATAATGGAAAATAAGGAAATGGCAGAGGAATTCAACAGATATTTTGTATCTGTCTTCACAGTAGAAGACACTAATAACATACCAATAATAGTAGAAAATCAAGGGGCAAAGGGGAGGGAGGAGCTAAAAACAATCACTATCACTAGAGAAAAAGTACTGGATAAACTAATCGGTCTAAAGGCTGACAAGTCTCCTGGACCTGATGGCTTGCATCAGAGGGTCTTCAAGGAAGTGGCTACAGAGATAGTGGATGCAGTGGTTGTAATCTTCCAGAATTCACTAGATTCTGGAAAGGTCCCAGCGGATTGGAAAACCGCAAACGTAACACCCCTATTCAAGAAGGGAGTGAGACAGAAAGCAGATAACTATAGACCAGTTAGCCTAACATCTGTCATTGGGAAAATGCTAGAATCCATTATTAAGGAAGTAGTAGCAGGACATTTGGAGACTCATAATACAATCAAGGAGAGTCAACGTGGTTTTATGAAGGGGAAATAGTGTCTGACAAACTTATTAGAGTTCTTCAGGAAGTAAAGGGCAGGGTGGATAAAGGGGAACCAATGGATGCAATATATTTGGATTTCTAAAAAGCGTTCAATAAGGTGCCACATAAAAGATTACTGCACAAGATAACAGCTCATGGTGTTGGGGGTAATATACTGGCATGGATAGAGGATTGGCTAACGAACAGAAAACAAAGAATCGGGATAAAAGGGTCATTTTCAAAATGGCAATCTGTAACTAGTGGGGTGCCGCAGGGATAATGCAGGGGCCTCAACTATTTCAATATGTATCAATGACTAGGATTAAGGAACAGAGTGTCTTGTGGCCAAATATGCTGATGATACAAAGATTTGTTGAAAAGCAAGTTGCGATGAGGACACAAAGGGCTTGATTTTCGCACCCGCAATCGGGTGCGTTTGTGTCGGGGGGGCTGCGAAAATCCTGGATTCCTGAGGCGGGTCTGGAGCCCGGCTTCAACCCGCTCACTTCCGGGTTCCCCAGTGACGCGCTCACATGCGCTCGCAGCCCCCGCACGTGGGACTCCTGCCGGCAATTAAAGCCGGTGGGGTGCCACTTAAAGTACTTAAACAGGTACTTCAGGTTGTTTACAGATCTGACTGACCTGATATTTTAGGAGGGATGGGATTTCGAAATGAACTGAGACTGTTTCCCGTACTGGGGGAAAACACTCCCAGTTCAAATGGACGTGTTGCAGCCATCAGCCTGTGGCAGCTGCAAAGGTCCATTTGACAGGTGGGGGGGTGGAGGGTGGGGGGAACCCTCACTCATTGCAGGAGGCCACTCTGGACAAAGTTTGGCCTCCACCACCCTCCCCCTAACAATAAAATTCACAAACTTGCACACTTACCCCGGTGTCCAGACACATTTACCTACCTTGCGGACCCCCTCAAATGTGCATCTTCCGGATGGGGGCCGCCGTAGCTGTAGTCATGACCTCCTCGAAGGGCGAACAGCATCACCAGCCTCGCCGTCTACCTCTGACACGTGGAGCTCCACAACATAGTGCTGTGACACATCGGGAGGGCAGCCGCAGAGAGAGATGCGTCGCAGGGGGCACTACCCTCGCCACAGGGTCTACAGACCGAGGCTCAGCTTTGTGGACCTCTCTGAGCAGCAGTGCACATGGAGACTCAGAGTCACTCAACATGTAGTCGTGGACATCTGCAGCCTCCTTCATGCCGAGCTGCTCCCGGATGGCCCGAGCACCATCTTCTTACCTGTCGCTGTCAAAGTCACTACTGCCCTCAACAACTTCTCCTCCGCATCCTTCCAGGGTGCCACCGGGGACATCGCTGACGTCTCTCAGTCATCTGCACAAAAGAGCCCTGCAAATACACCTACATACACTCTGCAGTGACACAATGGGTGGCATCAGTTGTGGGTCTTCATAGTGATCCTCAAGAAAGGGCATTATTGGACAAACCAGACAAGATTCGCAAAGACGTGGCAGTAGTGGTGACAATATAATATGTTATGTGAGTTGATCAGAAATTAAATATAGGTAATCAACATGACAAACCCTCAAACACCCTTGTGCATCCCCTTCATGCTCACGACACGTTTGCCTTACCCTTCCTACTGCACATATGTGATGCATGCCCTGTGGCTACAGCACAGGTAGTAGCAGGTTGAGTGAGGCTGATCGTGAAAAAGAGATGTATGAGTATAAGATAGAGTCATGAGATTGTATGAGGATTGGGTTGAGTGGTAGTGGCAGGATGAGTACTGGCGAGGTGAGTAAGTGCAGGTAAGATGAGGATGACCTTTCAGTGGGTGTGAGGGGTGATGTAGTGTTGGCAGTGCAGAAGGAGATGTGGGGTGGGGGTGGTGATGTGGCAGATGGAGGGGAGGGCAATGAGTAAGTGTACTCACTTCGGCTGACCTACTTAGGTGATTGAAGCGCTTCCTGCACTGTATGCAAGTGCGCGATGAGTTGGTGGTGCTGGTGACCTCCTCCGCCACCTCGAGCCAGGCCTTCTTGGTGGCAGAGACAGGCCGCTTCCTCCGGCCCGCCGGGGGTGGTGGGGGGGGGGGGGGGGGGGGAAGATCTCTGTCCTCCACCTCCTCCTCAACCCAGCCAATGATACCTGGAGTGAGGCATCATTAAACCCGGGAGCAGCCTTCCCCCTGGGCTGCTCCATGCTGTAATTTTTCCTATTTCCTGCAGCATCAGTCAGTGGAGGACTGCCCCTTTAAATAGGGCTCCTCCAGCTGACAGACCTTGCTGCGCATGCGCAGTCCGCCCGCCGCGCAGCTTACCAGCAGGAAACCCAGAAGCCAAGGTAAGTGGCTCCAATTAGCCTGCGATTCCGTGCGGAGCACACTGATTTCACCGGTCGCATTACCCACGCGCCCAGTCGACCCCCCGCTGCGAACCCGCCGCCCTCCTAATATCGGGCCCAAAGTGTCTGCAAAGGGATATTGACAGGTTAAGCGAATGTGCAAAAATTTGGCAGATGGAATATAATGTGGGAAAATGTGAATTCATCCACTTTGGGAGGAAAAATAAAAAAACAAAATATTATTTGAATGGAGGAATACTACAAAATGCTGTGGTACAGAGGGATTAGGGTGTCCTCGTACATGAAACACAAAGAAGTCAACATACAGGTGCAGCAGGTAATCTGGAAGGCAAACGGAATATTGGCCTTTATTTCTCGGGGGATGGAGTATAAAAGCAGGGAAGTCATGCTACAACTGTACAGGGTGCTGGTGAGACCACACCTGGAGTGCTGCGTACAGTTTTGGTGCCCTTATCTAAGGAAGGACATACTTGCATTGGAGGCAGTTCAGAGAAGATTCACTAGGTTGATTCCGGGTAAGGAAGGGTTGTCTTATGAGGAAAGATTGAACAGCTTGGGTCTATACTCATTGGAATTTAGAAGAATGAGAGGAGATCTTACTGAAACATTCAAGATTCTGAGGGGACTCGATAGTGTAGATGCTGAGAGGATGTTACCCCTCATGGGGGAAAAGGGGGCGTAGTGTCAGAATAAGAGGTCGCCCGTTTAAGACGGAAATGAGGAGGAATTTCTTCTCCTACAGGGTCGTGAGTCTTTGGAATTCTTTACCCCAGAAAGTTGTGGAGGCTGAGTCATTGAATACATTCAAGGCTGAGTTCGACAAATTTTCGATCAGCACGGGAATCAAAGGATATGGGGAAAGGGTGGGAAAGTGGAGTTGAGGTAAAAATCAGATCAGCCATGATCTCACTGAATGGCGGAGCAGGCTCGAGGGGCCGAATGGCCTACTTCTGCTCCTATCTCTTATGGTCTTAGTGCATGCCGTGCCATGCGAGGATGGTGATGTTGCTCGACCTCGGATGTAGTGGTGAATGCAGCCATCCTGATGGTGTCAGTTTGAGGGGGACTGAAAAGTTGGTAAATAGTGTAAACAGAAGAATTCTGAGTGGAAACCAAGAATTTTCAGTTTGTCCGAGAGAACTGAGTGCCCTGCTACAATAGTGACCTATTATCCCCATCTGTCAAACAGGCATTTAAATGTCCAAATGGCTGCTGGCTGAATCACGTCTCCTCCAACATGGAGTGTTTCCCACAGCACAGGAAACATGCGGAGGCTGAACGAAAATCGCTCCCCTGCCTCAATCACCATGAAATTAACAACTTCAACAAGTTCAAGGATCTTAATAAGTGCTTTTAATATCAGCCCGCTGGCTTTAATTGCCAGCAGGACTTCTGCATTCCAGAAGCCTGCGCGTACACAGATGCGTCTGTGTGAGACACAGAAGTCAGCGGTTTGGAGCCGGCTTCCTTACCTGCTCGGGATTTTTCCAATTTTCCCAGACCCCCACTTTGATTTGAAAATCAAGCCCAATGAAACAGAGGAAATGCATCACAAAGGCTGCTTCAAAGTAATACTAAATGAAATGCTATTTATGCTAGCAGATGCATTGCAGCTTCCAACCTGCCTTCACATCCTTCTAGGCAAGCTGTAACGCTGACCTTTGGGGATGGTCCCATGAAATGGCAAAGGTAAGCCGCTTCTTCACAACCACCTCATGCATCACCACTTTCACTTCAGCAGTCAAACTGGTGGCGGGGGGGAGGGAGAAAAGAGAGAAGAGTCACGTGCTGGGCTGCATCATCTCTTGTCCGCGGACTCGTGTCTGCACTTCGGGTTTCCTTTCATTTCGCTTTTATCTATCACTTCTTATTCCTCTTCCCCCGGGAACCTTCCCAAACATTAGCATAATTTTTGTTACGCTAGTAAGACACTTTCCTTTAACTGTCTCCATTCCTTTAAATTTCACTTAATCACAATTTTCTGCTCTTGCCACTAGTGTGCTCCTTGCACATGCTCAAATCTGCACTGGACGTTATGCTAATAAGCTGACCTTGAAAAACTCTGCAAACAGCACACTTCAATCTGAATCTGTCTAAACAGCCAGATTTGAGTCTAAACTGCACCCATATCAAAAATTCACGAGTAACATTTTATATTGTTGAGGATAGCCATTTACATTCAAAGAGGGATTGTTATGTTAATTAGGGTGAGGCACGAGTCCCTGAAAGCATAGATGACAGGCTCAATCAGGCCACTGCAGTAATGAAAAATCCAGCACAATGACATAGTCACGTTCAATACACAGGGATTTGTATCTACTTCAAGTGTTATTGTCAAGAATATTATCTCCTTGTAGTGTTTTAAAATATATATTTTACAAGACAAAGCAGCACAAATGTGACGATTTGTGACAACATGAAATAGAATACCATGTTCTACACACCCACTCTCCAAATCTTGCAGGAGATTGAAATACAGTGCACTTCATGTTCTATTCACTTGCATATTTTGTATATTATTTAACAAGCTTCATGAACAGAGCAGCAGAAAGTTGGGAATGTGATAAACTGTTTCTTTTTTTTTTATTCGTTCATGGGATGTGGGCGTCGCTGGCAAGGCCAGCATTTATTGCCCATCCCTAATTGCTCGAGAAGGTGGTGGTGAGCCGCCTTCTTGAACCATATGAATGATCTGTTACATCTTCCTTCTGTGAAGGAAGTCAAGTCAAAAGTATTTAGTGACAATAAAGGTAATAAATCCAAGTCAGCACAGTTTCACTGAAAGGCAGGTCAAGACCAACAACCATACTAGAATTCTTTGAGGATGTAGCCGTTTGTGACTAATAAAGGCAATGTGAGATATATATTGAGAGTTAGAAGGAAAAAAAATGTAACTTTAATGTAAAAGCTCACTGAATCAATGTGATGGGGAGGTCGGGGTCAGGAACAGAAACATTCAATCCAAATTTTAAAGTAACAAAGGAGATAGGTTCTAATCTTTACATAAAGTTCTGTAACCAACATTAACCAGTTCTCCTTTTTCTGTTCCTCGTACCAACTTTTGCTCCGACCTTATTTGGTCAGTTAATGCCAAGATTTCTTGTCCCATTTCATCTGCTCCTCTAATAAAAATTCTTGATCTTCTAACAAGCACTCAGTTGTGTACTCACTCCTACAAGTATAACTGTATCAGGATGGTGGCACTCATCAGGAATGAAACACCATGCATTTGTTGTACTGCTTTACTACCGTTTCTAATTTGAAGACCTGTATATAAAAAAAGGTCAAAAAGCAACCCACAAATTCAGGTAGCTATAAACTTAATTTCTGCTGCCCGTTAGTTCTTGGCATCACAGCTCAGCAACAGCAAAACAATGAACAGTTCTTAGGTCAAGTGAAATCATGTAGCTATTGAAGGTTTTTCAATTGTGCTCTGTAAATAAGTTCAGGTTCCACACTGGTGCCTGTCTAACAACCACTGCCATTTCATTCTCGACATTTGCCTGGTAATAGCTTAGACCAGTTACCTGAGTTAACTGCTCCACTTGGTTTGCCATGTAATGGGTCTACCACTTGGGGCCAATTTGCTGATTCGATTCCAAATGGATCCTTTACCACTTTTTCAGCACCAATGCTTTTAGTTTTGGCTTGTTGAATAGGAAAGAAAAGAAAGTCATATAATTCCCACAACCAAATGGAAGATGGCAAAAAAAAAATCATGTTTGGTTTTCCGACTTGAGAAATCTCCTTATGAGTGATCTCTCAACATGAAAGCTAGATTTTACTTGAAACTAAAATTTTCTTAGTTTTGTATGTCCTTATTGGTGGGGTGGGGGCAACCAGTATTTATTCATCCAACTAATTTTACAAAGATAACTCATAAGCTCTAAAGAATATTAGCTTACATGGCTGGAGAAGCTGGGGTTGTTCTCCTTGGAACAGAGACGGTTGTGAGAAGATTTGATAGATCAAAATCATGAAGGGTCTAGACAGAGTAGATAGAGAGAAACTGTTCCCATTGGCAGAAGGGACAAGAACCAGAGGGCATAGATTTAAGGTGATTGACAAAAGAGCCAAAAGGTGACATGAGGAAAACTTTTTGCACAATGAGTGGTTAGGATCTGGAATACACTGCCCGAGGGGATGGTGGAGGCAGATTCAATCATGGCCTTCAAAGGGGAACTGGATAAGTACTTGAAAGTAAAAAATTTGCAGGGCTACGGGTATAGGGTGGGGAAGTGGGACTAGCTGGATTGCTCTTGAATAGAGCTGGCGCAGACTTGACGGGCCGAATGGCCTCCTTCCATGCTGTAACCTTTCTATGATTCTATGAAGGTCTTCTGCAGTTATACCAAACACTCAAAGCTTTTCTTTCAGATTAAATATTCAAGATCCAGCAGTGGAAAAAAAAAATCTACCGTTAAGAAGTGCCAACAGTTTCACAAAACTCAAATTAACCAGTTGAAAAGTTCAAAAAATTTTCAGTAACAGTTGTTGGAGACCATTTCTGTACTACTTATGCCACTAGATGCTGCCATATTGTAGTTACATATTGATTTCTTTACAAAAATCACATCTGGTGGCAGCAACATACTACACAAAAATGTTCAAATCATTTTGTGAAATAGGATCCAACCCATAGCTGTACACGAACTTTTGAATATTCCCGGTACATTAGTAACACTACCACCTTAATTAAAATAAGAGAAAGGAAACTTATTTAAAATACTCGACAGCTCATTCGAAGCAATTTCCAAGTCTGCTCACTAACGGTGTGGAGAATAAATCATGTCTTATTGCAATAAAGGAGTTAATTTCTCCTTGATTTTATATTTTAGGCAGCCTGTCTACCTTGTTGGACCTTTTTCACTTCAGTGAGGAAACTGAGGCAGTACTCATTATCTGGGAGCTCAAAGAGGTAGTTTGCTTGGTCCCCTTGTATACGGATCCTACACAAGCCTATAAAAAAAGAAAACATCAATTATTGGAACTGTCGTCACTGACTATCAGATCTTTAATAAGGAGTGCAGCGTTGGAGTCCAATGAGGAGAGCACTTGAGAAATTGAGTTTGGAGGTAACAAAAGCATGTTTCAGCTGTGGTTGCAGCAAAACAGGGGAGAAGCAGGTAAAAAGGCTAAAAGTACATTTCGGACGCTGCTGTACAAATTGACGAGTGCTTTTAAGAGCTATCAACATCGGAGGTTGAAATCTAAATCTCTATGTTCAACTGCTTCCAATGGAGGAAAGACAACCTGAAAAGATAAGATTGGGGGAAGTTGGCAGCTGATCAGAGTACTGGTGAGCATATGACCTGAACTGAAAGTCCTGTCCCTTCTCCCACATTTAGATGGGAACAATCAAACTCCTCCAAGTTTCCAGATTGACAGAAGCATTCAAGATGTCAGCTTCTCCCCCAAAGGGACCATAGGCTTGTTCTGACTAGAATATTCCTGTACAGTGTGGTTGGACTTTCATTTTGTCTTAGCAACATTATGCAGTTAATTCAAGGCTGCCAAGTGTGAATTATGCAAGCATTTGGTATTTGGATAAATTGTGAGTTGAAGAAATGTCCATCTTTGACAGAAAATAGATCATCACTCTTCTTACACTAATTTACATCTTTAAATCAACACTGCAGCCATGTATTTACACCTCAAAGGCTAAGATCAGGCAAGAGGATTCCTTGTAATGGATTAGGCTAGCATAAATGGGATGCTGAGAGGTTGGAGAACATCCCAAACAAGGAGGGAAGCAAAAGAGCTGAGCTATTGTGCAAGCCCTGGGCCTTTATACACGGTGGAAACAAGGAATCACATGTGGTGGTGGTGGGGGTGGTCCTGATAACAGCTCGACAAAATACTTGCAATGCCCCAGAATCAATCAAAACTGGGCAAACTGCTACAGTGTTTGCGGGATATCTGAATGATGAACAATTCTATTTGAGAGAGTATATTTGTTAGAAAAATAATGGATTACCACTGTAAGCAAAAAAAACCTACTTCATTACTCCACCCTTACATTAAAACTTTAATAAAAATATTAAAAAGTACTCACGTGTAAAAGGGTCATCTATCAAAAGAGCCTCTTCTGCCTCTGAAAGTAAGCATCACATTCTTAGGTCATGGTAAAGTATCTGACAGTTTGTTGCACAAGAGATACAGCTGAGCATTCTCACATCATTAGAAGGTACATGGCTAACTGTTAAAGAATGTTTTCAAAGAGGGATTTCCAGAAAGTAGGGCTGAGGCAGCTGAAGGCTTAGCTACCAATGATAGGATGGAGGGAGGGGCTAAGCACAAAAGGCCAGAGTTGGAGGACTGAAAAGCGTGGGAGAGAATGAAAGGCTGGAGGAAGTCGCAGAGATAGGATAAAGGGGAGGTGGGGGTCGGCATGGAGAGATTGGAAAACAAGGACAGAGATTTTAAACTCAATGTGTTGGAGCACAGGGAGTCCACGTAGGTCTACAAGGATGGGGGTGATGGGCGAGTTGGACAGGATAGGGGCAGCCGAGTTTTCAACAAGTTAGAACTAATTAAAGACAATGATGGCCGGGGTCGGGGGGTCAACAAGAAGGGCATTAAAGAAACTGTGCCTAAAGTAACATAAGTGTGGAAAAGGGTTTCAGTGGCAATGAAGGTGAAGCAACAGCAATGCACGGAGGTGTAAGTCAGCAGTTCTGGAGGTAGATAGCGTAGGGTTTGAAACTCAGCTCTGGGTTGAAGAGGATGCCAAGGTTTTGCAAATCATGTTTGACTTGAGCAAGTGGTAAGAGAATAAAGTCAATGGCAAAAAAACAAATTTTATGCTAGGTAATGAAAACTATGTTTTGGACTTTCCAATTTTCAATTGGAGCAAACGTTGATTCATCCATGACTTAAATGTCAGACAGACAGCCTGAGGTGGTTACGGGGTCGAGGGAAGCGCAGATTGACAGGTAAAGCTTGATGTCACGAGCATACATATAGAAGTTGATTCAGATGTTGTTACCAAGGAACACTGTAGAAATAAGGAGAGGTCGTAAGGATAGATCTTTGGGGGCTTCTGGAGAGGACAATGTGGGTTGGGAAGAGAAGCCATGCTGATGACGTGGTGGTTGTGATCGAACATGTAGAAATGGAACCACATGGGTGCAGCCTACACAACTGGACAACTGAAGGGCAATGGAGGAAAATTGCATGGTTGACCATATCAAACGCTGATGGGGTCAAGGAGGATAAGGAGGGATGCTTCACCATGGCCACAAATCACAAAGAAGGTCTCTGTGAGCAAGGCAGAAGCCAGACTGAAGGGATTTGAACAGGGTGCTTTGGAAGGACTAGGGAGACGCCAGCATGATCAAAAGAAAAGGGAGGTTAGATTTAGGGTGGTAGGTCAAGATAGGCCAATGACGGTGGTTTTGAAAGGAAGAGTGATGGTATCTGAGCAAAGATCTGGCAATAAATGACTAGACTAGTCATGTGCCAGATGTACTTAAGTCTGTCTGCCTCGAACTTAAGGGGGCAAAGATGAAAACGTTCCTGGGGGTTAACGGCAAAAGTGGGAGAAGGCAAATAATTTGGTGGAAATAAGGGCTTTCAAGGAAGAGTCAAGGGAACAGCCGAGGAGGTCAACAGTGGTAGTGGTTGTAGTGGGGGCAGGAGAGAGAGTTGGAAGTCTGACAGCGAAAGTGAGGTAGTCAAGAATGTTTTTTTTTCCTCGGAGCAACTGAGGAAAGTGATAGGGTTAGATGAAGGTGGAGGAATGTGGGTGGTAAGGGAGAAGAGAAAGTGGTCATAGATAACTTAAACAAATACTTTTCTTATATTGGTCTTTCCAAGATAATTTCTGCTTCTGTTCCCAATCCACCTGTCTGCAATTACTCCACTAGCAATCCAATTTCCCATCATGCCCAAAGCCCATGTGTTTAAGTCTCTTGTTTCTATGGATATCAAGGTGTCCAACAATTTTGGGAATAAGCAATATGTCCAAAAGCAGGAGTGAGTAGGCTCCATTAGTGATACAGCAGGCATTGTTTCCTGTTATGTTCACTGAATTTTCATTCATGCAATGGATGCAAATATGGTCTTTTCTCCAAATAGCTTTTGCTCAGAGAGTGAGTAGTGGTTCATTACATCAATTTGAGACAGCTGGGGATCCATGGGAACTAGATAAATTAGAGAACAAAGGGATCACAGCCCAACATACTCCCTACTGGTCATGGCTCTAGTTCCTATTTTGCTCCAAGTCATATGATTAGCCAAGAAGATGCTCAAACCGCGTAGAATTCCCTGGTAAAGAGTGCAGACAAGCAACAACCACTCAAGCCTCTATAACTGGATGCTAGATGGGTGACTGAGGTCCCGAGGGGTTCAGCTTTAAACTTGCCTTCCCTTTTTTTTCTGTAGGGAAGCACTGGCTTATGCTCAACATCTGCCAACAACATGGCTGAGGCTATGTAAGAACTGCATGTCCACAAACCCATATCCTATTTCTAGATGCCATAATACAGCACACCTCATCACTGCACTAACATCAAATCATTATTTAAATTTACTCAAACTTATTCAAATCGGTTAAAAATAGAAAATAATGGTGTTATTCTTATATAAATATAAAACACAGCCTATAATTATTAGAGGGTAGTGCAGGATTAAAGTTCTTAAAAATACACACACATTGCCCACCACATCTTCCTTTTACAGTTAGGTATTGTTCCAGGTTAAAAATTTCTTAGAGCTGCTGCTCCCTGTACCTTGAATAATGCGAAACTGGTTATTAATGGGGATCACTGACTGACAACCGATAGTTCCAACATTAGCTTCCGGAGTTGAAGAGATGGATAATCTGCAATAAAAAAAGAGAACCATCTTTACTAAATTAGCTGTATAACAATTGCAACTAGTTAATAAAAGTTTCAAGATCCCAGCAATGTAAAACAGAAAACCGACGTATTGTGTTGCACACCAAAATGTGTTCTAATGTGATTTTGTTACCTTACCTACAATACAAAAATGTTTATTTAGAAACCCATTAATTACATTGCATTCTTTTGTATTTTCTATACTGTAGCAGAAAATGAAACAAATCCAGCAGTCAGGTCATAAAATATAAAAAATGGCATGGCTTAGTACCTCAGGTGGTAGAAGAGGGAGGGGAGCTATTTTCATCATGACATCAAAAAAGTGATGCAAAGATGCATTTTGACATGGTTTAAAAACAAAAACATGTTTCCCAGATCTGTGATGACCGTGTCCTTTTAAGATCATCTGCCACTGACGAGAGCAAGTTTCTTCAGTTCTCTGGCAGACTGCTTGGTCGAGGATTTTTTTATGACGAGATGATCCACCTTGAGGATAGGGAAGAATGGATAACACTGATGCTTCCCACTGTATGAGCATTCGCAATGACTGCAAAGGTGTACTGGCTGCAGTCAATCAACACTCCAGGTTTCGAATGTCCCACTCCTAGCTGATAAGATCACTCAGCAACAAACAGCTGGTGTGGGACAATTTATTTAAAAAAATATTTAAAAGCAACCATGCAATGTGGGTGCATAACTCACAAGGACTCCATTGATCACACCCAATGCATGAGGCACTGCAACCCAGTCATTTTTGGACCCAATTGCGTTGTATAAATGAATATTTCACATCGGTATTTACGGTTGAGAAAGGCATGGATGTTAGGGAACTTGGGGAAATAAATAGTGATGTCTTGAGGAGTGTACATATTACAGAGAGGGAGGTGCTGGAAGTCTTAACGCGCATCAAGGTAGATAAATCTCCGGGACCTGATGAAATGTATCCCAGGACGTTATGGGAGGTTAGGGAGGAAATTGCGGGTCCCCTAGCAGAGATAATTGAATCATCGACAGCTACAGGTGAGGTGCCTGAAGATTGGAGGGTAGCAAATGTTGTGCCTTTGTTTAAGAAGGGCGGCAGGGAAAAGCTTGGGAACGACAGACCGGTGAGCCTGACATCTGTAGTGGGTAAGTTGTTAGAGGGTATTCTGAGAGACAGGATCTACAGGCATTTGGAGAGGCAGGGACTGATTAGGAACAGTCAGCATGGTTTTGTGAGAGGAAAATCATGTCTCACGAATTTGATTGAGTTTTTTGAAGGGGTAACCAAGAAGATAGATGAGGGCTGTGCAGTAGACGTGGTCTACATGGACTTTAGCAAAGCCTTTGACAAGGTACCGCATGGTAGGTTGTTACATAAGGTTAAATCTCACGGGATCCAAGGTGAGGTAGCCAATTGGATACAAAATTGGATTGACGACAGAAGACAGAGGGTGGTTGTAGAGGGTTGTTTTTCAAACTGCAGGCCTGTGACCAGCGGTGTGCCTCAGGGATCGGTGCTGGGTCCGCTGTTATTTGTTATTTATATTAATGATTTGAATGAGAATTTAGGAGGCATGGTTAGTAAGTTTGCAGATGACACCAAGATTGGTGGCATTGTGGACAGTGAAGAAGGTTATCTAGGATTGCAACGGGATCTTGATAAATTGGGCCAGTGGGCCGATGAATGGCAGATGGAGTTTAATTTAGATAAATGTGAGGTGATGCATTTTGGTAGATCGAATCGGGCCAGGACCTACTCCGTTAATGGTAGGGCGTTGAGGAGAGTTATAGAACAAAGAGATCTGGGAGTACAGGTTCATAGCTCCTTGAAAGTGGAGTCACAGGTGGATAGGGTGGTGAAGAAGGCATTCAGCATGCTTGGTTTCATTGATCAGAACACTGAATACAGGAGTTGGGATGTCTTGTTGAAGTTGTACAAGACATTAGTAAGGCCACACTTGGAATACTGTGTACAGTTCTGGTCACCCTATTATAGAAAGGATATTATTAAACTAGAAAGAGTGCAGAAATGATTTACTAGGATGCTACCGGGACTTGATGGTTTGACTTATAGGGAGAGGTTGGATAGACTGAGACTTTTTTCCCTGGAGAGTAGGAGGTTTAGGGGAGGTCTTATAGAAGTCTATAAAATAATGAGGGGCATAGATAAGGTAGATAGTCAAAATCTTTTCCCAAAGGTAGGGGAGTTTATAACGAGGGGGCATAGATTTAAGGGTGAGAGGGGAGAGATACAAAAGGGTCCAGAGGGCAATTTTTTCACTCAAAGGGTGGTGAGTGTCTGGAACGAGCTGCCAGAGGCAGTAGTAGAGGTGGGTACAATTTTGTCTTTTAAAAAGCATTTGGACAGTTACATGGGTCAGATGGGTATAGAGGGATATGGGCCAAGTGCAGGCAATTGGGACTAGCTTAGTGGTATAAACTGGGCGACATGGACATGTTGGGTCGAAGGGCCTGTTTCCATGTTGTAAACTTCTATGATTCTATAAGTCTCAGACCAGATGTTTAAATTCTTCCATCACAACCTCTTCATATTAAGACAGTAACCAATGTTTTTTTTAAAAACAACAATTTTGTGAATAATAAGCTGCAGCTAAACACTGCTGATATATTCTCCTCCCATTACTAATGTTCATGTTATTCGTGAGAAATTCAGCCCCAATCCCAGGTGGTGGTGGTGGTGGGAACTGTATTATTCACAGCTATTAAATCACAATCACAAATAAAAACATGCAAGAAATACAACTTCAATGCTGAGTCCAGTGGAAAATTTAACTCTAACCACTGTATAATAGCAACGGCTTGGTTCAATTGGTAGCGCACTTGCCCAGTGGATTCAAGCTCCACACCAGGACTGATTAAGCAGTCAGTCATCTCACTGTTAGTTGTAGGATCTTGCAGTGGATAGTTTGCATCTGTAACTGTCAATGTACTTCAAAGTAAATTATACATGACGCACTTTGAAATGTTTCCAAGGGGTGTAATAAGGAGCTATTTAAATGTAAACCTTTGTTTTACAATAATGAAATCATTTACGTGCAACAGGCCCTTTTTAAAGCATCTCTTGACTTCACCCATTACCTACACCATGTCAAGTCATTTTCCTCCCATGTTTTGAATCATATGCCATTAGATGCCCAATAACCTGAACTTTGCCAACTTGGGCCAAACATAATTTTCCCTGTGTCCAAATATATTATTGGTACTTTAATTTCAGCCTGTGTTCACTCCAAGTGAGCATTTGTATTTATTAATTTTGACCACCTATATTCTGTAACAACAAAACAAATTGGTATTATAGTATCAGTGATATGGTATTTTATACCTTGAGATCCAGGTGCACTCCAACTTAATTACGCAAATTACTTACCAACTTCACAACCAATAGCTTAGAAAAAATGGTTACAGGCACCAGTAATAAATCAAATGAACTTTAGTAAGGTGTCATCCATGGACTATGTACACTGGCAAAAGCATATAATTCAAATGGGGGAAAAAGGGGTGTGTACATGCTTTTTTCAATCCTATAGGATTGCTCTTCTTTGAATATAGTATTAGCATTGGATCTTTTACTTCCACCTTTGGGGACAGATAGGGTTTCAGTTTAACATCTCATCCAAAAGACAGCACCCCTAATAATGCAGCTCTCAGCACTGCACTCAAGTGTCTGTCTAGAGTATGCACTGAAGTTTCCGGTGTGGGGCTTGAACCACGGCCCTCTTCCTCAGAGGCTAGTGCTACTACTGACTCCAGACGTCTATTATTTATAGTTAATTAGCAAAACATACGACAATTTGGGAAGCAGGAAAGTAGAGCTGCTTGGAGCGTCACTACAGTACAGGCTGAGGAGCTGGAAGGTACAAAACTGAGGTGTTCCAGCACCACAATTGGTGGAAAGGTGTCATTAGATTTACAGTAATTTCAGACTTCACTATTCTACTCAGATCATCCACAAAAGTGCTTCTCCTGTACTAACATTCAACATAAAACTGACCCTTGTAACCTGGTCCTTTCACATCTTATGAGGCTATTCAATACCAGAATCTCTAACTTACCTTATTGCTGTTGACTGCAGAACTGGAGAGCTGGTCAAACGTTTCCAAATATAAACCCATAACCAGCAGCTCCGAGTAACAGGGCAGTTTGTCAAATGGACTATGAATCACAAGCCTGCCCCTCCCACAAACTTGGCTCAAGTCTTTCCTAAATTCCCGCAGCAAAGGGATTCAAAACACAGCTGTCTGCACTTGACGATGCCAAGCTGACCAGATTGAATACAACACCTAATGTCTTTGAAGTAACCTTTTGCATACCAGCCCATAATGTGCATTCTCTACAGCCTGAGGCAACAAGCTACAGTAACAAAAATTTATAGTGATGGCCAGACAAAAATATTAAAATAAATACTTTTTTTCTTATTTTATATTCGTCACATAGAACAATACCACTTCAGGTCAAATCTCAGTTTAAATATGTTGGAATCTGCCACCTATTTGAAAAGAGACTACTTTGACTACATACTAAGTACAAACTTCTGACTTCCTGGAATTATTTTACAATTTTTAAGAATATTAGCTACCCTGAAGGTGTTGTTCTTCCAAACACAAGATTAAAACTCAAAAGAACCAAAGGCTTCATAAAAAGTGATGAGGGTCCTAAAATGTAAATAGTAGTAAATTCAATGCAATGGTTCATGCATGTCACTCCACAATGCACATATGTTTTACAAAGCATGCAGCATAAAAAAGGACGTTTGTACTGCATAGGCACAACGTCTAAACATGATACAAATTTAATGTTTAATTTTTAAATGGATTGCATTTCAAGATCATCCTTCAAGTTATTAACTTAAAGCTACAAACTTACAACTACAACATAAAGCCACTTTGATGTTCCCTTATTTAGCCTCAACCACATCCTTTTGATAATCAGCAGTGTTAAATCTTACATAGTAATAGACTTATTTGAACAATGAAAATGGTGAAAACTGTTAAAATTCTTAAATCTGTATCTATATAACATAAAAGCCTGCAACTGATCGGCACCAGACGTATCACATCTGAAGGTATTAAATTTCGGCATGTCCACTCTCTGTAGGGTGAAATTTAGTGATTGGTAATTTTTAAATAAAGCCTGCTTTTAGCCAAATATCCAATTGATTAAATGTGAATAAATCTAAAGCAATTTGATTCAGTTGGTAATTGCTAATGAGGAATGATTAAGCAGGAGAAAAGTGAGCAAATGGTTCTATTTTTTTCAGCGCTAACATTCATTAATCAGTAAATATAACAAAACCAATCAAATAAATTCCAGTTTTCCGCAACCATTTTTCTTCTTCACTGAAGTGAGAGCTTAGAGCTGAAAATAACATTTATGAACTACACATAAAAAATTCTTTAAAAAAAAAATCACTAAACCTTACCCATAGAATTGGTTGATTAATGTTAGAAATGTTTGCAAGAAGGTTCCCTCAGAAAGGTAGACTTATCGGTCAGGAGCCTGAATTGGAAATTTCACTTGGGGTGGGAAATTCCAGCTGCTGGAGTGAAATATAACAAGGGAATTGTTTGTAGCTTGCCACTGTGGAACTACAGTATACAAACCACACCAGGAGACCCATGTCACATAACAACCAGATAGAAGGGGCTAGAAAGTTCTAGATCCTGTGGAAAAAGACAGAGAGAGGGGGAACGACAGGAGGGGAGAAAAAGAAAGAAACAAACATGAGTTGCAGTTTTCATGCTGCTCGTGTGGAACTACAATACCCAACGCATAATGTGATGCAGGTAGAAAATTTACAAAATAACAGGCCTGAGTGGTGAGGGAAAAAAAAACAATTTTTTCTCAATTTTTTGTTAGAATTATTAAATAATAATTGAGCAAACAATGTTATTCGAGATGAGTTCTTTTTGTTGTGTGGCTGAGGAAGGTCGCTATTTGCACTGGATCCAGAGGGGGATGTTTGGGCACCACCTTGATACTGACCTAGGATGTTGCAACCATGTTCAGGTGGTCAGTGAGATATGGTAATCCGGTGAAAATTTCACTTGGCAGTACTACACCAACAGCTTCAGGAAGAATTCATTGTGGGAAAGGAGAGAAAATTCCTTATATTTATATAAACTCAGGAAAGAAAGAAGGTTTTATGGAGGGAAGAACAAACATAAGAACATAATGTTTACAATGTTGCGAATAACAGTAGTAAGCCTGAGCACTGGGAGAGTTTTAGAAACCAGCAAAGGATGACCAAAAAATTGATAAAAAGGGAGAAAACAGCATGTGAGAGTAAACTAGCAAGAAATATAAAAACAGATTGTAAGAGCTTCTACAGGTACGTAAAAAGGAAGAGAGTAGCAAAAGTAAACGTTGGTCCCTTAGAGGCTGAGACAGGAGAAATTATAATGGGAAATAAGGAAATTGCAGAGACGTTAAACAAATAGTTTGTATGTGTCTTTACAGCAGAAGACAAAAAACATATCAGAAATAGTGGGGAACCAAGGGGCTAATGAGTGTGAGGAACTTAATGTAATTAATGTCAGTAGACAAAAAATACTAAACTAATGGGACTAAAAGCCAACAAATCCTCTGGACCTGATGGCGTACATCCTAGGCTTCTAAACGAGGTGGCTGCAGATATAGTGGATGCATTGGTTGTGATCTTTCAAAATTCCCTAGATTCTAGAATGGTCCCAGTGGACTGGAAGGCAGCAAATGTAACACCGCTATTCAAGAAAGGTGGGAAGAGAAAAAACAGGGAACTACAGACCAGTTAGCCTGACATCAGTTGTCAGGAAAATCATATGATTACGCAGAGTCAACAGGGTTATATGAAAGGGAAATCGTGTTTGACAAATTTATTAGTGTTTTTTGAGGATGTAACTAGCAGGGTAGATAAAGGGGAACCTGTGGATGTAGTATATTTGGATTTTCAAAAGGCATTCAATAAGGTGCCACATAAAAGGTTGTTACACAAGATAAGGGATCATGGGATTGGGGGTAATATATTAATATGGATAGAGGATTGGTTAATGGACAGAAAACAGAGAGTAGGGATAAACGGGTCATTCTCAGGTTGGCAGGCTGTAACTAGTGGGGTACCGCAAGGATCGACGCTTGGGCCTCAGCTATTTACAATCTATATTAATGACTTAGATGAAGACCGAGTGTAATATATCCAAGTTTGCTGGGAGGAGGACACCGAGTCTGAAAGGGGATATAGACAGGTTAAGTGGGTGGGGAAGAAGGTGGCAAATGGAGTATAATGTGTGGAAATGTGAGGTTATTCACTTTGATAGGAAGAATAGAAAAACAGAATATTTTTTAAAACGCGAGAAGCTACTAAATGTTGGCATTGAGAGATTTGGGTGTCCTCGTCCAAGAAACACAGGAAGTTAGCATGCAGATACAGCAAACAATTAGGAAAGCAAATGGCATGTTGGCCTTTATTGCAAGGGGATTGGAGTACAAGAGTTAGGAAGTCTTACTACAATTGTACCGGTATTTGGTGAGGCCACACCTGGAGTACTGTGTATAGTTTTGGTCTCTTAATCTAAGGAAAGATATATTTGCCTTAGAGGGGGTGCAACAAAGGTTCACTCGATTAATTCCTGGGATGAGAGTGTTGTCCTATGAGGAGAGGTTGAGTGGAATGGGCCTATACTCTTTGGAGTTTAGAAGAATGAGAAGTGATCTCGTTGAAACATAAAAGATTCTGAGGGGGCTTGACAGGGTAGATGCTGAGAGGTTGTTTCCCCTGGCTGGAGTGTCTAGAACTAAGGGGCATAGTCTCAGGGTAAAGGGGTCGGCCATTTAAGACTGAGATGACGAGGAATTTCTTCACTTAGAGGGTTATGAATCTTTGGAATTCTCTACCCTATAGGGCTGTGGATGCACAGTCGTTGAGTATATTCAAGGCTCACATAGATAGATTTTTGAACTCTAGGGGAATCAAGGGATATGGGGATCGGGCGGGAAAGTGGAGATGTGACTGAAGATCAGCCATGATCTTATTGAATGGTGGAGCAGGTTCAAGGGGCCGTATGGCCTTCTCAGGCTCCTGTTTCTGATGTTCTTAGCAAACAAAACTACTTACATCAAATACCACAAACCCACAGAGAAAGAGCAAAAATATAAGTATTTTAGAATGCAAATAACTGGTAGTTTTGGGGAGGGAAGAAAAAACAAATGTACTTCTATCTTGAGCAACAAGATATTTCAATATCTTTCAATCTCAGCAATGCATAAAAGTTTGAGTTGAGTTGAATGTCAGCATTAACTTTGGGGGGGGGGGGGGGGGCGGGGAGGCGGGGAGGGGTGGGGTACCACCATCACACGATAGGAAAACACCCACCAGGTACATGGTTCATACTCTTGTGACTCGGCCAACGTTGTCTACCTCATACGTTGCAGGAAAGGATGCCCCGGAGCATGGTACATTGGTGAGACCATGCAGACACCGCGCAACAATCGCCAGACAGGAGGGTTCCCTCCCAGTCGGGGAACACTTCAGCAGTCAAGGACATTCAGCCACCGATCTTTGGGTAAGCGCTCTCCAAGGTGGCCTTCGAGACACACGACAACGCAAAATCGTCGAGCAGAAATTGATAGCCAACTTCCGCACCCATGAGGACGGCCTCAACCGGGATCTTGGGTTCATGTCACGCTACACGTAACCCCACCAGCGAAAAAAAGTTATCTGTTTGTAATACAACGGGTCATTCTCTGTCTTTCTCTTCCTTTCGGATGTTTCTCTCCTGTAGGTAACATCTCTCTGTCTGAACACTTTGATTGCCTTGACAACAGGCAGTTGGAAAGATTATCTGTAATCACCAGGTATTATTCTCTGACAATAAATGCGGTAACCTTCCATGGAATCCCACACTCACTTGACGAAGGAGAAAGCCTCCGAAAGCTTGGTGATTTTCAAAGAAAACAGTTGGACTATAACCTGGTGTTGTAAGATTCCTTAGATTTGTCAACCCCAGTCCATCACCGGCATCTCCATATCAAGGATGGTAAAAGGTGAACTAGATGGATGTTGGTCTTTCTTCATCTAGCAATTCCTGTGATGAAGTATGTGCAAAGTGCATGGAATGTCAGTTGAGAAGGCCCCACTGCAGCTGCTTCTGCCACAACCACAACAAATCTCATTACAACTTATTACCAAGCAGCCACTGACAAAATGCTGGCATGGATCTGGTCAACGTAAGCTTTCACGTAAGTGACTATATTGCTGAAATATTGGAATACATGGGTTGGAGGAAGAGTTCGGAGTATTAAAAACAAAAAATCTGTTATAATGAAGGCCCACAGCATCCTTGAAAGCTTTTGACACGAGTGTCAGCCTAGGTTTTGTGCTCAATTTCCTGGAATGGGACTTGAACCCACAACCTTCTGACTCAGAGGCGACCGTGCTACCAACTGAGCCATGGTGTAAAATGGTCATAACAGCAGAATGATATTCTACATTCAATATTTATGGTTGGAAAGTGAAGCCTTTGTGGAACAAACATTGTAGGTTTAGAGAACAAATCTGGTTACTAGGTTGTTGATTTTGTGCTTGAGGTCTAGTGTAAATAATTAGCACTTCCTGGCTTACTGAATGAGTTTCTGTGAGCAAAGAAAACCCTCAATTGTACAATGCAATGGACTGCAGTTAATGTCTATTTCAATTTGCCAGCCTAAAAACTGATAAAAGGCATGAAGTAACGATAACACCCGACAATAACTAGTTCTTTAAAGATGGATTCAATATCAACCACAGACATAAACAATGATGGAGTCACTTTTTGCAGACTGCTAATATAGCTTTCCTGAGATTTTTATTACATTGTCTATTTACATACAGTTGTGAACATCTGTATCCAGCTACCATGTTAATAAAGTAGACAGAAATTAAAACAAGTCAGTCATAACTGTTTTTGAAAGTTATCATAAAATGTAAAAACAAAGCTTGCACAGTTATGTGTCATCTGAACCCCAAAGAATAAATTACTGCCATGAATTAATATTGACTTCCATTGACCAGTCAATTTTTTGTTACTTTTTGCTCATCAGCTGAGGGTGTTAGTGCTGGGAAATGCACCACTTTCTGTTTCAGCCAACTAGTACTAATATTCTTAAATTAAATGCAGAATAATCACTCCACTTTGACCCAGCAATATGCCACTCAGCCCAAAACTCATTAGAGCAAACTTTACTCTGCAAGTATGGCATTTTTCTATTACCGATACCAGCCATTCTGTGGGCTCTCTGAATGAGATTGCCTATTTAATGCTAAATTGACAGCACTTTTGTGCTGTGGCACAAGTCTATTAGGAACTTGACCGAGACTGCCCAAATTCATTTCACAAACAACTCATTTTTTTAAATATAATAAAAATGTCACTCATCTCAAAATGATAACCTCAATTAATACATACAGTCAGAAATCCTTGTGGTAATTCATATCCAAACCAGGCAACAACCACACAAAATCAACCAAGGCCACAAATGACATTAGGCAATACCATGTACACCCACATTTTCTGTATTCTTTTACAGGTCTTTGTTCCTTTGTGCAACACTTAGAAACAGGCTGATATTCATGAACTATTCTTCAGCGCGTCAAGAACTTCAAGTTAATAGAAGAAAGTCAGAACGTCTATGCTGTGGAGTTCTCCACATATGACAGGCATAGCACAGTTAGCCAACAAGGAGAATCAACATTAACCTTCAACAGTGATTTTGAGATGTTTGACAATTATGATACCAGATGACACTGGCAGCCAAATGACTCTCTTCTCTTAATGAGAGATTTTAATTTTCCACATAGACTGCGAGAAACAGAACAGCTCAAGTAGTAAAGGCAATTCATCACGCACAAACAGCTGCAATCAAAGTCACAACCAATCCGTAATCTAAGATTGGCCATGGGAAGAATGCCCATCTCCCTTTCATAAGCTTTTGTACAATTCCTGCAGGTGGGGGCATTCATTCGCACAGCACCATGCTGACTTCCCACCAAGTACAAGTAGGATCCAGTCTACCTGAACAGGTATATTAGAATAGAGTCCACTTGTAACAAGTCCCTTGCTCAAAAGGAATTACCTACATAGGAACATTTAGCAGCAAAGGGATTCAAACCCAGATCCCTAACCACTGGATCACGCAAATCTACCAAAATGTCTACTTTCAGCTCACACTTATGTACATGCATCCAAGTAGTCATATCTAGCCAAGAGATGCAATTATGGCATTTTATTTGCAACAGCAGTTAAGGGTCCTAAACAAAATTAAATTGAACAGTCTTAGCAAACACATAAAACCAAATAAAAACATGCAAATACTTACTCATATTCACCTTTGTTTTCAATAAGAAACAAAACCCTGGGCAGTTTTAGTCCATCTTTCAGCTCAGAACCATTGACAGCTTTTCAAATTGTTAAGGAACCATACACTTCAGAACAAGAGGACAAAAACAAACATAATAAAAGTGTTACTAAATGCCAGTCATCAGGAATACCTATGCCAGAACTTTCTCCTTAAGAAAATATAGATGTGCAAAAATCAATCTTGGAGTCAGGATGAAGTGGAGGAAACAAATTGGGGAAATTACAAGGCAGCAATTTAATCAAGGGTCACATCTTCACATGGCAATTTGGTTACTGCTTTGTAATTATTAACACACACACACCCCTTCATTGCTCTTACACTAACGCACAGCCATCAAATCTCCCACTTGCATCTGATTTGCTCAAATTTCATATTCACAAAACAGCAAAGAGATTGGGGTTGTACCAATCAAAAGCAGGCAAAGTGATGCATAAAATTCCAATGAAAATAGCCAATGAGAAGTCAGAACACAGTATTAAAAAAAAGGGCAACAAATGAAATCATTCCAAATACTTCTTGAAAATCATTTTGGCTACCACTGGTATTAACACCTGTGACATATTTGTATATTTGTTATATTTAATGTAAGATTGTAAACAATTTTACAACACCAAGTTATAGTCCAGCAATTTTATTTTAAATTCACAAGCTTTCGGAGGCTTCCTCCTTCGTCAGGTGAACGATGTGAAAGGAGGAAGCCTCCGAAAGCTTGTGAATTTAAAATAAAATTGCTGGACTATAACTTGGTGTTGTAAAATTGTTTACAATTGTCAACCCCAGTCCATCACCGGCATCTCCACATCTTAATGTAAGATGTTTGACCTTTTGGCTCTCACTGCAAAATTTAGTACTGAAAATATAGATTATAACATAATATACTAGATTAAACGTATGGAGTAGCATTTTGTGTGTTTAAAATGTCCCTAACATTTTCTGTTGTAAATAAACAAATCCAGAAATTATAGTAACTTCTAAACTGAAGTCAGACATCAGTTGGAACTGCTCATAATTTTTAGGCTACAGGTAGCTACTAGCTGGCTTTCTTTCCAGTAAAGTGGATCGCCCATGGTGTTGCTCAAGGTAAGTCAGAGGATGTGCTGTTATTAGGACAGGAGAATGACAGCATCTAATGCACTAATTATTCTACGGGATGTCTGCTGAAGGGCACACAATTTTACCCATTGAAATGTCTTTTAATACCTCCATTAAACTTTTTATTCCACCATTTCAGCCTGTCTCAAAAGCCCTGGATTTTACTTTTTTTTCCCCAAAACAGTTGAATAGATTTCCCAACCACCTATGTGCAAAGTTTACTGAAATTTCCCAAAATGCATCAGTAGGTAGGTTCTTTTGTTGAAATGCTGTTTAATGTTGTTTAAAAGGCAAAACACAGATGGTTTTTTGAAAATGTATTGCATTTTCACAATGGAACAGCAGAAGAGGATTTCAGTTCCTCTCCCCCACCCAAGTAATAAACCTATATGGAACATGAATTAATGGTTCTTCCTGATTTATTTTTTTATTTTCGTTCATGGGGTGTGGGCGTCGCTGGCGAGGCTGGCATTTATTGCCCATCCCCAATTGCCCTTGAGAAGGTGGTGAGCCGCCTTCTTGAACCGCTGCAGTCCGTCTGGTGACTGTTCTCCCACAGTGCTGTTAGGAAGGGAGTTCCAGGATTTTGACCCAGCGACGATGAAGGAACGGCGATATATTTCCAAGTCGGGATGGTGTGTGACTTGGTGGGGAACGTGCAGGTGGTGTTGTTCCCATGTGCCTGCTGCTCTTGTCCTTCTAGGTGGTAGAAGTCGCGGGTTTGGGAGGAGCTGTCGAAGAAGCCTTGGCGAGTTGCTGCAGTGCATCCTGTGGATGGTACACACTGCAGCCACTGTGCGCCGGTGGTGAAGGGAGTGAATGTTTAGGGTGGTGGATGGGGTGCCAATCAAGTGGGCTGCTTTGTCCTGGATGGTGTCGAGTTTCTTGAGTGTTGTTGGAGCTGCACTCATCCAAGCAAGTGGAGAGTATTCCATCACACTTCTGACTTGTGCCTTGTAGATGGTGGAAAGGCTTTGGGGAGTCAGGAGGTGAGTCACTCGCCGCAGAATACCCAGCCTCTGGCCTGCTCTCGTAGCCACAGTATTTATATGGCTGGTCCAGTTAAGTTTCTGGTCAATGGTGACCCCCAGGATTTTGATGGTGGGGGATTCTGTGATGGTAATGCCGTTGAATGTCAAGGGGAGGTGGTTAGACCCACCCTTGTTGGAGATGGTCATTGCCTGGCACTTATCTGGCGCAAATGTTACTTGCCACTTATGAGCCCAAGCCTGGATGTTGTCCAGGTCTTGCTGCATGCAGGCTTGGACTGCTTCATTATTTGAGGGGTTGCGAATGGAACTGAATATTGTGCAATTCATGTTAATCATGGCATACTGCCCCACCTCTTTATTTTGGTACCAAATTCAATTTTATATTTTTTTCTCAAGAGTGAACTATTTTGGAGTGTAAAGGTATTAAAACCAATAAAGTATATAAGCAATGAACTTGTGTATTTTGAGGTAATTTTTGTTTGTTTATGGAAATTTGTTTTAAAGATTGTATAAGTAGGTAACCAAAACTAAAATAAGTACTTTATGACTATTAATGGTGAAAAGCAGTTGGGGAGAGGAGGTTGCAATGTCACTGGATACTCAGTAATATATATATCTTGCTTATAGGTGTGCACTTCCTGTAACACTTTGCCATGCCTGTCTGTCGGTCACCCTTAAACTTAACCTATACATTATACTTATATTAGAATGAGTCCTTCCAGTTCTGTCTGCAAGGCTGGTGGCCCTGTTCTCCACAGCACTGCCTATCGTAGACCTATCAAAAATCAGGCTCACCACCAAATTGGTCCCTCCCCCGCTGCACCAGACTGCTCTTCTCCTCTCAGCACTGCTGCTCCCACCCCTCTCCTTTCCTTATGGTCTCACAGTAAAAAGAAAGCCATATTCCCAGCCATTAGAGGGAATGGCCTCAATTTATTCAGTGCTTTCACTCTCATAACAAACAAACAGAAGGCAATTCAAGCTTATTCCCAGTCAGATAGAAAAATGGCTTTCTTTCCAGTGAGGGTGGGTCCCAGAAAGGCATCATAGCACTATACAATACAAGTACAATATGCATCTTAAACAACAGAAACGTCCCCAGCTCGGTGCTGAAAATGACCTTTTCTCAGATTTCTGGGGAGAGAATGAATAAAGAAACAAAGCCAGTCATCTAGAACATACATATTCCCTTAGCAATTGAAAATATCTTAATCAATACATAACCATTGACTGTTCTTACCTATCAGCACTTTGATAAAAAAAAGCCAGGGTTCTCACATGCAACCTAAAAGTCAATTAAATGTAGGTTCCCTAATGTTTACTTGATAACAGTTAGACGTTATGGCCATCAAGGGCAGTAGAATATATTATACGTTACATAGTATAACACTTTTGTCCTTATAGAACAGTGCCTCTTCTGAATTACGACTAACACCACAGGAGATCTGCCATCATCTCTCTTTAATATAAAAATAGTACACCTAGCACTCATTTCCTGTCTCACAATTCAGTCACATTCAACACAAAAACTTTCAAGGATATCTAGTCTCTTAATTGGCATCCGTATGAAATTACAGTGCTTATTTATCAGCAGACTCTTGATTGACCTCTATGAATCCAGTGCTTACTTAACAAAAACTAGATTTTGCAACCTTAAAGGAACACACTCCTTCATTTTACATTACTTAACATCAGCGCCAAGGAAGATTTGCAAATATATGCATGAAAGTTGCGTCTATATGTCTATCACACCTTAAAACTATGATCACACTTGCAATGGATCTTCTGAAATATATTTGTGAAGCAGCAAATTTTTTTTTATTCGTTCATGGGATGTGGGCGTCGATGGCAAGGCCAGCATTTATTGCCCATCCCTAATTGCCCTTGAGAAGGTGGTGGTGAGCTGCCTTCTTGAACCGCTGCAGTCCGTGTGGTGAAGGTTCTCCCACAGTGCTGTTAGGAAGGGCGTTCTAGGATTTTGACCCAGTGACGATGAAGGAACAGCGATATATTTCCAAGTCGGGATGGTGTGCGACTTGGAAGGGAACGTGCAGGTGGCGTTGTTCCCATGTGCCTGCTGCCCTTCCTTCTCGGCGATAGAGGTTGCGGGTTTGGGAGGTGCTGGCGAAGAAGCCTTGGCTAGTTGCTGCAGTGCGTCCTGTCGATGGTACACACTACAGCCACGGTGCGCTGGTGGTGAAGGGAGTGAATGTTTAGGGTGGTGGATGGGGTGCCAATCAAGTGGGCTGCTTTGTCCTGGATGGTGTCGAGCTTCTTGAGTGTTGTTGGAGCTGCACTCATCCAGGCAAGTGGAGAGTATTCCATCACACTCCTGACTTGTGCCTTGTAGCTGGTGGAAAGGCTTTGGGGAGTCAGGAGGTGAATCACTCGCCGCAGAATACCCAGCCTCTGACCTGCTCTTGTAGCCACAGTGTTTATGTGGCTGGTCCAGTTAAGTTTCTGGTCAATGGTGACCCCCAGGATGTTGATGGTGGAGGATTCGGCGATGGTAATGCCGTTGAATGTCATGGGGAGGTGGTTAGACTCTCTTGTTGGAGATGGTCATTGCCTGGCACTTGTCTGGCACGAATGTTACTTGCCACTTATCAGCCCAAGCCTGGATGTTGTCCAGGTCTTGCTGCATGAGGGCACTGACTGCTTCATTATCTGAGGGATTGCACTTGAACAAACGCATCTTTCATCTGCCTCGGCCATTAGCCTTTAATTGACTTCAAGATGAGACTATTTAGAGTATTTCCCCATAACAAGAGAAATTAGACATTTACGAGACACGGAACACTTGAGTTGCTGAGACTATGGAGGGTAAGGCAGGTAGAAATGGAAGCAAAATAAAAGTGGCAAAGCAGAGCAAGCTCCAATGTCCCAGGAGCCTGGGAGAGGAAACAAGCAGATTGAAATTGAGCTCAGATCATCCCGCCAGCACGGTGTTCCGTTGGAGCGTCCCCATATCAAGCACCAAGACCCTCACAGTTTTGGCACATTCTCGTAACATAGGACATCAATGATACAGCACTATTACTATGCCCTCCTTGAAGTCCTTACTGTTATCACTAAGTACAACATAGAAAAATATTCTAGACCCATCATGGCCACACCTCACCTAATAGAAATTTATAAATAGAACTCTGAAGTAGTCAAGAACATTCCATAACGTTTGAAGGAGGACCTTAATACACTTTAAACACAAGCATCATGTTAACATGAATCTCCCAAAGCCAAGTGGTGCATATAAATTGCACAAACCATTTTCTACCTCATACATGACAACCAGAGTATAGGGAAATTTGTTGTGGTATATTCCTTCTTTTGTAATTGTCTTGTTAAAAGTAAAATTACAATTACATTTTAAAAGTCAAAAATTTTCAGATTGCGATTCAGTTTAAAAAAAGGTATGTATTTTTGTTCAACACCAATTTATTTTCTCAAACCTCATAAAAGCATGTTTTAAATTTTGCACTTTTCCCCAATTCAGTACAACAACTGTAGCGAGATGCAACAATTTCCCCAGGAGCTGCCTGGAAGATAAGGTCAGGTTACAGGTGGCTGGGGATACAAAGCAATAGCATAGCCAGTCTGCCCACAAGCAAAATAGCAATCATAGGAGAGTATTAAAAATCTCACTTGTAAAATTTTAAAATCTATTTCATAGGATTACAATATTGCTACTAACAAGTAAAAAGAACAGTACTATCGGCGAGGGATGTATTTTGAATATAAACTATATCCTCCTTCCACACTGCATATTCTGAGGGGGGGGGGGGGGGGGAGAAGAGGGAAGACCTAACTGGTAGGATATGTTTGTAGTTTTAAATCTGCTTCTCTCACTTTCTCCCCCCCCCCTCCCCCTCCAAAGACCAACTTGCCATTTCAGGTCTCCCCATCACCAGTGGACCATTCCCATGATGTCAGTGAAAGAATAAACTTGTATTTATATTGAACCATTCACATCCCCAGGATATCCCAATGTACTTTACAGCCAATGAATTACTTTTGAAGTGTGATCACAGTTGTTTCTGTAGGCAAACATCACAGCCGATTTGTGCACATGGTCCCACAAACAGCAATTACATGAATGACCCATTAATCTATTTTTGGTGATATTGGTTGAGGGATAAATGTTGGCCAGGACACTGAGAGAACTCCCTGCTATTTTTTGAATTGTGCTGTAGGATCTTTTATATTCACCTGATCAGGTAGGCAGAGCTTTGGTTTAACGTCTCACCTGAAAGACGGTACCTCAGACAATGCAGTATTCTTTCAGTATTGCACAAAAGTGTCAGCTTAGATTATGCACTCAAGTCCTGGAGTGAGGCTTAAATATAAGATCTTCTGACTTAAGAGGTGAGCGTGCTATCACTGAGCCAAGGCTATATTAGCCAGTAAGCAGCTTCAAAGATGATCAACATCAGGAGGACAATCAGATGTCCAAATGAGCAAAATTTAGTATTGGCTGGGACTGCTAAGTACTGTACAGAAGGAATGTAAATTAAAAATACATATCTTCTAGGTAGAGGAGGGTGTATATTATAGCGAATATACTTCAACACCCCCCCCCCCACAACGTACACAGTAGTAAAGTTGCTCTTTTAAGTACAAGATTTACTGAGTATTAATTGCGATGAATGTTAGCCAAAAGAGATTTGATTGAAGTGGAAATTAGGTGACCAAAAGTGATGGAAGTTGCAAAAAATTAAGTGGATATCTGGCATC
The DNA here is from genome assembly GCF_035084215.1 of Heptranchias perlo. Taxonomy (NCBI): domain Eukaryota; kingdom Metazoa; phylum Chordata; class Chondrichthyes; order Hexanchiformes; family Hexanchidae; genus Heptranchias; species Heptranchias perlo. The sequence continues at coordinate 31,410,688 of NC_090339.1, read as the reverse complement.
AATTGTATTGTAGCATTTTATAAAGGACTTACGACAACAAGAGGAAGGGAAATAAATAAAAATTCTTTGGTTGCTATGTATTGCAGATAGGAACTTAGGAATGAACAGAGCAAAATATCCCGAAAGCTTTCTTTTCTCCACTTTCCTTAACCTCTTTGTAATTCACGTCTGATGGCCTTCACTGTACTGTCTCCAATGTCAAAATGTGAGATCACAGAATCCATTACATACAACCAGGGGTTTGATTGTTGTGGCTTCCAAGCCGTGCTATTGGGTAGTGAAGTTATACTCCTGATAATAGGGCTATGACTGTGATGCTGAACCTGTGTTGGCCTGAAAGTTGTAACAGAAGGTATAAATCAAGAAAGTGATGGTTGCCTTGTAATTCACTCAGATGTTATTTTGGGTGTTTCGCCAGAGAGATGGAGCAAGAGTACCAGGAAATTTTAATGAGTAAATTCTGGTTTCTGTACAAAAAAAATATTGTGTATCTGAAACACAAGTATATATGTAGTACTTCTACCAGTTTTCTTACTGGTGTCTGCTAATCACTGAGTATTGTCCATCACATACTGAGCAGGGACCAACATAATCTCAGAACCATATGAAATGAAGTGGTCATAAAGCCAACTCCTCACCACCTGTAAGCAAGGCTACAGGAAATCTAGTAGTACTAATAAAACATTTCATCTGTACGAAGTTAGTATTGGAGAGAAACCTCTTGACTTTGTAATCAGTGCATACTAACCATGTAGTATTGTCAGTCATATGGTTAGGAGCAACCAGTTATTGCAAAACTAAAAACAAAGCATCCATGACAGTTCAAAACCATTCATCTTCAAGCACCTGAGAAACAAATAGTATGTTATCAACACATCTACCTGCTCTATGAGCATCACTTGTAAACTGGCTATCAAACCCTATCTCTGCCACTGCTTGCTCGACACCTCTGGTCCAGTCTACTGCCCTTCTTTGGCCTTGTACCATGAGTAACACTGCAGGAGATCCACCAATATAAAATAATTGTGAAAAGCAAGGCAGCTACGCAACTAATTTATATCTGCAGTGTTTGAGAAATAAAGGGCTTCTATTCTGGAGTATCTGGGTACATTTTTGTTCCAAAATCACTCAAAATGCTCTAGTAAATCTATTAAAATGCTTGATTTTCATTTTAAAGCTGGGTTGCCCAATATGGTTACTTTTCAAATGAAATACATTTCCATAGTGTTCACCCACTGGTACTTGTAGCAAGTGTCAAATATTTGAGTAATTATTTTGGAATCTTTGGAGTTGAACATTTTGACTAAGTTACATTAAAAATGCATAAATTCCTGGCCCAATTTTGTTATTTGTATCAGAAATCAAACTGCCTGCACATTGTAAACAAACATCCCAGCTTATAATATGAGCTAGTGTGAAAATGCACCACGTGATGTGGTATTAAGATATACAGACCAGAAAGTCTATGCTAAGTTAGCTGATCTAAGGTGATTGGACTGGGGAAAAGGCAGCAAAAGAAACATCAGCCAGGAATCCTAATCCTGTTTGTTATCCATGACTCCAAGTATACACACTGACACATCAGGTGAGGATAGCATTAGGCTCAGTTGTGATGCGCACCATGGTACAATGGCCCATCAGCATTCACTTTGGGCTCACACAGAGAATTGCCATCTGGGTGCAGTACTGGAGGGTTGTCAGCATCTGTAGGACACCACCCCTGCATAAGTCAGCACTTTAGGGGAAGGAAAAAATTGTGACAGGGGAGGAATCCACTACGGATGTGTTAACATCTGGAAGAAAACAACAGATTAATGTTTGCCTTTCAGATGCTGGCTGGCATCGTGTATATTTCGCTTTTTTTTTGCAAAAGTTGGATAGCTTTAAACGGAACAATTCGGTTTAATATATGAATTTAAAAGGACATTTTATGCATTTATGCAGACTGATCCAGCCAATGATGAAGCACGGATCAATATTATTGGAGATCAAAATTCAAACCACATTGAAAAAGGGCAGACTGGAGAGCACAAACTCTAAACTACAGCATCCATTTGCTAAATACTGTGGGCGTACAGCATTCCCAGCAACCATTATAATAATGCATTCAGAGTAAATCCTCCGAAAGTCTGGCTAAAAAAACACACACACAAAAATAAACTGAACAGTGAAAAGATCGATTAGATTTTCTAAAGAACCGTCACTGCACATCTAACAAGGCTGAGGGTCTGGACAAGTTTCGGCGGTGCGGGAACCGCTTCAAGGCCGTATATTGCCAGAGGGCAGGAACATCCTGGCCTGGCCCCGCGCTGCTTCCAGCGGCCCGGGCTGGCTCTGCTCCTTGACTCGGGCCCGAGCTTGTTTTGTTGTGTTTGTCGGTTGCCAGGATCCCGGCCCGATGTTACACCCCGTTGTTGATTTGCTCCTCTCCCCAGGTTAAAGGATATTATCACAGACTTCCCAGCGGCGCTTATCCCTCTTGATGCCGGCTTATCCATAAAGTCTGTAAACGTTCGACTCGGCACCAATTGCTTAATCTCGACTACAACTCCACCGTTTCACCTCAGCGCCATCGGTTCACTCAGCCAACGCCAACGAGTTCGCCCCTCCCACAAGGACAAGACAAGAGCGGCACTGCCTCCCTGGCTGGAGCGTGTAGCGCCGCCCTCCCGCACTTGTGAGCATTTGCTGCCCTCCTGAGCGCAGCAGAATAAAGGTGTTTTCTGCTCTTACTAAAAATTAAAGGGTTGGTTAGACTGTTAACTTTTACACACCACGCTTTGAATATGTGACGTTTTACTATCTAATTTCTCAAAATGGTTGCAAACTATCTCACTTTTTGCTCATAAGTCTCATTCCTAACATTTCTAATGTAAGGAGTGGCACAACACCAGGTTATAGTCCAACAGTTTTATTTGAAAATCACAAGCTTTCGGAGGGTTTCCTCCCAGTCAGGGAACACTTCAGCAGTCAAGGACATTCAGCCTCCAAAAGAATCATAGAATCATAGAAGTTTACAACATGGAAACAGGCCCTTCGGCCCAACATGTCCATGTCGCCCAGTTTATACCACTAAGCTAGTCCCAATTGCCTGCACTTGGCCCATATCCCTCTTTACCCATCTTACCCATGTAACTGTCCAAATGCTTTTTAAAAGACAAAATTGTACCCGCCTCTACTACTGCCTCTGGCAGCTCGTTCCAGACACTCACCACCCTTTGAGTGAAAAAATTGCCCCTCTGGACCCTTTTGTATCTCTCCCCTCTCACTTAAATCTATGCCCCCTCGTTATAGACTCCCCTACCTTTGGGAAAAGATTTTGACTATCTACCTTATCTATGCCCCTCATTATTTTATAGACTTCTATACGATCACCCCTAAACCTCCTACTCTCCAGGGAAAAATTCTCAGTCGATCCAACCTCTCCCTATAAGTCAAACCATCAAGTCCCGGTAGCATCCTAGTAAATCTTTTCTGCACTCTTTCTAGTTTAATAATATCCTTTCTATAATAGGGTGGCCAGAACTGTACACAGTATTCCAAGTGTGGCCTTACTAATGTCTTGTACAACTTCAACAAGACATCCCAACTCCTGTATTCAATGTTCTGACCAATGAAACCAAGCATGCTGAATGCCTTCTTCACCACCCTATCCACCTGTGACTCCACTTTCACGGAGCTATGAACCTGTACTCCCAGATCTCTTTGTTCTATAACTCTCCCCAACGCCCTACCATTAACGGAGTAGGTCCTGGCCCGATTTGATCTACCAAAATGCATCACCTCACATTTATCTAAATTAAACTCCATCTGCCATTCATCGGTCCACTGGCCCAATTTATCAAGATCCCGTTGCAATCCTAGATAACCTTCTTCACTGTCCACAATGCCACCAATCTTGGTGTCATCTGCAAACTTACTAACCATGCCTCCTAAATTCTCATCCAAATCATTAATATAAATAACAAATAACAGTGGACCCAGCACCGATCCCTGAGGCACACTGCTGGTCACAGGCCTCCAATTTAAAAAACAACCCTCTACAACCACCCTCTGTCTTCTGTCGTCAATCCAATTTTGTATCCATTCGGCTACCTCACCTTGGATCCCGTGAGATCTAACCTTATGTAACAACCTACCATGCGGTACCTTGTCAAAGGCTTTGCTAAAGTCCATGTAGACCACGTCTACTGCACAGCCCTCATCTATCTTCTTGGTTACCCCTTCAAAAAACTCAATCAAATTTGTGAGACATGATTTTCCTCTCACAAAACCATGCTGACTGTTCCTAATCAGTCCCTGCCTCTCCAAATGCCCGTAGATCTTGTCTCTCAGAATACCCTCTAACAACTTACCCACTACAGATGTCAGGCTCACCGGTTTGTAGTTCCCAGGCTTTTCCCTGCCGCCCTTCTTAAACAAAGGCACAACATTTGCTACCCTCCAATCTTCAGGCACCTCACCTGTAGCTGTGGATGATTCAAATATCTCTGCTAGGGGACCCGCAATTTCCTCCCTAACCTCCCATAACGTCCTGGGATACATTTCATCAGGTCCCGGAGATTTATCTACCTTGATGCGTGTTAAGACTTCCAGCACCTCCCTCTCTGTAATATGTACACTCCTCAAGACATCACTATTTATTTCCCCAAGTTCCCTAACATCCATGACTTTCTCAACCGTAAATACCGATGTGAAATATTCATTTAGGATCTCACCCATCTCTTGTGGTTCCGCACATAGATGACCTTGTTTATCCTTAAGCTTGTGATTTTCAAATAAAACTGTTGGACTATAACCTGGTGTTGTAAGATTCCTTACATTTGTCCACCCCAGTCCATCACCGGCATCTCCACATCAAGGTTATAGTCCAACAGCTTTATTTGAAATCACAAGCTTTCGGAGCTTTGCTCCTTCATCAGGTGAAGTGAAGAGATGCATATAGGCACAGCATATATAGTCAGAGAACAATGCCTGATTGTTACAGATAATCTTTCTAACTGCCCTTTATCACACCTCGGCAGAGAGATAATCACAACAATCAAAGGAGCGAATGGTGTTCAAACAGGTTAGTCAGGGAAACATTACATCCAAGAATACTGAGGTGGGGTCACAAGGGGTCAAATGTAGCAGATGCTGGGGTTTGTATTGAAAACAGATAACTTTATTTTGCTGGAAATCGCAGCAGGGGTCTGGCCGCAACTGTGTATGGAGAACAGGCCAACTACGACTTGAGTCTGGATGACTCTACGTCAGGTGCGGTTACATGTAGCGTGACATGAACCCAAGATCCCGGTTGAGGCCGTCCTCATGGGTGCGGAACTTGGCTATCAATTTCTGCTCGACGATTTTGCGTTGTCGTGTGTCTCGAAGGCCGCCTTGGAGAACGCTTACCCGAAGATTGGAAGCTGAATGTCCTTGACTGCTGAAGTGTTCCCTGACTGGGAGGGAACCCTCTGAAAGCTTGTGATTTCAAATAAAGCTGTTGGACTATAACCTGGTGTTGTGCGACTCCTTACATTTGTCCACCCCAGTCCATCACCGGCATCTCCACATCCTGACATTTCTATGATGAGGATAGCTCTATGGTTTGGATTAGTACTTTTTGCCAAGTACAAAATTAGACTGAGAGTACAATAGGGATGAGTCAGCAGGTGGGATATGGATTAAGTTCTGATGTTTGGTAATAAAACAATGTTGGAAATTTTATTTACCTTAATAACTAATGGCTCTACAATACAGGGTACAAAACAAGTGGGAAATAGACATCAATTTATAAAAACCCTGAATTTGGGGGGAATTCTTTGTGCATTGAAAGTAGCTTATATGTTAAGTAAACATTATCAACAGTGATTTTGTATGTTAGTGCTACTACTTCGATTGTTCTCAGTTTTTCCTCTATTGAAATTAGTTGCACATTTATAATTGTTCATTTTAATGTACAGATTTGGTGTTAAAGGCTTTTTTTGCTTGTTGGATACTTGTTAATGAACAATTAACAGGATAGTGATCAGGATTCACTCATTTTCAAACTTTTCATTTTCTCCAAATGAAATTGGCAAAAAAACACTAGATGGAGGTGGCAATTTCTGAGGGGTGAGCTGAATGAAGGTACTTTATTAAATTAGTCTCCAAGAAACAAAAGGCTTGAATTTATATAGCACCTTATCACACCATGAGAAACAGCTCAATGTGATTCACCTACAATTAATTTCTTTGAAGTACTGTAACTGTTATGTCGGCAAATGTGGTATTTTGCACACAGCAAGATCTTACAAACAACAATGAAATGAATGTATTTTTGGTGTAGCTATTTGAGGGAGGAATATTGGCCAGTACACCCTGAACTCCCTGCTCTTCTTCAAATATATACCAGAACCAGCAAAACAAGGAGATAAGGCCTTGGGTTAATATTGTATCTTATCTGAAGGACAGCATCTCCAACAATGCAGCATTCCTTGTTAAGTTTCCAGTATTCAAATATTCAAGCTATCCCTTTGTAAGATGGGCATAAACAAACAATCTTGTCCTTCTAGTGCGTTGGCTGACATAGAGTTGGGTAGTTCTGCTTTCCTCTGGAATGCTCGGCTTTAACTCTGGGGTTGCCTGCGACAACATGCCACCTGTATTTGATGTCTTCTTTCTTCAGTTGTCGTCTTCTCGTTCTAGCTTAACTAACCTTGCAAGGACAAGTTTCTATATATTGTTACTGTTACTTTTCTCTGTATCTTTGCTCAGAGACTTTATCAAAAGGGAAGTTGTGATACATTTTGCAAGTTTTACTCTTGTTTGATTAAACTCTTAACCTTCTAACTTTCACCCTTAACACTTTCTCAGTTTGTTAGATCTTTTTCCAAAGCTCTTTGCAACTTCCTTTAACTTTGTACCCCTTCTGAATCTTCCAAAAAAAATTCCTGGATTGGTGGGCGAAGCATGATCTTTTCATATACCTTTATTTTTACAAAGTAAGTCCCACTTAAGGAGTACAGCTATTAGTGGCCAACAAATATGGTTGATTCTGTTACATGTATCCATTCCAAGGTGTCACTGAACTTGACACATGTCAGAAACTATAATGATCAGATTTAAATTAGTTTGACAAAGGTGTTACACTCCTTTCCTTTTCCCAATGCCTAATTCAAAACAGGGAGACACCTCTTCTGATGTCAGGAATACTCAAGGTTCTTCCTCACTAGTTACTCTTATCTACCCAAGTATTGTAACATTAATTAATATATTGGCCTGCAACCTTGACAGGTATCGCTTAATCTAGCGCCATGGCTCACCACCACCTTCTCAAGGGCAATTAGGGATGGGCAATAAATGCCGGCCTCGCCAGCGATGCCCACATCCCATGAACGAATAAAAAAAATTGGACACATCTGGAGATACTAGCATGTATGAGCCTTCATCTGCTTTGACTTTCTTAGAATTCAAGTATTAATCATCATAGTTTTCCCAGAATTCAGTAGTATGGTTTGGAATTGACAGTTTCCTACCATTTCCTTTTGTGAATCCAGGGGAGGGTTCGAGGGGGAGAGTGCACCTGTGAAGGTGAAGGTCGCTGTTCTGGTAGCTTTTGGGGAAATGATGGCCTGATTGGTATATTGTGCATGAATAAACCCACAAGTCACTTATAGTTTTCATTTCTTTTAAATTAAAACTGGGTGCAACAACAATGACAACTTGCATTTATCTGGCACTTTTATCATTAAAATGTCTCAAGGCACTTCACAGAAAGAAAAACAAAAGGGAACAAATGATGAATGCGTGTGGGAGAGTTAGAAGAGGTTACTGAAAGCTTGGTTGAAAAGGTGGGTTCTAAGAAAGCTTGTAATGGTGGAGAGAGAAGAGGGGCAGAGGAGTTTAGGATGGAGTTCCAGAAGGTTGCAGTCAAGGCTGCTGGGAGTTCTGCCACCAATGGTGGAGCAAAGGGAAGGGGGAATACACAGAACACCAAAGTATAAAACTAGGTGGTAGAATTTAACCCTCTGTCCATCTCCCTACCTAGAATCATAGAATTTTACAGCACAGAAGGATGCCGTTCAGCTCATCGCACATGTGCTGGCTCTCTAAAAGAGATATGTACTTAGTTCCATTCCCTTGTCCCTTCCCCATACCTTTTAAATTTTTCTTTGTCAAATATTTATCCACTTCCCTTTTAAAAGCTTTTGTTTCTGGTAGGGCATTCTATGTCTTATCAACTGTCTACATAAAAAAAATTCTCCAGGCCTTTTTCTTCATTCTTTTGGTGATGACTCTAAATTTATACCCTCTTGTTACTGATTCACCAAGCAGTGAAATTTACCTTATTAAAACTTTATAATTTTCAACACCTGTATCATATCTTCCCCTTCCTTGTTCTTATGGAAAAAAAAATCTCTAGTCTATCCTTATTACTGAAGCCTCTCACCCCTTTTATCATTTTGGTTAATATCTTCTGTAGCATTTCTATTGTCTTGATATCTTTTCTATAATTAGATGTCCAAAAGTGGGCACAATATACCAACTGCTGCTTAACTAATAATTTGTATAGATTCAGCATTATTCTTTGGTTTGGATTTGATGCCTTAATTATAAAGTCTAGCACCCTATAAGCTTTTTATTTACAGCTTTATCAATTTGCCCTGCCAGTTTTAAAGATTTGCATAATTGAACCCCTAAATTTCACTGCTTCTCTATTCCTTTATAAGTTTTACCATTTAATGTATATTTCTCTCATTCTTTCTCTCAAAATATATCACCTCACATTTAATTTCATCTGATGTGCATCTGCCCAATCTAGAAATGTGTCTCTGTCCTCCTGGAATCACATCACAGATAACCATGCTCCTTATTTTCACGTCATCTGATAATGTTAATATTGTGTCCTCTATACCCAAGTCTAGATCATTTATGTTGCTGCCCGCATCATATCCTGCACCAATTTGTGCTTGCCCATCACCCCATCTTCACTGATCTACATTGCCCCCCATATACCAGTGTCTCAAATTTAAAATTCTAATCCTTGTGTTTAAATCCCTCCATGTCCTTGCCCCTCCCTATCTTTGTAACCTCCTCTAGTGCTACAACTATTCCCTCAAAATTTCCATTCCTTTGACTTTGGCCTCTTGTGTATCCCTTCTCTTTTCTCCCCACCATTACGGGCCCAAACATTAATCAGCTAGGCCACATCCTTTGGAATAACCTCCCTAAGCCCCTTTGACTCTTCACCTCCCTCTCATTTAAGACCCTCCTTAAAACCTATCTCTTTGACAAAGCTTTTGGTCATCCCTCCAATATCTCCTTCTTTAGCTCTGCATTCATTTTTCCTTGATTCCTCTGTGGAGTGCCTTGGAATGTTTCACTACATTAAAGTTGCTATATAAATACAAGTTGTTTCAAACTTTATTTTGATTTCTACAGTTCCCAAATGGTGCACTGAACCAACAATGTAAGTGGGCAGGCTTACCGTTGGTGCTGTGTTGTGTGGACAATTTCTGAAACATTGACACAAAAATAAATAAAGAAAAGCTACGTAGAGCATTTGAAAAGTAGGGATTTATTGTTACTATTGTACATTTTCTTTTTCAATTAAAAGGGGCATTTGTAGTCAAAGTATTGAAGTACTCAGGGTAACATGATAATAACATCTTGAGTTTGCATGGGTTTTACATAGAAACCAGTATTGTGATGACTTGGACATCAGAAGATCAATGATCTGTGATCGATGATCAATGATCTGTGCCAAGAGCCATTGAAATGCAGATTCAGGTTCATGATACCCAATAATGATTCTGAACAATCTTGTTATCATGCTATCAAGGGCAGATGCTGAGCCTGGTCAAGGCCTTCCTTAACAGGGAGGGAAGGAATATTATAAGGGAGCCACTTCAGGCTGATACGCATTTACTATTGGTTAGGTGCAGCAGACCATTAGCAAAGGGCTGGGAGTAGGCTGTTTGCCCGTCCTCTTGCCCATGGCATGAAACAATCAACAGTAAAAATGAAGAAAGTAGAAAATACCTTAAAGAGATGGTCTCACCTTTAAAATAAAAGGAAACAACATACAGATACAAACAACATTGAATTAAGAACTCAAAATGAATGTTTGTGTGGGCTTGGAAGGGGAGGATGCTCATCTTGCCCCCTACAGGCTAACATATGAACAGAAGAAATAGGAGCAGGAGTCGGCCATAAAGCCCCTTGAGTCTGCTCTGCCATTCAATAAGACCATGGCTGATCTTCTACCTCAACTCACTTTCCCACCCTATCCCCATAACCCTTGATTCCCTTGGTGTCCAAAAATCTATCGATCTCAGATGTGAATATACTCAACAACTGAGCATCTACAGCCCTCTGAGGTAGAGAATTCCAAAGTTTCATAACCCTCTGAGTTAAGAAATTTTCCTCATCTTGGTTAGAAGCATAGAAACATAGAAAATAGGAGAAGGAGTAGGCCATTCGGGCCTTCGAGCCTGCTCCACCATTCAATATGATCATGGCTCATCCTCTATCTCAATACCATATTCCCGCTCTCTCCCCATACTCCTTGATGCCTTTTGTGTCTAGAAATCCATCCAGCTCCTTCTTAAAAATATTAAGTGACTTGGCCACTACAGCCTTCTGTGGTACAGAATTCCACAGGTTCACCACCCTCTGAGTGAAGAAATTTCTCCTCATCTCAGTATTAAATGTCCTACCCCATATCCTGAGACTGTGACCCCTCGTTCTGGACCCCCCAGCCAGGGGAAACATCCTCCCTGTCAGAATTTTATATGTTTCAATGAGATCCCCTCTCATTCTTCTAAACTCGAGTGAATACAGGCCGAGCCAACCCAATCCCTCCTCATACGACAGTCCTGCCATCCCAGGAATCAGTCTGGTGAACCTTCGCTGTACTCCCTCTATGGCTAGTATATCCTTTCTTAGGTAAGGAGACCAAAACTGCACACAATACTCCAGGTGTGGTCTCACCAAGGGCCTGTATAACTGCAGTAAGACATCCTTGCTTCTGTACTCAAATCCTCTTGCAATGAAGGCCAATATAAAATTTGCCTTCCTAACTGCTTGCTGCATCTGCATGTTTACTTTCAGTGACTGGTGTACAAGGACACCCACGTCCCTTTCTACATCAACATTTCCCAATCTATCACCATTTAAATAATACTCTGCCTTTCTGTTTTTCCTTCCGAAGTGGAAATTCACATTTATCCACATTATACTGCATCTGCCATGTATTTGCCCACTCACTCAACTTGTCTAAATCGCCTTGAAGTCTCTTTGCATCCTCCTCACAACTCATGATCCCACCTAGTTTTGTGTCATCAGTAAACTTGGAAATATTACATTTGGTTCCCTCATCCAAATCATTGATATATATTGTGAATAGCTGGGGCCCAAGCACTGATCCCTGCGATAACCCACTAGTCACTGCCTGCCACCCCGAAAAAGACCCATTTATTCTTACCCTCTGTTTCCTGTCTGTTAACCAATTTTCAATCCATATTACCCCCAATCCCACGTGCTTTATTTTTGCACACTAACCTCTGATGTGGGACTTTATCAAAGGCCTTCTGAAAATCCAAATAAACCACATCCATTGGTTCTCCCTTATCTATTCTACCAGTTACATCCTCAAAAAACTCCAGTAGGTTTGTCAAACATGATTTCCCTTTCATAAATCCATGTTGGCTTGTCTAAACCCGTTGATATTTTCTAAGTGTCCTGTTATCACATCCTTTATAATAGAACCTAGCATTTTCCCTACTACTGTCTGTAGTTCCATGTTTTCTCTCTCCCTCATTTTTTAAATAATGGGGTTACATTTGCCACCCTCCAATCTGCAGGAATTGTTCCATAATCTATAGAATTTGGGAAGATGACAACTAATGCATCCACTATTTCCATGGCTACCTCTTTTAGTACTCTGGGATGCAGATTATCAGGCCCTGGGGATTTATCGGCTTTCAGTCCCATTAATTTCTCCAGCACTATAGGCCTAGTAGACCCAACCTCTCCTCATACGTCAGTACTGCCATCCCAGGAATCAGTCTGGTAAACCTTCGTTGCACTCCCTCCATGGCAAGGACATCCTTCCTCAGATAAGGAGACCAAACTGCACACAATACTCCAGATGTGGTCTCACCAAGGCCCTGTATAACTGCAGTAAGACATCCCTGGTCCAGTACTCAAATCCTCTTGCAATGAAGGCCAACATACCATTTGCCTTCCTAACTGCTTGCTGCACCTGAATGTTCGCTTTCAGCGACTGGTGTACTAGGACACCCAGGTCTCGTTGCACCTCCCCTTTTCCCAATCTATCACCATTCAGATAATAATCTGCCTTTCTGTTTTTACAACCAAAGTGGATAACCTCACATTTATCCACGTTATACTGCATCTGCCATGTTCTTGCCCACTCACCCAACTTGTCTAAATCACATTGGAGCCTCTTTGCATCCTCCTCACAGCTTACATTCCACCCCAGCTTTGTGTCATCTGCAAACTTGGAAATGTTACATTTAGTTCCCTCATCCAAATCATTGATATATATTGAGAATAGCTGGGGTCCAAGCACTGATCCCTGCGTTACCCCACTAGTCACTGCCTGCCACCCGGAAAAAGACCTGTTTATTCCTACTCTCTGTTTCCTGTCTGTCAACCAATTCTCAATCCATGCCAGTATATTCCCCCAAATCCCATGTGTTTTAATTTTGCACACTAACCTCTTGTGTGGGACCTTATCAAAAGCCTTCTTAAAATCCAAATACACCACAGCCACTGGTTCTCCCCTATCTATTTTACGAGTTACATCCTCAAACAACTCCAGTAGATTTGTTAAGCATGATTTTCCCTTTCATAAACCCATGCTGACTTTGTCCAATCCCATTAATGCCCTCCAAGTGTTCTGCTATCACATCTTTTATAATAGACTCTAGCATTTTCCCCACTACTGATGTCAGGCTAACTGGTCTGTAGTTCCTTGTTTTTTCTCTCCCTCCTTTTTTAAATAGTGGGGTTACATTTGCCACCCTCCAATCTGTAGGAACTGTTGTAGAGTCTATAGAATTTTGGAAGATTTTGACCAATGCATCCACTATTTCCAGGGCCACTTCCTTTAGTACTCTGGGATGTAGATTATCAGGCCCTGGGGATTTGTCAGCCTTTAGAACATAAGAACATAAGAAATAGGAGCAGGAGTAGGCCAATCGGCCCCTCGAGCCTGCTCCGCCATTCAATAAGATCATGGCTGATCTGATCCTAACCTCAAATTTAAATTCATGTTCAATTTCCTGCCCGCTCCCCGTAACCCCTAATTCCCTTTACTTCTAGGAAACTGTCTATTTCTGTTTTAAATTTATTTAATGATGTAGCTTCCACAGCTTCCTGGGGCAGCAAATTCCACAGACCTACTACCCTCTGAGTGAAGAAGTTTCTCCTCATCTCAGTTTTGAAAGAGCAGCCCCTTATTCTAAGATTATGCCCCCTAGTTCTAGTTTCACCCATCCTTGGGAACATCCTTACCGCATCCACCCGATCAAGCCCCTTCACAATCTTATATGTTTCAATAAGATCGCCTCTCATTCTTCTGAACTCCAATGAGAAGAGTCCCAATCTACTCAACCTCTCCTCATATGTCCACCCCCTCATCCCCGGGATTAACCGAGTGAACCTTCTTTGTACTGCCTCGAGAGCAAGTATGTCTTTTCTTAAGTATGGACACCAAAACTGTATGCAGTATTCCAGGTGCGGTCTCACCAATACCTTATATAACTGCAGCAATACCTCCCTGTTTTTATATTCTATCCCCCTAGCAATAAAAGCCAACATTCCGTTGGCCTTCTTGATCACCTGCTGCACCTGCATACTAACTTTTTGATCTTCTTGCACTAGGACCCCCAGATCCCTTTGTACTGCAGTACTTTCCAGTTTCTCACCATTAAGATAATAACTTGCTCTCTGATTTTTCCTGCCAAAGTGCATAACCTCACATTTTCCAATATTGTATTGCATCTGCCAAATCTCCGCCCACTCACCCAGTCTGTCTATATCCCCTTGTCGGTTTTTTATGTCCTCCTCACTCTCTACTTTCCCTCCCATCTTTGTATCATCTGCAAACTTTGATATGTTACACTCGGTCCCCTCCTCCAAATCGTTAATATAGATTGTAAAGAGTTGGGGACCCAGCACCGACCCCTGCGGAACACCACTGGCTACTGGTTGCCAGTCCGAGAATGTACCATTTATCCCAACTCTCTGTTTCCTGTTAGATAACCAATCCTCCACCCATGCTAGAATATTACCCCCAATCCAGTGATTCCTTATCTTGAGCAATAATCTCTTATGTGGCACCTCATCGAATGCCTTCTGGAAGTCTAAATACACTACGTCCACTGGTTCCCCTTTATCTACCCTGTACTTAAGCAAATTTGTCAGACATGACTTCCCCTTCATAAAGCCATGCTGACTTTGTCCTATTAAATTATGTTTATCCAAATGTTCCGTTACTGTCTCCTTAATAATAGACTCCAAAATTTTACCCACCACAGATGTTAGGCTAACTGGTCTATAATTTCCAGCCTTCTGCCTACTACCCTTTTTAAATAAGGGTGTTACATTAGCAGTTTTCCAATCTGCCGGGACCTTTGCCTAGTCCAGAGAATTTTGGAAAATTATTACCAAAGCATCCACAATCCCTACTGCCACTTCCCTCAAGACCCTAGGATGTAAGCCATCAGGTCCAGGGGATTTATCCGCCTCGAGTCCCATTAATTTACTGAGTACCAATTCCTTAGTGATTTTAATCGTATTTAGCTCCTCCCCCCCTCGAGCCCCCTGTTTGTCCAGTGTTGGGATATTCTTAGTGTCCTCTACCGTAAAGACTGAAACAAAATATTTGTTCAGCATTTTTGCCATCTCCATGTTTCCCACCATTAATTTCCCGGTCTCATCCTCTAAGGGATCTACATTTGCCTTAGCCACCCTTTTTCTTTTTATACAACTATAGAAACTCTTGCTATCTGTTTTTGTATTTTTTGCTAATTTATTTCAATAATCTATCTTCCCTTTCTTAATCAATCCTTTAGTTACTTTTTGGTGTCTTTTGAAGACTTCCCAATCTTCTATCCTCCCACTAAGTTTGGCTACCTTATATGTCCTTGTTTTTAGTCGGATACTATCCTTAATTTCTTTACTTAGCCACGGATGGCTGTCATTTCTTTTACACCCTTTTTTCCTGAGTCGAATATATATTTTTTGAAAGTTGTAAAATAACTCCTTAAATGAACACCACTGCTCATGTACCGTCTTACCCTTTAATCTATTTTCCCAGTCCACTTTAATCAATTCCGCTCTCATACCATCATAGTCTCCTTTATTCAAGCTCAGTATGCTTGTTTGAGAACCAACCTTCTCACTCTCTAATTGGATATGGAATGTAAACATGTTATGGTCACTCATTCCAAGGGGATCCTTAACTAGGACATTATTAATTAATCCTGGCTCATTACACAGGACCAGGTCCAAGGTTGCCTGCCCCCTTGTAGGATCAGTTACATACTGCTCAAGAAATCCATCCCTAATACACTCAATAAACTCTTCCTCAAGGCTGCCCTGCCCAATTTGATTTGTCCAGTTAATACGATAATTAAAATCCCCCATAATTATAGCTGTTCCCTTATTACATGCCCCAACTATTTCCTGATTAATGCTTCTTCCAGCAGAGTTGCAACTATTAGGAGGCCTATATACTACGCCCACTAGTGTTTTTTCCCCCTTATTATTCCTTATCTCTACCCAAACTGTTTCATTGTCCTGATCCTTTGTCCCAATATCATTTCTCTATATTATAGTGATTCCTTCCTTTATTAACATAGCCACCCCACCTCCCCTTCCTTCCTGCCTGTCCTTCCTGATTGTTAAATACCCTGGCATATTTAATTCCCAGTCGTTGTCACCCTGCAGCCATGTTTCTGTAATGGCCACAAGATCATACCCATACGTAGTTATTTGTGCCGTTAACTCGTCCATTTTGTTACGAATGCTACGTGCATTCAGATAAAGAACTTTCAAATATGTTTTGTGACACTTAGTTCCTGCTTTTTCCTTTTTTAACACTTTACCTTTTACTCCATACCTTCTGTCCCTTCCTGACACACTTTCCTCTGTCTCCCTGCTCAGGTTCCCAACCCCCTGCCACAGCTTTGATGCTGGGTTAATCGCCTTACGCCTTCTCGTTTTTATTTTATCTGTCGTGCCTAAAGTACGCTTTTTCCTTTCACTTGTTCTTGAACAACTGTTTGTACTATTTGTATTGTAGATTTCCCCTGGGACTTCCCCTCTCTTGCTGCTCTCAACTTTATTCCCTTCTGACTCCCCGCTCAGGTTCCCATCCCCCTGCCACACTTGTTTAAACCTTCCCCAACAGCACTAGCAAACATCCCCGCGAGGACATTGGTCCCGGTCCTGCTTGGGTGTAACCCTTCACGCTTGTACAGGTCCCACCTTCCCCAGAACCAGTCCCAATGTCCCAGGAATCTAAATCCCTCCCTCCTACACCATCCCTGCAGCCACACATTCATCCTGTCTATCCTCCTGTTCCTTTCCTCACTAGCATGTGGCACCGGTAGTAATCCTGAGATCACTACCTTTGAAGTCCTGCTTTTTAATTTATCTCCTAACTCCTTAAATTCACCCTGCAGGACCTCATCCCTTTTTTTACCTGTGTCGCTGGTACCAATATGGACCACGACTACTGGCTGTTCACCCTCCCCTCCAGAATGCCCTGCAGCCACTCTGTGACATCCTTGACCCGAGCACCAGGGAGGCAACATACCATCCCGAAGTCACGTTTGCGGCCGCAGAAACGCCTATCTGTTCCCCTTACAATTGAATCCCCTATCACTATAGCCCTGCCACTCTTCTTCCTCCCCTCCTGTGCAGCAGAGCCACCCGTGGTGCCCCGAACCTGGCTCTTGCTGCTTTCCCCTGATAAGCCATCTCCCCCAACAGTATCTAAAGCAGAATATCTGTTTGAGAGGGAGATGGCCCCAGGGGACTCCTGCTCTACCTGCCTAGTCCTTTTACTCTGCCTGGCGGTCACCCATTTCCTTTCTGCCTGCGTAATCTTTACCTGCGGTGTGACCACCTCACTGAACGTGCTATCCACGATAGTCTCAGCATCGCGGATTCTCCACAGTGAATCCACCCGCAGCTCCAGCTCCGAAAGACGGTTAGCCCCATTAATTTCCCTAGCACTATTATTTTACTAATATTGGTTTCCTTCAGTTCCTCCCTCTCATTAGACCGTTGGTTCCCTAACATTTTTGGCAGGTTAAGGCAGCATTTGACCGAGTGTGGCACCAAGGAGCCCTCGTAAAATTGAAGTCATTGGGAATCAGGGGGAAAACTCTCCAGTGGCTGGAGTCATACCTAGCACAAAGGAAGATGGTGGTGGTTATTGGAGGCCAATCATCTCAGTCCCAGGACATTGTTGCAGGAGTTCCTCAGGGCAGTGTCCTGGGCCCAACCATCTTCAGCTGCTTCATCTATGACCTTCCCTCCATCATAAGGTCAGAAATGGGGATGTTCGCTGATGATTGCACAATGTTCAGTTCCATTTGCAACCCCTCAGATGATGAAGCAGTTCATGCCGACATGCAGCAAGACCTGGACAACATCTAGGCTTGGGCTCATAAGTGGCAAGTAACATTCGTGCCAGGCAAGTGCCAGGCAAGTGCCATCTCCAACAAGAGAGAATCTAACCACCTCCCCTTGACATTCAACAGCATTACCATCGCCAAATCCCCCACCATCAACATCCTGGGGGTCACCATTGACCAGAAACTTAACTGGACCAGTCATATAAATACTGTGGCTACAAGAGCAGGTCAGAAGCTGGGTATTCTGCGGCGAGTGACTCACCTCCTGACTCCCCAAAGCCTTTCCACCATCTACAAGGCACAAGTCAGGAGTGTGATGGAATACTCTCCACTTGCCTGGATGAGTGCAGCTCCAATAACACTCAAGAAGCTCGACACCATCCAGGACAAAGCAGCCCGCTTGATTGGCACCCCATCCACTACCCGAAACATTCACAGTGGCTGCAGTGTGTACCATCCACAGGATGCACTGCAGTAACTTGCCAAGGCTTCTTCGACAGCAAGTCCCAAACCCACGACCTCTACTACCTAGAAGGACAAGAGCAGCAGGCACATGGGAACAACACCACCTGCACGTTCCCCTCCAAGTCACACACCATCCTGACTTGGAAATATATCGCCGTTCCTTCATCGTCGCTGGGTCAAAATCCTGGAACTCCCCACCTAACAGCACTTTAGGAGAACCTTCACCACACGGACTGCAGCGGTTCAAGAAGGCAGCTCACCACCACCTTCTCAAGGGTAATTAGGGATGGGTCATAAATGCTGGCCTCGCTAGCGATGCCCACATCCCATGAACGAATAAAAAAAAAACTATTTGCGCTGTTAATTCGTCTACCTCATTACGAATGCTTCGTGCGTTCAGATACAGTGCCTTTAGATTTGTCTTTTTAACATTTTTAGACATCTTATCATTTTTTTGTACTATGGCCCTATTTGTCTTTTTACCATTTTTTCTTATCCGGACCCTGTTTGTAGTGCACTCTTTTGTTTGTACCTCTGTCCCTTCCTGACACAATCTGGATATCCTTAGCCCAAGCACTTTCCTACACTGCTTCTTTGTCTTTTCTCTTTAGCATTCTAGATTTCTCTCCACCGGAACCCTCCCCCTCTCATTTAGTTTAAAGCCCTATCTGCCTCCCTAGTTTTTCGATTCGCTAGAACTCTGATCCCAGCATGATTCAGGTGTAGTCGGTCCCAATGGAATGGCTCTCTCTTTCCCCAGTACTGGTGCCAGTGCCCCATGAATCGAAACCCACTTCTCCCACACCAATCTTTGAGCCACGCATTCATCTCCCTGATCTTATTTACTCTATGTCAATTTGCTCGTGGCTCAGGTATTAATCCAGAGATTATTACCTTTGTGGTTCTGCTTTTTTAGTCCCTAGCTGCTCAAACTCTCTCAGCAGAACCTTTTTCATAGCCCTACCTATGTTGTTGGTACCTACGTGGACCATGACAAGTGGATCCTTCCCCTCCCACTCCAAGTTCTTCTCCAGCCTGGAGGAGATGTCCTTAACCCTGGCACCGGGTAGGCAACATAGCCTTTGGGACTCATGCAGAGGACAGTGTCTATCCCCTTAACCATACTGTCGCCTACTACAACCACCTTTCTTTTTACTCCCCCAACTTGAACGGTTTCCTGTACCATGGTGCCGTGGTCAGTTTGCTCATCCTCCCCGCAGTCCCCGCACTTGTCCACAAGAGTTGCAAGAACCTCAAATCTATTGGACAAGTGCAGGGACTGAGGGTCCTGCAATACTACCTCCTGGATCCCTGTACCTGCCTCACTCGCAGTCACATCCTCCTGTCCCTGACCACGTGTCAATTCTAAAGTATTTAATCCAAGGGGTGTAGCTGCCTCCTGGAGCAAAAGGTCCAGGTAGCTTTCTCCCTCCCTGATGTCTCGCAATGTCCGCAGCTCGGACTCCAGCTCCTCAACTTAGAGCTGAAGTTCCTCGAGCCGCAAACACTTACTGCAGATGTAGTCTGGACAAAAATGTCCACAAGCTCCCACATCTTGCAGCAGCAACACATCTCCTGTTCTCCCATTATTTTATTTATTTAATTAATTAATTTAGTGTTAATCAAATTATTTACCTCGTTTAATTTATTAGATTAATTAAATTAAGTTTAGTTTTTAAAAAGTAGTTGAATGCTATATGTTAACTTAAAATTTAGCCCACAGTCACTACCAATCATTTGTCTCACCTGTGACGTCACACCGCAGTTTTCTCTTGTTGTAGGTCTGCTGCTGCTTTTATCCCCGTTTTCGGTCTGCTGCTGCTCAGGTCCGCCGCCACTCTGCAGAAAAAGTTAGGAAAAGCAAGGCAAAGCAGCACCTTCTTCCCCTACTTCACCGAACTCCCACACTTACCAAACTCTCAAATTGCTCACTCCGTGCCCGCTGCACTCAGAGCCGGTTGCACTCACAGGCCCCTGTATTTCTACTGTTTGTGACTCAGATGAGTCAACCCTGCACTGCTATTGTTTCAGGAACCAGTTTAATCTAGCTAACCAATTAACTAATTACAGCAGCTCTCCAGTAGGAGCTTGTTTGTCTCTGCTTAAACCTGACAGAAATTCAAAAATTTAAAGTTTAAAAGGTTCTAAATGGCCGACCCCTTATCCTGAGACTATGACCTCTAGTTCTAGACTCTCCAGCCAGGGGAAAAAGCCACTTAGCATCTACCCTATCAAGCCCTCTAAGAATTTTATATGCTTCAATGAGATCACCACTCATTCTTCTAAACTCCAGAGACTATAGGCCCATTCTACTCAATCTCTTCTCATAAGGCAACCCTCTCATCCCAGGAATCAATCTAGTGAACCTTTGTTGCACCCCCTCTAAGGCAAATATATCCTTCCTTAGGTAAGGAGACCAAAACTGTACACAGTACTCCAGGTGTGGTCTCACCAGACCCCCTATATAATTGCGGCAAGACCTCCTTACTCTTATACTCCAACCCCGTTGCAATAAAGGCTAACATACCATTTGCTTTCCTAATTGCTTAGTAACATATATCCAGTGATAGTCATTTTTTTAATGCAGGTTTTTAATCCCCTTTCTTCCTGTAGTTGGTGATATATTTCTCTGGCCAAGAGGCCAGATGAGCTAAAGCTAATGCTGCTTAACAGAGAGTAAGGATAAACGGGTCATTCTCAGGTTGGCAGGCTGTAACTAGTGGGGTGCCGCAAGGATCGGCTTGGGCCTCAGCTATTTACAATCTATATTAATGACTTAGATGAAGGGACCAAATGTAATGTATCCAGGTTTGCTGACGATACAAAGCTAGGTGGGAAAGTAAGCTGTGAGGAGGACACAAAGAGTCTGCAAAGAGTCTGCATAGACAGGTTAAGTGAATGGACAAGAAGGTGGCAGATGGAGTATCATGTGGGGAAATGTGAGATTATTCACTTTGGTAGGAAGAATAGAAAAACAGAATATTTTTTAAATGATGAGAAACTATTAAATGTTGGTATCCAGAGAGACTTGGGTGTCCTCATACAAGAAACACAAAAAGTTAGTATGCAGGTACAGCAGGCAATTAGGAAAGCAAATGGCATGTTGGCCTTTATTGCAAGGGAGTTGGAGTACAAGAGTAAGGAAGTCTTATTAAAGTTGTACAGGGCTTTGGTGAGACCTCACCTGGAGTATTGCGTACAGTTTTGTTCTCCTTATCAAAGGAAGGATATACTTGCCTTAGAAGGTTCACTGGATTAATTCCTAGGATGTGAGGGTTGTCCAATGAAGAGAGGTTGAGTAGAATGGGCCTATACTCTCTGGAGTTTAGAAGAATGAGAGGTGATCTCATGGAAACATATAAGGTTATGAGGGGGTTTGACAGGGTAGATGCTGAGATATTGTTTCCCCTGGCTAGGCAGTCCAGAACTAGGGGGCATAATCGCAGGATACGGGGCTGGCCATTCAAGACTGAAATGAGGAGGAATTTCTTCACCTGGAGGATTGTGAAACTTTGGAATTCTCTACTCCAGAGGGGTGTGCATGCTGAGTCATTTAATATATTCAAGGCTGAGATGGATAGATTTTTGGACTTCAGGGGAATCAAGGGATATGGGGATCGGGCAGGAAAGTGGAATTGAGGTTGAAGATCAGCCATGATCTGATTGAATGGTGCAGCAGGCTCGAGGGGCCGTAGTGATCTACTCCTGCTCATATTTCTTATGTTCTTATACTGCTCTTCAACCAACTGTTACAAAAGACACAGCAACAGATTGATTGTATAGCTATACAAATCAGAGAAACATTAAAATAATATTTTTTTAAGATGACTGTACTCATCATTACATAGCGCATACAATAAATTCTTAAAAACTTACATCCTGGACAAGAAATGGATAACAATAATTACATAAAACAGTGCAAGAAAACGTCTTGGCATCTCTGCGGAGGGGTAAATAGCTACTTTTGATCATAAGGATACATCACGTAGGCGACCACAGTGACCAAGAGGAAGTTAATAGGTAGAATGACTTGGAAGCTGCTTAAAAGCGAAACAGGAACCTGTTAAATGATTAACAGGTTTCTCTTCCCTTTTAAGCATTTTGCAACACATTCTATTCATTAACTTCCTCTTGATGATCGGAGTATATGCTGCCTCCTCTCATCCCCTTTTTTCACATCCAACCTAAAACGGAATTTGCTTTTCAGTTCTGAAGAAACATTAACCTATCTTTTTCCTTTACAGGAACTGACTTATCTGATGTCTACTTCCAGTATTTTTCATCTTAGTTTCAAATTTCCAGAACTTGCAGTTTTTTTAAAAGACTTTTTCTAGGTATCATTGTGACGTGGGGTAAATTTTAACATATTGGCGGGATCTCAGCAGGGGGGTGAATACGTGGGTGGGAACCCAAAATTTTTTTTGTGTATTTTCTCGAGCAATCGCGACTCAATTGAAGGTCCTTAATGTGACTTCCGGGTTTCGTGTCTCCAAGCTGCGCAGCAGGTGTACTGCGTGCCCGAATGACATGCTGGGAGCTGGAGTATTTAAAGGGACTTTTCAACCATGGATTTTGAGGGAGAAAGGAGGAATTTAAAGTCATGGAACAACAAAGGACAAAGCCAGCACCCTGCTTTACTGACTGTTCACTTGAGTTGCTACTGGCCAATGTGAGGAGCAGGAGGGACATACTGTACCTGGGTGATAGGAGGAAGCGCCCTGCCTCTGCCACCAAGAAGGCATGGCTTAAGGTGATAGAGGAACGGAGCAGCAGGAGCATCGTGGCAAGGTCATGGGTGCAGTGCAGGAAGCGCTTTAATGACCTAATCAGGTCAGGAAAAGTGAGTACAGTTACTGATTCACCTGCATTCTGTGGTGCACATTACCCTCTCTCTCACTCTGTCTTGCCAAGCCTGCTCCATCACATCACTCCTCACACCTACTTAGGTCGCATTATCAACTTTCCTTCACTTTCTGTGCAATTCCTCACCTCCCCATTTGTGAACCCACCAATCCCACTCACCCCAATCCTGATGCAATGTCATGAATCTGTCTGATAGTCACCCTCTGATGCATTTGTTTCATGGGCAGCCTCACCCGAAGCAATGCGCCCATCGGACGACCCCCTTCACCATCACTCACACGTCTGTTCTTTCTCCCCTTGTAGAAGAGAGCGCAAAATGCACAGGAGAGGAGTAGGACTGGAGGGTGGCCACCACAAATAGTAGCCCTGATAGAGGCAGAGGAGAAGGTGTTGGAACTAAGCCTGATGCAGGAATGCCTGGCCTTTGGGGATGCCAAGACTGGCACCCCGTAAATGTCTGGTGACAGAACTTTAACATTCCTCACACACAGCATGAATTGATGTTATCAATGATTGCCCTGTTGCACACCTCAGGATGCTCTTTGCAACATCACTTCACCCTAACCCTAACCCTAATGATTCTTAATATTGCTGTATGTTCTCTTCCAGGGCCTTCAAGGATTGCTGAAGAGACACATGACGTGGATGAGGGCAATTCCTCAGAAGAGCTCCGTGCCTCTGAGGGCGCACCGTCACATCATAATGAGCCATGCACCAGCGCAGATACTCACACCTAGGTGGGTCCTATTAGAAAGTTAGTTGGTGATTCACCACACATAAGTGAGCACGAGCAGACACTGGTGGCAGGGGCAGCTGTGGAGAGTCCGTGTCGGGGGGTGCACTCCTCTCCATGCGCTGCTCAGTTGGACACAGATGCTGAACCCGGGGGACCACCATTGAAAAGGAGAATGATCGAGGTACAGATGCACCTTTGCAACGTACCGGAAGACATGTGACGCTCACTCTCCACAATAGCGGAGAGGATGGAGGAGTCCACTTCCAGCATTAGTGGAATGGTGGCGCAGGTAAGTGCGGGAATGTCTGCGATGGAGAGAATGGCAGCATCCATTGAGCTTCAAGCACGACTCACAAATGAGTCCGTTCAGGCCCTGACAACAGCCATGTAGACTCAGGGTGGCAACATTTTGCTGCCCTAAACAGGCAGACAGATATTTTAGCCATGGCCTTACAAGACATCACAGATGTCTTCCAAGCTGTTGTTCAGCTAAGTGGTAGGAGTGATGTGGCCCTGGCCCAGGAGAGGGCTGATGGTGAAAGGGGACATGGAAGTGGGGACTCCTCTCAAAGCGCTCCCACGTCTCACCCGTTGCACCCCCCCCCCCACCCCCAACTGCTACCCGCAATGCTGCCTCCTCTCCAGATGGCCAAGTCTGCCCCTGCACAGGTGCACGTGGAGCATACTTCAGTGGGGCCCTCACGGGCTCCAAAACCCAGAGAGCATAGGCCAAGAGCATCTCAGCAGTCAGGGCAGGGACCTAAGAAACCTGCCACTACCTCTGCTGAGGCCACAAGTGATGCACCCTGTAGACAAAGTAGGGAGAGGAAGGCGAAGGTTTTCTGATCACCAAGGGTATGCACACGGGCGTGTGACTAAATGTCATGTTTTTCATTTCTCTTTTTTTTTATACTCACAATAAAGGTCATACTTGTCACTACCACTGCCACATCTTGTCTATTCTTGAGTCCCTTTCGTGAAAGTGCCCTTGCATGTCCTTCATCATGAATGCCAAAACTTGATGTCATCCATCAGCCGTGTTTACAATGGGTGTCTGTGTGGTTGTAGGACTGTTTTGTGCAAACGGAGATGTGGGGGTGGGGGGTGGTACTGGTGTTGGTGGTGGTTGTCATTCCAGGTGGTCCGGGTACTTCACTATCTGCACTTTGCAGATCTCCTTGGAGAATCTATCAAATATGAGTGACTCCCTGGCGTCACGAGTAGTCAGGTGTACTGCTACACTGCCGGTGGGTTGCCCATCGTCCTCCTCCTCTGCATCCTCCTCCTTATCTTCTTCAATGTTGATGGCAAATGTGGATGCTTCATGAGCGCATCCACCTGTAGCCCTCTCTGTTGTGCAATGTTGTGCAGGATGCAACACACTACTATTATTTTACACACCCTCGCCGGTGAGCACTGAAGGGATCCCCCAGATCAATCCAGGCTCCTGACATGCATCTTGAGCATTCCTATGGCTTGTTCAATGACAGACCTGGTGGTGATGTGACTGTCGTTGTACCGCTACTGTGTCTCGCTGGTGGGGCTTCTCAGAGCCACGTCTGCAGGGGCTATCCCTTGTCTCCACGGAGTCAGCCTTTAAGTCTGTCTTGTGCATGGAAGGGGGCCAGGATGTAAGATTCGTGCAAAATGAAGGAATCATGGCAGCTGCCATGGAATTTGGCACACACCTGCAGAAACCTCTTCCAGTGATCACAAACCAGCTGCGCATTGATGGAGTGATATCCCTTTCGGTTTATGAATAGTCCTGGCTCATGTGGAGGTGCTCAGATTGCTACGTGTGTGCAATCAATTGTGCCCTGTACCCATGGGAAGCCAGCCAGAGAGTGGAAACCCACTGTCCGCTCAGACTGGCTGATGTCGTCGATGGGGAAGTTGATGTAGTGGGATGTCCTGGCAAACAAGCCATCTGTCGCATACACTTATGTGCACACGACTGAGAGATCCTGGTGATGTCACCAGTGGTACCCTGGAAGCATCCAGCGGCGAAGAAATTGAGGGCATTGGTGACTTTAACTGCAGCGGGCAATGCATGGCCCACTAGGCCCAGCCGGGAGCAGCTCTGCATGAAGGAGCCTGCAGATGTCTGCGACCACCTGGAATTCAATCCGAACCTTCGTAGGCACTGCTCCTCAGAGAGGTCCAGGAAGCCTCAGCCTCTGTCTATAGACCCTCTCACGTGGGTAGTTCCTCCTGTGACCTCGGCCCCTCTGTTGGTCCCCTCTCTGCTCTTCTACAGGTCCTTTTAGCACACCTCCGACTTGTGGAGCTGCAACTCCAAGAACTGCACACCATGCCTGTCGCAGATGGTGACGTGCCTCCTCCTCAGATGTACTGCTGAATAAATCCATTGCGCCACCACCACCCCCACCCCCCCATCCTGATGGTGTCAGTTTGAGGGGGTTCAAAATGTAGGTCAATATGTGTGAGCACAAGAATTCTGATTCTGAACCAAGAAATCTCAGTCTAAACACAAAGAACTCCAAGCCAAAGGGCTGTCTGTGGGAACTGTTTGTCCTGCTGCAAAAACTCACCTTTTCTTCACATTTGTCAATCACTGGTTTAAAGGTCTGAATGGGTGCCAGCTGCAACTCGCATCCATTTCCATGGCGTGTTTCAGAGGCCACGGGAGACAAGTTCAGAAGCAGTTAAATTGGCTTGTGTAGTTCAAACCACAAAAATTTAACATCTTTAAGTAGCTTAAGTACCTCAATTGGACCTTTAAATATCATCCCAACGGACATCTGGGTTTCACAAGCACGTGCGCTCTCCGATGCATCTGCGTCAAACCCGGAAGTCGTCGGGTTGGAGCCGAGATGTGGTCCCGCTCCCAAAATCGACAATTTTCTCTGACCACCCACCCCCAACCCACCCGTTTTTCAGGGTTAAAATTCATCCCCTGATATCTATTGGCTTGCCTACAGCATAGCAAGTTTTCATTTAATGTGGTTTTCATTTAATTCAGCACGCTGGATGACTAAATGACTATAGCCCCTTTAGCATTCAGATTGTACTTGTTGAGTTTATTTGGTGTGTAGTATATTTGGCATACCATTCTGAGTAGCTTCTCTCATCTTTTCCTATATGTGGAAATTAGTATTGCCAACTCTGGTTGGATGTATTCCTGGAGGTTTCATCACATGACCTCCCATCTCTAGTTGCTCCACCCCTACGCTCCTGCCATTGGTCGCCTGACACATCCATCCTCATGGCATACCGTCGTCCCATGCCAATTGGAAAGCGAGCAGACTCTTTGTTACCTGTTTGGGCAATTCTTGACTGTCAGTCAAACATACTTTTCCCTATCTCTGATTTTTTTTTAATGCCCTTATGATTTTTCTCCCTTGTTGTTCACAGCAGTGTCTGGGAAATTAATCTTTAATTCATGGAGACTCTAGGACATTCTGGGAGGGTTGGCAACCCTAGTGGAAATTGTGAAAATCTGCTTCCATACTTCTCCCCATTCCTCCTATTAATTGGCAGCCTTAGTCTTATTCTGAAGTCCCTTTAAGATTTGCAATGTTGACAGCTGAGATGGCAGTAAAGAAACTGCCAGGTGCAACAATAACATCCAAACTTTTAATCCTGTGTAAAAGATTTCCTTCCATGGCTGTGTAACAAATTGGCCTCTTCTTCCAATCTTCCCTTCTCAATCCCCCTATGACATTACTCTTCATGCTGAATATGTTGGTTGATTGATTGCTGCAAGCCTACATCTGTTGCATAAAAATTAATATTGATTCATTTTAAAAGATATGCTACATCTTGATGGGACCAGTCATGAGGAGACTATGAAAATGATACAATATTTAGGCATGAAGGAAGATCCTATTTGAAGGAACAAGATCACCAGTATTATGGAATTTGCTGGCATGCTTAGATATTCTGATGGTTTTTAAGAAGATTTTGTGCCACATATTGCCACAAGCAGAGTTCAGTTTGTGAAATTATGATACTTATTTTCACTATAATTTAAAATGAGAAAAAGATAATTTTTGTTCTAGCCATCCTGTTTTGCTGCTTGACCTGATGCTATAACGTTGCGCACAAGTTGAAAAATAGATGCAAAATGAACATCTCCATCACTTTTTCCTACTCCTCTTGCTCTCTCTGTTTACCTTGTTTGCTTGTAGTCTGAATGCCCTCTGGCTCTGTTTTCCAATTTTTGTGTCTTTCTGCTCCTGTTTGCTACTAACGGCTTCTGTTAAAAAATGTCCATGTATGGACATCGGATAAGAACAATGCCAGGCTTAACTAATGCACATCAACTTCACCCTCAGAAGTTCCTGCTTCTGAATGTTATTCACTGAAAATGGATAGAAGATACAAGTGTGTGAATGTTGGGTGAAAATGATCAGACTCAGCTCTGATGTCCCATGGTAAAATAACCAAATATCTAAGCTCATGTATAGTGAATGACAACTTGGGTGTAGCATCAGAGAGCTGTTGGCATCCATTGAACTGTACTCCATCAAGAGTCAGCATCTTCCGGATGGTAGAGGAGAAATAAGTAAGAACATAAACAAATGTTTAAGAATAGGGAACCCCATTCTTCTGATGCCATAAAAACTATACCCAAAATTACATCTCATATAAAAGAAAATGGTTTTTCAAAGATATCATTGGCTCAGAGATACTCTGTGCAGCTGGCTGGGGCAGTAGAAGTTCCTGATATAGGGAAACTGGCAGTCTGACCGTAACATTAATTTCCTTACATGAGCTTGCTATTCAAACTGATTAACAAACATTGCATAGAGAGGAGCAGGCAGTATAGATCAGAGAAAGGGGAAGTCTGCTCCCAGGGTCAAACAACTTTGAGTACAGACCTGATTAACCTGATTACGCCAGGTCTCCATCATTTTGGGGGGATGAAGCTTCCACATAGGTTTACTCGCAGGAAATATTTCCTACAATGTTCCAGTGCTGCTATTGTACTGAAAATGGCAAAGAAATTCACCCCTTGAACATCATTCAACTAAATTTGAAAGATGTCGCAGAGATAGGCACATCTTGGAATAAGGTTTAAGAAGGCTTTTAAAAGATTTTGAAGAGTTATAAGGTTTCATAAAGGTTAAGTTGAAGTACACAGAAAGTAACACTGTAACAGATACAAGGACGTGCAAGGTGTCAGATTACCAGCACAGGTAGTTGAACAAGAAACGTCGCAGGTTTCAAGAAGGAACTAGTCAGGTTCTTGTCAACAAATAGAATTCAGAGTTATTATAAATGAACCAATGGTATACTATGGTGAGGTGGGCTAGATGGACCAAACTGTTACTATATTACAAAGTCAGGGAAAAAAGAAGGATGATTAAAAAGGAATGACAATCACGGATGACAAGTCAGTGCAAATATAACCTTGAGGTGGAACTGTAGCTCTACAGAAAGAGAGACTTAGCTGCTTGTACAGCAGTTAACCCGTTAGCTGAGGAAAGTCTGTTACAGCCAGAGCTCAGTTGGTAGAACTCTCGCCTCTGAGTCAGTGGGTTATGGGTTCAAGTCACATTCCAGAGACTTGAGCACATAATCTAGGTTGACACTCCAATGCAGTACTGAGGGAGTGCTGCACCGTCGGAGGTGCCGTCTTTCGGATGAGACATTAAACCGAGGCCCAGACTGCCCTTTCGGGTGGACGTTGCAGATCCCATGGCACTATTTTGAAGAGGAGCAGGGGAGTTCTTCCAGGTGTTGTGGCCAATATTTGTCCCTCAACCAACATCACTAAAACAGATTATCTGGTTATCATCATATTGGTGTTTGTGGGACCTTGTTGTGCTCAAATTGGCTGCCACGTTTCATACATTACAACAGTGACCACACTTCAAAAGTACTTCATTGGCTATAAAGCACTTTTGGATGTCCTGAGGTTGAGAAAGATATTATATAAATACAAGTCTTTCTTTCTTTTACTTAGGTGACATTGGTATATCCTGTATATCTTTTAGTGCTACTTTGCAACATATGGTTGAAATGACCACGTGCAATGTTAGTCTCAAATGTACACATGCTATTTGAAAGCACATTAATCTGTTTAAAATAAATATTTACATTTCTATTATCACATAGTGCCATTTTAACCTTTAAAATGTAACCTTGTTGAATGTAAGTTGTAATATTTGGCATTAAATTTTATTCTGTTATACTGTTAGTAAGTGAAGCCTAGGTAATGCTGAGATATGTCAATTTTCAGTTAATTATAATACTAGCTATACTAACTAAAATGCCATCTTGGTTCAGTTGAATACACTTGCTTCTGAGTTAGAAGATTGTGGGTTCAAGCTTCACTGTAGACTTGAGTGAGTAATCTAGGCTGACTTTTTAGTGCACTACTGAGAGAGTGCTGCATTGTTGTGAGTGCTGAAATATTGGGCTGGATCTTGCTGGAGTGGTGCATTTCACAGCATGCCCTGTTAGAACTTTTTCTGTACTCTTCAGCTCAAAATCTTTTTGTGCCGTAACTTGCTGGAAGTGCAACCTGATGATGGCGTGGTGGGGGCAATGGGGCATCTGGGACCTCAGTGAATGATGGGATTAACAGAGTATCTCCTTAACCAATGAGATTTAAAGATTGAGAAAGAAGCAGAGGAACGACTGAGAAGGAGGGTGAATTAGAATGGCTGAATTAAAGTCAAATCAGGTACAGAAAGAAAAATAAAGAGAGGGAAAGAAAGATTGGATTGAAAGAAAAAGAGAGACAGAAAAGAAAAGTAAGAAAAAATGTAAATTTTTTAAAATTTGACATTTTTAAAATCTCTAAGAACAAATTACCACCTGAAGGAATGAGACTTCACAGTTTAACCTGTTCATTTTCTGGGCTGCATGGCACTGCATTAACAATTATCACATTGTTAAAAAGGTACTTACGCTGTTAATTACCTGACTTAACTTTCTGTGGCGAGTTTAATGGGCAATTAATGTGCAAATCCAGCAAGTTCTTAAAAATAACGGGGAGGCTAAGGGCGAGATACTGTTTGTGCGAAGCAAACAGCAGAGTAATGTAAATCGATCAGCAAGGTCTGGAGATTTGCAACTCATGGCGTATCTCTTAATCCCATGAATTTGCTGGCCCATTTGCGCATTCATAATGATGTGCGTTGTTAACACGCCGTTATTTTTACAGCAAGATCCACCCTATTAAAGCAAGATCTGTCTGCCTATTTAGGTGGACAGAAAGGTCTGATGGCACTATTTAAAGAAGAGCAAGGGTTCTCCTGTTGGCTTAGTCAACTTCCTCTCTCAACCAACAGCACCATTATTCATTTGCTTTTTGTGGGACATTGCTATGTGTATATTGGCTGTTGTTTTTGTCTAGATAACAACTGTACTTCAAAAGCATTCCATTGATTGTTAAGCACCTTGATACATCCTGATGGATGAAATATGATGCTTTATAAATACAAGTTCTTTCTTGGCGTAATCACTGATACTGAACCCTATGATGGCACCAAATATGTTATGTTAGATGTAGATCTCGGTGTCTTATTCAGTTCCTGATAGCTCTGACAAGGTATGAATTAAATAATGCCTTGGTCAGTTCCAGTGGTGACAGGACACTGGCTTCATCAATGATAATTGAAATAGTAGGACAAGCAAGAGTAAATTAAATTAGATCTATCAACCTCTGAATGATAAATCCTGATCCATTTTTCTTACATAATCACAGAGTGGAGAAGCTCACCTGAGTTCCTGGAGCTAAAATGTGTTGCATATTACGATTGTGAATCCATCTTTCTTACACACTTTGGAGTGGGTTATTATTTTTCTACTCTGGTAACGTTAGATTAGGTACTGAAACACCCCCAAGAATTGGTGAGCTGGGGCAGGTGGACAGTAGAAATTGTTGATTTTATCCACAGGACCGCAATCCAGCTCCAACACCCATGGCCAGTGAAACAGAGGCGAGATTCATGCAGAAGTTGATTTGGCCCTTTAAACCTGTGATTGACACACCTCAAGAATGGCTCAGGGATTGCAGCTGATCGCTCAGTTCTCTCAGGCAAACGTTTGGCTGAGAGTTTGTGTTGGGTCTCTATTCACTCTTCTAGCCATTACTCAATTAAATAAACTGAAAATAATCAATTGTTAACAGACTGAATCAATGTTGAATGTGTGTACAAGCCTACATTTTTAAGAATGATGACAACGTTTGAAATATTGGAATATTCTACAGTAAAGTTACTTGAAAGAATCATTACATTTTATAAGAACTTGGCTGTTTTGCTAATAAAAACGATAGAACTACAAATGTGTTTCCATTTCTCATCCATTATTTGCCTTTGCCCATCTCTTCCCTTCTTTTTCTGGCTTTCTCTCTTTGCATCTTTGGCAATAGGCTTTCCATATATATTTATTACAAGCTGGGACTCCCACAACTATTTGGATTGCGTTTCTTCCCACCCCACTTCCTGTAAATACTTCATCCCTTTCTCTAATTTTCTCCTTCTCGGTCATATCTGCTCTAATAAATTTATTTTCCACACCAGAAGGTCCTTCCATACCTAAAGGTCCTTAAAATTAGTTTTGTCTTTTTGGTCCAATAGATTTTCCGCTCATAATATTGCTCAGCAGTGGCCACTGGCTCAATGGTAGTTTTCCTGCTTCTGTGTCTGAAGGGTTGGGTTCGGGTGCCACTCCAGACATCCCCAGCGAGTGGAGCCTGCAGCACTGGCTCTGAATACTGGGTTAACGTCCAGTGGGGGTACTTGTGTCCGATGGGCTCTGGTGATCCCCCCCACCAACCACCACCCCCCCACCTCCACCATCGTAACAGGTAGGTTGTGAAATAAAAGAACAAAATGTTGTTATCATGTACAGTAGGTTTCATTGTTCTGAAACACAGCCAGAATATAATGGGAAAACGAGGCTAAGTGTTTCTATACCTTACTATCAGTATAGGGTGAATTATACAATGTGATTTGGAGAAACTACCGGAAAAAAAGTCCAGCTGCCCAACCTTGGACTGAATGCTGTTAGGCATTTGTCAGCTAGGAATGAAATCCTGACGGCTCTAATTAAATTTCACTAGTAGCTGCTATCAAAGGATGCAGCTGCTGGTTTTATATCTTCAGCCTTCAGACAGCCCATATTTTGCGATACTACGATTTCATATTTGTACGACCAAACAAAATGATTGAAATGTCAGTTGAATTCTCTACCACCAAAAACAGCTTGAGACATCCATCATATGATTCTCCAAAATCAACTGCACTTGTAACACAGCACTTTATTACTGGCTATGAAATTTAGGGGGCCATTTTATTTACTTGAAGGTTGGCAGTGATTTTACTGTGTACAACACTCACTCCTAAGGATAACAATTCCAGCAGGTGACTGGAGGATGGAAAATGGTAAGTTCATGAACTTTCTGCCTCCTTACCAAATTTGCGCACTGCACAACTTCATGTACCTCGTTTCCTACTGACTTTGTTAGAAATTATGATGCAGCCACAATTTTCCTGATCATATGATGTTCAGTGTCATTTTATTTTAGGTTCAATTGCACAGAGAATTATTATTTGAGCTACAGATTAAATACTGCAAATTGCTCCCTTTTAGTCAGAATGAAAGTGATTCTCTGAGAAAATACACTTAAAAAACTGATTCCAACACCAGCACTTCTCTGCATCATCTGAGGAGAGTTGGGTTCAATTAAATGCTCTCATTCTGCTTCTCCAGCAGCCTCTCATTATGGTGTTTTGCCAATGCTGTCTCTGCAACTCCTGTGATTCATCTTTTCCATTCTTCTATCCTAATGGCACAATTGTAAGCTCTTTTAAAGAAAGAACTTGCATTTATATAATGCTTTTCACAACCTCAGGCTGTCCCAAAGCACTTCTAAGCCAATGAAGTACTTTTGAAGTGTATTTACTGTTGTAATGTAGGGAAATGCGATAGCCCATTTGCAGACGGCAAGATCCCATAATCAGCAATGAGATAAATGACCAGATAATCTGTTTTGGTGGTGTTGGTTGAGGGATACACATGGGCTAGGACACCTGGAGAACTCCCTGCTCCTCTTCAAAGAGTACCTTCTGACTCAAAGGCAAAAAAGCTACCAATGAACCAAGTCTGACATCTTCTAAAGAGAAAGCTGACCTTTTTGGCTTATTTCATCGTACTTTCAGCCTACCCCCTTGGAAATTCAACCCATTGCTGTCAAGCTTCACATATGAATAATAGTGAAGTGGAGCCATAGGATGGACTCAACATCTTTAGGAGAGGAATTGAGGGGAGGAAGTGAGTAATATAAAAAAATGTGTACCTTTGAATTTCTGTCCTATCTTAAATTTCTCTACCTTCTACTTTTAATTGTGTCACATTCACCCTACTGCCACATTTCTCCTACATCTCTACATTCTAACATAATGAAAGCTGTTATTTTGGCATCATTGGTAATCTTGTTGCCTACATAACACATTTCTGAAACACCCTTGAAAACTGGTCAATCTTTTGTCATTGTATTGGACATAGCTGAAGTCTTTAACAGGGTCTGGTACTGTAATTCCTAAACAGGTTACCATCATCTGGCCTCCAACTAATGTTCTCCTCGTGACTATATAAGAGTAAATTCACCAATGCTGCACTGCCAGTGGGGAGTCGCATTTGAAGGGAGCACTGGTTAGAGATAAAGCAACAACACTGCTGTGCTGATTCTTTGACTCAGACTCCCTTCAAATGCAAATCCTGAATGATAGTGCAGGATTGATCTACAGTTTCCTCTCTATCTGTGATCTAGTTGATGGTTCCTTCTTTGACTCTCTTTCCATTAACTCAGGGGTTGTTAAGGGCACTTCCTCTCTCTGACTTTCTTTCTTCATATCAATGACCTCCTCCACTCATCATCCACCTATACTGATTTTTGTTGATGATACCACTCTAAATTCATCAGCTAATTCAGATCACACACACACAACCTCCAGTGCAATGGATGAATTATTACATCTTTGATCTCCTTCAATTTTGTTTTTTTTAATTCTCCAAAGATACAGGTCCTGAATTTCATGGGGTTGGAGATAACGTTTTCTGCATGGGATGGGGGGCAGAATATGAGCTGGAATCTGGCTGCACTAGGATTCTTCTCCATTTAGATTCTGGTAGGGGATCTATGAGCAGATCTTCTGCCTACTCTAACGCCCCATGTCAAGAGGATGTGTCGGAAGGATTTGCCAAACTTTCCCAAGAAATATTTCCCTCTATCCCCTTGAAAGGCCTCAGCGGAACTCACGTCACTTTAGACCTTGCATGAGTCCCTTTGTGGCCTTGTGAAGGTCCCAAACCTTTACTAGAATAAGGTAGTCAATCCCAGAAAGAATCAATTATCTTCTCTAGTTGGAGCCAAAGACTTAAAGAAAATTTTTTTCTTTGGCCCATTTGGGTCTCGGTGGAGAGTGTGGGGTGGGGGTCCACTCTGCCTCAGATGGATGGATCAGCTCGGCTGGGGGAACCACCACTGTAGTGCCTTTGCAGGTGCTGGCTGCCCACTCCGGCTATACAAGTGACCCTATTCCTGAGATTTGAGGCAGGGTTTCTAGCCTTCGTCAAGGGTAGATTGGTGGGCGTTCTGCTCTAATATGCCAGTGTAGCAGGGCTCCAGGAGTTTCTAAGCCACAGATTCTTCATGTCTCTCACTAGCCTAATCATCAGCCACCATCTCTGATGGATCCACCTGTAGACATTCTTTACTGATTAACAGATTTGGCCACGCCTCATTCCAATAGAACTGCTATATCCTTTCCATTGCTATCAGTAAGGGCAAGTTTTCAGCTTTAGTCCCCATCACCGAGCTTCATGGATCCAGAATGATCATTAGGAATTCGGGCATGAGCCCTTCTCCCACAATTTGCTGTCCATTAATTTCGATGGATGGAAAATCCTGGAACTGCCTTCCTAACAGCACTGTGGGAGAACGGTCACCACACGGACTGCAGCGGTTCAAGAAGGCGGCTTACCACCACCTTCTCAAGGGCAATTAGGGATGGGCAGTAAATGCTGGCCTCTCCAGCAATGCCCACATCCCATGAACGAATAAAAAAAAAATTGTATGGGGTGTATGACTAAATTCCTGATATGCATTTCTGATGCATGAAGTTCTGCACCAGGAACATTAGAGTTGAAAATTTATACATAGGAAGGAACATAGGAACAGGCGTAGACCATTCAGCCCCTTGAGCCTGTTCCGCCATTCAATTAGATCATGGCTGATCTGTATATTAACTCCATCTACTCGCCTTGGTTCTGTTACCCTTAAGACACTTGCCTAACAAAAATCTATCAATCTCAGTTTTAAATTTTTCAATGGACCTAGCTTCAACAGCTTTTTGGGGGAGAGAGTTCCAGAGTTCCAATACCCTTTGTGTGAAGCAGTGCTTCCTGACATCACCCCTGAATGGTCTAGCTCTAATTTTAAGGTTTTGCCCCCTTGTTCTGGACTCTCTCCTGAGGAAATAGTTTCTCTCTATCAATTCCTTTAATCATCTTAAACACCACAATTAGATCACCCCTTAATCTTCTATACTCAAGGGAATACAAGTCTAGTCTACACAACCTGTCCTCAGAATGTAATCTGAATCTGAGCTGCACCCAGTCCGAGGCCAATATATCCTTCCCGAGGTGCGGTGCCCAGAACTGAACACAGTACTCTAAATGGGATCTAACCAGAGCTTTATATAACTGTAACATAACTTTCACCCCTTTGTATTCTAGCCCCCTTAAGAAAAAGTCCTAGCCTTTTAAATTATTTTTTTGTACCTGTCCACTAGCTTTTAGTGATTTCTGTTCTTGGACCCCAAAATCCCTCTGCTCCTTCACAGTTCCTAGCTTCTCACCATTTAGTAAATACTCTGATCTATCTTTTTAAATTATCTATAAAACCCAAGTTTGTCCAAGACTAGAATATTGTTTTGCTATCTGGGAGACTCTTCTAACAGCTCAATCATATTCCTGGACAGAATACAAAAAAAAAGCTTTCTCCTGACAAGTTATTGCTTTCTCTAGCCTCCAACCTCCCTTTCTCTGCCACAACCCTTTTTCTCTATTTTGTCAATATTACTGTTGTCGCTGCTCCTCTGAACTTATCTCTCTTGTCCCTTCGAAGATCCTAAAAGACTCTCTTACATGCTCTTCCTGCTCCCTATAATGTCACTGTGTTGAAATCAAGGTTTATTGCACAGTGTGATAGTCTAACTCATTGGGCTCAATTTTAGGAGGGAGGCAGGTAGGCAGCGGGGGGTTGACTGGGCGTGTGGGTAACGCACCCAGTGAATTCGGGGCGCTCCGCACGCGATTACAGCCTAATTGA
This sequence comes from Heptranchias perlo, assembly GCF_035084215.1. Classification (NCBI taxonomy): domain Eukaryota; kingdom Metazoa; phylum Chordata; class Chondrichthyes; order Hexanchiformes; family Hexanchidae; genus Heptranchias; species Heptranchias perlo. The sequence goes on along the minus strand of NC_090339.1, from coordinate 31,373,667 downwards.
AGCCACTTACCTTGGCTTCCGGGTTTTGCGCTGGAAAGCTGCGCAGCCGCATCATAGGCTGTCAGCTGGAGGAGCCCTATTTAAAGGGGCAGTCCTCCACTGACTGATGCTGCAGAAAGGAGCCAAAATTACAGCATGGAGTAACCCAGGGGGAAGGCTGCTCCCAGGTTTAATGATGCCTCACTCCAGCTCCTACTGGATGGGGTGAGGAGGAGGAGGACAGAGATCTTCTCCCCGGCGGATGGGAGGAAGTGGCCTGCCTCTGCCACCATGAAGGCCTGGCTCGAGGTGGCAGAGGAGGTCACCAGCACCACCAACATATCACGCAGCTGCATTAAGTGCTTCAATGACCTAAGTAGGTCAGCCGAAATGAGTACACTTACTTATTCCCCTACACTCCATCTGCCACATCACCGCCCCCACCCCACATCTCCTCTTGCACTGCCAACACTACTCTACCACATCACTCCTCACACCCACTCAAAGCTCATCCTCATCTTACCTGCACTTACTCACCTCACCAGTAATCATCCCACCACTACCACTCAACCCAATCCTCATACAATCTCATGGCTCTATCTCATACTCACTCTCTCATGCATCTCTTTCACAGTCAGCCTCACTCAACCTGCCACTACCTGTGCTGCAGCCACAGGGCATGCATCACATATGTGTAGTAGGAAGCGTAAGGCAAACGTGTCGTGAGCATGAAGGAGATGCATAAGGGTGTTTGAGGGTTTGTCATGGTTTTTACTTATGTTTGATTTCTGATCAACTCACATTACATATTATATTGTCACCACTACTGCCACGTCTTTGCAAATCTTGTCTGGTTTGTGCAATAATGCCCTTTCCTGAGGATCACAATGAAGACCCACACCTGATGCCACCCATTGTGTCACTGCAGAGTGGGTGTAGGTGTATTTGCAGGGCTCTTTTGTGCAGACGACGGAGAGATGTCGGCAATGTCCCCGGTGGCACCCTGGAAGGATGCGGAGGAGAAGTTGTTGAGGGCAGTGGTGACTTTGACAGTGACAGGTAAGAAGATGGTGCTCGGGCCAGCAGGGAACAGCTCGGCATGAAGGAGGCTGCAGATGTCCACGACTACATGTCGAGTGACTCTGAGCCTCCGTGTGCACTGCTGCTCAGAGAGGTCCAGGAAGCCGAGCCTCGGTCTGTAGACCCTGTGTTGAGGGTAGTGCCCTCTGCGACGCATCTCTCTCTGCGGTTGCCCTCCCTCCTGCTGTGCAGGTGGATGTGTCGCAGCACTGTGCTGTGGAACTCCACGTATCAGAGGTGGACGGCGTGGCCGGTGAGGCTGTTCGTCCTCCGAGGAGGTCATGACTGCAGCTATGGAGGCCCCCATCCGGAAGATGTATGTTTGAGGGGGTCCGCAAGGTAGGTAAATGTGTCTGCACACTGGGGTTGCAAGTTTGTGAATGTTATTGTTAGGAGGAGGGTGGTGGAGGCCAAACTTTGTCCAAAGTGACAGAGTGGCCTCCTGCAATGAGTGAGGGTCTCCCCCCCCCTACCTTTCAATGGACCTTTGCAGCTGCCACGGGCTGGTGGCTCCAACACATCCATTTCAACTGGGTGTGTTTCTCCTAGTATGGGAAACACGCTCAATTGAGTTGAAAATCCCACCCCTCCTAAAATATCCTACAAATCACGTCTGCAAACGACCTGAAGTATCCATTTAATTGGTTTAATTGGGATCCCGCCGGCTTTAATTGCCGGCGGGAGTCCCGCATGCGGGGGCTGCACGCACATTAAAGCGCGTCACTGGGGAACCTGGAATTGGGTGGGTTGGAGCCAGGCTACGGACCCGCCCTGGGAATCCCAGATTTTCGGAGCCTGCCTGCCACGAACCTGCCGTCTTGGACGTCCGAAAATCGAGCCCATTGTTTATCTGGAGCTCAAAGCAGAACTCTTATCTCACTCACTTACAGGAAGCGGGTGGGGGAAGTTTAAAGAAGTCTGGAACTGCTACCTTTTTTCAGCCATGTGTATTCTGCAAAATAGACCAATTTCTTGATTTGTCATTGACTTTGTCTATTTGACTAGTTCCACCTATCGAAAGATGGATGAAACGCACATGTGGCACTTGCGAGGCTACAGTATCCACTTTGTATGTCAAGGGAGATGCATTGTTATATCCCCGGGGTTACACTATCATATAAGTAGATATTGGGCAGTATGAGTCACCTCCAGAATGTAAGAGACATGAGATTAGCTTACAGGAGCGATTGACGCCATTGAACCTGAGAAGGTTGTCCACGGCAGGCCCCGAATTTATAACATACACCTTTACACAAACACTTGTACTCAAGCCAAGTACATATGTATATGGGGGGTTTTAATCATACTTTACAATTATTGTATCTGGAAACATTCAAACTCTTATGAATACCAACAAATTATTTTTAAAAATCTGTCCTAAGCATGCAATAAAAACATTGTTTAATATAAACATTAAGATCTTATAGTTTTGAAACAAGTAAACTTTAGTACTACAAAGAGTTAATAGGCAAAACATTGCAATTAGAAAAACATGACGAACTGTTAAGGATGGCTGGGCTTCATTGCAATGCTTTGCTAAATATTCTCATTATAAGATCTCAACTATTTCAGGACTTTTGGATGCACAGCTGAAAATACCTCACTTCTCTGACACATACCGATGTGATGATAACAGCTCCTCCCTCCTTTAAATTTCATTTCCAACCTAAAAAGCAATAAGTTTGCAAGTTGCTGTAAACCAGTCTGGACAATGAGCTTTATGCGGGTTTCATCCTACCGACGAGTTTTCCATGATTACCCGTGGACTCCCAGTCCTATAGTCAGTTACCAGTGTGGCAGGCAGTATAGGAGCTTGGTAAGGTGAGTGGCTACTCTATATTCCAAGATACAACTATGTTTAGTACCGGAGTCAGTAAGGATATAATAAGGATTTATTTTAACCTGTGGTTTAGAAGCTACACAATCTGATAGTTCATAGGGAAGCTCCTGGTACATCACGAAGCTTAGGCTACTATGTAATCGCTGAACCTTAGGTTGAGATGTTAAACTGTAATCCATTCTATCTGTTCCAGTAGTTCAGGAGGGTGTTAAACATTCCATGACACTATTCTAAGAAGAACAGAGCGTTCTCCTGGTGCCTTGACTAATATTTCTCCCTCAACCAACACCACGAAAGAAACAAGTTAACTAGCTATTCATCTTATTGCAGTTCATAGGCTATTGCTATGTCTGAATCACTTTGAGATGCTATATAAATGCAAGGGGGTAATTTTAACCTATCCTACCTGGTGGGAAATTGATGAGATCAGATCACCACCCGTTTTACACCCCGCCCGATTTTACTTTCCATTGACTTCACATCACCAGGTCAAAATAAGAACTGAGTACTTTATGGACATAGGAGAAGGATGTGTGAAAATAGGAAGGTAATATTAATGTGGGATTTCAAAAATATATAACTTGGAGTTGTTAAAGTGGTTTGGAGTCAGAATTAGTAAATGTAATGCATGATTGTGTCAGAGGGTCAACGAGAGACAGTTCTCAGCTTGATTTGGTAAAGTCATGAGACAAGGGCAGCAAACAAAAAATGAAAGTGGTGGCAACACTGGGTAAGAGCTACCACAAAATGTTTAATTTTGGTATGATCTGGGAATCAACACTGCTGAAGGTACGAGAGAAGAGCTAAAACTGATTAAATGGAGGAATTTTTTTTATCAACACCTTCGTTGAGGACAAATGGTATACCTTCAAACACATGCTGAAGAGCATGAAGGTCAAGATTACCATGCACAGACTGAAAAAAATGTGACTCTAAATGAATTAACAGAATAATCCAAAGTGAATTAAGAAAAATGAGCTTCATATAGCCTGTAGGGAGAAAGGTGAAGGTGTCAACTCAGAAAAATACAGGAAAATTCAAAAGCACATTGCAGAGGAAACTGAGTGTAGGTGCTGATCACAACAGTAAAAATACTTCCAGTGCTATAACAGCAAGGGATCAGTCAGAATGAAGGTGAGAACCTTAATGGATGTCAACAGGAATTAAACTGGGTATAAGTAGATTAGAGTGAACATACTCAGTAATTACTTCTTTGAAGTATTCACTAGAGAAGACTGAAGTAACATGCCCCCCATTAACAGAGTAAATCCAACAGATTGATGGATTTGAATAACAACAAAATGGTGTTTCTAGACAGGATTAAAGGGCTCAAAAAAACCAAATCCTTGAGGATGGATGGTATCTGTCCCTGGGTTCTGAGAGACAGGAGTGAGATTTGTGAAATGATGGCATTCATAATGAGGGAACCACCTAATGCAGGGGAGGCCACACTAGACTGGAAACAAGTTAATGTAGTAATGTAGTACTCACATTCAAATCTAATCCAGCCAACTACTGTTCCAAACACCAGCAAATACATTTGCCTTCGTTGCCGTGGACCCATGTTATTACTTATTTTATACATAAAATAGATAAGAAAAGAACAAAGTAGCTTCCTAGTTAGTAACAACTATACAGAAAAAAGAAAAGTGGAGCAGTTTGCTCACCTGTTTTGGAATGATTTTGTTATGTCCTCCATTCATACAGGTTCAGCATTTTCATTAATATCACAATAAATGATGATAAGATACATATAAGGCTTGCCACTAATTTCTTTTCCTCTCCTTTAGATGTTAATTTTTTTAGTGTGGTTCTAAAAGCATTTCTAGGATAATAAGATAGCTGAGTATGAACAAATTATAATAACTACAGAGAAGGGAGCCTGACGATACAATGCTGTACAGCAATTTCCTTGGCACAGAATGTGAGTTATTTCAATTTCAAATGTGCATTTCAGTGGAAATATGATACATAGGTGTCACGGCTACACACCTGAAAATTTTCCCTAGACTGTTTCATAGTGGTTTTTGACACTGAGTACTGATGTTCCACCCTTTGGGTGGTATTATCATGGTGGACTATGTTTCTTCCCATGTTTTCTGATGTTCTTTCTTTTAAGAGTTGCTGAATCTAATCTGATAATTTTCCTCGAGGCATTTTGTTTGAATCTATTAACAGGTTTCTGCCATAGATCCTTGCAAAGCTGAACAATACAGTTGGCAAAATGTATCAAAAGAATTTTCCTGAGAGTCTGGCAGACATCTACATATTAAAATCAGGAATTCTGCAGCGCATCAGGGCCCATTTCAGTAGCAGGCCCAACCAAATTCTATGGCATGTCTATACAGAGCTTGGGGATGCCTTAATCCTAGTATAATAATATTTTAAGGCAGTAATTTCCGTTGGGGGGGGGGGGGGTTCTTCTGATCTGCTGTAACTTCAGTGGAAGATCAGCAAAAACCCCTGAAAAACTGCCATTTCCGCTGTTTTTCTGGGATTCATGCTGATCTTCTACCGAAGTTACAGCGGGAGCTCAGAGAACCTCCCACGGAAATTATATACCTAATGTAACAGAGAGAGAAGGACAATATGTGAGCCATAGGCTTTTGAGAGCTCTGTAACGGCGATAGGGGTACAACTTTAGGAAGTCATATAAAATGTCAGAATGACCAAGGCAAGGCAGTATAGCTTTAAGAAATGGTTGCCCTTAATTGCCTTTAAACAGGAATGACTTCCAGCCTGTAAGGATAAAAGGCAGGGAAGTAGTTCAGTCGAGAGAGGAAGGAACTGAGAGTGAGAAGGTATGTACTGGAAAGTAATCCCTGTTACTGTTTTGTTCATCTTTGCACTTAAAGACACAATTGCCATGGGTGAATAAAGCTGACTTGTTTTACATACAAACATACGTACATACGAACATACAAATTAAGAGCAGGAGTAGGCCATTCGGCTCCTAGAGCCTGCTCTGCCATTTGATAAGATCGTGGCTGATCTGATTGTGACCTCAACCCTTCTACCTACTACTTACTTTCCCGTCTATCTACTATAACCTTTGACTCTCTTGTTAATCAGGAATCTATCTAATTCAGCCTTAAAAATATTCAATGACCCTGCCTCTACCACTCTCTGGGGAAGGGAGTTCCACAGACTCACGACCCTCTGAGAGAAAAAATTTCTCCTCATATCTGCCTTAAATGACTCAGATTTTCTGTAATACCGTGTTGGTAAGGAGCTGAGACCTATAGGACTACATAATCCCTATGCATGGTAACGAGCAAGCTATAAATCCATCGGAATCTGGATATTGTGGACTGACACCATTTGGATTCAGGACCCTTGACATTGATACACCAATGTAAGGAATCTTACAACACCAGGTTATAGTCCAACAAATTTATTTTAAAATCACAAGCTTTCGGAGATTATCCCCTTCATCTGACGAAGGGGAAAATCTCCGAAAGCTTGTGATTTTAAAATAAATTTGTTGGACTATAACCTGGTGTTGTAAGATTCCTTACATTTGTCCACCCCAGTCCATCACCGGCATCTCCACATCATTGATACACCAGGTATTGGTTCCAAGTACAATGGGGGAAACTGGGAAAAGAAAACAAGGGAAAACTACGGCTGGGAAGAAATTCGACAATGGGGTAAAATTCCAGAGCGCTTTCCTCCACTGCAGAATCGCAGAGAACTGAGGACCTTAATTAAAACCAAGCAATTCTATGAAAAGAAGAAACATTTTTGTTTGAAATGGAAACATTTGGCCTCATCATGAGACATTCATGCTATTAGAAGCTTTGTTCCTCTGGTGAAGGAAGGGTCAAAAAAGTAGATTTGCAAAACAGTCAAGTCACACTTGTTGGCCTAAGTGTCAGGTCTGGGGTATTTTAAATCCCAGGCCTTATTTAAATGTCACCGGTCTACTTCCTGCCTGTTCAGGGCAGGAAGAGGGCACATAGTGGCAGCTGTAAGGGAAAGATTGGGCGGCCCTTGATCGGCCGCTGGATTGCAGGTAAGTGGCATGGAGAAGATTTCAGGAGGCTCGTGGGAGGGAAGGGTGGGGGGGGGGGGGTGGTGGCGGGGGGAGAGCTCAGGGCAGGTGAGGCCATGGTTTTTCTTTTGGGGCTGGAGGTGCCTTGGAGTTGCCCTCTTCTGTCTGCAGACCTGCTTCAACCTGGTGGGAAACCCGATCATGCCTGGGTTAAAATGCAATTGGGGTTCTATTGATGCCACAGAACAGTGAATTGCATAAATTTGAGGCCGCCACTTGCTTCATCCACTTGCAGGTTAAAATAGTAAATGGTGAAAAAGGGGCATGCTCCGAGTGGGTAAGTAACCGGCTCATTTTCAACTGCCCACTCCCCCCACCCACACCCACGACGGTTTCCACCGGACAGGTAGGGTCAAAATCAATGGCTCCTACGAGAAGAAGGTTATCCTCTGCATCTATGACTACTTATCCCACTAAAAAGCCCCAAATAGCAGAGAAGACTTCTTAGCTTGAACTCCTCAGTGTCTATTTGCTGATCCTTGGTGCCACTCCACCTACAAGGAAAGTATATCATGAAGCTTAATGACAATGAAATAGTGTGTGCAAAAAGAGCAATAGTTGTGTACATTGCTTAATATTGCCACCCCCAAGAGAGGATGGTGTTATGTCCGAATAAACACTTAAATTGGTGTGGTAATAATTAGCTGCTTTTATTTCCAGACCCTCAAGAATAACCAAATAATACAAGAGAAGACATTGGATTGGAGTGTGATTGCTACAATGTGTAGCGGGCCATACAGTATTCAGTTAGCAATATGCAAGTGCCATACATATTAGATGGGAGTTGTACTGTGATGGATGGGTGTGGGCAAAAATGAGGAGCACAGTTAACTTTTCTTTCTTCCTGACAGCAAAAATCATTGTCCTCATTTTGCAGCCAGGCGCAAGGTAGTTGGGTGCCACCATTGACTCAGTCAGTGACCTCCTTCCATGCAGCTGGAACCTGGGCTCTCCTAGAGCCTGGCCTTCAGCCTCCAAATAAGGTTACCCTCCTTTGGTGCAACTCGTGCAGCAGCACCTTCAACTCTTCAGCATCAAAGGGGAGCAGTGTTATGGGCATCTGCATACTCAGAGTGTTCAATATTGCAAAATCAGGGGTTATAAGTCCTGATAGTGCATTCCTGTTTCAAAAGAAACTTTTTCTTTCCTTTTGTTAAACAAAAAAACCTATTTAAATTTTCATATTCTCTTGAGCTATCCATGTTTGGTTAGTACATATAACAAATGGGGATATTCAATTCAAAAATAAAATGGAATATACACTATTTCCATAAGAATTCACAAGCTTTAAACAATAGTGTCCCTTCCCATCGCTCAGGCCATGGGTTTGAGTCCCAGGATGGCTGGACACTTAAATTTCCAGTTATAGTATAATGCAGACAATTCTAAATATGGTTAGTTACTATTTTTTCTAATAGGAAAAAGAGAGACTAGTTTTTATCAGTAACATGGAAAAGTAGATGTTTTCTTATAAAGATGTGGAGATGCCGGTGATGGACTGGGGTTGACAATTGTAAACAATTTTACAACACCAAGTTATAGTCCAGCAATTTTATTTTAAATTCACAAGCTTTCGGAGGCTTCCCCCTTCGTCAGGTGAACGATGTGAAATGAAATCCTCGAAATGAAATCGCATTTATAATTCACAGAACAATGCTTGGTGAGTACAGACAGTTTTTTCAACTGCCCGTTGCCAAGGCAATCAGTGTGCAGACAGACAGGTGTTACCTGCCAGGTCTCACAGAATATACAAATCACCAAAAAAAAAACAACAAACAAAAAAAAAACAGAGATAGAGAGGTAGAAACATAGAAAAGACAGCAACCGTTATATTAAAAACAGATAACATTTGTTCGCTGGTGGGGTAACGTGTAGCGTGACATGAACCCAAGATCCCGGTTGAGGCCGTCCTCATGGGTGCGGAACTTGGCTATCAATTTCTGCTCGACGATTTTGCGTTGTCGTGTGTCTCGAAGGCCGCCTTGGAGAACGCTTACCCGAAGGTCGGTGGATGAATGTCCATGACTGCTGAAGTGTTCCCCGACTGGGAGGGAACCCTCCCGTTTGGCGATTGTTGCGCGGTGTCCGTTCATCCGTTGTCGCAGCGTCTGCATGGTCTCGCCAATGTACCATGCTCTGGGGCATCCTTTCCTGCAACGTATGAGGTAGACAACGTTGGCCGAGTCACAGGAGTATGAACCATGCACCTGGTGGGTGGTGTCCTCTCGTGTGATGGTGGTATCTGTGTCGATGATCTGGCATGTCTTGCAGAGGTTACCGTGGCAGGGTTGTGTGGTGTCGTGGACGCTGTTCTCTTGAAAGCTAGGTAATTTGCTGCGAACGATGGTCTGTTTGAGGTTGGGTGGCTGTTTAAAGGCGAGTAGTGGAGGTGTGGGGATGGCCATAGCGAGGTGTTTGTCCTCATTGATGACATGTTGAAGGCTGCGGAGAACATGGCGTAGTTTCTCCGCTCCGGGGAAGTACTGGACGACAAAGGGTACTCTGTTGGTTGCGTCCCGTGTTAGTCTCCTGAGGAGGTCTATGCGATTTTTTGCTGTGGCCCGTCGGAACTGTCGATCGATGAGTCGAGCGTCATATCCCGTTCTTACTAGGGCGTCTTTCAGCGTCTGTAGGTGTCCATCCCGTTCCTCCTCGTCTGAGCAGACCCTGTGTATTCGCAGGGCCTGTCCATAGGGGATGGCCTCTTTGACGTGGTTAGGGTGGAAGCTGGAAAAGTGGAGCATCGTGAGGTTGTCCGTGGGCTTGCGGTAGAGTGAGGTGCTGAGGTGCCCGTCTTTGATGGAGATTCGTGTGTTCTTGGACACACGAATCTCCATCAAAGACGGGCACCTCAGCACCTCACTCTACCGCAAGCCCACGGACAACCTCACGATGCTCCACTTTTCCAGCTTCCACCCTAACCACGTCAAAGAGGCCATCCCCTATGGACAGGCCCTGCGAATACACAGGGTCTGCTCAGACGAGGAGGAACGGGATGGACACCTACAGACGCTGAAAGACGCCCTAGTAAGAACGGGATATGACGCTCGACTCATCGATCGACAGTTCCGACGGGCCACAGCAAAAAATCGCATAGACCTCCTCAGGAGACTAACATGGGACGCAACCAACAGAGTACCCTTTGTCGTCCAGTACTTCCCCGGAGCGGAGAAACTACGCCATGTTCTCCGCAGCCTTCAACATGTCATCAATGAGGACAAACACCTCGCTATGGCCATCCCCACACCTCCACTACTCGCCTTTAAACAGCCACCCAACCTCAAACAGACCATCGTTCGCAGCAAATTACCTAGCTTTCAAGAGAACAGCGTCCACGACACCACACAACCCTGCCACGGTAACCTCTGCAAGACATGCCAGATCATCGACACAGATACCACCATCACACGAGAGGACACCACCCACCAGGTGCATGGTTCATACTCCTGTGACTCGGCCAACGTTGTCTACCTCATACGTTGCAGGAAAGGATGCCCCAGAGCATGGTACATTGGCGAGACCATGCAGACGCTGCGACAACGGATGAACGGACACCGCGCAACAATCGCCAAACGGGAGGGTTCCCTCCCAGTCGGGGAACACTTCAGCAGTCATGGACATTCATCCACCGACCTTCGGGTAAGCGTTCTCCAAGGCGGCCTTCGAGACACACGACAACGCAAAATCGTCGAGCAGAAATTGATAGCCAAGTTCCGCACCCATGAGGACGGCCTCAACCGGGATCTTGGGTTCATGTCACGCTACACGTTACCCCACCAGCGAACAAATGTTATCTGTTTTTAATATAACGGGTCAGTTGCTGTCTTTTCTATGTTTCTACCTCTCTATCTCTGTTTTTTTTTTGTTTGTTGTTTTTTTTTTGGTGATTTGTATATTCTGTGAGACCTGGCAGGTAACACCTGTCTGTCTGCACACTGATTGCCTTGGCAACGGGCAGTTGAAAAAACTGTCTGTACTCACCAAGCATTGTTCTGTGAATTATAAATGCGATTTCATTTCGAGGATTTCATTTCACATCGTTCACCTGACGAAGGGGGAAGCCTCCGAAAGCTTGTGAATTTAAAATAAAATTGCTGGACTATAACTTGGTGTTGTAAAATTGTTTACAATTCTTATAAAGAGTACAATCAAAGTGGTTGTTTCCCAAATGGATGCTAGATCCATACCTCTCCGTTGGAATTAATCAGTTGGGTAGATGCCCCATTACCTGTGTACAGTTACAAACGATATGTTTAAATGTAATCTACTGTATTATGAGTATAAAGGTCAATCACATTTAATTGCTTAGTATTGCAGTCACTACATACATTTTACACTTCTAAATCTGATTCCAGCCTATACAAACTTGAACCTATTAATTATTTACCTAAATATGTTAGTATATTGGGCGCTAAATTGGGCCGCGTAACACCCGTTATTTCGGCGCTACACGGCCTCTCTGACATCCAAGATGACATCTTGGATGCGCACGCATGTTTCCAGCGTGACATGCGCCGGACGCATCTTGGTATAGGAGTTAGCGCAGGCGCAGGTAACGCATGCTGGAATCATGTCAAGTAGGGAGAAAATGGCTTTAATCAGTGTACAACGCTGATTAAAGTGATACACATGATTTTGGGACTTAACGCTCAACTCAACGCACAATCTTAACCTCGACCATCTGAACGTGTCTTAGAGTGCCTGGAGGACTCCCTACCAGCGCTTTTTAAAGGAACTATGCAGGATTTACAGGTTAGTGGCTGGATTATTACTTCTGGCTGCCCACACATTTACAACTGTTTTTGAATATGAGGACGCAGGGACATAGCCTAATATTTAGAGCCAGGACATGCAGGAGTGAAGTTAGGAAATGCTTCTACATGAAAAGGTTGGGAGAAGTTTGGGAAGCTCTTCTGCAAACGGCAGTTGATGCTGGCTCAATTGTGAATTCTAAATATGACATTGATAGACTTCTGTGAACCAAAGATATTAAGGGATATGGGACTAAGGCAGAAATATGGAATTAGGTCACAGCTCCATTATGAGCTCAATGAATGGTGGAACATGCTCGAGGGGCTGAATACCGCTGCCACTTGCTGCCTACTGATATGCGCTACCTTCTCCTGCAAGAAAGCGGGATGTGGTTCTGGGCAATGTGCCTGTCATTTCTGAATAGCTGCCAGTGTGTGTGGCCTGTGAGTTGTGGTTTGGCAGCTTGCAACAGTAGCAATGTGTGAGAGTGAGAGGAAGCATCTGATTTGAAGAGTTGAATTCTGATGGAAAGAGTTTGTTGGTAGGTGGGTGTTGTGGGGTTTAGTGCGTGCAGGAGTGGATGCGGCTCATGGTGCAGTTGGTAGGAGACGCCACTTGACAGTTGACCTCACTCACCTTGACCACTCATGTCAAAGCATTGAACTTCTTCCTGTACTGCATTAATGTTCATGATGCTGTGCTCCTGGCATTGACTTCATCCCCTACTGCCTCTCACTGCCTTTTGGGTGTATGTCTGGAGGGCCTCTTGCTCCCCCCCACCCCCCACGGATATAGGATGCCCCTCCTTCTGTCCACCTCTTGCACCAAGGCCTCTGGTGCATCACAGAGAACCTTGCTGTACGGACTCTCAGATCAACAGATTGGTGAGGTTTGGCATGCAGATTGGTGGATGTGGGATTTTGTGGTGCACAACCTTTATTCAATGTTTTAACATAACTCATCAGTATGCAAACATAGGGATGGGACTTGCATCTGTGCTTTACGTGTGCAATGTCTGATCTCCGTTGAGATTCTGTGCAGACAGCAGGCTGTTATATTCAGCAAATAACAGGTATCAGCTACCTTTAAGAGATTTCTAACAGACAGCCTGCCTTTAAGAGTTTGGAGCTCCCCCTGCTGGTGGAAAGTGTAAATTGCAAGGAATGCTCATTCAACGCTCATTTCCAATGCTGATTGCAGTGAGTCCTCAGGCCTGACGAAAATCTCGTCCTGTCTGCGCAGGGACCATTGGGCGCGGGGTAATAGCGGATCGTGCTGCTCCCGCCCAAAAACAGGCCCTATCCAATTTTTCCCCCATTGTCTATTAGAGTACCAATTAGTTTAGAATGCAGGCAGTGTAAATATTATACTTTGCTTCTCTTCCTTAAGAAATGTAAGCACTCTTCTTGTAAGTAAACCTGTGACCACATCCCTGCCACTATTTTGAAATATATATTTTCTTCTCCGTTGGGTTTCTCTGTGTGATGCACCATTCCCCAACCAAGCAAATGGGCTGCAAACCTGCTTGAATGCCTGTGCTGATGTCCACCACTGTCTGTAGCCCTCTACTATCAGGCATGTAAAAGCCTGACAATTTATCCTGATTATGCTGATAAAACACTTCAGAGCAGGCAACAACAGGAAAGTGGCAGGGGTAAGATTCATGATCAAAATGAATGAGAGAGATTCATTTTGATCATGAACCTTACAACAAATTGAGCTCATAGTTACCAACCATCAACCCTTTCACACAAACTGTTTGCTTTTTCAATCTTAGTCACGCTGTTGTGGTCATCGAAACTGCTAATTTCACCCTCCCCTCTTTACAGTGAGGGTGAGTTCAAATGTTTTCAGTATGAAACTTTCTGTCATAGAAAAAGTTTCTTTTGGATTTTAATCCAAGCAGAGAATAACAGGGGGAAAAAAATCATCCTTTTTTCTTTTTTGGATCATCTGTTTCATTTCCTCCAAAAAAGCAAAGCCTACTGCTTTTGAACAATGCAGTTTGAACGCAAGCTGATCATTGGCAAAAGAAATAACAATCAAAGTGGAAATACGTTGTCGATTGGGAGTGGAATCTAAACCCACTTCACCTTCATATTGATTTTAGCCTAGACAAGATGTGATTGATGAAATGGTGTGCAGTGGGTTTAAAGCAGTGCTTGTTCTGTTGGTTCTGTGGAGCCTCCCACTAGTTACAGTCAGCGGGTGAGAAAGTATTGGCACTATTCGAAGAAGAGCAGGATGTTCTCTTGGTGTCCTGACCAACATTCGTCCTTCAACTAATACCACAGATTGATGTTATTTATCTCATTTGCTCTTTGTGGAACCTTGCTGTGTGCTCTGCTTACCCTTTGGAGAAGGTGACCAAAGATATATCCTACAGGGAGAAAGGGGGAGGGATTTACTGGGATGGAAATAAGAATATGTAGACACACATTAAAAGAGTAATCAGAAGATTGAAATATACAAAAAAAGTGTAAAAAAATTAAAATTCCTTTGGGATCAGGCCTCCAGAACCCTTTTTGAAATAAATTTTACACTATCAGAGGTCACTTTCCCTTTCAAAAATATCTAAAACCACCACTGCAAAAATTACACTTTACTTTACTTCAGTTTTTTCCCTATATAATGCAACTGATGGAATATTGGGTAATGCTGCAGTTGAAGTCATGAAAAGTTCATATCCCTCTGCACTCCGAATAAAAATAAATGTTATTTATTCAGCCTTGAAAGCCTTGGTCATATTTATTCAGCTTTTATTCAGTATTGTTTTTGAATTGTAGATTGATTTTGAGTTACCAGATATTTTGGAGCTGCGTTAGCGTCTCTGAGTGTTATGGGTTGACTTGTATGTGAGCTGTTTGCTTTTAGGAGTGAATTACATTAAATGAATTAAACTTTTACTCCAAATGAATGATATTTGATAGGTCAGAAAGTGTATCACTTGCATTTATCAGTTGCCCTAAAATTCAGTCAAAATTGGGAATGCAAAGTGTGGGGGACAAACTTGCACCCTTGAATAGTTATAGCTGAGTACACTGATAATGGATAAACCTCCTTCCTGCAGTGTGGTTTTCTGGGGTCAGTCAGCCCCGGAATGACCCTCCGCTGTGCCCCTAGTTATTGCAATGGAGCAACTCCCCTAATTGACATTGACACAGTGGGCCTGATTTTAGCAGGCCTGCGGGTTTCCGGCGGGTTGGGTTTCGGGTGCGTGGCCTCCGCGCCCGGTGAAATTAGTGGGTTGCCCGCGCGATCGTAGCAGGCAAACCACTAATTGGAATCATTTACCTGCTCCTCCGGGCTCCGCGCTGCTGGTCTGCGCGTCGGGCGGGCTGCGCATGCGCAGTACGATCTGTCAGCTGGAGGCTCTCTAGTTAAAGGGGCAGTCCTCCACTGACAGATGCTGCAACCAATGGAACAAATTACAGCATGGAGCAGCCCAGGGGGAAGGCTGCTCCCAGTTTAATGATGCCTCACCCCAGGTATCATCAGATGGGGTGAGGAGGAGGGGGAGGACAGAGATCTTCCACCCGGCGGGCGGGAGGAAGCGGCCTGCCTCTGCCACCAAGAAGGCCTGGCTCGAGGTGGCAGAGGGGGTCACCTGCACCACCAACATATCGCCCACCTGCATACAGTGCAGGAGGCGCTCCAATGACCGCAGTAGGTCAGCCACAGTGAGAACACTTACTCTTTCCCCTACACTCCGTCTGCCACAACACCGCCCCCACCCCACATCTCCTTCGGCACCGCCAACACTACTCTGTCACATCACCCCTCATACCCACTCAAACCCCATCCTCATCTTACCTGCACCTACTCACCTCGCCAGTACTCATCCCGCCACTACCACTCAACCCAATCCTCATACAATCTCATGGCTCTATCTCATACTCACCCTCTCGTGCATCTCTCTCATGGCCAGCCTCACTCAACCTGCCACTACCTGTGCTGCAGCCACAGGGCATGCATCACATATGTGCAGTAGGCAGCGTAAGGCAAACGTGTCATGAGCATGACGGGGATGCACAAGGGTGTTTGAGGGTTTGTCATGGTTGTTACTTGTATTGAATTTCTGACCAACGCACATTACATATTATATTGGCACCACTACTGCCATGTCTCCGCGAATCCTGTCTGTTGTGTGCAATAATACCCACTCCTGGGTATCACTATGAGGACCCACAACTGATGCCACCCATTGTGTTACTGCAGAGTAGGTGCAGGTGTATTTGCAGGGCTCTTCCGCGCAGACGAATGAGAGACATCGGCGGTGTACCCGGCTGCACCCTGGAAGGATGCGGTGGAGAAGTTGTGGAGGGCAGTGGTGACTTTGGCAGCGACAGGTAAGCAGATGGTGCTGGGGCCAGCCAGGAGCAGCTCGGCATGAAAGAGCCTGCAGATCTCGACGACTACATGTCGAGTGAATCTGCGCCTCCATGTGCACTGCTGCTCGGAGAGGTCCGGGGAGCTGCGCCTCGGTCTGTGGACCCTGTGGCGAGGGTAGTGCCCTCTGCGACGCGTCTCTCTCTGCGGTAGCCCTCCCTCCTGCTGTACAGGTGGATGTGTCACAGCACTCTGTTGTGGAGCTCCACGTGTCAGAGGTGGACGGCGTGGATGGCGAGGCTGGTGATGTTGTTCGCCCTCCGAGGGGGTCATGACTGCAGCTACGGCGGCTCCCATCCGCAAGATGTACATCTGAGGGGGTCCGCAAGGTAGACACATGTCTCCGGACCCCGGGGTGAGTGTGCAGGTTGGTCACTTTGACCGTCCGGAGGGGGGTGGTGGAGGCCAAACGTTGTCCCAAGTGACAGAGCGGCCTCCTACAATGGGTGAGGGTCTCCCCCCCCCCCACCTGTCAAATGGACCTTTGCAGCTGCCACAGGCTGACGGCTGCAACATGTCCAGTTCAACTAAGACTGTTTCCCCCAGTGTGTGAAACAGTCCCATGTTTCCCCAAAATCACACACAGTCCCTTAATCAGGTCAGTTAATGTCCTGAACAAGCGAAATAAATAACCTCAAGTGGCATCCCGCTGGCTTTAATTGCCTGCGGGATTCCCACCAGCGGAGGCCACGCACGCACCCCCGCACATCATCGGGGAACCCGGAAGTGGGCGGGATCGTGGCGGGATCCCGTCACGTGACTGGATATCGGGATTTTCGGGGCCCGCCCGCTGGAAACCCACAGGAAACCCGACGGTAAAATTGAGCCCAGTGACTGAGCAGAGAAAGAGACCCTACATAACGATCTCCATGCCAAAACTAACACCAACATTTTAAAAATAGTTGAAGAAATATTTGAACAAAAGTATTCTGTTTACACTTTCCTTCCCCTTTAAGGATTAATTTTGATAGAAAGTTAATTAGATCCTTTATCTCCATTTTCACAGGGAAGATTACCTGGATGATGAAGAAGTGGACTTCCAAAGTGTGAGTGCAGTTAACAAGAGGTACCTTAGTGAGTGTCGGAAGGACCAGAGTCAGATAGCAGCGCTCAACGATCGCCTTGTCCAATTCATTGAGCGTGTAAGTTTTGTGCAGGAAATATTTTATCTGTTGTATTGCCCCATTCACCTGACTTTGTATTGTTGTGTTTGACAGATTTCTAAAAGCTCGAGGGTCATTTTCAGTAATGCTCCGACATTCTGCACCGCAGAGTGATGGGACATCGGCCTGTGCTACAGTGCCTAGTTTCAAATGTGCCACTTCCTACAGGAAGGAGAATCAAACCCACTACCGAATTAATAGTTTGAATGGAACTGTTTGCCCTATAGTTTAATAGAACCCTTTTACTTTCTCTTGTATTGCTGAGATTGTTTCACCTCCTAATTGCATTGATTTTGCTTCCTTTCACTGTATTACAAGAAGAGGAGAGGGAACTACATTGAGTCCCAGGAAATCTTCTCACAGAGAATAAATGAATGTTATTTTAGACTGGAATTTGAAGCTGTATCCTGTGAATTAAATCCATTTTACTGGTTGGCTCTGAATGGGTCTTCAATATTATAGTGCAAGAGCTTCCATGCCCTCTGAATGGAAACCCAATCCCCTATTGCTGGAGCTACACGGGCCTCTGATTGGCAGTCAAATACTGTACTGCAAGAATAAATGTCTTCTTAATGAAGCAGGTAATGTACCCGACCATTGTTCAGGTTAGAAATCCAATTGATCACCTCTATTGATTCAAACAGGGACGCTCTCTGGAAGAAGAGAATGAGATTTTTGAACAACAAATTGAAGAAATTTGGGCAAGGCAGGAGCAGTTTGTTGGTGCTGGACAAATTCTAAGGCAGGAAGCCCCTGCCCTGAGTGCAATAGCGGAGAAACTGAGAAAAGAAAAGGTAAGTCATAGGACATGAACAATGGCAAGATGGCCCTCCTTCCCTGATCCACTGAGTTAATTATTCCTCCAAAAGCAAGACCAAACAAGTTTCTTCGACTCCTTGATCCACACTGCTCCTAGTGCCAAAAAAACCTGGATGTGCACTCCAACTGCATGCATCATGCAATCAAAATGTACAATGACTTCATAAAATATATATGTAAATGTACACTTTTGACAATTGAATTAAAAAAGATACATCTTCCCTGATGATCTAGTAGGCAGATATATAGACCAGAAAGTTCCAGATCTGATTCCCCTTTTGTGCACGTTTAGCCGATCTCACCTAGGGCAGCAGGTGGGCTATTACAATTGGCATCATTGCTTACAGGGCTAGGGAATGAGAAAATCAGTCTTGATCATTATCTGCTGAGCCCTGTGGGAAAGTGCATCACGTATGGATATTGAGTGGGGATAGGATTGGCCTCGGCAAACCTGCTCACTGTCCAGGTCCACACATTAAAAATGACCACTTGGGCAGTGAGGGTTGGCACATGTGGAACTGTACTCCTACAGATGTCACTGGTTTCAGGAGAGGGCAGTATTGGGATTTTTTTTATTTAACTGGGGTACATGTAAGAGTAAGCACTTACCTTCTTAGTCCTTCTTATAAGGTAGGTGTCTTCAGACTTTTAATTTGAGCCTGAAATCAGAGTTTACCTGTCTGTGTAATTACATTGGTTAAATTGCATTGTTCTTGCCTTTGTCCACCAAGCCAACCTTCCTCTAGTCCTGTTCCTACCCTAGCCCTGAACCCCCATCTCTCTCTAGTCTCTCTTCTATCTCTCTTCATGCACTGTTTGAGCTTATCATGTCCATTAAATGCACCTCCTGCTCCCTCGACTGCATTCACTCTCAACTGCTGACCACCCAATTTCATTTCCTGGACCCCATGCTAGCTGATATTGTAAATAGTTTTATCCTTGCAGGCATTGCTCTCCTCCCTTTAAAAATTGCAGTCGTCACCTCCCCTCAAAAACCCATCCTTGACTGTCTGACCTTGCAATCTACCGCCCACATACAACCTCCCTTCCCTCTCCAAAGTTCTTGAACTTGTTATCACGCATGGATCTGGGAGGTGATAGTCTTTCCTCACAACTTAGTCAGCTAACATCTTTTCCGCAATTCCCTATTGGAATCCTTCCATCCTACAGCACAGAAACGGCCTAATGAAAGTCATAACCAACATTCTCTGTGCCTATGATCATGGTACATTATTGCTGCTCATTGTCCCCAGCCTCTCTGCAACCACTGGCATGGTCGATCACACCATCCATATCCAATGCCTTTCCTCTGTCAGGCTCGGTGGGACTGACCTTGCTTGGTTCCACTTTTACTTATCTGATTGACCTAAAGCATAGCAGAGCATCTCTCCTAATGGCTTCTCTTCCCAACCTCGCATTGTTACCTTTGGCGTCCCCCAAAGATCTATCCCTGATCCCCTCTCTTACACGTACTCCCCTCGATGACATCATCGGAAGACATGAAGGCAAATTTTAACCCCCAAGAACAGGTGGGTTGGGGAAGGGCGAGGAATAAAAATATTCTGTTTTCAGAGAGGGACGGCATCCCAGCTCCAACACACCTACATCTGGGTTTAACCCAGGCAGGTTTGTCTGCGTGTGGAGGGCATGCACCAGGAAGTCCCGTCCCCACTTAAATTCGGCGGGCCGATACTTAAAAGGTCAATGCACCTCATTGAGATACTTGGGGTACTTAATATTTTGCGTATTGGAATAATAAAATTAATTCAAACTTACCTGTTCGGGTTTCCACATGAGGTGAAAGCTGGCAGGAAGGGCCGGATCCATGAGGTGAGTGCCTTTATTACACTGCTTGTGGGCCCGGAGGAGCAGGAGTGTTTCATCCAGGCCCAACAAGCTCACCTGGCCAACAGGACCCCCACAGTCGGCTGACAACCCCTCCCCTCAACCTCCATGGTGGACCCCCCTCCCCCCCGCCAATGGTGGACTCCACCTACCTTCGACTCTTCAATCGACTTCCAGCGACTTCCGATCTTCTTCTCAACCCCCTCAATCTCCTCCTCAACCCCCGATCTTGTTCTCAGTCCCCCGATCTCTTCCTCAGCCACTCAATCTCTTGCTCAGCAACCCCCCCCCACCGATCTTCTCCCTGACCCCCCCTGATTTTCTCCCCGGCCCACCCCCCCACCCATCCTCTCCCCAGCCTATGATCCCTCCCTCTGATCCCCGGCTGCAGCCTGCTACGGTAGGCTTTCCTGGGCGACAGCCAGCCTGCCTGTCAAACAGGCTGGCTGCCGGGCGCGAAACTCGGAAGTGCCATTGATGTGCCTCATTAAGGTTGCAAAGTTACCTTCTGGGTTTTGCACCTGGAAAACATCCCCCCTACTCCCTTCCTGGCTCTCAGTTAAAATTTACCCCATGGAGTCAGCTTCCACAATTACACTGATGACTCCCAGCTCTACTTCTCCTTCACCTCTACACTGCTTGTATGACATCCAGTCTTTGGTGAGTCACAATTTTCTTCAGCTAAACATTAAGATCCATATCCTTACCACTGACTCCATCTCCTCCCTGGCCATTGTACCAGGCATAATGAAACTGTTCACAACTTCAACTTCTTGTTTGACCCCAAGCTGAGCTTCTGATCCCGTATCCTCTCCACCATAAAGATAGCTAACTTCCACCTCTGCTCCTACCTTGGCCCTCATCCACACTTATTTCACTTCCAGACTCGATATTCTATGTTCTCTTGGCCAGTCTCCCATCCTCCACCATCCATAAACTTCAGCACATCCAAACCTCTGCTGCACATATCCTATTCCACACAAAGTCCCACTCATCCATCACCCCTGTGCTTGTTGGCCTATCTTGCCTCCTGGTTGTCGAACTCCTTAAATTCAAAATTCTCATCCTTTTTCCCACCCCCTACATCTGTAACCTTCTCCTGTGGTACAGCCTCTCACCTCCCCCCATCTCCCGCCCCTCCCCACAATCTCTGCTTTCCCCTTATTCCAGCCTCTTGTGGATTTCCCTTCCTTTGCTATATCATCGGCGGCTGTGCCTTCAATCACCTTGGCTTCATGTTCTTGAATTCCCTCATTAAACCCCTCTTCACTTTCCTCTCGTCCTTTAAGACCTTTTTGAAAATCCTAACCCTAACCCTCTTTGACCATGCTTTTGGTCACTACTCCTAATATCTCATTCTTAGGCTTGGTGTCATTTTTCCTTTTGCCTCTGTAAAGGATTGTGTTTGTCTTACAACGTTAAGGACATAATATGAATTTACATTGTTGTTGTTGCCAGGTTTTCGATTGAAATCTGTTTTAACTGATGGTCTATGGTAATCAATTGCTTGAATGGGTAATGCTGTCAAGAATTTCTGAACTGCAACCAATGAATAATAGTCTGGAGTATCAGAAATGAAATTTGGAATATGAATCATGAATTGTTAAGTGCTGATAGGCACATTGCCAATGTACATCTGGCTTTAACCAGCAGGTGGTGCTCACAGCTTGCAGCTAGACACCAGTCAGGCAGCCTACAGTCCTTTAGTTAAATACGGTGGAATCCTGTTACATGATAGGTGAGGATGCCTAGAACAACACTCTGCTTAATCCCTTTGAACTGTATTCAGTTTTTCTGAATCCATTTTAACCCATTAATATCCATCATCTGTCAGTGGCTTCAGAAGAGCTCCTTGCACTTGTTGTTGGAGGTGAGGGTGGAGGGAGTAGGGGAGAGGGGTTTAAGGAGATGGTTGGTAGTGAAGAAAAGAAGTTGGGGCTTACCTTTGCATTGCAGGATGATCCTGGAGTAGTGAGCAGTTTTGGCAAAGGAGAGCAGGACCCAGTAGTGATTGATATGGTCCAGCTAGATCTGGTGACAAATGACTAAACCAGTTGTGTACCAGATACGCTCAAATCTGCACCCCTTGGACTTGAGGGAGTGAAGATGGGGGTTGTACCGAGGGGATGACCAGGGTTGGAAGAGAGCATGGGTTTTACTGGGGACAAGAGCATCAAAGGCAGAGGTGAGGGAGTGATTGAGTAGATCACTGCAGAAGTACTGTGGCAAATGTAAGGCCAAAGGCTAGCCAGTTGGGAGTTTGAAAGTGTAGTAGACCACAATGAAGTAGGACTCAAACACACCATTAGGTTATCAGAGGGTTAATACATAGTCATATTAGCTTGCAGAGAATCATACATATGCTTACAACTTGATCCAACAATGAGTTAGGCACCCACCCACAAACTAACCTGTGGAGAGTTAGAAGTGTATTCACAACTAGATCATCACATATCCATTCAACCAGGATGAAACTGAACGTGCAAACACGAGGTCAACACAAACATTTTTTTAAATCGCTAGCTTTAGAGTGCTGCCAGCACCTGCCTTAACAGAAACACTTGGTGCAGCAAACAAAATGGTGCTGTGCATACCCTGAGACACAGAGGCAGCTATTAGAATCATAGAATCATAGAAGTTTACAACATGGAAACAGGCCCTTTGGCCCAACATGTCCATGTCGCCCAGTTTATACCACTAAGCTAGTCCCAATTGCCTGCACTTGGCCCATATCCCTCTATACCCATCTTACCCATGTAACTGTCCAAATGCTTTTTAAAAGACAAAATTGTACCCGCCTCTACTACTGCCTCTGGCAGCTCGTTCCAGACACTCACCACCCTTTTGTATCTCTCCCCTCTCACCTTAAATCTATGCCCCCTCGTTATAGACTCCCCTACCTTTGGGAAAAGATTTTGACTATCTACCTTATCTATGCCCCTCATTATTTATAGACTTCTATAAGATCACCCCTAAACCTCCTACTCTCCAGGGAAAAAAGTCTCAGTCTATCCAACCTCTCCCTATAAGTCAAACCATCAAGTCCCGGTAGCATCCTAGTAAATCTTTTCTGCACTCTTTCTAGTTTAATAATATCCTTTCTATAATAGGGTGACCAGAACTGGACACAGTATTCCAAGTGTGGCCTTACTAATGTCTTGTACAACTTCAACAAGACATCCCAACTCCTGTATTCAATGTTCTAACCAATGAAACCAAGCATGCTGAATGCCTTCTTCACCACCCTATCCACCTGTGACTCCACTTTCAAGGAGCTATGAACCTGTACTCCCAGATCTCTTTGTTCTATAACTCTCCCCAATGCCCTACCATTAACGGAGTAGGTCCTGGCCCGATTCGATCTACCAAAATGCATCACCTCACATTTATCTAAATTAAACTCCATCTGCCATTCATCGGCCCACTGGCCCAATTTATCAAGATCCCGTTGCAATCCTAGATAACCTTCTTCACTGTCCACAATGCCACCAATCTTGGTGTCATCTGCAAACTTACTAACCATGCCTCCTAAATTCTCATCCAAATCATTAATATAAATAACAAATGACAGCGGACCCAGCACCGATCCCTGAGGCACACCGCTGGTCACAGGCCTCCAGTTTGAAAAACAACCCTCTACAACCACCCTCTGTCTTCTGTCGTCAATCCAATTTTGTATCCAATTGGCTACCTCACCTTGGATCCCGTGAGATTTAACCTTATGTAACAACCTACCATGCGGTACCTTGTCAAAGGCTTTGCTAAAGTCCATGTAGACCATGTCTACTGTACAGCCCTCATCTATCTTCTTGGTTACCCCTTCAAAAAACTCAATCAAATTCATGAGACATGATTTTCCACTCACAAAACCATGCTGACTGTTCCTAATCAGTCCCTGCCTCTCCATATGCCTATAGATCCTGTCTCTCAGAATACCCTCTAACAACTTACCCACTACAGATGTTAGGCTCACTGGTCTGTAGTTCCCAGGCTTTTCCCTGCCGTCCTTCTTAAACAAAGGCACAACATTTGCTACCCTCCAATCTTCAGGCACCTCACCTGTAGCTGTCGATGATTCATATATCTCTGCTAGGGGACCCGCAATTTCCTCCCTAACCTCCCATAACGTCCTGGGATACATTTCATCAGGTCCCGGAGATTTATCTGCCTTGATGCGCGTTAAGACTTCCAGCACCTCCCTCTCTGTAATATGTACACTCCTCAAGACATCACTATTTATTTCCCCAAGTTCCCTAACATCCATGCCTTTCTCAACCGTAAATACCGATGTGAAATATTCATTTAGGATCTCACCCATCTCTTGTGGTTCTGCACATAGATGACCTTGTTGATCCTTAAGAGGCCCTACTCTCTCCCTAGTTACTCTTTTGCCCTTTATGTATTTGTAGAAGCTCTTTGGATTCTCCTTTGCCTTATCTGCCAAAGCAATCTCATGTCCCCTTTTTGCCCTCCTGATTTCTCTCTTAACTCTACTCCGGCAATCTCTATACTCTTCAAG
Source organism: Heptranchias perlo (assembly GCF_035084215.1). Taxonomy (NCBI): domain Eukaryota; kingdom Metazoa; phylum Chordata; class Chondrichthyes; order Hexanchiformes; family Hexanchidae; genus Heptranchias; species Heptranchias perlo. Next base: position 31,349,227 of record NC_090339.1, on the reverse strand, counting down.
GGATCCACTTGATCCCAGCTGCCTATGCATGTCATATGCCTCCTTCTTCTTTTTGACTAGGGCCACAATCTCCTGAGTCATCCAAGGTTCCCTACTTCTACCAGCCTTGCCCTTCACTTCATAAGGAATGTGCTTACCCTGAACCCTGGTTAACACACTTTTGAAAGCCTCCCACATACAAGATGTCCCTTTGCCTGCCAACAGACTCTCCCAATCAACTTCTGAAAGTTCCTGTCTAATACCATCAAAATTGGCCTTTCCCCAATTTAGAATTTTAACTTTTGGGCCAGACCTATCATTCTCCATAGCTATCTTAAAACTAATGGAATTATGATCACTGGTCCCAAAGTGATCCCTCACTAACACTTCTGTCACCTGCCCTTCCTTATTTCCCAAGAGGAGGTCAAGTTTTGCCCCCTCTCTAGTCGGGCCATCCACATACTGAATGAGAAATTCCTCCTGAATACACTCAACAAATTTCTCTCCATCCAAGCCCCTAATGCTATAGCTGTCCCAGTCAATGTTGGGAAAGTTAAAGTCCCCTACTATTACCACCCTATTTTTCTTGCAGCTGTCTGTAATCTCCTTACATATTTGCTCCTCAATTTCCCGTTGACTATTCGGGGGTCTGTAGTACAATCCTATCAAAGTGATCTCTCCCTTCTTATTTTTCAGTTCTACCCATATATATCCCACTATGTACAAGCAGCAGTATTCTTAAAGCAACAGGCACATCCAAATCTGAAGCAGCATGTATTGGGTTAAACTCATTAAAACAATTTTATACTCTATTTGTTCTTCACAAAAAGGTTGTAGCTGCAAAATTTTCCTGGGTATCAACTGGGAGCAATGCAGCTTTATAATGTAATTCCGTAGGTCCATTGAGTGTATTAGGTCAGGCAAAAGTGTTGGAAAAGATCATTCTAAATGATTCACAATGAATATGCTGCATTACTTATTTATAAACATTCATTTTATATTCAAAATTTTATAATTTAAACATATGAAATATAAAACATTGAATTCTGTTGGTAGTGGTGTAAGGGGTTCATAATAATCAGCCACTGCAGATAAGTCAGCAAGCTATACTGTGTGTGTGTGTGGTACAGCAGGCAATTAGGAAAGCAAATGGCATGTTGGCCTTTATTGCAAGGGGGTTGGAGTACAAGAGTAGGGAAGTCTTACTACAATTGTACAGGGCTTTAGTGAGACCTCACCTGGAGTACTGCGTACAGATTTGGTCTACTTATCTAAGGAAGGATATACTTGCCTTAGAGGCAGTGCAGCGAAGGTTCACTGGATTAATTCCTGGGATGAGAGAGTTATCCTATGAAGAGAGGTTGAGTAGAATGGGCCTATACTCTCTGGAGTTTAGAAGAACGAGAGGTGATCTCATTGAAACATATCAGATTCTGAGGGGGCTTGACAGGGTAAATGCTGAGAGATTGTTTCCCCTGGCTGGAGAGTCTAGAACTAGGGGGCATAGTCTCAGGATAAGGTGTCGGCCATTTAAGACTGAGATGAGGAGGAATTTTGTCTCACAGAGGGTTGTGAATCTTTGGAATTCTCTACCCCAGAGGGCTGTGGATGCTCAGTCGTTGAGTATATTCAAGGCTGAGATGGATAGATTTTTGGTCTCTGGGGGAATCAAGGGTTATGGGAATTGGGCGGGAAAGTGGAGTTGAAGTCGAAGATCAGCCATGATCTGATTGAATGGCGGAGCAGGCTTGAGGGGCCGTATGGCCTACTCCTGCTCCTATTTCTTATGTTCTTACGTGTGTGGATCTTAGCCCTTCATTGGATTATATTTCTGTATTAGGCATATTTTCAACTCCTCTGAGGAATGTTATGTGTGCATATCTATGTGTTCTTGTAGTGGTGAGGTCTCAATTCTGCTGAGAATTTTATGTACGTATATATATATATATACGTACATAAAATTCTCAGCAGAATTGAGACCTCACCACTACAAGAACACATAGATTCACAACCCTCTGTGAGACAAAATTCCTCCTCATCTCAGTCTTAAATGGCCGACACCTTATCCTGAGACGATGCCCCCTAGTATATAAATAATATGAGTATATGTATATCTGTGTGCAGATATTTCTTTGTAAGCTGTGAGTAAGTAGTCTCAGTTCTCTCAGGGTTGTGTATTCAAGTCTATTCTATAGTATTAGGGTACTGGAAGGCATCAACAATCTAAAGAAAATATTAAAAGTGGTTGAATCTCCAGAACAGAAAGGCTTTACATATATTATTTTTTTGTTTTTAATATTAAAAGCACTTTTCTGGAACAGAACATTGAAGGTTTCAGAGTTGAACCAAACTGTGAGTTGACAATCCATTTTAGTACAGAACTTTCTAAGTGTTATATTTATCCTTTATTAGGATGAGATAATTGCTCAGACCAATGTACTCAGGAAAGATCTTGACGTTCTGAGATGGAAATATGATGAAACTGTGAAAAAGCAGATGCAGGCAGAAGAGGAGCGGGAGGAATTGGCACAGGTAAAACAACCCTTCCAGTTTTCTTTTCTCTGATAATATCACTGACAACCACCCCCTTGGTTTGTAGCCCTGCAATTGTTCCCATGTATTCATTAGAGGATGATATTCAATTCTACCTGTAAAACATCGAAGTTTACAGTGATGAGAAAATGCAATTTGCTTCTGAACAAATCTGCTGAAATTACGAATTGTATTATTTTTGTATATTTTGACAAAATATATAAGTTATGATGTGAAATAAGACATTCATTTAAAGAATGCATTTTCTCCAACTGCTGAGACGGAAGCTCTTGTAGGAAACACACTTTTCTGTTTGTTTCAGAATGGCTGTCAATGACTCTGATGCACAATTTGAAAATGTTCTGGGGGAAGAATTGAATAAGGGCCGTTTTTGGGCGTAGGTAGCTATTACCCCGCACCCAATGACCCCTGCGCAGGCAGGACGAAAGTTTCGGCCGGCCCGAGGTCTCACCTGCAATCAGAGTTTCATTCCAGGCCTTGCATGTGGAATCAATGCAATTCGCACTTTCCACCATCAATTTCTTAAAGGGAGGATGTTTCTTAGAAATCTGTTAAAGGTAACTGGTACCTGTTATTTGCTGAAAATAACAGTCTACTGTCTGCATGGAGTCTGAACTGCGATCAGACATCGCATACGTAAAACACAGATGCAGGTCCCATCCCTATGTTTACACGCTGGTGAGTTACATTAAAATATTGAATAAAGTTTGCGCACTAGTAAATCCCACATCCTCCAATCTGCATGCCAGACCTCACAAATCTGCTGATCTGAATTTATACCAGGCCTGCGAGAGTGCATGCACCAAGGTTCTCTGCTGATGCACTACAGACCTTGGTGTAAGAGGTGGACAGAAGGAGGGACATCCTATATCCACAGTGGTGGTGGGGGGGGGCTCCAGACATATATCCAAAAGACAGTGGGAGGCAGCGGGGGACGAAGTCAATGCCAGGCGCACAGCATCATGAACATGGATGCAGTGCAGGAAGAAGTTCAATGCTTTGACATGAGTGGTCAAGGTGAGTGAGGTCAACTGTCAAGTGGCGTCTCCTACCAACTGCAGCACTCCCTGCACTCCCCTATCCCCCACATACCAACAAACTCTTTCCATCAGTACTCAACTCTTCCAACCAGATGCTTCCTCTCACCCTTACACATTACCATTGTTGCAGGCCGCCCACTCACAACTCACAGGCCACACACACCGGCAGCTAGTCAACCAAGACAGGCACATCACCCAGACACACGTCCCGCTTTCTTGCAGGAGAAGGTGGCGTATATCAGGTGGCAGCAAGTGGCAGTGGCATTTAGCCCCTCGAGCCTGTTCCACCATTCAATGAGATCGTGGTGGACCTGTGACCTAACTCCATATACCCGCCTTAGTCACATATCCCTTAATACCCTTGGGTTCACAGAAATCTATCAATCTCAGATTTAACATTCACAAGTGAGCTAGCATTAACGGCCATTTGCAGAAGAGCGTTCCAAATGTCTCCCACCCTTTGCGTGTAGAAGCATTTCCTAACTTCACTCCTGCACGTCCTGGCTCTAAATGTTAGGCTATGTCCCCGCTAGGAGACCTCCAAAAACAGTTACACATGTCCCAGCAGCCAGAAGCAATAATCCAGCCACTAATCTGTAAATCCTGCATAGTCCGTTTAAATAGCGCTGGTGGGGGGGTCCTCCAGGCATTTTAGACATGTTCAGATGGTCAGGGTTAAGACTGTGCATTGAGTTGAGCGTTAGACACCATTTTGGGACTTATCACTTTAAATCAGCATTGCACACTGATTGAAGCCATTTTCTCCCTACTTTACATGATTCCAGCGTTTGTTATCTGCGCCTGTGCTAACTCCTATACCAAGACGGCATCCGGTGCACGTCACGCTGGAAACGTGCGTGCGCATCCAAGATGCCATCTTGGATGTGGGAGAGGTCATGTAGCGCTGAAACAACGGGCGCTACATGGCCCAATTTAGTGCCCTCTGTGTTTAATGACAATAACAGAAAGCTCCTTGTCTGTGACAAGTTAGACAGGAAGGGGAGAAAACAAATCAGCCAGGGTTCCTGCTCCTGATACCCATTCATTGACATGTGCTGGAAAGTTTGTGTAATGGTGACAATAGGATTGACCTTGGGTGTGATGCTCTCTGTGGTTGAATAGGCTCAAACATGAAGAATGAATATTTGGGCCATGTACTGGAGCACTGCTTGTGCATGCCGGGTATACCACACCAAAGATCAGCACCTTTTGTAGAGGAGGGAAGAAAACTTGGAAAAATTATAATATAAGTCATTAGAGAAAATAATGGGGGCACCACTGTGGACTAATATTTTGCATGAAGTCACATTGTGCAATATCTGATATTTTGTACAACTGTGACATATTTAGTTGTACTTGCCCCATAGAAATACCTATTATGTATTAAAAATACTGGGTGGTTCACAACATTCCATCTCGAAATACATTGAAAACTCCTATCTCAGGCTTTGTCAATGGAAAAACTTATTTTAAAAGTGTCAGCATTTCCCTGCAGTACCTGTAGGTGGGCAGTGATTGGCATTTATAATGTTGAAGGACCCGTCCCATATCCTTAGTTCCAAACTGTAATTTTGGCCTTAAAAATCAGCACATGCAGCTCCATTAAAATCCACTGGGTGGCAATACAGAATAAATGTTGACAAAGAAGAGACTCTCCTCATGGCATCAGGAATGAAGCCACAAAAAACTTCTCAATATCCTCAAATGGAGGAAGCAGTCAACTGCCACACTGTAAATTAACAGGTTTCCGTTCTGACAGCATGCCTGGAATTGTCTCTGCCTTCATGCAGAAACAGCAGAACCTCCTAGCATGAATTGTCTGATTTGGACTCCCATCCTCTTGCTAAGAGCATAAAACAATATACACCCACCCAACTCTCAATCGGCCGGTTGACTCAGTGTAGCTCAGCCCTCTTGCCATATCCGTCCCTGAGACTACACCCATCGCCTACCCTGCAGTACACCAATGGACCTTCCCTCTTCTGCTGACAGTATTTTTGAGTCTGCAACCCCCACTTCCCCGCATTGACAGACTGCTTGAGGCTGCCTCTCCTTCTACAGATGGACTTCCTGTGCTAGCCTACATTCCCACCCCCTCCCCGATTGACTTTTTGGGGATAGCATACTCTCACCCCCTGCTAACAGACTTTTACTTGCTGCCCCCTGTCCTATGCATCTTTTCAGAGCTGGAAACCCTGTGCTCCAGTGAAGGCATTTTGCAACCCCTGCTGATCTTTTCAGGCCTCGAAACCCCCCCCCCCCTCATAAATATTTCTAAACCCCCTCCTTTTTCAGTCCTGGTGCACCCCTCTCTCCCCCCACCCGCCTAGTGTGATGGCCTGATTGGCCCTGCTGAAGTACTTTTCATTCCCCTCCATGCCTACATAGTATTTTTGGGCCTAGGACCCCTGCTGATGGACGTTTTGGACCTGCCCACCCCCCGATTGACATACATCCCCTTCCTCCATCCTTCTCCATTCTCGTACCTACTGTCCCCTTACCCTCTCTCCTCTACTCACCGCACCCCTCCGTTCCTCCTCACCTTTTTCTCCTTTCCTCTCCCCTTTTCCTGTTTCCTCCTTCCTCTCCCCTCCTGAACCCCTCTTTCCTCCTCCTCCTCCTCACTTCACCCTTTCCTTTCAGACTATCTCCCCTCTCTGCCCCTCCCTCCGACGCTTCCCTGCCCCACCCTGGTTGTTATGGTCCTCACCTTTGACTCTGCTTAAACAGATACTGCATCTGGTCTTGACTCCCTGTCCATGTGTAATGCCACAGGAGATCAAGTAATTTCCAAATAAATACCTAAGTAGAGCAACCATACTTTATCGCTGGATGAGATGACAGCCTCATTTACATCAGGTCTGGTTCCAGTAAAAATAGATCTCTTATTAATATCTTTTTAATACATACACAGTACGCATTGAATTGAAAACACGGGCACAACAAAAAGACTTACACTGGGGCCCACTGGAGAAACGGACAGAAATTCCATTTAGTTTCAGGGTGGGCTGAAGAAGTGACAGAGTTAGGATGGACTGACGTCATCCGTCCTAAATTTCAGGACTTCCACCTTCCTATCCGTCCTTGGGAACGTGCATCACTGTTTAAAAAGCGCAGTTTGCCAGGACACGTTCATCAAGGTGAAAATATTTTGTTAAAGGGACACTGCTCACTGAGATTGCTTGTGGAGATCTTTGGTCATCTCCTGGGACTGACTGCAGGTATTGGAATTTTTTTTCACTCTTATGCTCAGGAAGTCTTCCTCTACATTCTGTTTTACTCTGGGAAAGCATTCTTTTACAAGGGGATTACTGAGCTGGGATCTAATGGCTGCAAAATGAACTTCCCAATGGGAATCCCACTCTACATGATCTAGATGCTGAATGAAGAGAAGCAGCAAGAGGCTGCAAGAGAAGCCAGATTAATCAGGCAGTTCTACAAGAGAGCCAGATCCTTCCCATCCATACATTGCTTGGACTTGGCACTATGTGTAGAATATAACAGGCTGCTGTCTGTGCTTTGCACTCCACGGATACCAGTCTCATACCAGTAGTGCAGTACAATTGCAAGATTGGTCACAAAGTGCTGGTGGCCATCTTTTAGATTTTATCACACTTAATTTTGAAACTACCTTATGGTGGAAACTCATATAAAATGTGACAATGATAAGCTGAATGGTTTAAACGCTATGGTGCGTGTAAGAAATTTGAAATGTAGCTATCTTTTATTGAACAGATTAAACCTAATTTTCATGCACATTTCAAAGGAACCCTGGATTTTGATAGCAGGAAATGTACTGATGATCAGCTACAGGGTTTCAAAGTTATTACCGTCATAACCAACTGGGAGTGCCACTGGTCAATGGAAATTGCAACCAAAAATATTGCATTCCTGAGGCAGGCTGTTTTTTTTCGAATGAATAATTTTAAAGTGTAATTAAGAGATTCCAGTTAGCGTTCAGACAGAGATTAAGCACTTTATGACTGAATGCATTGAATTCCATTGATCTGGGAGGCACATTCCACTGCTCTTTGTAGGCTAAACAATGAAAGAGCAGCACTCAGACCTTCCTTCGAAGCTGGCAGTAATATAATTAAGGGAATGTTCTTCCATCCATTTACACAGTGAATTGGGACCATGGAATGTTTTCACTATAAGTGGCGTTTCGCTATGAACAAGTTCCATTTTTATAACCTACTGATAACGATAAACAGGAACTACTATAATTTGGTTCACATGTGCTGCTGTAAGTTACATTATTTAAAATGTTGACTGAAAGGCAAAGTACCTTGTCAGTGGGTTTCTGAAGGCCAGATACATAAGACATGGCTTCGACCTGTGGCATAAATAGTGGAAGACACAAAAACAAATTCAGGAGTGGCCAAAGAACATGGGCCCCGATATTAACAGGGAGGCGGGATGGCAGCGGTGGGGGGGGGGCGACTGAGCGTGTGGGTAACCCGCCCAGTGAAATTGGTCCGTTCCCCACGCGATCGCGGGTAAATTGAAGGCACTAACCGGGGCTTCCGGGTTTCCCGTCGTCAACCTGCGCAGTGGGCGCATCACAGGCTGTCAGCTGGAGGAGCCCTATTTAAAGGGGCAGTCCTCCAATGCTGCTCCTGCAGCAAACAACCAAAGGAAAACATGGAGCAGACCAGGGGAAAGGCTGCTCCCAGATTTAACGATGCCTCACTCCAGGTCCTACTGGATGGGGTAAGGAGGAGGGATATTTTCTACCCAGCGGACGGGAGGAAGTAGCCTGTCTCTGCCACCAAGAAGGGCTGGCTCGAGGTGGCAGAGGAGGTCACCAGCAGCAGCAACATCTCCCACACATGGATCCAGTTCAGGAAGCACTTCAATGATCTAACTAGGTCAACCAAAGTGAATACACTTACTCATTCTCCTACACTCCGTCTTCCACATCACCGCCCCCACCCCACAACTCCTTCTGCACTGCCAACACTACTCTATCACATCACTCCTCACATCCACTCAAACCTCATCCTCAACTTACCTGCACTTACTTACCTCCCCAGTACTCATCCCACCACTACCACTCAACCCAATCCTCATACAATGTCATGGCTCTGTCTCATGCTCACCCTCTGATGCATCTCTTTCACGGTCAGCCACACCCAAACCAATGCATTAATCGGTTGGCCACGTCACCATCCCTCACTCATGCCTCTCTACTTTCTCCCCTTATAGGAGAAGAGAGCCCAGATTGCACGGGAGAGGGCGAAGACCGGAGGGGGGCCGCAACATCAGGTCATCCTCACGGACGCAGAGCAGGAGGTTCTTGAATTGAGCCTTACCCTAGTGTGCCTGTCCGCCGGGGATGCCGAGATTACCACCCGACAAACGGCTGGTGACAGAACTTTAACATTCAGCACTCACAATAGCAAATGATGTTAACATGCCTTGCCATCTTCAGCACCTCAACATCTGTCATCATCCTTAATATTGCCTTCTGTTCTCTTAAAGGGCCTTCAGTGACCGCCATGACGGCGGAGGGCAATTCCTCAGAGGACCTGCCGGCCTCTGAGGGGGCATCGTCACATCTGAGCGAGCCATCCACCAGCGCAGATACACACACCTCGGTAGGTCCCCGTCCTCAGTTAGTTGGGGTCATACATGGTGAGTCACCACACACATGTGAGCACGAGCAGACACTAGTGGCAGGGGCAACTGTGGAGAGTCTGCGTCGGTGGGAGCACTCCTCTCCAGGCTCTGCTCAGCTGGACACAGATGCTGAACCCTGGGAGCCATCCTTTAAAAGGAGAATGATCGAGGGGCAGCAGCACATTTGCGAGGTGCTGGAACAGGTGCCATGCGCACTCTCCACAATCGCGCAGAGGATGGAGGAGTCCAACTCCTGCATGAGTGGAATGGTGGCACAGGTACAGGAGGGAATCTCTGAGATACTGTCACAGGGATGTGAGGGTATCTCTGAGATATTGTCGCGGGTAAGTGCGGGAATGTCTGCGATGGAGGGAAGGCTAGCCTCCATGGAGTTTCAAGCATGGCTCAGAAATGAGTCCATTGAGCCCCTGACAATGGCTCTTCGGACTCAGGGTGAGCAACTTTCTGTTGCCTTAAACAGGCAGGCAGATACACTAGCACTGGCCTTACAAGGCTTCACACATGTCCTCCAAACTGTCATCCAGCAGGGTGGTAGGAGTGATGTGGGCCTGGCTCAGGAGAGAGATGATGGCGAAAGGGGACATGGAAGTGGAGACACCACTGAAAGTGCTCCTATGTCTCACCCGTTACCCCCTCTCAATCAGTACCTGCAATGCTGCCTCCTCTCCAGGTGGTCGAGTCTGCCCCTGCACAGGTACAGGTGGAGCAGTCTTTGGAGGGACCCTCACGGGCACCGAAACCAAGAGGGCGTAGGCCCAAAGCATCTAATCAGTCAGGGCATGAACAAGAGCAACCTGCCACTACCTCTGCTGCAGCCACAGGGGAAGCACCACGTAGGAGTACTCATAAGCGTAAGGCAAAGGTTTTGTGAGCACAAAGGGGATGCACAAGGGTGTTTGACGGTTTGTCCTGTTTCTTATTTATATTTGATTTTTGTTAATGGCACATTAAATATTATTGTCACCACTACTGCCACGTCTTGGCCATTCTTGGCTTGTGTAATAAGTCCCTTTCATGAGGTTCTCCATGAACACCCACACTTGATGCCACCCATTGGATCACCCTACAGTGGGAGTATGTGTAGTTGCACGACTATTTTGTGCAGGTGCCTGTGTTGCAGCACTGTGTTGCGGAGCTCCACATGGCGGAGGTGGACGGCGTGCCTGGCGAGGCTGGTGATGTTGCTCGTCCTCAGATGAAGTGATGAATGCAGCCATGGCACCTGCCCATCCTGACGGTGTGAGTTTGAGGGAGTCCGCAAAGTAGGTAAATGTGTTTGCACAGCAAAGTTTAGGGTATAAATTAATAATTTTGAGTTGAAAGACAAAGTTGTTGCAGCCAAAACTTTGTCTGAAGTGACAGAGTGTCCTGCTGCAATAAATGAGGTATTTCCCCCAACTGTCAAATAATCCTTTGCATCTCCCACTGGCTGCTGGCTGAAATACATCTGTTCCAACGGGGAGTGTTTCCCACAACACGGGAAACACACTGAGGATCCTTCAAAATTGCACCCCTGCCAAAATCTCCACTCAATGAGGTCTGTCAAGTACCTCAAGTATCTAAATAACTATCTAAAGCAGCATCTCGCTGGCTTTAATTGCAGGTGGGAGTCCTGCATATGGGAGTGACGCGCGCACCCGAACGCGTCACTGGGGAGCCCGGAAGTGAGCAGGTTGGAGACGGGCTCCGAACCTGCTCCGGGATTCCCCCATTTTAAGACCCCCTCCCCCGCCCCGCTCGGCCATCCGAAAAATCGGCCCCATGATTTCCACCACAAGTTTTACCTATTCCCACACATAGCAGTAATGCAAGAGCTCTACCTACTTTGTAACTTTTTAAAAGTTGTAATTAAAGAAAATTATCTAATTTATTTTTATTCGCTCCAACTCTGGCCTTACGTACACCCCTTCCTCCCTCCCATCTGTTCCACCATTGGTGGCAGGGTTTTCAGTCATTATATCTCAGCATTCTGGACATTCCCAAAATCTTCTCTCTGCCACATCTCTTTCTACTTTCAAAATCCTCCTCAAAGCCAACATGTTTAATAAGCTTTTGTTTACCTTCCCAACAATTCCTCTCAAACTCTCCTGGGATATATTTGCTATGTTAAAGGCACTATATAAATGCAAGTTGTTGTTCAAGTGTAAAGGGCTATTTATTTCAACCTGGTGACCAGCTACTCTCATCTCTATTTGCAGAAATATGTGGGATGAGTCAGAGTTGCAAATGAAAGCAATATTTATTAGTAGTCACATGGCACATCAATTGGTGAGGGTTGTATTCTCCACCAATTGATGGAGCGTCAATCCTGCCTCTACTTGTTCCTTGTCTGCAATTGGTTCAAATCTTCAGAATTTCCCTTAAGATCTCCAACTGCTAGTTTCCACCTTCCTCAGGAACTGAGCTCGATTTTCCATCCATTGACTATGAACGGATTTAACCCTAGTACGTATTTTTTTTACATTCTGCACCCCTGTAATTTGAACATTTACTTTAACAAACCTCAGTTGTCTCCCCCCACGTCTTTACCTGTTTCTTCCATCCACCTTCCCCATTATTCTCCTCCAGTCGGTGCTGCTTTGGCCTTTCACTGCCTTCCTGAACTATTTCCGTACCCCTTTTGTTCTTTTAATGTTCTTTCTCTGTCTGATTGAAATGAGCCAGCAGTTTTTTTGCCTCCTCCCAGCTTTTTAAAAAAAGACCTGTTAACAAGCCAGTACACATATAAACATACCTAACTCTTGATTTTTATCTGTTATTCTCCCCCTCTGGTTAGTTCAATCCAATAAAAAGGCTTGTTTATTTTCCAGTCTCTAATTCTGGTGAAGGATTTACACTCAAACATTAATCTGCCTTTTCTTTTTTCAGCTGCGGATGGGATCTGTTGTATATTTCCTACATTTCCTGTTGTTAATTTATTCCTTCCAGTGGTTATGGTACTGGCCTAGCAACCTAGAGGTCATGAGTTCAAATCCCATCAGTTGTTACTCCTCCAATCATAAGCACAATCACAGGGGGCATGAAAGAAATTTTTCCTCCCAAATCTCTTTGGTATGGGTTAGGTTGCTCATCCACTCCTAGGGCTCGATGTTAAAAGGGTGTCGGGATGGCAGTGGTGGCGGGGTGGGGGGGGGGGGGTCAATGAGCCCGTGGCAAACCCGACTAATAAAAACTTATGTTCCCCACATGATCGCCACTTAATTGGTGCTCCTTAGCCTTGTTTCCGGGTTTGCCGTCCGAAAGTTACGCAGTGAGCAGACTGCGCACCCACATCACAGCTGGAGTGTCTGGATTTAAAGGGCCATTGCTCCAGTGGATTTTACCAGAGCAAAGAGCCAGAAGACCCAATGGAGCAGCACAAGGGCAGGGCTGCTCCAAGATTCAGTGATGTCTCACTTCAGGTGCTGCTGGCCGTGGTGAGGAGGAGGAGGGAACTATTTTACCCGGCCGACAGGAGGAAGTGCCCTGCCTCTGCCATCAAGAAGGCCTGACTTGAGGTGGCAGAGAAGGTCACCAGCAGGAGCAACATACCCGCACCTGGGTCCAGTGCAGGAAGCATTTCAATGACCTAACTAGGTTCGCACAAGTGAGTACACTTACTGATTCTCCTGCGTTCCGTGGTGCACATCACCCCACCCACCCCCCCCACATCATTCTGCACTGCCAAGACTACTCCATCACATCACTCCTCACACCCATTTAGGGCTCATCCTCAACTTACCTGCACTTCCTGAGCACTTCCTCACCTTCCCATTTGTGACCCCACCACTACCACTCACCCCAAACCTGATCCAATGTGATGTCTCTGTCTCATACTCACCCTGTGATGCACCTCTTTCACGGTCAGCCTCACCCAAAGCAATGCATTCATCGGTTGGCCACTTCACCCTCACTCACTCACATGCCTGTACTTTCTCCCCTTCTAGGAGAAGAGAGTGCAAAATGCACGGGAGAGGGCGAGGACTGGAGAGGGGCCACAACAAATAGTGGTCCTCACAGAGGCGGAGCAGGAGGCCCTGCAGATCAGCCGCACCCTCAAGTGCCTATCCGTTGGGGACACCGAGATTGGTGACACAACTTTAAAATTCATCATGGCATGTTGAACACCTCAGTATGCTCATCGCAACATGATACATCTGTGATGATGCCTAATATTGCCTTTTTTTCTCTGACAGGCCTTTCAATGATTGCAGTGACAGCAGAGGGCGATTCCTCAGAGGACATGGCAGCCTCTGAGGGTGCACCGTCACATCTTAGTGAGCCATCCACCAGCGCAGATACTCACTCCTCGGTTGGTCCTAGTAGTCAGTTAGTTGGTCTGGCACCTGGTGAATCACCACACACAAGTGAACACAAGCAGACACTGGTGGCAGGGGCAACTGTGGAGAGTCCGCGAGGGTGGATGCACTCCTCTCCAGGCTCTGCTCAGCTGGAGGCAGATGCTAAACCCCGGGGGCCATCCTTTAAGAGGAGAATGATCGAGGGACAGCAGCACATTTGCGAGGTAATGGAACAGGTTCCAGGCACACTCTCCACAGTTGCGCAGAGGATGGAGGAGTCCAACTCCTGCATTAGTGGAATGGTGGCACAGGTACGGGAGGGAATCTCTGAGACAGTGTCGCAGGGACGTGAGCAACTGTCTGAGATAGTGTCACGTGTAACAGCTGAAATGTCCGAAATAGTGTTGCAGGTAAATGCGGGAATGTCTGCGATGGAGAGAAGGCTAGCCTCCATTGAGCTTCAGCATGGCTCACAAATGAGTCCATTCAGGTCCTGTAAACGGCCATTCGGACTCATGGTGAACAACATTCTGCCGCCTTAAACAGGCAGACAGAAACTTTACAACTGGGCTTCCAAGGCATCATACATGTCCTCCAAACTGTTCTCCAGCAGGGTGGTAGGAGTGAAGTGGGTCTGGCCCAGGAGAGGGATGATAGCGAAAGGGGACATGGAAGTGGAGACACCACTCAAAGCTCTCCCACATCTAACCCGTTGCCCCCCTCTCAACCAATAGCGGAAATGCTGCCTCCTCTCCAGGTGGCCGAGTCAGCCCCTGCACAGGTGCAGGTGGAGCAGTCTTTGGAGGGGCCTCATGGGTTCCAAAACCCAGAGGGCGTAGGCTGAAAGCATCTAAGCAGTCAGCGCATGAACATGAGCAAACCGCCACTACCTCTGCTGCAGCCACAGGGGATGCACCACGTAGAAGCGGTAGGAAGAGAAAGGCTTAGGATTTGTGATCACGAAGGGTATGCACAAGGGTGTCTGACAGACTGTCATGTTTTTCATTTATATTTGGTTTCTGTTAAAGTCACATTAAATGTCATCATTCTCACCACTACTGCCATGTCTTGCCCATTCTTGACTGGCTTTTGTGATAGCTCACTTTCATGTGCTTCACCATGAATGGCGACACTTGATGCCTCCCAGTGGGTCACTTTACAGTGGGTGTATGTGTAGTTGCAGGACTGTTTTGTGTAGGGCGGGTGCTGGTGTTGGCACTGGTCTTTCCAGGTGTGTGAGGACTGGACTCTTCTCACTTTCTGGCTTTATGACAACCGTTCACATATGAGTGACTCCCTGGCCTCACGAGCAGCCAGGTGAGCCGCTGCTCTGCCCATGGGTTCCTCCTCCTCCTTCTCCTCCTCCTGCTCCTACTCCTCCTCAAAGTGGATGGCAGATGTAAATGGTGGATGAGGGCACGGTGCCTCCTCAACCGGTATTCCTCTCTGTTGCGCCATGTTGTGCAGGACACAATACACTACTATAATGTGGCCCACTCTCGCTGGTGCGTATTGAAGCGCTCCCCCAGAATGATCGAGGCACTAAAATCACATCTTCAGCAGTCCTATCGCATGTTCAATTATAGACCCGGTGGCGATGTGGCTGTCGCCGTATCAACGACGTTGCTCGCTGATGGGGTACCTCAGAGGTGTCATGAGCCACATGTGCCGGGGGTATCCCTTGTACCCGAGGAGCCAGCCCTTAAGGGTGTTCGGTACGTGGAAGAGGCCCAGGATGTTGGATTCCCTCAGAATGAACAAATCATGGTAGCTGCCAGGGAATCTGGAGCACACGTGAAGAAATCTTTTGCGGTGGTCACAAACGAGTTGAGTGTTGATGGAGTGACACCCCTTTCTGTTAATGATCAGTCCTGGCTCGTGTGGAGGTGCTCGGATTGCTATATGGGTGTAATCGATTGCATCCTGTACACGTGGGAAGCCAGCCACAGAGTGGAATCCCACTGCCCTCTCCGTCTGGCTGAGGTCGTCCATGGGGAAGTTGACGTATTGCAAGGCCCTGCGACACAAGGTGACCTGCCTTATGCACTTGTATGCAGACGACTGAGAGACCCGATCTCTCCCCTGTTGCGCCCTGGAATGATCCGGAGGCAAAGAAGTTGAGGGCAGTGGCCACTTTAACTGCGACGGGTAATGAGATGTTGCCAGGCACAGCCAGGAGCAACTCGGCATGAAGGAGGCTGCAGATGTCTGCCACCAACTGGCAACTCAATCTGAGCCTCCGTATGCACTGTTCCTCAGAGAGGTCCAGGAAGCTGAGCCTCAGGCTGTAGACCCTCTGGCGAGGGTAGTGCCTCCTGCGACGTCGCTCCCTCTGTTGTTGCCCTCTGTGCTCTTGTGCAGGTGTCTGTGGTGCAGCACTGTGTTGTGGAGCTGCAAGTGGTGGAAGTGCATGCCGTGCCTGGCGAGGATGGTGATGTTGCTCGTCCTCGGATGTATTGGTGAATGCAGCCATTGCACCCCCATCCTGATAGAGTGGAAACCAAGAATTTTTCTTTTAAACACAAAGATCTTCCAGCCAAAAGTTTGTCTGAAAGAACTGAGTACCCTGCTGCAATAACTCACCTTTTATCCCCATTCTGTCAAACAGGCATTTAAATGTCCAAATGGTTGCCGGCTGAAACGCGACTCATTCCCCATGGCGTGTTTCACACAGCAGGGGAAACACGCTGAGGCAGCATTGAAATCGCTTGCCTTCACTCTTAATTAGATTCATGGACATTTCAAGTATTTTAAGTGCTTGAATTGCTTGTTTAAATATTGTCCAGCCGGCTTTAATTGCCGGGACTTTGGGTCGTGTGCATTCTTAGGCATGTTGGAGCCAGGATTTCTGCCCACTCCTGGAAATCACAATTTTTTTCACCCCCACCCCCAACACACCTGCACTTCTGTTTTAAAACCGAGCCCCTAATCCAGGGATTACCGCTGATATAAGAACATAAGAAATAGGAGCAGGAGTAAGCCATACGGCCCCTCAAGCCTGCTCCACCATTCAATCAGATCATGGCTGATCTTCAACCTCAACTCTGCTTTCCTGCCCAATCCCCATATCCCTTGATTCCCTTAGAATCCAAACATCTATCTCCCTCATCTTTGAAAATACTCACGACTCAGCATCCACAGCTCTTTGGGGTAGAGAATTCCAAAGATTCACAACCCTGTGAAGAAATTCCTCCTCACCTCAGTCTTAAATGGCTGACCCTTTATCCTGAGACTATGCCCCCTAGTTCTAGACTCTCCAGCCATGGGAAACAACCTCTCAGCATCTACCCTTTCAAGCCCCCTCAGAATCTTATATGTTTCAATGAGATCACCTCTCATTCTTCTAAACTCCAGAGAGTATAGGCCCATTCTGCTCAACCTCTCCTCAAAGGGCAACCATCTCAGGAATCAATCTAGTGAACCTTCGTTGCACTGCCTCTAAGGCAAGTATATCCTTCCTTAGACAAGGAGACCAAAACTGTACACAGTACTCCAGGTGAAGTCTCACTAAACTCTGTACAATTGTAGTAAGGCTTTCTTACTCTTGTACTCCAATCCCCTTGCAATAAAGGCCAACATGCCATTGGTTTCCTAATTGCCTGCTGTACCTGCATGCTAACTTTTTGTGTTTCTTGTACCAGGACACCCAAGTCTCTCTGGACATCAACATTTGCTAGTTTCTCAACATTTAAAATATATTCTGTTTTTCTATTCTTCCTACCAAAGTGAATAACTTCACATTTCCCCATATTACACTCCATCTGCCACCTTCTTGCCCGCTCACTTAACCTGTCTATATCCCCTTTCAAACTCTATATGTCCTCCTCATAGCTTACTTTCCCACCTAGCTTTGTATCATCAGCAAACTTGAATACATTACACTCGGTCCTTTCATCCAAGTCATTAATATAGTTTGTAAATAGCTGAGGCCCAAGCATCGATCCTTGCAGTATCCCACTAGTTTCAGCCTGCCAACCTGAAAATGACCTGTTTATCCCTACTCTCTGTTTTCTGTCTGTTAACCAATCCTCTATCCATTGCTAATATGTTACCCCAATCCCATGAGCCTTTATCTTGCGTAACAACCTTTTATGTGGCACCTTATTGAATGCCTTTTGAAAATCCAAATATACAACATCTATTGGTTCCCCTTTATCTACCCTGCTAGTTACATCCTCAAAAAACTCTAATTAATTTGTCAAACACGATTTCCCTTTCATAAAACTATGTTGACTCTGCCTAATCATATTATGATGTTCTAAGTGCCCTGTTACCACTTCCTTATTAATGGATTCCAGCATTTTCCCGATGACTGACGTCAGGCTAACTGACCTGTATTTCCTTGTTTTCTCTCTCCCTCCTTTCTTGAATAGCAGGGTTACATTTTCTACCTTCCAATCCGCTGGGACCGTTCTAGAATTTAGGGAATTTTGGAAGATCATAATCAATGCATCCACTACCTCTGCAACCACCTCTTTTAGAACCCTCGGATGTAGGCAATCAGGTCCAGGGGATTTATTGGCTTTTAGTCCTATTAGTTTCTCAAGTACTTTTTCTCTACTGATAATAATTACTTAAAGTTCCTCACTCTCATTAGTCCCTTGGTTCCTCACTATTTTTGGTATGCTTTTTGTGCCTTCTACTGTGAAGTCAGATACAAAATATTTGTTTAACGCATCTGCCATTTCCTGATTCCCCATTATAATTTCTCCTGTCTCAGCCTCTAGGGAACCAACGTTTACTATTGCTACTCCCTTTTTACATACTTTTAGAAGCTCTTACAATCGTTTTTTATATTTCTTGCTAATTTACTTTCATATTCTATTTTCTCCCTTTTTATCAATTTTTTGGTGGTCCTTTGCTGGTTTCTAAAACTCTCCTAATCCTCAGGCTTACTACTCTTCTTGGCAACATTATAGACCCCTTCTTTTAATCTAATACTATCCTTCACTTCTTTAGTTAGCCACGAGTGGATCACTTTTCCCATAGAGTTTTTATTTCTCAATGGAATGTATATTTGTTGAGAATATTGAAATAATACTTTAAAGTTTGTCATTGCTTTTCAACCATCATATCCTTTAATTTAATTTCCCAATCTACCTTAACCAACTCACCCCTCATGCCAATGTAATTGGCTTTATTTAAGTTTAAGACTCTAGTTTCAGACTAAAGTATGTCAATCTCAAACTCACTGTGAAATTCTATCATATTATGATCACTCTTCCCCAGAGGATCCTTTATTGTGAGATTTCAAATTAACACTGTCTCATTACACAATACAAGATCTCAAATAGCCTGTTCCCTGGTTGGTTCCATGATGTATTGTTCCAGCAAACTGTCTCAAATGCATTCCATGAACTCGTCCTCCATCTACATTTGTCAATTTGATTTGCCCAGTCTGTATGAAGATTAAAATCCCCCATGGTTACTGCATTACCTTTGTTACAAGTTCCTATTATTTCATGACTAATACCCTGTCCAAAGGCATATCTACTACTAGGGGCCTATAAACTACTCCCACCAATGTTTTCTGCCCCTTGTTATTTCTTATTTCCACCCATACTGATTCTACTTCCTGATCTTCCCGAGCCAAGATCCTTTCTCACCACTGTCCTCATGTCATCCTTCATTATTAGGGCTACACACCCGCCTTTCTATTCTGCCTGTCTTTTCTAAAGATCATTTACCCTGGAATATTTAGTTCCCAATCTTGGTCACTTTGCAACCATGCCTCTATAATGGCTATTAGATCAAACCCATTTATCTCTGTTTGTGCAATTAATTCATCTATCTTGTTACGAATGCTCCATGCATTCAGATAAAGATCCTTCAATTTTGACTTTTTACTATTTTTCCTGCTTTGACCTTACTTATTGATGCTTTATTATTGGTAAACTCTCTGTCCCTTCCTGCCACACTCTGCTTATCTTTACCCAAATCACTACAATGCTCTGTTGCCTTGACTTTTCTCATTAGATTTCTAAATCTCCCCTCACCTGACCCCTCCCCCCACCCCTTTTAGTTTAAAGCCTTATCTACAGCCCTAGTTATTCGATTTGCCAGGACGGTGGTCCCAGCTCGGTTTAAGTGCAGCCCATCCCAACAGAACAGTTCTCTCTTTCCCCGGTACTGGTGCCAGTGCCCCATGAATCAAAACTGCTGTCTCCCACACCACTCTTTGAGCTATGCATTTAACTCTCTGATCTGTTTGTCCCTATACGAATTTGCACGTGGCTCAGGCAACTGGATCCTCCCCCTCATGCTCCAAGTTTTTTTCCAGCCGTGGGGAGATGTCCTTAGCCTTGGCACCTGGCAGGCAACACAGCCTTCGGGACTCTTGGTCGTGGCTGCAGAGAACAGTGTGTATCCCCCTGACTATGCTATCCCCTACCACTCTCCCTCAAATTTTTATTATGTAGTTGTACCTCTGCCTCAGAGGTTACCAGAGATCAAGAAGCTACAGCCATTGCCTTCTCTAATTGTTTGTTGTTGGAGCTGCTCTGATTGCTTGATATTGGACCAAATCTCAGAGCTTGATGACAGTTGGGTAAACCTGCTAAACAGAGTGATGAAGGGAATTTGGTTAGAATGGGAATTTGGTGCAGGGGGGAACAAGGTGCTAAGTAATTTAAACCGTGGGGCAACAGTAAGTAAGTAAATATATAAATAATCAGAGTAATTAATTAGATCTAAGGGGATAAAATTAAAATTAACTAAGTAGAGGATACCAACATTAAAGGGATCTGAATTGCATTAAATAAAAATCTGGTATACATAAATAATAAACAAATAATAAATAGGAGTAAGGGGATACCAAACTAAAACATATATATAAAACATAAGAGACATATATATATATATATATATATATGAGTAGATAGATTTTTAAGCAAAATGATGGGACAGCTGAGACCCATTATCTGCAATTCCTGTGTCATGTGGTGTATTGCCTCCCTGGTGGCAGGGTACAGGATCACTGAGAGGGTGCAGAATATTTTGCGGGGGGAAGGGGAACAGCCAGAAGTCGTGGTCCATATTGGAACCAATGATATAGGTAGGAAAAGGGTTGAGGTTCTACAGATAGAGTTTCAGGAGCTGGGGAGGAAGTTAAAGAACAGGATCTCAAAGATAGTAATCATTGGATTACTCCCAGTGCCACGTGCTAGTGAATATAGGAGCAGTAAGATAAGACAGGTTAACGTGTGGCTTGAGAAATGGGACAGGAGGGAGGGCTTCAGATTCCTGGGGCATTGGGACCAGATCTGAGGCAGGAGGGACCTGTACAAGATGGACGGTTTGCAACACAACAAGGCTGGGACCAATGTCCTCGCAGGGAGGATAACTAGTGTTGTGCGGGAGGGTTTAAACTAATTTGGCAGGGGGATGGGCACCAGGATGAAACATTAGAGAGGAGATACAAGGTACACAGGCTAGGAGAGACAAACAGCATTAGAATAAAGGGTAGATCAGAAATAGGAGGGATCGAACGGGGGACATGCGAGGCAGACTAAGATGGGTTTAGAGTGCATGTGTGTAAATGCATGGAGCATGGTAAATAAAGTTGGTTAGCTGCAGGCACACATAGCCACATGGGATTATGATATAGTGCTAAAAATGGAGACCTGGCTCAAACAAGGGGAGGAATGGGCACTTAATATTCATGGTTATAATGTATTCAGGAAAGATAGGGAAGGAAAAAAAAGAGGGGGTGGCAGTATAGATCAAAAATACTGTTACAGCACTAGAAAGGGATGATGTACTTGAGGGTTCAAAGACAGAATCAATTTGGTTAGAATTAAAGAACAATAGAGGAGCTATTACACTGCTGGCTGATTACACTATATTATAGGCCATCAAATAATGGGAAGGAGATAAAGGAGCAAATTTGTGGGTATATTGCAGAAAGATGCAAGAACTTTAGAGTAGTGATAATGGGGACTTCAATTACCCTAATATAGATTGAGAAAATAACAGTGCAAAGGGCAAAGAGGGGGAGGAATTCCTGAAATGTATACAAGAGAACTTCCTTGATCGGTATGTTTCCAGCCCAACAAGGAAGGAAGCAGTATTTAGTTCTGGAGAATGAAGTGGGGCAAGTGAAATCATTGCTGATCTGTGACCTGATTCTATATACCCACCTTAGCCCCGTATCCCTTAATACCTTTGGGTATCAAAAATCTATCAATCTCAGATTTAAAATTAACAATTGAGCTAGCATTAATTGCTGTTCGTGGAAGAGAGTTCCAAACTTCTACCACCCTCTGTGTGTAGAAGTGTTTCCTAACTTCACTCCTGAAAGTCCTGGCTCTAATTTTTAGGTTATGTCCCCATGTCCTATACTCCCCCAACAGCGGAAATAGTTTCTCTCTATCTACCCTATCAGTTTCCCTTAATATCTTGAAAACTTCAATCAAATCGCACCTTAATCTTCTAAATTCCAGGGCATACAATCCCAGTTTGTGTAATCCCTCCTCGTAATTTAACCCTTGGATTCCAGGTATCATTCTAGTAAATCTACACTACACTCCCTCCAAGACCAATATATCCTTCCTAAGGTGCAGTGCCCAGAACTGAACACAGTACTCCAGGTGTGGTCTAACTAGAGCTTTGTATAGCTGTAGCATAACTTCTACCCTCTTGTATTCTAGTCCTCCAGATATAAAGGCCAGCATTCCATTAGCCTTTATGATTATTTTCTGTACCTGTCCATGACATTTTAATGATCAATGTACATGGACCCCAAAGTCTCTTTGGACCGCCACTGTTTCGAGCATTTCACTATTTAGAAAGTACTCTGATCTATGCTTATTAGGTCCAAAGCGGATGACCTCATACTTGCCTATATTGAAATCCATTTGCCTCAGTTTTGCCCAATCACTTAATCCATTAATATCTTCTGTAATTTTATGCTCCCATCTACACTACTTACAATGTTGCCTATCTTTGTGTCATCGGCATACTTGGATATGCGACTCTCTAACCTGCCAGCGAATAGCTGAGGCCCCAACACAAATCCCTGAGGGACACCACTAGTCACATCCTGCCAATTTGCGTACCTGCCCATTATCCCTACTCTCTGTCTCTTGCCCCTCAGTCAATTTCCTAACCAGGTCAATAATTTGCCCTGAATTCCATGAGCTTCCACTTTAGTTAACATTCTCTTATGAGGGACTTTATCGAATGCCTTCTGTAAGTCCATATAAACAACATCCATAGACATTCCCCTGTCCACTATTTTAGTCACCTAAAGGCTATGGGGAAAGAGCAAGGGAGTGGGACTAATGGATAGCTGTTTCAAAGAGCTGGCACAGGCACGATGGTCTGAATGGCTTCCTTCTGTGCTGTATCATTCTATAACTCTATGATTCATGGTCTCACCTGCCACAGTGTTCTGTTGTCGCTCTGATGAACAATTCCGGATATCACTTCAGGCACTGCCAATATCATAAGTTCTGGCAACCACTGGTGGGCTCTAAGGTCCATGATCTTTGAGTAAGTCTCGATTTTTCACCCCACAACTTTGAAGAGTTAGAGAAGAAACATAATACTGGTAAAGTATTGCATAATCAGTGTGGAGAGGGTAGGTTGGCTTGAAGAAATCAACTGTGCAATAAGTGCCAGAGAGAAAGATAACATTCTTGACTATTTTCAGTAGTTAGAAAGAAAGAACTTGCATTTAAACACTGCCTTTTCACATCCTGAGGATGTCCCAAAGCACTCTACAGCCTATGAATTACTTTTGATGTGTACTTATGGTTATAGGCAATGTGTACATATGTGTACTTATGGTTCTAGACAAATGTGGCAGCGAATTTGTGCACAGCAAACTTTTACGAATGGTAATAGTATTTGACCACTTAATCTGTTTCTGATGTTGGGGACACAAAAATGAGAGAGACGTTTTACATTGGAGCAACAATTGTTCCAGATGGTCTCCTGAAGCAAATCTTACTTGTGAGCAGAATCAAGGATTTACAAGTTCAGATAGCATCAAGAGACTATGGGCATGATTTTATAAGGGGTGCGTCGGGCAGGGAGATTTCCTGCTGGGAAACCCGGCTCCCCCATAAGGATGTCTTTTATTTTGACGTGTTTCCCGCTCAACAGGCCGGCCTGATTGACAGGCTGGTCTCAGTCGGACGGGAGAAGAAGAAGGAGGAGGGTGTGAACAGGTAAGTGTTCGATGGGGGGGGAGGTTCATCGGTGGGCGGGGCATCGGGGGCGGGCTTAATCATTGGTGGTCACCGAGGGGGAGGCTCAGGACTCAGTCATTGGGCGGGGGGGGGGGGGGGGGTCAGCCACCGGGGGGGGTCGTGGGGGGGTCAGTATTTGGGGGAGGTCATTGGGGTGGGGGGGGCTCAGTCATCAGAAGGGGGACTCAGTCATTGGAGGGAGGTCAGTCATCGGGGGCCGGGGTCTGGGGTCATTGTGGGGGTCAGAGATCGTGGGGGGGGTCACGGATCGTGTGGGGGTCGGAGATTGTGGGGGGTGGGGGGCACGATCGTGTTTGTAGGGCCACTGCAGGTAGGCTTGTTGGGCCTGGGGGTTGCACTCCTGCACCTCCAGACCCACAAGCATTGCTATAAAGGCACATACTTGCAGTTTTGGGCCTTCTCGTCTCCTTTCACATGGCATGAAGGAGAAGGCCCGGGAATCACGGCCCCCAGGGGTTAAAAACAAAGAATCTGTCAAAATGGAGGCCCGCAGCCTCCTTGAAAGTTTTTAACGGCTGACCCGCCTCCTGAGAGCCGGTTGGTTGCCCGCCCCTTGTCCTGCCACCGTGCAAACTGGAAGTGGGCGGAATAGAGGCGGGTTGGGGGCGGGTTTTAGATTTTTAAAATTTTTACTGCCCCCCTGCCCCCAACCCACCCATTTTTCCCATTTAAAATCATGCCCCATGAATGAGAGAGTAAATTATTTTGCTCTAATTTAGATTTACTTGCCGAATGAATGAAGTAGGGAGCCACACTAACTTTTTTTGTGTGCAATGTATTAAAATCTTGATTAAAGCAAATTATTTCTCAGGAAATGATGCCCTACCACAATCATATATTGCTTGCCTTAAATTATCAAAAAGATATATTCTATACAATGTGACCTGTAGACATGACCAATTTGTTCCTGCATGTTAAGGTACAGTTAAATTGGATGGAATGTTTATCATTAACATATCGATTATGTACACTTTTAGGAAATTGATGTAACCACTGGTGAATGCCTGGCTTTAAAAGAACAGATCAACATTTTGGAGAATGAATTGGCTTTGATGGGGAATTCTCACGAACAGGTAAACAAACATTTTTCTTTGTCTATCTTTGTGTTGATCGAGATCAGGGACAATGGAGGATGGAATACTTGTTTATTTTTTAACCAATGACATTATCAAGCACAGCAGGTCAGATAAGAACATAAGAACATAAGAAATAGGAGCAGGAGTAGGCCAATCGGCCCTTCGCTCCTGCTCCGCCATTTAATAAGATCATGGCTGATCTGATCCTAACCTCAAATCTAAATTCATGTCCAATTTCCTGCCCGCTCCCCGTAACCCCTAATTCCCTTTACTTCTAGGAAACTGTCTATTTCTGCTTTGATATGGCACGAGCCAGACAAAGTTTAGAGCTCTTGTTACATTACCATTATAATGAGCTCTAAACTTAACCTCAGGAGAGCCCCAGTTGGACATTTTATTTTTATTTACCTCTGACCACTGCCTAGAAATTATTGTGGCAATATTAATGCTGGAGACATAATGGGCTTGATTTCCAAATGGAAGTGTGGGGGCGGGGTGGGGGGGCAGCGAAAATCGGGATTTTCTGGAGCGGACAGGATTCCCTGCTCCAACCCGCTGAGGAACACGCACGACTCAGGATCATCTGGGTGCATGTGGAGTTCCCGAACTAATTACCAACGGGACGATGTTTAAAGAAGCAAATGTACCTCAGGTACTTAAGGTACTTTATTTCTGACGTATTATGTGGTTAAATCTAATTTAAAGTTACTTGGGCTCCGATTCACGCCTGGCCAGATCAGTAACAAATAAACAAAATAAATTAATAAAATTACATTTCAGAACGTCAAAAATTAAATACACTTACTTTTCCAGCGATGTCACCTGAACCCCTCTGCTCCGATGTCTCTTCTCCGATGTCTCACCCCCTGACATCTCGTCTCCGATATCTCACCCCCCGATATCTCTTCTCCAATCTCTCAACGCCCGATGTCTCCCAATGTCTTCCCCCCGACGATGTCCGATGACCCCCCCCCATTTTTGTCCCCCCCCCCACCCCGATCTTTGCTCCCTTCGCTCTCTGTTCCAGCGCCGGATGACGTCTCTCTCTCTCTCCCTTTCTCCGCCCCCGCCCCCGCCCCCCTCAGCGTTGCAGCTCCTGTCGGCAGCCAGTTGGCACCCACCGCCATTTCAAAATTGAGCCCAATGTGTTTACATGCCTTTCCTTTGTCTACCCATACGCTGCGAGAAACCAATGGAAAGGTACGGTCGTGAAATTTAACTTGATTGGTGCAGCATCAGTTGAAGCCTGCGATGTTCTGTACCTGTGTTGTGTGCGAAGTCCTGGATGCTTTGTGTATCTGGAATGGCCACACGTGCAGCAGGTGTCTCTGACTGCTTCAGCTCGATATCAATGAGCTAGAGGGTCAGCTGATGCCAGTCTCTCACATTCAGGAAGTTAAAAAATCTTGGAAGGTACATTTCCTGTGTGAACATTTTGGAAATACACAGCACATTTATTTTGTCAAAGGCCCTACACCAGAAATATTGAACTGATTTTTCTCTTTATAGATTGTGATTGATCTGCTGGGAATTTCCAGAATTTTCTGTTTTTATTCCCCTTTTAAATGGAATCGGTTAGTTTTGTAAATCAACTCTAAAATTTGTTTCTAAAATACAAGTTTGAATCACACTTCATATTTTCTCTTTACAAGATGAAGAAACGCTCCAAACTGGTAGATGAGAATCTCTGGTTAGCTTTGGAGTTCCCATCTCCTAACATGAGTACAGCTGCTCTGGACATTGGGGCTTACTATGGCAAGCTTGCATCCAGTATACAGGTGAGAATTAATGACCAGGTTCTTGTTTCTTTTTATTTATCTTTGTCTAAAGACAATAAATCTTTCTGGGATGCAGATCCACAGGTGCTGGTAGCCCAAATAGCTTTTGTTCATTTGTCAGCCTGAACAGTGAGTGTCAACAGGTTGTTCAACCATGAAGAGGATCACAGCCAAGTCTGATCCTGTTCCCAGATAAAGACTGCAACATTTTCAAGCAGGGGTCACTGAATAGTGATCAGCAGCAAGAACTCTGGTGGATTTCCCCCCCTTCCTAACCCGATTAAATTCATAAAGTTCTTAAGGAAAAGAACGTGAAGTGCACTAGGAGCTAGAAAATGAAATGAAAATGGCTGAAAATGCATGTCTGGTAGCCAACTGTCTCCAGTGGTTGATTTTAGAAACAGCTACCTGCTTGAGAAAATATTTTAACCCTATCTATCACATTGAGGTGTGCTGGTGCAGCATAGATATGACGCAACCCTCTTATAATGGACTGCTGCTCCGTGCTGACCTGATTTGTTCAGTTTAACTGATGTTCATTATATTGAGGAAAAAGGTTTGCAATGATCCCTTAATGACAAGTACTCTGAATCTTTACAAATGGTTTTAAAATGCACTAATGAGGATGCTAGTTAGTTTATCTATATCCCTACATGCACAATCAATTTAAGTGAGGAAAAGTTCAGATGTACAAATGTTCCTGTCCACTATAAAGAAGATTTCATCTAAAATAATTATTTTTTAAGATAAGGTAAGTTTTTAAGTAAAATGCAAATTAATATTGTTCCATATTTGAATATGATAGAACAATAGAAACCTGACTGAATAGGAGTCACTTACTTTTATTTGGGAACAATGGTGGTTTGCACTATAAAAATCTGGTTATTGAACCTTTCAGAGTGAATAAGGTGATATGAATATCAGTAAAAATAATAAAAACTATTATGATAAATAGCTGTTACATTGGATACACAGCATGTGGAATTCATTCCACTCATGTCACATAAGAGCCCAATAGGTCCTGCTTTGCCACAAACCACCACCATTTAAAAACAAAATTCAAACAGCTGTGTACTGGTGCCTAGCAGCAGGCAGCCAGCTGTAGCCATAGCAACTTCGACTGGAGAACAGCCACTGAGTTTTTTGCACAAACCAAGACACAACTGACTCAAAGGCAGCTTTCAGTGTCCAAAACCGCTGCTACCATTATATAAACCATGAGCAAGAAAAACAAGCCATAACACCAGATGAAAACTTTAACGACTAAAATGTTTTTAACAAAACAGAAACTTGTACATTGTATAACCAGAATACTGCTGGGGAAGTCACTGAATGTGATTTTTTTTCTCTCTAATTTTCTCCCCTTTTCTCTCCTCTCGTTGGTACTGAATCTTGATGAGGTAAGGTCCCACAAATGCCTTAACCCTCTAGTATCTCGCTCTCATGCCCATTGTTCGTGTATGAGCCGAGAGAGTGAGTGCCACAGGCTATTCTACTACAAGAGCTTTACAGCTCAACCAAATTCTGTCCTCATCTGATATCCACACACAGGCACTTTACAGCAGGGGTCACTGAATGGCTGTCAGGAGGGGAAACCCTAGGTGATTTTTCCCCTCGCTGGCCAAGGAGTGAGAAGGGCAATTATAGAATCTCTACTGCCCTACTGAGATTAGCACAGACCAAGGTTTCAACTTGGGATCTGCTGGACCAATGAGGATGTTGTGATACTTATACAACATGGGAAAGAGACATGTATATGTCACTCTTGACTTTGCTACTTATGACTTATGTGGCCTCCTTCACTGGTAGAATGAATATTATGTTCAACAACTTCCTACATAATCAATTCTGATTAAGAATTTTTTCTGTTTGCCATGAAAAAAATTTGCTTCTCTCAGGAATTATTCTGTGCAGTGCTTCACCTACTAAGTCTACTGAGCCCAGCACTAGTACGTCAAGGGAAACTGTTAGCTTTCAAGTGTGGAAACCTAAAAAAGTTGAGATAAAAAGAAAAATGTTGGAAAACGGAAATAAAACTAGAAAATGCTAGAAATACACAGCAGATCAGTCAGGATCTGAATTAGAAAGATAGATTAATATTTAGGGCAGGACCCACCTGAAATGGTCACCAAGTTCCTTATTCAGACTCTGACTGACTGACCTGCTGTGCATTCCCAGCTTTTATGCAAGAAGAGAAAATAATAAAATTTGTTAAATAGCAGGTCATCCAGACAATCCAAGTTTCCATCCTACCATATGCTGTCCATTGGAGCTGGGGAGAAAAACCTGCCTCTATTGTTGAACAACCTGCTCATTTAATTAAAATGAATGAAAAATATCTGTACATTGAGAAAATTTGTTCTGGAACACAGTTTGCTGTTTGTGTGTACTTGCAGTACCTACAGATATTTAACAGTGTATCCAAATAATATCAATTAATGGATTGAAAACACCACAGAATAAATAGAATTATCACACTGGGTGATGATGCATGGAAAAGAAAGAAAAAACTTGCATTTACATAGCGCCTTCCATGACGCTAGGACGTCCCAAAGTGCTTTACAGTCAATTAAGTATTTTGAAGTGTAGTCACTGTTGTAATGTTGGGAAACGCAGCAGCCAATTTGCGCACAGCAAGGTCCCACAAACATCAATGAGATAAATTACCAGATGACTTGTTTTTTTTAGTGATGTTGGTTGAGGGATAAATATTGGCCGGTACAATTCCCGAGGCTCTTCTTCAAATAGTACCAAGGGGCCTTTTACATCCACCTGAGAGGGCAGATGGAGCCTCGGCTTAGTATCTCATCTGAAAGACAGCACCTTTGACAGTAGAGCACTCCCTCAGTACTGCACTGAAGCATCAGCCTAGTTTATGTGGTGGAGTGGGTCTTGAACCCACAACCTTCTGGCTACCATAAGGAAAGACCTTCACAGCTCACTCATGCCTTTTGCAATCATGGCTCCTGTGTGAGATGTGCTGTGTTGCTGATAGCATTTTCCCATGTTTGTGTCAGTGTAGTTCATGAGTGACAATTGTGAATGAACAGTGGGAGCAGCCCATCTCCAGTGTGATCCCCTATACATACTGCCTTAGTCAATGTATTCTTCACCTAAATAGTTTTCATACTTTTGTAAGTATAATCATTATGATGATGACTTTTAAACCTTCATTTAGCTGGTGCACATTGATGGTACATACTGAGAGATGTCCGTGCCAGCTATATTCAGCTATTTGACGGCTTTAATGCATTCTGAGTACTTTCCTGTAGGAAAAATCCCTACAGCAAATATATTAAAATAATGTTAGTAAATATACTGGGGAGAGAATTTGTTCTGGTTGCTATATGTAGAGGAAAAGAGCGTGTTCATGATTTCACTAACATAGTGACCCAAACAATATTTCCCTTGTCATATGTAATACTTCTACATTTGTATGTATGATTCTTATTTAGTCCCTAGCATGGTCCATGTGTCTCTTCAAAGAGCTCTTGAAATTCCCTTAGAAAATCATCCTTGCGATTAGTAGATTTTGTTTCCACTTTTCTCACTGTGTGTGGGCATTGGATGAAGACAGGGTCAGGCTTAACTGTGATGTCCTCCACATTGAGACAGCCTGAGAACACTCACTGTCCAGGCTTACATATGAGGAACAACATTTGGGTGAGGTACTGAAGGGCAGGTGGTAACTGTGACACCATACCCTAGCATGAGTCAGCACCTTGAAGAGAGGAGGACCATGCAAAGGAAAAAATAAGAATCACACATAGAAAACTGAAAGTTTCCCAGCAACATACACTAATTAGTGATCAGGGATCCTGGCTGATTGTTTTCCCCTTCCTAGTTTGGGGCACTGAGGCTAATCTGCTGCTCCTGTTGAAATGAGCCAACTCAGCACAGACCAGGGACCGAACTTGGGAACTTGCTGGGAATTGAGTGTTTCTATGTAGATCCTTCATTTGATATACGTTAGGAATATAGTTGGGTATAATTTGTAAATATTACGATCAACTCTTTTTCAGTTTGAGGGACGAACATCTGGCTTGAGCCCAGATTCCACACAGGCACAGAGAAATGTCAATAAAGGTGACGACAGCCACATAAAGGTACAGTAAAGATCAGCACTAAATTGTTCATGGAACTCTTTTGTTGGCACAAATTTTGTTTATGGTGTGTATTTATTTTTTTTTACCACGGGTTATGTACTATTGCTTTTGAGAAGTATTCTGTGATATAGAATTGTGGGATCTTCCTGAATGTTTCTGTCCAGGTGGGGGATCAGAGAAATTACACTATTAAACAAGGGTAAGAACCACAGTGCCTGAGAGATAACACCATGTAAACAATGATAAAAACATTTTTGATACACTTAAGTAAGTATCAGAGATAAAATTAAATCTCAGTTCTACGTAAAGAGGGGAGCTCTGAAAGAAGTCACTGCATAAACAGAAATAAGGAATGAATTTGGTGTAAACAGAATGATCTGAGGGATGATACCACATAAAGAGAGTTAAGAATCCCTGTTTTGTAAATTTCAGGGACTTTGAGATATAAAAACTTTATAAACTGAGGTAGAAACTGTAGTTCTACAAAGAATGGGGATCGAAGAGTTGATATAGCAATACATAAGATTGAATCTGAATTTACATTTTACATGATAAATTGATTAAAGTTCTTTTGATCGTTTCAATATAAAAGTTACTCTATTATTTTCACTGAGTTAATGATATTTGATAGTTTTGTGGGTATACATGTCTCATTACAGGGGATGCCATATTTCTACAAAAAAGCACAAAATAAAACTGGCATTGAAGCTAGCATTGTAGTACATTAATGCACTTTTCCATTTAGATTGAGGTCCTGTGAGAGTGGCGTTTAAACAGATTCCAGCAACCTCCCTGTGTCATTCTCCCCTTTTACCTTCCTTCCTGGTGTTGTTTCAAATCAAGACCTATTGGAAGCTGGAGACCTACAACTGATTGTTGCAAGGCAATGAAATCTGGCTCCATACTTTTAGTTGTAACTAGAGACCTAATGGCAGATTGCAGGACCCATGAAAATGTGGGTCTCTGATACTATCAGGATTACAGAGGTCCCTGCTTTATATTGGACAATGCCATTGACGTCAGTGTACTGCACAACTGTTGTCAATGGCACTTGTTCCAATATAAAAGTACTGAAACCAGCTGAAGTGTCACATACCACCCTAACTTGGATATATATCACAGTTCCTTCAGCAGCACTGGGGCAAAATCCTGGAATTCTCTATCTAACACCATCTGGGGAGCATCATCACCACAAGGACAGCAGTGGTTCAAGAAATAGGCCCAACATCACCTTCTCAGGGACACTAGGGAAGGAAAATAAATATCAATGTCATCCACATCCTGAGAACAAGTGAAAAAAAGGGTGACATGCAGTTTTCTCAGTGGTTTGGTTTGGAGGCTTGTAAGCATAGTGATGTTTTGCATGTATCAGATGCCAGGTTATTTATAAAAAGTGGCCTTTTATAAAAAGCAGCTGTGCATCCCCCTAGTATTATACAGCTCAAACTGTTCTTCAGACTAAATACTAGCTCAGGCAGACAAAATCTGTAATTGTGCCAGAGTGATTTTCGCAGTTCAAATGAACATGGTAATGTTTATGATTTACTGAAATCTCAATGATAATACTGCTCTATAATATATTTGTTGAACTTGTTGGTAGATTCCTGAATTAGAAAAAGAACTAGAGGCTCTCAAAGTGAGAAACATGGAACTTAATACTGAGATTGAAGAAAGAGAAATAACAAATGAAGAGGAAATTGCATTCAATGAGGTAAGGAAACAATTTCACAATAAAATTACATGTATGTACTTGTGAATTTATGCATATATGCAAATCAGCTTTTATTTATTGCCATAAAGGTCAGCTTATCCCATGCACTATGTAATGCTTTCCCCACAGAATGATGAGTGTTGGTGCCCACTTCACTCTTTTATTTAATTTAGTTGTGGATTTGTTTTCTCATTTTATATAAAAATGAAGAAGTATTAAAGGCAAATTCAGCCTAATTCAACTGCTGACAGTTCCAGGGAATTACAGGCTTATTGGGTCACTCATTTTTTTTGTTATGTTTGCAGGTCACGCACTGTGGTGCTGTAATGTAGCTAAGCAGATTTCAGGAGTATCTTCATTACTGTAATTATGAAAATTAGCACTTAAAAAATTCTAAATTAAAAAAAATGATGACAGATGCAGCAGACCTGAAATGTACTGCACCTGTGAGCAGGTAACTGCCTAGTTTTATCCCCCATAAGCCATTTGTATGGCCCAGGGAATTCCAGGTGCAGGCCCTGGCCTTGGCCCTGGCGTGACCCCTGGCCCACGAAAATCTCTGGCGTGTTTGAGGCCCTCATGGATCGCCTCCACCCCCAGAGTCAACCTGCCGGCCGGCTCAGCGTAGGGGCCAGCCGATTTCCTACCCTCCCTGACTAATGAGACAGGCCGCCTGTTTGGTGCCCACAGCTCGCTGGCTGCCTTTAAATGAGGACAGAAGCCAAAGTTGGATCAGACCTGAGGCTGGCTCCGCTGTCTTTGGGCCCATCTCAGCATCCAACTTCTGGCACTAATTGTAACTTCCAAAAAATGGTGTTTTCATTGAATAAAATTGAAAGGCTGGATTCTAGCTAATCAAAAGCCTAAGTGTTAAGATTGACATTGCGGTACCATAGATGGGACCATATTCATCTGTAATGCATTAATGCAGTGAGAGGCAAGTGTAGTCATTAGTGGCCCTCAAAGCCCAAATGCACTAGAATGAATAAAATCCTCCATGGCTTAACAATGATTAACTTGCTACTTTCTCTGTCTCATCAGTCTGCAATGCTTAATCAACCAGTTCTTGATACAGTGAAATTTGGCAAATGAGATACATTATAAAAATGTTCTGCTACATCAGCCAATCTTCATCAATTATTCAGTGTTTCTTAACACCTCTCTTTGTACTTGTTGCTATATTTTAGGAACAGATTCATGAGTTGGGAAAAAAACTGCATCTGCTTAATGAGGATATAAAGACACATTTGGTTGAGTATGAGGAGTTGCTGACTGCTAAAAGGGCTCTTGATATTGAAATAACAGCTTACAGGTGAGAGACCACAGTCCATACCACAAGAAAATGTATTATATAAAATTTTATTTCTTGTTTAGGGATGTTGAAATAATTTACTGTGATTTTTCTTATAATACCAAAACCTGCTTTTAGTGTTGACTGTTTGGGATATCTGGTCCCTCTATAGTGGATGTATGGGGGAGGTGGTCTCTGTTTGTTTAGAATGAACATTTCCCATCTCTGGTGTTCAATCTTTAGTGGTGTCATGGTAATATGGGCATGAATTGTTGCCCCTGGCAATTAGGTGGCAGTATGTCCTTATCTTTAGCTCCAAATGTCACTAAGTTCCCTTTTGTAAAACTTTTCCAGCTCTCCCAAAAAACCTGAATGTTTATTGCCAATGTCTATATTTGTGGTATAAACAGATTGTATAAATAAAAAACAGTGGGACAGTGTGTTTATTCCACACAGACTGTGGGCCTACAAATCCTCTGCCCCTGTGGTGGTCTTGGAGCACAAGTTGGGCGCAGGGGGCCTGAAAGATGTGGCAATTCTGACACGATCTGGGAAGGCCGGCTCACCATTCATATTCCTGCCACGTGTAACTTTGCACAGAGGCCTGGGATGGGCAGAACATGTATCCGCCCCAAACATGGACCCTAACATCAGAGGTGGCGCCACTCGCATGCCGAGAATGCTCTCATGCAAACTTTATTGGTCTAGTAGCCATTTTGGCATGACAGTGACTGTATTTTCCTCTGTTCACTAATTTTAGCACAAAACAAGATGTTAGGATAAGTGGGGGACACCGCATTGTACTCATATTTACTTTTTTTGCTAAAATTAGCAGAAGGACATATACCCCAGGGTCTTCAACTTATCCATCTGCATGTTGCAATACAATATAATAAATAAAATGTTATTTTTTTGATTAGGGGATTCATCGAAGAAGAAGATGAAAGACTTTGTCATCTTTAGAAGGATGCAACTACAAAATTACATGTATAAGATGATGATTTTTTCCAAACTGGTCTACAATAAATTTTCACTTTCAATGTCTAAAGATCCATAGGAATATGGATTTCTGCATTCTCTGTTTTTATGTATTTTTATTTACGCATATTCAGTTGCTTTTTACTTCACTAACTAGTCTTCCAATTCATCCTGTATAGGTTCAGCTTCCCTCCAAATCTGACTTAATTTGTCTTCACCATCTTATTGCTAACTACACCAAGTTCACCTTCTTAAGAAAGACTAGTCAATCTCCCATGGCATTGCACATGTGGAGGCAAACAATGTAAGAGGGTGTATTTGCTAGAATATGCTTGATCCCATCGGAAGGCCCTCTAATGTTCAATTAACAATATGCAAGTACCATACATATTACTTTCACCCCTTCAGAACTTCAGGCTGACAACTACCAACTCCATGAATGAGCCTGGTTAACAGCAACTGCCTCATATAATAAGTGATTAAAAAATAGCATCTTCCAGTAGTACATGGGACAGATGGGTTATGCCAACACTGG
The DNA here is from genome assembly GCF_035084215.1 of Heptranchias perlo. Taxonomy (NCBI): domain Eukaryota; kingdom Metazoa; phylum Chordata; class Chondrichthyes; order Hexanchiformes; family Hexanchidae; genus Heptranchias; species Heptranchias perlo. Next base: position 31,314,043 of record NC_090339.1, on the reverse strand, counting down.
AACCATAATGAAAGCCAATACACTCATAACTATCTACAAGCCTAAATAATTTGGAGGTTTCCTTGACCATTGAGGGTATATTCGAGTAGGTTTGACAATGGGCGAGCTCGGACTAATAACAGGAGCAGTACATGGTAATTTCTCAGGTTCTGTTTAAACCCTGTAGGGTTTCACAACTTTGTTTGGAGATCACCCTGGAGTCTGATAACTTCTAAGTTGTTTGGGTGAATGAATTCCACCTGCCTTCTTAATTTTCAACTGTGTCCCTTGGTGCTTGAACCTCTCACCATAGTGAACAATCTGCTTAGATCAATTTTCTCCATTCCTTTCATATCTTTGAAAAATTCAATTAGATCACCTTCTTTTCCAAATTATCAGTACAGATCTGGTACCAGTACCATTATAATTGCACATATATAGATTTTTCACAATTACCCCAATACTACCTAAAATCAGTATACTAATAGTGTTGCTGGTACAGATATTACTGATACATCCTAGATAACCAATCACCCAAACAATGACATTGGTTCCGATCTGGTAACATTACACCTGATACTGGCACTGGTACAGGTACAGTAACAGTACCCTGAAATTGATACTAGCACATATGTGGTAACAAGACCCCTAATATTGGCACTCTTCTAGCTCTGGTACAGCTATCTGTAGTACTGGCACCATGACAGGTCTGCAACTTATACTGATCATTCCTTAACTATTTTTTTAATAATGTTTTAAGACATATAAGTCCCGAACAAAAAATATGGTCTTTGGTGCTGGGAAGTTGTTGGTTTGTTAGCAGAGATATTTGTAAAAGGAAAGATCAGTCAGTCATTATGACAACATCAAGGTCAGTAATTCTTAACCTCCAATGTCAGCCACATAACACCAACCATTTAATTTCCTGACAAAGCACAGGAAATTAAAAATAGTGTCAGCATTAGACATGCAGTTTTGTCAACAGCTGCAGAAAAGATTGAATTGTTCTGTTATACAGCACAACTTATGGAATCAAAGAATTTGATGAAGAATCCTGCACATTAGCAGTTTGCTGATTCACCTGTGTGCAAACAAAAACAGGAAGTTTATAGTGACGTAAGTATCATATCTGCACCCTGGTTTAACAGCTGCAAAAAAAATCACTTCCTTCATATTAGTGAGACCAATAATGGAGAAGGTGGGCAGAATTTGCTGGGTAAATACAGATGAAGAGGAGGACAAGTTGTAACTTATTAATGACTAGCAGATTCTTTAGGCTGGTGAGCGGGCATGTTAGTATCAATGGTACATTCTGACTGGTAATTGCCATGTGAACCTTTCATTCTGTAATAACCTCATATCAAAGTGCATTTCAGGCAGTTCCACCGGCAGACAATCTTTTGCTGATCACCTTAAATCTGCGTCCTCTGGCTTCCGACCTTTCTGCCACTGGAAACAGTTTCTCCTTATTTACTCCATCAAAACCGTTCATGATTTTGAACATCTCTATCAAATCTCCCATTAACCTTCTCTGTTCTAAGGAGAACAACCCCAGCTTCTCCAATCTCTCCACATAACTGAAATCCCTCATTCTTGGTACCATTGCAGTAAATCTCTTCTGCACTCTCTCTAAGGCTTTGACATCCTTCCTAAAGTGTGGTGCCCAGAATTGAACACAATACTCCAGCTGAAGCCTAACCAGTGTTTTATAAAGGTTTAGCATGGCTTCCTTGCTTTTGTACTCTATGCCTCTATTAATAAAGCCCAGGATCCCATGTGCTTTTTTAACAGCCTTCTCAACTTGTCCTGCCACCTTCAAAGATTTGTGTATGTGCACTCCCAGGTCTATTTGTTCCTGCACCCCCTCTAAAATTGTACCATTCAGTTTATATTGCCTCTCCTCATTCTGCCTACCAAAATGTATCACTTCATACTTCTCTGCATTAAATTACATCTGCCATGTGTCTGCCCATTTCACCAGTCTGTCTATGTCCTCCTGAAGTCTGTTACTGTCCTCCACATTGTTTACTACATTTCCAGGTTTTGTGTCATCTATAAACTTTGAAATTATACCCTCTATATCCAAGTCCAGGTCATTAATATATATCAAAAAGAGCAGTGGTCCTAATACTGACCTCTGGGGAACACCACTATATACTTCCCTCCAGTCTGAAAAACAACCATTCATCACTACTCTCTGCTTTCTGTCCCTTAGCCAATTTTGTATCTATGCTGCCACTGTCCCTTTAATCCCATGGGGTTTAATTTTGCTAACATGTATCACTTCATACTTCTCTGCATTAAATTGCATCTGCCATGTGTCTGCCCATTTCACCAGTCTGTCTATTATGCTATTATGTGGTACTTTATCAAACGCCTTTTGAAAGTCTTTGTACACAACATCAACCGCATTACTCTCATCAACCCTCTCCGTTACTTCACCAAAAAACTCAAACAAGTTAATCAAACACGATTTTCCTTTGACAAATCTGTGATGATTTTCATTTATTAGCCCATACTTTTCCTAGTGCCAATTAATTTTGTGCTGGATTATTGTCTCTAAAAGTTTCCCCACCACCGACGTTAGGGTGATTGGCCTATAATTGCCAAGTTTATCCCTCTCCCCTTTTTTGAACAGGGTGTGACATTTGCAACCCTTCAGTCCTCCAGCATCATTCCCATATCTAAGGAGGATTGGAAGATTATTTTGTGGAAACTCTTCATACTGAGCAATAAAAAGCTTGTTGCAATTGAACTTACACTGCTGGTAGTGTTAACAACCTTAAAATATGAAAATCTACTTTACAAAATAAGATCTTCCTTTTTAATTGGCTTAATTATGTTTTAAATCCAATAGCATTAATCCTTAAATTAAACCCTTAGTGTGACAGTAGTTCTGTCAAAAAGACACCTGTCTCTAAAAGTAACATTTTCTACCACTGTTAGAGTGGTCCTAGGATTAACACAAAGAAAGATAAGTCCTTGTGTTTCTATTGATATTGCTTCAGCTTCCTCATGCTGCCAAGTTAATAACTCCTACCATCAGGCTTCAGTGCTGATATTTATCAACACTCACTGTTTAAACAAACATTAAACAAATGTTAAAGTTAATCATTGTTTGCAATTGTTCAATTCTTCAAGACAGAAATGATGAGGAGACTCAATTTTTGATTTGAATGCATCAATAAAGGATGATTCTGTGAGGAAAAATAAAGAAAAATATGTTATTCCTCACTTGAAAGCTCCCCTCCTCTGCTGAAGGCAATGAATCCCTCTCTGGAGTATGGTTCCACAGGTAGTGGTTTTCCTCTGGTAGCTTCCCCCATATGGCCATTATTCATGTGTGCGCTCTGATCATGAGTGTAGATAGCTAACCGCCTTTCCAATTTAGCTTTATCCACAGACTTTATATAATTGTACAGTGATAAACCTCCCTTTGATCAGTTTATCCATTAATTTTTTTTTAACACAAATTTTTTGAATTATGCAATGGCAACAACTTGTAGCACAAAGAATATCAATAAACTAGTCACTACAATTTGTCATGAAAAAATGTCTGCTTGTCCCTTATACGGTGACAGCAAAATATGGAAACAGTCACTAAGCTGATCTCCAGATTTTGTTTTTGGCAGATATTAGTCATTAGATTTCCTGGCTTCGTGCCTTCAGCAGGTGTCAGGAAATTCCAGAAATATTGTGGAATTTGTTTACAAATTTTTTGCAGGATACAAAACATCAATTGTATGTAATTGAGGTGGAGCATTGGTTCTTATGTGTCAACTAGATTTAATGTTGTTGACATAGAAACAAACATTATTAACTTTGTATAAATAGGACACTTAAAAAATCATTTAATGATCAGAACCTTACCTCGCAACTATCTCGTTTTAATTGGGACATCCCAATATCAAACAGCAGTGGCCTGCAAAACTCACCAGCTGGCAAAATCTGCTGACTTGCTGGTTCTGTAGAAAATTGGGTACATGCTCCAAGCATTGATCTGAATTCCAGGTGTTCCACACATTGCAGATTAAGTAACATAATGGATAACTAGGGGAAAGGATTAGGGGAAAGATTTACTCTTAGTTGCAAAACTGTAAGAATCCAATTATAAAAAGATAGCATTGATGACTTTACTACTATACTGCACAGAGGAAGTCTTCCCAGGGAATGACTACAAGTTGGAATCCAATTGAGATGTTCATAAACTATGAAAGCAATTCAATAGTTCATGATGTTATGGTCTGGGCTTTCTTCCAAGGTGAATTTCCAGAAGCAGATCGAGTCCCCTCCAAAACCAAAACCTGCACCCTTATACGTATTATGAGTAGATAGCTAGCATAGGAACAGCAGTTACTCACTAGTTATGGTATATAATGCAGTGACGATCACTTGGGTTGCCCAGTTATTCTCCTGTCTGTTCTGAAAGGTGGTAAATAGAATTACATAGAGTCTACAGCACAGAAACAGGCCATTCGGCCCAACCAGTCTATACTGGTGTTTACACTCCACAGGAGCCTCCTCCCAATCTAATTACCTCTTCCCACCCTGCCCCATATCCCTTTATTCCCTTCTCCTTCACGTATGTATCAAACCTCCCCTTGAATACATCAATGCTATCAGCTTCAACCATTCCATCTGACAATGAGTTCCACATTCTCACCACTCTCTGTGTAAAGAAATGCCTCCTATATTCTTTATTTGATCTGTTAGTAGCTATTTTATATTTATGCCCCCTTGTTCTGGACTCATCCACAAGTAGAAACAATTTCTCCACATCCACCTTATTCATAACCCCGTTATGAACCCCATTCATAATTTTAAAGACCTCTGTCAGTTCTCCTCTTAGTCTTCCCTTTTCCAGAGAAAAGAGCTCCAGCCTGCTCACGTGATAGTTGAATCCTCTCAATTTTGGTAACATCCTTGTAAATCTTTTCTGCACTTTCTCCAGTGCTTCAATATCCTTTTTGTAATATGGTGACCAGAACCGCACACAGTACTCCAAGTGTGATGTAATCAAGGTTCTATATAAATTTCACAGTACCTTGCTGCTTTCGTATTCTATTCCTCTAGAAATGAACACCAGAGTACTTTGTTTGCACTCTTTAGGGCCTTATCAACTTGCATTGCTACTTTTAGTGATTTATGTATCTGTATACCCAGAGCTCTATGCTCCTCTACCCTATGTAGTTTCTTAACTTTTTACTTATAGATACTAGTGCCTCTGCTATGTTGCATTGAGTATCTGTGGGTGCAATCCATTTGGACCTGGGATTTATCCTCCTTAAGTTTGACTAGTTTGTTTAGTATCTCCTTTCTTTTTTAACTATTGTAATAGCCCTCTTGACATCTATTGTTGTAATTTCCTCTTTGTAGCCTCTTCAGTGAAAACTGAGGCAAAGTATCTGTTCAGTATCATCTCCTATGAGTTTATGTTGCTCATCCCTTAGTGGCCCTATCATTACCTTAATTCTCATTTTGTTACTTATGTGCCTATAGTATACTTTACTGTTTCTTTTTCTATTCATTGATATTTTTATTCCATATTTCCTCTTTGCCTTCCTAGCTGACTTCGTGTCAGACCAATACATTTATAAAACTAGTAGTTATTTTTATTTACGAGTAGAGTAATATTCAACAGCAGTGAAACACTGGAAGGTGTATAAACTACATTACTTAGAAAGCAATAAAGATTGAATCAGTCCACAAGGGATTGAAATATCATTTTTTTTTAATGTATTTCTTACATAGCAACAGGACTTTGGTGTGACATTCTCTTTTGTAGATCTTTACGATGTATGTTGTACATGGATGATATGAGTTTCTAATCTATAGAGTCCAGCTCTCCAGATAGAACTAAATGTAAAATATCCAGAGCTGTAATTTTAATACTATGAGAATCTTTTTGAGTTAGAGTCATGTCTTTGAAGTAAGATCTTGCAGCTTGCAAAATAGAGTGATAATGTCTGGGTGTTACTGTTTTCCTGCTTTAATGGTTTAGCAATCAAGAGTAATTGGATTTGCCTATTTCATGATTTGATAATCCCTTTTTGTTAACATTTCAAACAGCCAGTCCTAGCCATTAAACAACTTTTGGATTCATTTATAAACATAGGAGTTGACAGAGAAAATTCATCCTGGATAGACATCTCTGATTACTGATGGTTGTATGACCAATTGTGTGCATTGGTCACAGAACCAGCTGCCTGAAGCCAATTTTGGCATTATTTTCCAAATAGGATCACCCATTATTGATGCATCTCCTGTTGTTTAGATTACAGAGGCAACTTTTCTCCCCCAGAAACTGTTTCAACCTCAAAGTCAGCCAGCAGCCTTTTAATAGCTGTTGATAGCTGATAATCTGCCTCCAACACCTTCCCATTCCCTGGGCATCTTGCGCCAGGATTGCTGCTCTTCAAGGGCTGCCTGCACATCCATCCCACATAGCTGAACTCACTCAATAATATAAGTACTATAAAACATGCTTAACTGAATTGGCCTTGCATGATTGGGTGAAATCAGCTATGTGGGGTTTAGTTGCGTGCAGCGCCTGAGGAGCAGTAGGCTGGTGCTGTGCCAGGACTATATTATTCATCCCTACATGTTAATCTTATCACTTTTCAGCTTTGGTCCTGCGTCTAGAGGTTTGTTCCATTTTTATTTACCTGCACCAGCTTTGATCTTTCCTTTCCTATAGATGCTGACTCTTGCTGGGGAGCTGACTATCCTCCAGTACCTCGCCCAAATAGTGGTTCTTCATATATCAGCCTCAACAGTGAATGTCAGCAGGCAATTAGACTCAGGGGCCCGGGCAGTGTCCTAGACCCAACCATCTTCACCATCATAAGGTCAGATATGGGGATGTTCGCTGATGATTGCACAGTGTTCAGTTCCATTCGCAACCCCTCAGATAATGAAGCAGTCCGCGCCCGCATGAACAAGACCTGGACAATGTCCAGGCTTGGGCTGATAAGCAGCAAGTAACATTCGCGCCAGACAAATGCCAGGCAATGACCATCTCCAACAAGAGAGAGTCTAACCATCTCCCCTTGACATTCAACGGCATTACCATCACTGAATCCCCCACCATCAACATCCTGGGGGTCACCATTCACCAGAAACTTAACTGGGTCAGCCACATAAATACTGTGGCTACAAGAGCAGATCAGAGGCTGGGTATTCTGCGGTGATTGACTCACCTCCTGACTCCCCAAAGCCTTTCCACCATCTACAAGGCACAAGTTAGGAATGTGATGGAATACTCTCCACTTGCCTGGATGAGTGCAGCTCCAACAACACTTAAGAAGCTCGACACCATCCAGGACAAAGCAGCCCACTTGATTGGCACCCCCATCCGCCACCCTAAACATTCACTCCCTTCACCACTGGCGCACCGTGGCTGCAGTGTGTACCATCTACAGGATGCACTGCAGCAACTCGCCAAGGCTTCTTCGACAGCACCTCCCAAACCCATGACCTCTACAACCTAGAAGAACAATGGCAGCAGGCACATGGGAACAACATGACCTGCACGTTCCCCTCCAAGTCACACACCATCCTGACTTGGAAATATATCGCCGTTCCTTCATCGTCGCTGGGTCAAAATCCTGGAACTCCCTCCCTGTCAACTGACAGTAAGAACCTTCACCACACGGACTGCAGCAGTTCAAGAAGGCGGCTCATCACTACCTTCTTAAGGGCAATTAGGGATGGGCAATAAATGCTGGCCTTGCCAGCGATGCCCATATCTCATGAACGAATAAAAAAAAAAGAAAATCTCGGGTAAGCCTAATCCTGTCCTCACCTGACATTCACTCATGCATACTTTCCAGCTCGGTTCGCTGAATAGCAATAAGGAAATCCTGGTTGTTTATTTCCCTCCTTAACCCAAGGTTGATGAGGCTAATTGTATCATCCCACTACCACCTTGGCTAACTTAGCACAAACTATGCTGGAATCTGGGCCTTTCTTGGTCAGTACCACATTAGGTAGTGCACGCACATCTTTAATGTTGGCCACCACTAACTGTTCTACATATCTTCAAGAGTGGAGCCAGATGATCCCAATCCTCTGTAAGTGCTGCTGTATAACTAGATGCTAGGATCAGCATGACAATGGCTTAGGATAACTCTTCCTCCAATCTTCCTCGCTTCTTGTGTGCAAATGTATGGTCTCGTTTTGCTGCCTCCTCACAATTGTATGGTAATGCTTAAGAACTATTCATGTAAACCTACTTAGCACAGTTCAATGGAACTCCATCATGTGCTACCATTATGAAGCTTAGGTACATAGATTGATAACTTACAAATTGTTGAGGTAAACTTACAGCTGACAGCAATGCAATTTCTCAACACTGAAGGCTATCAGAGGGGTTAGTGGCACCATTGCTGCAGGAAAGTAAATTAAATTGCAGTTAATGCCAAGGTGAATTGTATGTCCAGTGTAGATTCTAAACATACTGAGAATGGTTCTTTACACGTATAAGTTTTAAAATGAGTGTTTTGCAATTATCTTTGATGCATGTCTATGTTATTATGAAATATAACTGCAACATAGAGTAATGTAAGTCAGACAACAGGTAGCAGAAAACATCCCAGATCCTGTTATGTACAAATAGGTTAGAGGAAGTTTACAGTGGTACAAGTCTTTAAACTACTGCAAAGAGGATGCAGCACTTCCGTAGAGTTTTATTGTCTAATTACTGGCTAGAAAATGGCACAGACTGGAAACATGGCACAGATACTGGGTAGAAATCAAAAACTGGTATTGTACAGTACAAACTGCAAGGAGGTTGTTAGTGATTCTGAGACTATTTTCAAAGTTTCCAAAACAGTTGCAAGTCTTTTCATTAAGTGATGCTATATATGTTTTGTAAAATAGCTTAAAGGAAAATCTTACAGCCTTGAAATAGAGTTGCTAGATCAATGAAAGAACAGGGGAAAAAACACATTATTGCATAATGGGAACAAGTCAGAGGAAAGTTGTAATTATATTAGAATCCAAAGTAAAAATTCTTGTCACAGTTGCAAATTAAACCATTTCCTAAATTTGCTTACAGGGCACGAGATGAGAGCTGGCAGTTCACCGATATCTGAGATTGTACAACTCGTGAAACATCAAGAAGTAATAATTAGGTGGCACCAAGCTTGGGTTTGTAAAATCTGTCTATCATAGGAAGAAGGGAAGACTTTTTAAGGTAAAGAATTCCAGAGTTTTGAGCTCTTGGGAAAGCATGATTTGGAACAGGAGACTTGGGGCTATATGGGGGTGCATTACAGAACAAGAGAGGGAAGTTCAAAGAAGCAAAGACCATCGCATTTTGATAAAATACAGAAAGACAAAAAAGTTGCAAGAGAGAGAGAGAAAGAAAGGTTGAAGACCAGCGGTGAGGGGCAGATCATTTATCAGATGACAAGCTTTTCTTGTAGCTTTGTCTAGGAAATTTTAGCTCATCCAAAGCTCTACTGCCTGTATGCTAACTCGGACCAAGTCCCACTCACCCATCGTCCCTGTGCTCACTGACCTACATTGACTCCCGGTCCAGGAATACCTTGATTTTAAAATTCTCATCCTTGTTTTCAAATCCCTCCATGGCCTCTCCCCTCCATATGTGTGTAACCTCCTCCAGCCCTACAACCCTCCGAGAGCTCTGAGCTCCTCCAATTCTGGCCTATCGCGCATCCCCAATTTTAATCGCTCCACCATTGGCGGCTATGCCTTCAGCTGCCTAGGCCCTGAGCTCTGGAATTCTCTCCCTAAACTACTCTGCCTCTCTACCTCTCTCTCCTCCTTTAAGACACTCCTTAAAACCTACCCCTTTGTCCAATCTTTTGGTCACCTGTCCTAATATCTTCTTATGTGGCTCAGTGTCAAATTTTGTTTGATAATCGCTCCTGCAAAGCGCCTTGGAACATTTTACTATGTTAAAGGCGCTATATAAATGCAAGTTGTGGTAGTAATTGTTGTTGTTGTTGTTGTTGTTGTTGTGGTGGTGGTGGTGGTGGTGGTGGTGGTGGTGGTGGTGGTAGAAGAAGTGTCTCCCCAGATATGAGTGGAGTATTCAAGCTTTGGATGGATTTGGGTTTCATAGAAGGCTGAGTTGTTGAGAAGAAAGGAAATATTTGGCATAAAAGAGAAAATTGAGCTTCTTGGAGACTGCATTAGCAACAGAGGTGACACAGGAATTCCATTTAAGGTGATAGCGAGGCCAAGAATGTTGGCAGATGAAGAAGAAACAAGGGCAGAGCCATTGAAGACAAAAGATGATCGTGCCCATTTTCATCTCCCCCCCCCACCCCCCACTCGCATACCCCCCCCAATTCCCACACCAGGCGCCAGACAGGTGTAGTGCACCAGAGGTGCTCTGTGTCTGCAGAAGGACCAGTCCACCAAAAATGCAGAGCCTGGGTGCCCTCCTAGCACTGGACACCCCCTCACCAGGGCCTTGTGGTAGGATTAGGGGACAAAAACAGAAGCATAGCTATAGGCCTGAGAGGCCTGCAGCTGCGCTTCTACTCGTCGGCATCGGGACTTCCAGCATTTGCCAAAAGAGGAGATATTAGGAGCAGTGACTAAAAGCTTTGTCAGAGGTGAGTTCTTTAAAGGAGATGGAGGCAGAGAGACAGAAGGGTTTAGGGAGGGAATTCCAGAGTATAAGGCCCAGCTAACCGAAACCACGGTAGGCACATGGTGCGGAGGGATGTACAGGAGATCAGCATGGCAGTATTGCAGAGTTCACGGGTGATTATAGAATTGGAAGAAGTTATATAGTTATATAGGGAGGCTAGGAAGGGATTTAATCGCAAGGATGAGAATTTAAAATTTGAGGCGTTGAGGAGCCGGGAAACAATGTAGGTCAGTGGAAAAAAAGAGGATTACTTTTTGTAGGCAGGCAGGTACCCATGGGTAGATTGGTGGCACAGTAGAGTCTTGGCAGCAGAAAAGTGCTAGCTGGTCCAGAAGAGCAGCAAAGACTTTATGGCAGAGGCTTCAAGAGATCAGGTGAGAGCAAAGACCTGTTGGTGAAAACAATATCCAGATAAAGGACAAAGCATCAGGGTTTGAGATAGACAATGTGGCCTGGAACAGTTAGTTTGAACTTGAAAACTTAGGTAGCAAAGTAGGATTCTGACCATCGAGGAGTCCAGGATGACACAGGAGTCCAGAAAATCAAGTGAGAACCGAATCTCAGGGTTTAAGCAGCGACAAAGAGAAGCACAGAAAAGCCCAACTAATTAGTATTTCAAAAATGTCCAATTCATATACTCCTAAACCCCATGAAATACAGTCTTGGCTTTGAGAAGAGGCACTTCATTTGGACAATGAACAGCCTGCTCATACACAAAAGTATGTTAATAGTCATTTGTGATTTCTGATACCTAGATTAGGTTATAATATTGCTGAATGGTCTGGCAAAGCATTTTAGTTGATCCTAGAATTGTGGTATGTTTGGCGATTGTTAGGGTGGTTACTTTGCCAATCTCAGTGTTCCTGGGCTGTCCATCCCACAGATCTGGTGGGATTTTGGAGTGGTGGCTATTTGCTTCTTTGGAGAGAGGGGGGACAGGCTGATGCTGGCCAAAGACTTTACTGGCCCAAATCTTCTTCGCTGCTACTCTCTCGCTAGCAAGCCCCATATTCAACTGGCAATTGACCTCCATGGAATCAGTTGCCATTTGAATATGGCATTGGAGCCCACATAAGGACCATATAGGTGTACTTGCCACTGGCCATATGGGACACATCTCTGGCAGGATTTATGGGGGAACCCGGGATCCTGTGTAAACTTCCCAAAAAGTGACATCGAGACAAAATGGGGGTGGATAGAAAAAGTGCTCAACATCCCCTCATCAGAATTTCTCTTGGAAGTGAGTGAGGGGCAGAAACCCAGCAGAACCAGGATCTGCTCCAATTTCCTACCCCCCCCCCCCCGCTCCCAATCAGCCCGATTTCTTCCCCACTAAATAGTGTAATTTCAATACTAAATCCCCCATTTTTGTCACAATAGAATTCCTAACTTCAGGAGCATGTAATTACTCTACAGACAAACAGAAAACAGGAAGTTTACAGTCAGGCTACCATTTTATCTATGGCTTTTTGAAACAGCTGCACAAAGGAGTATGTCCTCTGGAATGTGATGGAAATGTTGAAGTTATTGTCAAAAGAACAGCAATAACATTGATTGCTTTTCCATACAAACAAACATGAGGAAATTTCCAGAGATCCGTACATCATAATTAAACCTTTTGCCAAAGCTGCATCGAGGTTAACATCCTCTTGCACAATATAATTTCCTGATAAAAATTTCATGGAAGTTCTATGGCTGTTATTATGGATGCAGAAAAAAGTTGAGAATTTCTAACGCATACAAATGGGAGGAAATCTACAGTGAATTTTGTGTAATATTTTAAGTCAACATCACTGACTGATTCCTTTATTTTTACTTTTTCTGAAGGTGCTGACTATTGATGAGGTACAGTTGTATGGGTGACCCTAATATCCAATATCTCGCTCAAGTGTGGCCATTCTTCATATGTTTAAACATTGAGTATTGGCAGGTTATTTGACCATCATAACTTACCCTAATCTTGTCCTCACCCACCATTCACATATGGGAAATTTCCAGTAGGGTGTCATTAGATAGTGATTTTCAGCACAAATCAAGAATTAAACCGAGGACTTTGTTGGTCTGTGTGGTTCAGTTCCACGCCAATCAGTGAATTTACCAACTTAGCCATCAGTGAAACCTTTCTTCCAAGGTATTTTCTAAATTCTTTAAAACTCTTTGCTCTCAGGTAAAAGGTTAATCAGGTGGCTTGCTGCCAGGCCGTTGCCAATGCTGTTCTGTAACCAGCCTCTAGGGGGTGTACAAAAGCAGCCTTGGGTGACTCATTTTCTTGCGGGGAACAGTACAGCAGTACTTCAATTCAATGAAACTGATGGTGGAGACTCAGTAGATGGGAACTTGCAAACACAAACCCATTGTCTTTTAGGCCATGGCTTAGATTATTTGAGCTCCAACATGTTGTTGTGCCACAACCTAGTTTACAGTTTTCTTCTTCATTCTACTCTATGCGACTGTATGAATGGACAGATGGTTAGAGAGCAGAGCAAACAACAGGGGTAAAAGGAAGATTCTCACACTGGACAGTGGTCAGTGTTGTTCCACAGGTGCTTGTGTTGTTGCTACTTTCATTTAATATATTGCATGCATAAATGAGCTGGATTTAGAAATTGAGGAAACAATATGGAAATTTTATGACGACACCGAATTGGGGGTGTGGCAAATTGTAAAGAGGATTCTGAAAGACTACAGCAGGACATAGATGGGTGGATAGGTGACTGATGCAGTTCAAAGGAAAAGACTTGCATTTATATAGCACCTTTCATGACCTCAGGATATCCCAAAGTGTTATGCAGCCAATGAAGAATATTTGAAGTGTAGTCACTGTTGTAATGTAGGGCAGACGTCTTATCTGAAAGAAGGCACGTCCGACAGTAGGCACATGGGAACACCAGCACCTGCATGTTCCCTTCCAAGTCACACACCATCCTGACTTGGAAATATATTGCCGTTCCTTCATCGTCGCTGGGTCAAAATCCTGGAGCTCCCTACCTAACAGCACTGTGGGAGAACCTTCACCACATGGACTGCAGCAGTTCAAGTAGACGGCTCACCACCACCTTCTCAAGGGCAATTAGGTTTGGGCTATAAATGCTGGCCTTGCCAGCGATGCCCACATCTCATGAACGAATAAAAAAAAATAACTGGCTTATCCTTTCATTAAACAGCAGCTCTGAGAAAAACAGCTGTGCTCCAAAGACAAAAAAAATCAGCTAATTTGCTGGTCCTACAGAATACTGCACTTCTGACCTCAGCACCGACAAGAGTTCCATCCTTTCAACACATTGTAGGCTGGGAGCTCTGGTGCGTGATATATCGACGCAATGTGTGATATTCATTGCAGATGATGTGAGCTGCAACAGCTGGTTAGGATATGTTTCCTGTTAACTTCAAAATTTATTTGCTGCAAATAAAATAAGGCGGATAGCAAAAGGAAAAGGCACTGTAGAGTGATAATGGAGCAGCAAGCAACAATCCGTCACCATTTCCCTGCGGATATCAGGGACCTTGATATTTTTCTTGAGGACAACGTGATTAACTACAAAGGAAGGAATTGAAAGAGTTTCCTGTTAAAAGTAGCATTTTGGATCACTAATTAATGCTCAGGCTGAAAGACACACATTTACGTGGAATCAGGAACTCTGTTTGTTAGCTCATCTTCCTAGAATACAACCACATATCAGTCAGGTTGAGAGCTGACAGGTCATTTGTGCTATTGTTAAAACTCTTAAAAACTATCTCAGCCCTACACAGTAGTGAAATACTTTAGCACTATCTCACTGACCTGCATGACATAACCCATTAGAAAGCCTTGTAGGAAGAAAAAATCTATTTTTCAGCCCTTTGAAAAGATAATTATCAAAAGAGGAAAGGACTGAGACATGAAAGAAAATGAATGAGAGGAAAAGAGAAAAGTCACGTCTCTGAGAAATGTGGCAAAGCACTTTACATACAATAAATTACTTTGCGGTGCAGTCACTGATACTGAGCAGTCAAACGTGGTAATCATTTTTCACACAGCAACATCCTACAAACAGCAACAAGATGAACAGCCAGATAATATTTTTTCTCGGTTTTGGTTGAGAGAGGAATGTTGCTCAGTACACTGGGAGAAACAGGAGAGAAAAATATAGAAAGAAAGAAGCAAAGTAGGAAAAGATTTTGTATTTCCATTTTTGGCAGATAATTGTGACACACTTACCAGAACAAATCTAGAGCAGGGCAGCAGCAGCAAGTCTGATAGCAGAGGGCGTGACATTGAGGGTGCAAACAGGCCTGGGAGAGCTCAGGACTGGTACTAAAGATATGAACCTATTGTACTTACATCAGGTTAAAGTTGTGAGTCTCAGAAATGTTTTTATAAATCTACGTTTGAGTGCTGATAATGGAGGGGAGAATCGCTCTGTGCAGTTTTTAATACAATTGTGGTGATATATATAGGGCCTGCAGTTTTAGTCGAAAGCTTTTACCAACACTGCAAATGTTGAGATAGTCTTGTCTCCATTGATGTCTCTTGGTTTTTCTTTCTCGCTAATGAGAAAAAGCATGAGAAGACTTTCAAATTCCATGGTAAAGTGGGCTGTGCAAAGAGAGAAAGAGAATGGGAAAAAGGACAACAAAGGGTAGCGGAGTTTACATTAATCCCATTCTATAATCAATGTTGTGGAGATGCCGGTGATGGACTGGGGTTGACAATTGTAAACAAATTTACAACACCAAGTTATAGTCCAGCAATTTTATTTTAAATTCACAAGCTTTCGGA